>NC_092742.1:65639841-66839841 GCF_047496795.1 Chiloscyllium punctatum
CTGCTTCCAATGACTCCACAAGCAATCTGCTTTGCTTCTTGGGACGGGAGTGGGGTTGTGCCTATGTCTTGGTCCCCACGAATGCCTCTTGTGCCCAGAAAGAATGTACCCACAGGCATTGCAAGGTTAGCCATGGAATGTTCACCTTTACTGTGATGAGCAAAAGGTACTGAAATGTGACTGCAGGATGGCAGTTCATTTGCGGGTATTACAAAGGAATCCATGTCAGCTCGGCGTTTTGGTCATGCCCTTTTTCTGATTACCAGCTGATTGGATTGGAGGCAACTCCAGTCAGGACAGGAGCTGGTGGTACATTCAGTTCATAGCTGACAGCCACAAAGCAATTAAGTGCTATCGGGTCAAAAGAGAGTTTGTGTTCCTTCTCTACGGGACCTTCACAACAGCCACCCTGATTCTTCCTGTCATATTTTCTGTAGGGACAGTAGGACCACTCACTGTCTCATGCCCACAAAATGTCCCTACCCGCCGCAGGATAGTAGCCCGATTGGTTAGTGAGAGATTCTGTGCGGTCTGGAGGGACTGAGTAACTCTGGGATCCTCCCTGGGCTATAGGTTCTTGAGGATGCTGTCCCTAGGGGGATTAGCGGGGACGATCACAGCAAAGAACAAAAATTACCTCATTTGTGGGTTGACCGTTCTTGGAAACAGTACCATAAGGGGACTAAATGCAGTTAATCGTGAATTGGCAGAACTAAGGCTCTAAGCACAACAGACCAGATATGCCATTGACTATTTACGGGTCCAACAAGGTGGTGTCTGTGCAATTGTGGGAAATAAATGTATTATCCACCTTACGGATGAATCATGTAACATGACACAAGCTGGCTTGGGTGGCTGTTCAGGGGATCCTGGAAATCTTGGGGATCCTTTTTGCTTCACGGGCTAGTAATTTTTGCTGCCCTACTCATTGTATGCATTTTCCCAAGAACTTTTTTAAACATTGGCTGTGGGATCATTATGAATAAGCTGCTAAGACACTTCTCAGCTGCATTTAGGGGAGTTATCATGGAATGATAAAAGGGAGGAATGTAATGTTAAAAGATTAAATGGGAATATCTCTCTGGACATTGAAGTAACATGAAAGGGTTAAACTGCACTGACTGAATGTTCTGGAAGTCGGTGGGGATGACAGTCAGGCAGGAATGTAAATGACCCCCCACTCCAATTAGACAGTCATTTGCTACTATTCCCCCGACTATAATCAAAGTGAACGCTCATTTAATCTCTTCCATAGCCATCCCCAGCCAATCAGGTTCACTTGCATGATCATCCCTGATGCTGAGGCCTATCACACCTACATTATCTGAGGAAGAAGCAGAGCCAGAACTCATTTGCAGGGCCACCCCGAAGCTGGGACACATCATACCGAGATTGTTTTGGGGAATTAATAAGTCAGGAAATCGTCTGCATAATGATTCCCCAGGATGAGGGCATTAGCATTATCTCCAAGGATGATCTCATCCTATCATTGTACCTGGGGTAACGTGGTTTTGGGGTTGGGGACGAGTGGCCAGAGTATCTGTAAGCATTGCCAACTGACCTGTATAAAGGGAATATATTTTCTTCTTTCAGGGTCTCTTCTGACTCGACCTAGCACGTCTGCGAAGAACATCATAGGGGTCACTTGGCTTGCACAAGTTTTATTAAACTTTAACTATCTGCAGAAGTTGATGTGTGCGAATTGCATCTCGTGTGTGAAACCTCGGGAGAAGAACCTAACAACCAGTCTGTGGTTCCCTGGCTTTTCCTTCCATCTTTCTTAAATAGCAGCACCATGTTACCCAACCTCTAGTCTTCCAGCACCTCAACTGTGGCTATCAATGACACAAACATATCTCAGCAAGGGAGCCAGCAATGATTTCCATCACTTACCACACCATTTGAAGGTACATCTGATCAGGTCCCAGGAATCCACCTTTATGTATATTAAGCCATCCAGCACCTCCTCCTCAGTAATACGAACATTTTCAAGCTGTTGCTATTTATTTCCCCACATTCTACTTCTTCGATATCTTCCTCCACAGTAAACAATGATGCAAAATACTCATTTAGTATCTCCCACATCTCCTGCGATTCTGCACATTGATGGCCTTGCTGATTCTTATCCGCCCCTATTCTCTCCCTCGTTTCATATTTGTCCTTAATGTATTTATAAATCTGCAATTTATCCCCTTTTAAATCATGTGTTGCATTTCTCCTCTTCCTGCCAAAATGGATAAGATCACATTTTCCCATCTAATACTCTTCCAACATTTTGCTCTTGACTGTCTACCTCCTTGAAATCCAGCGTAGTCACCTCCAATGTAAATCTGTGCCTTCACTCTTTGTTATAATTCCTCCTCAATCTTTTGATTCATTGACAATCAGATTAATTGTACAAAGACTAGAACGTTGCCATGCATTTGAATATTTTTCTTAGAATAATCATTATTGTCGGTGTGACATGCTTTACTCATTGTCCTGGTAAATCTCTTTATGTGATTTGGTAAACATTGATGTTAAGTTCTTTCCTAA
Source organism: Chiloscyllium punctatum (assembly GCF_047496795.1). Lineage (NCBI taxonomy): Eukaryota > Metazoa > Chordata > Chondrichthyes > Orectolobiformes > Hemiscylliidae > Chiloscyllium > Chiloscyllium punctatum. Next base: position 65,642,377 of record NC_092742.1, read on the forward strand.
ATTTTTAGCCATTAGTATTTAGTCTATTCCAGTTAGTTGTTTTTCAGTTTTTAAAATCTCATTAATTCCTGCTTTTATTTCATTGCTTAGTGTTTTTGGTCCAATGAATGATCATGTTACTCTCTTCTACCTGAATCTTTTTAGGTCTTCCATACTGTACAGTGAGAATAGCCATTAGGTAATTGGGGCAATGCGTACTTTGAAGAGGAGTTTTACAAGGTGCTATTTATCACCAGTACCTCTTCGGTATCTGTTCAGAAACAATGATCAAAGATGTATTTGAAGAAACAGTACATGGTGGTATGTTCTGGAGATGGAGAAGATGTGAAAATGATAACATGACTTAGATTTGAACTTCTGGCAGACATGAAATTTGCAATCAAAGTGACTATTGGCAAAGCTGAAGTGATGCATAGCTTAAAGTGATCAAGAAATATGTCTATACTCATAGAAGGAAGATAACTAGAACATGTACAAGAGTTCAAGTATTTCAAGTGTAACATCTAGGGATGGGAGATGCAACAATGAATAAGGATCTTGGTAATAGGAAAGGCTGTATTTTGTAAAATGAGATTATTGCTATCCAGAAAGCTGAATAAAGAACTCAAGAAATTAGTTGAAAGGAAATTAGTGTTTTCAATTCAAAGACTCTTCTCATAACAAGAATGTCTTCCTCCACAAACATCTACTAGACCTACTGAGTTTCTCCATTACATCTTGTTTTTATTTCAGATTTCCAACAGAAGAAATATTTAGCTTTTGCATAAAAAGCAGCTTTTTTGGTGCCATTTTTATGGATGTCAGAGATGGATCTAATAGAAAGAGGAGACCATCTTGCTAAATAGCTTTGAAACACAAGTTTGAGGTAAATGTAATGGCTAACTGGAGATAAAAAATAATAATGAATTTTTGTGGAGAGTGATTGAACAAAGTGGAAAATTAAAATGGCAAGTGACAGGAGATCAGGGTCAAGCTTACAAAATGAATAGAGATTGGCTGCAAAGTGGTCAACCCAGTCTGCATTTGGTCTCCTCACTGTCAAGGCCATTATATCATGAGCACCAAATACAATATATTGAATTTATAGAAATGTAAGCCCAATGTTCCTTCACTTTAATGGAGTGTTTGGGGCTTTGGATGGTGTGAAGGGAAAAAGGAAAACGGCTAATAGAGTTATGGAGTCCTACAGTACGGAAACAGGCCATTTAGTCCAAACTTGTTCATGCCAACCAAAATGTCCATCCCCACTTACCCCATTTCCCTGCACTTGGCCAATATCCTTCTAAATCTTTCCTATCCATGTATCTGTCCAAATACATGGCTAATAGTGCATTGAAAGCTGCTGCAGGCAAGAGAGGGTTTTTTTTTGTGGGTACCCAGAGTGGGGGTGGGGGGTATAAATTGAAAGAACCCCTGGATCATAATTTGTTAGAGTTCCAGCTGGGATACCCCAAATTCTTAAGTTCTTGGGTAGGGAGATGAGAGTGTATCAGTGTATATTTTTCTATTTATCTTAATTGCTGTGCAGGGATGGTTAAAATATCTACTCTCAAAGTGGTGGCCTTAACAACACTCTAGTCCACACACTTGGACATCCTGTCAACAACATGTAAATACTAGTGTAGCAGTCAGTTTTTAACCTTGTTTTTGTATATTCCTGGACAGTAAAACTAACTTGGCTGCAAGATGTGGGTTTCTGTTGATAGGGAGGAGATTGTCAGCCTTCTTATCTTCTCGTTAGGTTTTTTTCCCCATTTTATACTTTTACTGGTGTGACATTTCCTGGGTTTCACTGAGAATTCTACAAGTCAGTCACTGAACTTACATTCACAGTCTGGTTTTTCTATAGCAGTCCTCCTTTAAGAATGTTTTGGAAAAGAAGGCAAAACGCTATCCATGCCTAACAGTTTTTTAAAAATGTGGAAAACCCAGCAAAAGAAAATCCCATCTACTTCCCAATATCATTACAGTCAATCTAAATCCCTATGAAATCTGTACTTTGATTTCACTGCTTCTTTTCAGTTTCAATTCTGTGAGCTGCAAAGATTTTTTTTCCTGTCACAACTGACATCTGAAACTTTTCAGCTCTAAATTACCAATGTAGATTTCTAACCAAATATGTCTCTATCTGGAGGCTTTCACAAATTAAAACCCTTATACTGAGGTAACATATGCCTTCACTGCTCTTAAACTCTACTTATGCAGAGAGACAATTATTGTGCCTATCTTCAATAAAGTCGTCTTCAAATTGAATTCAAAAGCTATTTAATGAAATTAAGAGAATACTTGCTCATTCTGGCTTATGCTATGCTATGTTTTTCATGTTTTCCTATCCTGTCAAATCCCACAATATAAAAACCAATTTTCATTAACATTCAGGAAGCTTTCAATCATCTGTTTGCTGACACATACCAATTTAAAATCATGTCTCCAAAAGGAGTGACATAATGAATTATTAAACTTCTTCATTCAAATAGCCCAAAACTATGTACCACGAGTTTAAAATCCAAATCCTAAAATATGTATCACAGATTTCATCACAGCATTCATACTTATTCATTCTAAAATGTTATTGTCCTGATTACCCAAGGGCTCCTCAGTTATTAATTAGACTTTTCTAATTACAATAAAATCAAATCTGTATCATTGATAGCCACAGGTGAGGTGCCAGAAAATGAGAGGTTGGCTAATGTGGTGTCACTATTTAAGAATGGTGGTAAGGAAAAAGAAAACCAAGAAACTACAGACCAGTGAGCCTGACATCTGTGGTGGGCAAGTTGTTGGAGGGGATTCTGAGGGACATGATTTACGTGTATTTGGATTGGCAAGGACTGATTAGGGATAGTCAACATGGCTTTGTGCATGGGAAATCATGACTCACTAACTTGATTGAGTTTTTTTGAAGAAGTTTAAAGGGTTGAATGGTTTGAGCGAGAGGGAGAGGCTGAATATGCTGGGGTTGTTTTCCCTGGAGCATTGAAGGCTGAAGGGTAACCTTAAAGAGGTTTTTAAAATCATGTCGCGCATGGGTAGGGGGAGTAGCCAAGGTCTTTTCCCTGGGGTGGGGGTGGCCATAACTAAAGGGCAAAGGTTTACGGTGAGAGAGGAAAGATTTAAAAGGAACCTAAGGAACAACTTTTCACGCAAAGGGTGGTGCACATACAGAATAATCTGCCAGAAGAAGTGGTGGCTGGTACAATTACAACACTTAAAAGGCCACTGGATGGGTATGTGAATAGGAAAGGTTTAGAGGGATACGGGCTAAGTGCTGGTAAATGGGACTAAATTAATTTAGAATATCTGGTCAGTATGGATGCGTTGGACTGAAAGGTCTGTTTCTGTGCTGCACATCTCTGTGACTCTAAGTAACAAAGAGGATCAATGAAAGCAGAGTAGTGAATGTGATCTATATTGACTTCAGTAAGGCATTCAACAAGGTTCCTATAACAGACTGGTTAGCAAAGTTAGATCACATGGAATACAGGGAGAAATAGCCATTTGGATACAGAAGTGGCTCGAAGGTAGAGGACAGAGGGTGGAGAGTTGCCTTTCAGACTGGAGGCCTGTGACCAGTGGTATGCTACAAGGATTAGTGCTTGCCCACTGCTTTTCATCATTTATACAAATTATTTGTATGTAAACATAGGAGGTAGAGTTAATAAGTTTGCAGATGACACCAAAATTGGAGATGTTGTGGAGCTGCCAGAGGAAGTGGTGGAAGCTGGAACAATTACAACATTTAAAAGGCATCTTAATGGGTATATGAATATGGACGGTTTAGAGGGAAATGGGCCAAATGCTGGGAAATGGGACGAGATGAATATCAGGATATCTATTCAGCATGGACGAGTTGTACTGAAGGATCTGTTTCCATGCTGTACAGCTCTATGACTCGCTGACTTTAAATCTGAAATCCATAGTTAGTCCTTCAAAGTACTGCTGCAGAAACTCATTTCATATACACACTCCAGGAATTTATTCTCCACACCATGAAAGCAGATTAGGTTTACACAGTCTATGTTTAAACTGAGGTCACACATTATCACTGTATTATACACGTTAAAAATGAACATGTAATTTCCTGATTTGTACCATGCCCAACATTACTATTACTGTTTGGTTACTTATAAACATCTCGTACTGAAAATGTGTTGCTGGTAAAGCGCAGCAGGTCAGGCAGCATCCAAGGAGCAGGAGAATCGACGTTTCGGGCATGAAGAAGGGCTCCTGAAGAAGGGCTGATGCCCGAAACGTCGATTCTCCTGCTCCTTGGATGCTGCCTGACCTGCTGCGCTTTTCCAGCAACACATTTTCAGCTCTGATCTCCAGCATCTGCAGTCCTCACTTTCTCCTATAAACATCTCGTGCCCATGTTGACTACATTTTGTTGTTTCTTAGATCCTCCCAAATTGAATAAACATATTGGCCCTTTCATCCAATACTCTCACTAATGTACACATCACATACTTTACTAAGAGTACTATTCCACATCCTTTTCACTCATCCTTCCTCAAGGATGATATATACAGTTCACTTTGGACAAGGTTTTAGATGAATTTTACCAGAAGTTATAATTGGGCCCAAGGTTTCTAACCTTTGAGTAGGACTATGTGGCAGCAGGGAGCAGAAAAGCAAACAGAAAACAGTACATCAAGAAATAAGGACTTGTCATTCAATTTTTTTGAATTACTGTAACTGACTACAAGAAAATAAAGTGTTTATATATTGAGAGTCTTATTTCTGAGACCGTACAATTCCTCTGGATACTGATGTAAGACATTTTTCTACAAGATCACTCAAGGACGAATGAGGATGTTATATTAAAATGGTTACACTTTTGATAACTATGCAGAGATACAACCTTAACACATGAAACATGGAACAAATGTAGGCTTGCCAAATCAATTGTTGCCTTCCTGCAATGAGGTTTATCCATTTCTTCAGTACAAATTAGGAGCACTTCAGATAACTGTCAGCTATTTAACTTTAGATATAATCCAATCCAATGAGATGAAAGTCTCTTACATCTTCAACACCATAATCCCTACCAGACTAATCTCAAAGCTCCGAGACCTAGGTCTTGGCTCCACCCTCTGCACTGGATCCTCAGCTTCCTGATCGACAGGCCACAATCAGTGAAGACAGGCAAGAGCACCTCCTCCACATCAGTCCCCATCAATGATGTGCTCTCAGCCCCCAACTGTATGCCCACGACTATGTAGTCAAATCCATATGAACACCATCTTCAATTTGTTGATGACACCATAGTGGTAGGTCAGATATCAAATGACGATGAGTCATACAGGGAGGAGGTAAAGTGCTTGGTGTCATGGTGCAATATTCTCTCTCAATGTTGAAAATCAAAGGAACTGAGCATTGACTTCAGGCAGAGAGGAGCTGGAGCTGAGGTGGAGAAGGCAGACAGCATCAAGCTTCTAGGAGTGACGTTAATCAGCAACCTGTCCTGGATCTCCCACATTGATGCGAGAGGGCTCAACAACATCTCTTCTTGCTCAGGCTGTGTAGGAAATTTGACATATCCATAAGAACCTGCACCAAGATTTACTGATGCACCACAGACAGCACTTTATCCGGGCTCATTACGGCCTGGTATAGCAACTGCTCTGCCCAGGACCATAAGAGATGAGAAAGTTATGTGCACAGCCCAGACCATTATGGAAGCCAACCTCCCATTCATGGACTCCATTTACACTTGTCTTTGCCAACATTATCAAACATCACTTCCCCTTTGGTAATGTTCTCTTCCAACCTCTTCCATCAGGCAGAAGATACAGAAGTTTAAACAAACAACAATAGTGTCAAGAACAGCTTGGTCCTTGCTGTTATTAAACTGCTGAATGGACCTCTCTAACTTCAAGTAGCATTGATTTTGCTAATGTTAATCTTGCGTTTTGCACCTCATGTGCAGCTGTAACTTTGTATGCCTCACTGTCTCAGCACCCTATGATCTGTACATCCTTGCTTCTATGATTTGGCTGTACTCCTCACAAAACAAAACTTTTCACTGTACATGGGTACATGTGACTACAATAAATCAAATCAAATAGGATCCTAAAATGATTTTAAGAAATCCTAATCCTTGTGCACATTTGGAATCTAAAGATTACAAAAGTATAGATTTTGAGAACTATAGTCAACTGAACAATTGTAATTCTAATGTTCTGGTACTGAAAATAACCATTCAATGTAAAAAATCAATATACAGATCCAATGGTATTAAGTTGCTCTGTGTGAACTTTTATCTGGTGAAGCTTTTATCAAGAATGCTCCTCAGGAGTTTCCATTTGCTGCAAAAGATGAGACCTTCTCTTCCTTCTAGGGTTCTATGTCTCTTGCATGAGTTACCACAAACATCAAAAAAAGCTTTTTTTTGTCAGGATGTGACTGAACCAAAAGGAACTTATTCCTTTTTTATATGGCTGTTGTATTATTGAGACCAGCTGAAAGTTGATGTAATTAAGGCCAGATTTTAGCATTGAAAGTTTAAGAAAAAATACCTCATGCTGTGGCATTAACAACCATCTCCTAATGTATCTATTAAATTAATATTGGGTGATAACCATTACCATGAGCAAAAATAATTGAAAAGGAGCAAGTTTGCCACAATGCTATTTTAAGTGTTAATTGTGCCAGAAATGTACTGATCAACAAGTTTATGCATTTATTTAGACCCCAATTTCCAAAATTCAAAAAGTGAGCTGTTTACTTCCAGAAATCATTCTTGTATCCCTTAGTTAATAAAGCCAGTGTGATCCAGAGTAAGATTAATCAACAATTGAAGTGTAATAGCTCTGACATTTTCAGCAGGAGACAATAACAATAGAATTTACCAAAAATTTCTGAGAAGATGAACTATCATCCAGTTTTTCAGAATACATGTTTGTTACTTAATTGCCGGGGGGTCAGTGGTTGGAATATTGCAGTATTTATTTTCCTCCAGAAGTTTTTAAGCTTTATTGTTTAGCATAGATGGGAACACTTGAATTGTCCCCTACTTGTGCAGAGTATAAGGTATGCTGAGGCCAATACATAGAGCAACCATTTCTCATCTATTTAATGTTGGCCTCAACGTTTTAGCTCAGAAATAAATATTAAGGGTTATACTCACCTTATAAGTCAGTGCATGGGATGAAATAGAGTATCTACCCAGAATAAATTAAATCGTGCTTGATCCATGTATAGAACCTGACAGCAAGATTAAATATATGGGTGTATTTTTAAGGTTACATGTGAATTCATTTCTATTGGGCTGTCAAATTACCACTGATCTCTTTCTCATTAATTCACCATTGATTATTGCCACGTTTAACTCAAAACTGGAATGTAAACAAAAATATGGAAATCCTTTTGAAGTACCTACATGATAAAGCCAAGAGTGAATCTGCACCACAGACTGTATACAACTAGGTTTCTCTGCACAATTTTGTAATAATAGGGTTCGTTTTGCAAGATCATAATAGTGTTTGTTCCAACTTGGACTGATCTCAGCCAGGAACCAATTAAAGTGAATGCATTCAGAATTTTGCTCCATCTACTGGATTGATGTATAATAACATTACATAGCCTTATTTCTTTGAACAATCGCTAAATTATGAAAATGTGCTTCAGTGAGTCAGGAATTATTGCAATATTTATTTAAAGCATTCCAGTAAGTCCTAAAAGTAAATATATTTTTGTGAGTCCAGATATATACTTACTTTTTCACCTAACTTCAGCTCAAATTAAGTTTATTTTCACAATCCTTGGAACTGTCATCATCGACTCATTCTTAAATGTTGCCGTGTGGCAACTGATCTTCTGTGAAGTTCCTCATGAAGAAAAACCCTTTCTCTTTCTTCCCAGACCTGTTTCTTAGTTTTATTCTTACTGTATTCTTTTTATGCATCTTCCTATATAAATGTGTTTTTCCTTTCCCTTACTACATGGTTAAATAATTGTGGGCCATTCTGGTGTCTACCATTCGGTTGAACATAGAACAGTACAGCACAGTACAGGTCCTTTGGCCCTTGATGTTGTACCGATCTTTTATCCTACTTTATGATCAGATTAATTAATATACCCTTCATTTTAATGGCCTATTAGTTTCCTGCATTCTTTCTCTTGGAATTTCATCACTTGTGCATGCAACAGAGATGGTAACAATCTAGTAAGGATAACCAATCTTTCAGATGAGTGCATGAGAAGCAAGGGAATATCATGGCTAGATTAAATCTCAGAGGTTTAGGGATTGAAGCAAAAGTAATTAAAAGAGATGTGTGGAGTAAAATTGTTTGGTATATTTAAGATAAGACAGATAAGCCATTTATTCTCAAATAATGTTTAATCTTTCACATTTATCACTAACTAACTTATCAGTTTCAGAATATGCAGCAGAGGTTATGGCAAATCAATATATTCATTCAACATTCCCCAAAAAAACTTAGAATTTCACTTAGTAATATATATGTGGAACATGGATATTTTTTCCTAATTGAGTTTGAACAAAGGAAACATCTATATTTCTTCTATCTTCCACATACATAAGCCAATAACACATTTTTTATTGATAAACAACAATGCAGATGGTTAGTGTATATGGAGTAATAAGCCTGCTATTCTTGCAGATTTTCCACCAACACTTCATCTTTTCCTTTGCCCTCCAACCCTTGAACATTCTTCACGATAACACCAAACAGTTCAGTTATCCTTTAGCAACCTGTTATAAAACTTTTGAACCTGGATTTTGTGATCCAAAAGCTGCAAATGCTGAGACATTTGGAGTCACAGAGCACTATAACAGAACCACAACTTCCGGAGAACTGACTTATGCTCGAAATCTGAAGTTCTGATTGAACATAGATGCTCCAGGGTAATCCATGATGATGGGGCCATTCGGATCTGTCAGCATGTAAACTCAGTTGATTATCCCATACTTACAATGGTAAGTGTGTTAACCTACTGTAGTCCGTTCAGCTATACAGTCCTCAAATTTAGCAAGAGCGTAAAAGGTCCCCAAAGCAACACCTATCATCTCCAAAGTTGGCAATACCAACTTTCCCATCACACCAATTCCCCCACTTATATAAAAGCAAATTACTGCGGATGCTAGAATCTGAAACCAAAAGAGAAAATGCTGGAAAATCTCAGCAGGTCTGGCAGCATTTGTAAGGATAGAAAAGAGCTGACGTTTCGAGTCGAACTGACCCTTTTTCAAAGCTAAAAAAAAGGAGAAATAGGGAGGTATTTATACTAGGCTGAGAGAAGGTGAGTCATGACTCCAGAAGCAAAGGTAGCAATAAAGAGGTGATAGAGAAATTATAGGGAATGACCAAGGCTGAAGCCAGTGCTATGTGACAAAATATGTGGGGGAATGAGTGAAGCAGAGGCAAAATGGAAAACAGGGGGGGGAAGGATAGCAAAGGGGGAAGAGGAGAGGAAATGGGTGATGAGAGAGTGGGGAGCGAGACAATCAAGAAATAAGAGGTACAGAAGTGAAAAAAATATAAAAAAGTAAATAAAATAAATGAAATAAAATTACGGAGCAGAATGAAAACAGAGGGGTCGAGATGGGATAAGCACCTGAAGTTGTTGAATTCAATGTTGAGACCAGTAAGCTGTAACGTGCCTAGTCAGAAGGTGAGATGCTGTTCCTCCAGTTTGCATTGAGCTTCACTGGAACATTGCAGCAGGCCAAGGACAGACATGTGGGCATGGGAGCAGGATTGTGTGTTGAAGTGGCAAGCCACGGGAAGGTCCGGGATCTGATTGCGTACAGACTGAAGGTGCTCAGCAAAGTGATCACCTAGTCGGCATTTTGTCTCTCCGATATAGAGGAGACCACGTTGGGAGCAACGAATGCAACAGACAAAATTAAAAGAGGTACAAGTGAAACGCTGCTTAATCTGACATGAGTGTTTGGGGCCTTGGATGGTGAGCATGGAAGAGGTAAAGGGGCAGGTGTTGCACCAATCCGCCCACACTGCCTCAACTACTCAGTCCCAGCTAATTTAAATAACGTGCTTTTGATTGTCTTGGCTCTAATTGTTTTTTTCCCAGTCAGAATGGCAAAAATTGAAAGTAGATTTGATGACTTATGTCAGAAGAGAGGGGACGTTCGACGTCAACGAAGAAGGGCGATGATGAGAAATTGCAGGAATAATGAGGGCTGGGTGCCAAAGAATGGGTCTATAATTAGAATTCCATTGAGAAAAATATTTTAAATGATTAGAAATACTTGCTTGATGAAGAGCAGAGAGATGACACCAACATTTCCCCCTACCCCATTATCAATCCCTCCAAAAGCTGATGATGTCAAAGGAGACATGGCTTTGCTGGAACTCTGATGTGCTTCTAGACTTCCATACTTAGTGATGCAGCCAAGCTGCAACCAAGCCTACAAAACGATAAGAATGCATTTTAGGGAGCAAAATAGTGCAGATATTGGAATCTGTACTGAAAACAACAAATGCTGGAGATCAGCATCCATGGAGAGAAAGCAAGCTAATATTTCGCATCTAGATGACTCTTCATCAGAGCGGAAGTGAAGTGTGAAGGGGACAGCATCTCAGATACAGTTTAGGATGGCAGAGTGTAGGGGTAATGGGTGTAATCTTCCCTCCTAACCCCCACACCCTGGGTGACTGTCTGTCCTTTCAAGTCTGGCAGGAGACAGACAATTGTTCTGCCATTCTCACATTCTGATCACTTAATCTGAGCTATCAACATCTTTTCTCCATCAGCACCCTACACCCACCACTCCCACAACCTCCCCATCCCAAACTATAGCATAAATGCTGTCCCCTCCACATTTCACTTCAGCTAGGAAGAAGGGTCATCGAGACTCAAAACATTAGCTTGCTCTCTCTCTCTATGGATGCTCTCTGATCGAAGAAGGCATTTAAAATTTGGACCAGTGATATATATCTCCTCTTTGCTGATAAACACAAGCCTTTGTCTTACTTTTTGGAGTTAGATAATTTTTGGTTATGCTTTTATTTTATGATTAAAAGGCTGCAACTTCAACTTTGAGGGGAAAGGGATGTTTATTTCCCATTTATTTCTGCAATCCATGCTTCCACTATTTTTGCTCTACTTGGACTGAGCAACCTACCTTCTTAACAAAGTGCCTATATGGGTATGCATGCTTCTCCACTGGTTCTGAGCCAATTGGGTGCCACTTTTCTATGATTAAATTTACCATATTGTGAGAAATGTTGTGGAATTTGCACATTTTAATGAAGGCCCTGGTGAACATTAATTTTTGGAAATCCATAAACTTAATATTCTGTCCAAGTACAGTACAGCAGCATGACCAGATGTCAAATGGACAATTTTAACTGCCTGAAATTGTTCAGCACTCGCAAGCAGGTAACTGCCAGATGGAAAAAGTCCACAGAAACCAAAGCTTAGTGTGTGCATGGCTAATCTAGACATTCATACAGCATTACTGATTCTTCCTGATTTTCTCAATTTCATTATTACACAAACCAAACAAAATTCACAACTTTGTTAGCTTTCCATATGATGCCAGGAAGTTGCACTGTGCCATTGTGTACTCATGGTTTCCTTGCCATTTAATATTTACTGCATTCCCTTTTATCTTACCTCAGAGATTCCATTTTGTTAATACTCCAACCCTCCCTCTTAGTACAACCTAAAACATCAACATGAAATGTTAAAATTATTTCTCTCTCCACAAATGGTGCTTGCTCTATTAGGAATTTATAGCATTTTCTTTCAGATTTCCAGCAACAGCTGTATTTTGTTTCTATATTAGGGTTAAACTCACTGGCACTTCCAGGAAACTTGAAGTCATTCCCTTTTTCTCTGTGATAGGATTTCTGTTTGTTACTTTAACCTTAACTCATATCTCATGATTTCCACTTTCTTTCTTGTGTTTGATCAGTATTTATCAAGAACTTGTTTGAAACCACAGCTCTCTCCTCAGCAACTCTGATTTATTGCACATGGATTCCAAATGAAAACCACCCTTGTAGTCACAATTACAAGTATTGCAGCATTTCTTAAATGTTTGTTCTTGGTGTATCCAGGGATCTACTGCTCAGTGACATGCATGGTCTCAACAGCCTTAAACTGTGAAACCTCTGCCATTTAATCGGTCTTCCCTTTCACAATTTGAAAGGTTTTCCTTCCTTTCTTTTTCTTACCCTCACACCTTCATTTATTTATTACCTAAACAATCTCTAACTTTACCCAGTTCTGATGAGCATTTCCTGAATTCTTTTTCTCTCTTCACAGATACTGTCAGGTTTGAAGATGCCTCGTGATCATAGCAGTCGCATCAACACAAAATAATATGGCTATTCAAAATTGAAGTACACTGTGAGTAAAGTCAAGTGTAAAATTTTAACTTTTAGAATGCTAACGGAAATCGAACAATTTGACTGATTAATTTGTCAAGCATCTCCTCAATTGCAGTAATATAACAGATGAAGTTCAAACTGAATATGACCATTTCCAGTACATTTCTCATTTCAGTGATATTTTTCAAATTGGCTTTTGGTACAGCTTCATGTTAAGTTTGGTACCAATTTTGAAAAAAAAATCAAATCAGAACAGAAGGGGTTATTCTTGCTAAATGGACATTTATAATAAGTAAATGTAAGAAATTTATTTTTAGCTCTATTAAAATCTTTAATTGGACATCACACTCCAGCTTGAGAGATAAAAACAACAAATGTGGACAAACAACTTCAGATATTTCGAATGCTTCATATTATTTTGTCAGATAATAGCTTATATTTAAATAACAACCCAAAAAACAAAAAGTATGGTATTGAAACAAATAGGTAATTATTGGTCAGGTGACCAAAGGGCAAGTCATTAATTTTGCATGAAAAAAAGCAAACATTGCTGTAAAAATCAGGTCTTGCAGCATTAGTGGAGAGAAGGCAGAGTTAACAGACCCGTTCTGAAGAGTCACTGGACCTGAAACATTAATTCTGCTGAGTTTTTTCATCAATTTGTATTTTTGTTTCTGACTTTCAACATCCACTGTTCTTCACTTTTTTTTGTAAATGAATTTTGCATTGCTGGCTCTGAAGATATAGAACGTGGGGAAATAGATGGTGACATCTTCAAAAATGTCCATATTACAGAGGTGGCGATGCTGGATGTCTTGAAATGCATAAAAGTAGATAAATCCCCAGGACATGATCAGATGTACCCTAGAAGTCTGTGGCAAGCTCGTGAAGTGAATGCTGAGCCCCTTCCTGAGATATTTGTATCATCAGAAGTCATAGGGGAGGTGCCGGAAGACTGGAGATTGGCTAATGCGGTGCCACTATTTAAGAAAGGTAGTAAGGACAAGCCAGGGAACTATAGACCAGTGAGCCTGAAGTTGGTGGTGGGCAGGTTATTGAAGGAAATCCTGAGGGATAGAATGTCCATGTATTTGGAAAGGCAAGAAATGATTAGGGATAGTCAGCATGCCTTTGTGCATGGGAAATCATGTCTCATGAACAGCTTTTTGAAGTAACAAAGAGGATCAATGAGGGCAGAGTAGTGGACGTGATCTATATGAACTTCAGTAAGGCATTCAACAAGGTGACCCACAGGAGACTGGTTAGCAAGGTTAGATTGTATGGAATACAGGGAGAACTAGGCATTTGCATACAGAACTGGAGGTAGAAGATGGTGGTGTGGTGGAGTGTTGTTTTTCAGACTGGAATCTTGTGACCAGTGGTGTGCCACAAGGATTGGTGCTGGGTCCACTGCTTTTCATCATTTATATACATGATTTGGATGTGAACATAGGAGGTATGGTTAGCAAGTTTGCAGATGACACCAAAATTGGAGGTGTAGTGGACAGCGAAGAAGGTTACCTCAGAGGACAACGGGATCTTGATCAACTGGGCCAATGGGCTGACGAGAGGCAGATAGAGTTTAATTTAGATAAATGAAAGGTGCTGTATTTTGGGAAAGCAAATCAGAGCAGGATTTATGCACTTAATGGTAAGATCCTAGGGAGTATTGCTGAACAAAGAGACCTTGGTGTGCAGGTTCATCGTTCCTTCGAAGTAGAATTGCAGGTAGACAGGATAGTGCAGAAGATGTTTAGTATGCTTTCCTTTAATGGTCAGAGCACTGAGTATTGGAGTTGTGAGGTCATGTTGTAACTGTACAGGACATTGGTTAGGCCACTTTTGAAATACTGCATGCAATTCTGGTCTCCCTACTATAGGAAGGATGTTGCGAAACTCAGAACATAGAACAATAGAGTGCAGAACAGGCCCTTCAGCCCTGTTTAAATGCCCCTAAAGTGGCTGAGTTAACTACATTAGCAGGCAGGGCATTCCAAGCCTTTACTACTCTGAGTAAAGATCCTACCTCAAATCTATCACCGCTCAGTTTGCAGCTATGTCCCCTCCTAGAAGATGATGTCATCATCCTTGGAAAAAGACTCTCACTGTCCACCCTATCTAATCCTCTGATCATCTTGTATGTCTCTATTAAATCTCCTCTTAGCCGCCTTCTCTCCAATGAGAACAGACCCAAGTCCCTCAGTCTTTCCTCAATCGACCTTCGATCCAGACCAGGCAATATCCTGGTAAATCTCCTCTGCACCTTTTCCAATGCTTCCACATCCTTCCTGTAATGGGGCAGCCAGAGCTGCACACAATATCCAAGTGAGGCCACATTAGCATTTTGTACAGTTGCAGCATGACATCACAGCCCCGGAAATCAATCCCTCTACCAATAAGACCTAACACACTGTATACCTTCTTAACAGCACTATCAACTTGGGTGGCAACTTTCAGGGATCTATGTACATTGACACCACGATCCCTCTGCACATCTACGCCACCAAGAATCTTTCCATTGACCCAGTATTCTGCTTTCCTGTAATTCTTTCCAATGTGAAAGACCTCACATTTATCTGCATTGAACTCTACTTGCCTCCTTTCAGCCCAGTTCTGCAGTTTATCGAAGTCCCCCTGCAAATTGCAACATTCTTCCACACTGTCCATCACTCCACCGACTTTAGTATCATCTGCAAACTTACTACCCATCCACCTAAGCTTGACATCCAAGTCATTTATAAATATGACGACAAACAGCAGTGGTCGCAAAACATCCTTGTAGCACACCACTAGAAATTGGACTCCAGGCTGAATACTTTCAATCAATGATCACTTGTTGTCTTCTTACAGAAAGTGAGTTTCTAATCCAAACTGCTAAATCACCTTCAATCCCATGCCTCTACATTTTCTCCACCAGCCTACCATGTGGAACTTTACCAAAAGCTTTGCTGAAGTCCATGTACACATTAAATTGCCCTATCCTCATCCATATGCTTGGTCACCTTCTCAAAAAATTCAGTGAGGTCTGTGAGACATGATCTGCCCTTGATGAAACCATGTTGACTATCTCCAATCAAACTGTTGCTTGCTAGGTGATTATAAATCCTCTCTCTTATAATCATTTCCAAAACTTTTTCTACAACAGATGTAAGGCTCACTGGTCTATAATTACCTGGGTCATCTCTACTGCCCTTTTGCAATCCTCCATCCCTCTGGTACTAAACCTATAGACAATGATGACTTAAAGGTCAAGGCCAAAGGTTTTGCCAACTCCTCCCCAGCTTCCCAGAGAATCCATGGATAAATCTAATCTGGCCTCTACTTTCACACCTAGAAGTGATAACACCACCTCCTTACTAACCTCAATCCTTTCTAGTCTAATAACCTGTACGTCAGTCTTCTCCTCTACAATATTCTCCTTTTCTGGAGTGAAAACAAATGAGAAATATTCGTTTAGCACCTCTCTGATCTCCACAAGGTCCACACACAACTCTCCACTTCTGTCTTTGACTGGCCCTATTCTTACCCTGTTCATCCTTTTTTTTCTCACATACTTATTGAAAGCTTTAGGGTTCTCCTTTATCCTACCTGCTAAAGACTGCTCATGTCACCTCCTTGCTCTTCTTAACTCTCTCTTTAAATCCTTCCTAGCTAATCTGTAACTCTCCGTCACCTCATCCGAACCATCTTGTCTCAACGCCACATAAGCCTCCCTATTCCACTTAACAAGAGATACAATTCCTTTAGTAAATCACAGTTCCCTTACCTTATCACTTTGTCCCTGCCTGACAGGGACATACAAGGACATGCAATATCTGTTCCTTAAACCAGCTCCACATTTCGATTGCCCCCTTGCCCTGCATTTTGCTACCCCATTCTATGCCTCCTAAGTCTTGCCTAATCGCATTATAATCGCTCTTTCCCCCCATCAATGACTGTTGCCCTGTGGCATGTACCTATCCCTTTTCATCGCTAAACTAAACGTAACAGAATTATAGTTATTCTTTCCAAAGTGCTCACCTACCAGATCCAGTGTGGCCTTCCCTCTTGCTGGCCCTTCGACATTCTGTATCAGGAAACCCTCCTACACACATTGGACAAAAACTGATCCATCTGACGTACTAGCATTTCTAGTCAATGATGGGGAAGTTAAAGTCCCCCATAATGACCACCCTGTTCCTATCACTCCTGCCCAGAATCGTTTTGCCAATCCTCTCCTCCACCTCCCTGGAACTTTGCAGAGGCCGATAAAAAACTCCCAGGAGTGTGACCTCTCCTCTCTTGTTTCGAACCTGAGCCCATACCACCTCAATACATGAATCCTCGTTAGAAGTTCTTTCAGCCACTGTTCTACTGTCCTTGACTAACAAAGCCACACCTTCCCCTCTTTTACCACTTTCCCTTACCTTAATGAAAGATCTAAACCCCGGAACCTGCAACATCCAATCCCAGCCTTGCTCTATCCATGTCTTAGAAATGGCCACAACATCAAAGTCCCAGGTAACTATCCATGCTGTAACTTCACCTACCTTCTTCTGGATACTCCTGGCATTGAAGGAGACACACTTAAAACCAGCTTGCTGTCTGCCAGAACACTCCTGTGACCGTAAAATCCTGTTCATGTCCTCTCTACTCACATCCTACAGTTTCCCATCCCCCTCCTGAGCTAGTTTAAACCCACCCATATAGCATTAGCAAATTTCCCATCCATGATATTAGTACTCCTCTGGATCAAATAAAGACCTGTTTGTAGAGGTACCACATTCCCCAGAATGAGCCCCAATTATCCATGTACCTAAAACCCTCCCTCCTGCATCATCCCTACAGCCATGTGTTCAGCTGATATCTCTCCCTGTTCCTTGCCTCGCTATCATGTGGCACAGGTAACAAACCAGAGATAACAACTCTGTTTGTTCTAGCTCTCAGCTTCCACCCTAGCTCTCCGAAATCCTGCTTTACATCCCTATCCCTCTTTCTACCTATGTCGTCGTTACCTATATGGACCACAACTTGGGGCTGGTCACCCTCCCCCTTCAGAACCTCAAAGACATGATCCGAGACATCACAGACCCTGGCACCAGGGAAGCAACACCACTAACCATGAGTCTCTTTCATTCCCAACAAACCTTCTATCTGACCCTCTAACTATTGAGTCCCCAATGACCAACACTCTCTCTTTCCCTTCTGTGCAACAGGGACAGACTCTGTACCAGAGACCTGCACCCCAGTGTATGCCCCGGTAAGTACCCCACCAACCCCCCCGACAGTATCCAAAATGGTAAACTTGTTTTTAAGGAGAATGATCACAGGGAATCCCTGCACTGACCGTTTCTTCCCCCTTCCAAAGTTACCCAGCTTTCTCCATGCCCAGGAGTAACTACTTCCCTTTAACTCTTATCTATCATAGACTCTCCCTCCCGAATGATCTGACGTTCATCCAGCTCCCGCTCCAGTTCCCTAACAAGGTCTTGGAGGAGCAAGAGTTGGTTGCATGCACTTCCTGCAGATGTACTTGGAATAGGACACTAATGGAATCCCTTACCTCAAACATCATGCAGGAGGAACATTCCTCTCCCTGCACTGCCAGCCCTGCCTGTCCCCTTATCAGAAAATAAAAAAAGAGAAGCTTATCTGATGTGCCTGGTGTTTAAAGGTTAGAGGAGGTGGATGGGTGGGAGACCCTAGAAAACACTCAGTTATATTGGTGAGGGGGAAAAAAAAAGTCCCTGCTTTCCCAGAAACAGCTTCTCGGAGGTAAGCTTTTAAAGATTTAAATTAGTGACTCACCGTTCCAGACAGCTCCTGCTCTTCCTGCTACTAAATACAGAAATGGAGGGCTACGCCGCTTGAGGTCAGAAAAGATCTTGAAGGATGCTGCCAGCGTTCAGAGATTTGAGGAGCAGAGAAAGGCTGAATAGGCTGGGGTATTTTCCCTGGAGCACTAGAGGCTGACCTTACAGAGATTTATAAAATCATGTGAAGCATGGAGAGGATAAATAGACAAAGTATTTTCCCTGGAGTGGGGGAGTCCAGAACTGGAGGGCATAGGCTCAGGGTTAGAGGGGAAAGATATAAAAAGGGACCTAAGGGGCAACTTTTTCACACAGAGGATGGTGCGTGTATGGAATAAACTGCCAGAGGAAGCGGTGGAGGCTGATATAATTGCAACATTTAAAAGGCATCTGGAAGGGTATGAATAGGAAGGGTTTAGAGGGATATGGGCCAAGTGCTGGCAAATGGTACTAGATTAGGTTAGGATATCTGGTTGGCAGGGATGAGTTGGACTGAAGGGTGTGTTTCCGTGCTGTGCGTCTCTATGACTCTATGACTGAGGTAAACAGGGATTTTGATGTTCTGGTATATGAAACACAAAAAAAGTATGTACAGGAAATAATGGCCGAAGGGTCTCTATGACATCTCTATGACTCTATGACAACCTGTTCAGGAAAAGAAAAACTTTAAATTTTCAAATCTTCAACCAATCTTCCACAAAGAATGCAAATAGATTTCACCCTAAACTGATGTGGAGGATTTTCTTTTCAGAACTGGGAGAGATCAGCTGGGGAGCTTGCTCAAAGCAAGCTTGCTTTCAACCCAGGCCTGTTCTTGACAGGCTTCCCTCCAACTTAATCAAATAAAACCAGTCTCTCTAAAACACTCATGACTTGAAAAACCCCAGCAAAATCTATGGCAAAGCAAGCAATTATCACCTGTCATAGGATTTCTAAAGATCTTAGTTAAAATCTGTTTCCAATGTTTAAAGTGAACTTTCAATTTCTATCTTTTAAAGATACTAGACAGGTATGTCTACAAATCTTATAATACTTTTTTTCATAAGCCTTCAAAACCCAAGTTCTTCAAGCAATCAAATTTTATCTTCATTATCAATTTCAAAGCTATGGATCTTGGCAAGGATCATTTTTAATACCAGGCAGAAGGACATTTAGATCTTTCCTTTGACAATTCTCCTAGAAATCTACCACCTTTTTTAGTATGGGTCAAGCCATAATCAATTAACTCAATATCTTTCTTCCATCAGCTGAATCAGTGTTTTTATTTTCTTTAGGAATTGGAGCAATAATTGCCTTTGTCAATGTATAACCAAATGCATGAATTCATTCATATATAGTTCACTGACATACTATAAACCAACGCTTTGATGATTTTTGCAAATTCCTTCCACAAGTGATATTGCTGTATTGAATAAATCACTTACACTCAAACTAGAATTCATGTCCTTACTTACCTTAACACAAGCACTAACAATTCCCTTCCAGTTTTTATCTTACTGAAATTAGCCACTACTAAAATAAAGCATCAGTCTATTCTGCGCAATGACAACAATATTTTGCTGTCTATCATCATATCTACGGAATAAGACGCTAAGATTACTCATTATGATAAAATTTGCTTTAATGCAGAACTGCTCCAGAACATAAATATTATGCCTGGTTAAGTTTCCAAGTAACGGACGAGGTTCTGTGAATCAAATGTAACCATCTTACATAACTTCGTAGAGCATATTGGCAGCCGTATCTGATTATACCCAAGTTATGGTAGCTAACTGTGCACAATCTGACAGAAATAGCTAAAACTCTTAAATTACTTCTGTCTACAGAATTTGATTGACATATTGCATATCAGACACAGAAATACTGCAGCTTTCCGATATTTTTGAAATATGTAAGTAAGTGTGATGGCTAGGACATGTCGTAAGAACAGTTGAGGTTTGTTTTCTAAAAGATGCACTATGCAACAAAATTGATAGTGCCTTTAAACCTGTTGGACAAAAAGTAAACTAAGATACAAGGATGTATGTAAGTGAGACATTATTATAACTGAAAATGTGTTGCTGGAAAAGTGCAGCAGGTCAGTCAGCATCCAAGAAGGAATGCTCATGCCCGAAACGTCAATTCTCTTGCTCCTTGGATGCTGCCTGACCTGCTGCGCTTTTCCAGCAACACATTTTCAGCTCTGATCTCCAGCATCTGCCGTCCTCACTTTCTCCTAGAAGACACTATTATAAGTCAAATTGATGTCAATGACTGGCACCAGACCAGATATGACCAAAGCATTTGACATTGAAATGGCTGTGCTGGAACAGAGAGGTCTTCAGATTGGCATAGCAAAGTGTCCTCACAGGAAGGAGCATGCAACAGTTGCCCCTCCAGCTACAACTTTCAATCTACTACCTCCTCATTGCAGTCACCAGTGCTTTACAAAAATAGGAATGGATATACCTGGATTAGGTGCTGTTCAGAAAACAGTATTGCACAACTGATTCCTGAGACAAAAATGTAACAAAGCTCAGCAAGTTGGACCTGTACCTAGTGGGTGTGTAGAAGAATGAGAGCTGGCCTTTTAGAGATAGTCGTGAGGGGACTGACAGAGCTAGTTTAAAACCCAGGTATAGAGTTTACAAATTAGAGATCTCCCATAGATCTGAAATGAGATTATTTTACCTCAATGTTTTTGTCTCCAGAGCAGTGTGGAGGTTGGCCAGGGAATAAATTCAAGGCTCAGTTAGATAGATTATTGATCAAAAGAGTTCAATATTATAGGGGAAAGCAATAACATTAAATTAAGGCCAGAAGCAGATCAGTTATCAACTGACTGAATGGTGGAGCAAGTTGAGGGGCTGAATTGTTTATTCCTGCTCCAATTTTTTATGTTCTTGCAACTCCAACATCAGTTTGCTTAGCTGTTGCGAATCATATGTAATGTCGCAAAGCCAAAGAAATGTAGCTATTTTTGATCAAATTGGACATCAAACAGCTGGAGACTCTGTGGATCATTAGCAATGAGACATCACTGTTTAGAAGATAGGGTCAGCGTAATGAAACATTAGCTCATATATTCCATAACTCATTCATGTTCACTTTTCATGAATTTGAAAGGGCTCACTTGTTCCTATTATTTAAGAGGAGTTACAAAAAAAATTAAACTCTCATGGGGCTTTCAGCAGTTGTTGATAGATTTTCTTATGGATCCAGGAACAGGTATTACATTGTATAAGCAGCTAGTTGAACTCTCATAAACATTGTTAGTAATTAGATATAGTCTAAGTGAGACTTGATCATACAATCATAAGCAGCTTAAGTATAGAGGAAAGCCACTTGGCCCATCATGTCTACATATCTATAGAAGAACATTTTGCACAATTCTACCCCGAGTCCATTTCAATTCTTCCTGCTCCAGAAAAAGAATAAATTCTCTTTTAAAGTCCATGATGGAATCCAACTCCACCACATTTTGATGAAGCATTCCAGATCCTCTGCACTTGCTGTAATAAAAAACATCTTTCTCACGTATGCATTAATTCTTTTGTCAATAACTTTCACTCAAATGACCTCTGGTTTTCGATCCTTCCACCAACTGAAGTTTTCATCTCTGATATTACTTGGTGGTTCTCTTACCCTTGTCTGAAGTTCCACAAGGCTCTTCTCCAATCAATGGTCTTCATGATTTTCAGAGGCACTGTTAGAACCCGCACTGATTTTTCATTATTTTATTATTTTCTAAAGTCAGTTTTGGTTTGGAAATGTGAACTGTGAGCTGAGAGCGGAATGTGACCTGCAGACTTAGAGCAAGACTTTGATTAGAAACAAAGCAAACAAAGTGATATTTGCTTGTGAAACCAGGCCTGGTATTTGATTGCTTGTTGATTCTTGCTCTAAGAATGCTGTAGACATTTTGCTTCTGTAGATTCATTATGATGAAATAGATGGAGATGGTTAAGTTAGCAAGGGTCTCACAGGGAAACAACCAGTTTAAAAAAGAGAAACCAAAGTTTTTGAATTGCATTTAAATCTGAAGGATTATGCCTGTGAAAGCTACAGTTCCCTGGTTATCCTCCCATTATCAACTTATGGAAATTTGGGCAATAGAATCTCTGTTATAAGTATTAAGCAAACATTCCTCAGAGGTGACTGGAAGCTGGTTCCATGCACTGCTGTCTTCAGAAACCAAGCAAGATAAAACTCTATGGACTGTGGTGTTACGGATTGTGAAGTCTGTTTAAATGAACTGTCCAGTTATACCTTTGCCTTTAATCTCTTGCTTTATCCCTAAATGATGTCTGCTTGTCTGACTGCATTTGTGTGAAAATGGAGCTAGAATCAAAGGAGATTATGTTTATATCATAGACATTAATTAGATTACCTTGTGGTTGAACTTTACTCGGCTAAAGCTACTGTATTATTAATACATTGTTAGGTCTTTTGTTTAAGCTATAACCTTAATATCTGGTTTTGATTATTCACAAAATCTGGTTAAGTTCCACTGGGGGCAATTTTTAGTGTGAGGGACTGTTTTAGTTTTACTTTGCCGTAAATTCAAGGCTATAGAAGGCTGATTTGATTTGGCTGTCTTTCTGTTGTTACAGTACTTTTAAAATCAAAAATGCTATGATGGTTCTCTGGAGCAGTTGGACTTGAATCTGGATCGTCAGGCCCAGTAGTTGGGGCACTAATACAATGCAAGACCGATCACCATGATTTACACATAATTTAGAGAAGGACCCTAATATACCTGCAACCCAATAGGCTGAAGACTGATGTAAACTAATTCAGAGAGTGAGCATGCCATTTAATAAGGAAAAATACAATGTCAAAGTTTTTGGGCTTAAGAATCACTAGTCATGTTTACATAATGAAAAATGGAGGGGAGGGGAGGGGTACAATAAAGTCAACAGATTATGAAAGAGAACAGAGGGAAATAAACACTTATTTGCAATATACAGGTAGTGCAAAGTAGTTAAAGACAAAGCAAGTAGAATTTAAGATTTTTTGGTGAATATCAAGACTCTGCTACATGTAAGTTTGGAGGTTTGTATTCAGTTTTGATCCCCAGACATGGTGAAGGATACCAAGGCTCTGCAGACAATATCAAAGAGGATGACAAAGATGTTACTTCGCCTCAGAACTCAAGTATAATGGAGGGCTACCTACTTTGGTAAATCGTGAACTTAACTATGGTATCAAATCTAATTGGATAGGTTATATCAGATGGTGAAGAAATGTAGGATGAGTGGGCATTTTTGATGAAATCTAAAGCCAGACTCATGATATGTGCCAAGATGTACTTCTTTTCATAGAAAATTATCACTTTTTGAAAATGTTTCGAAAATGTATGGTGAGTTAAGAATTGTTGCAGTTCTTTAGAAGACAGATTCATATGTTCTTGGCTTTTTTGGGGGGTGGGAGTGGGAGACGATAGATAGAGAAAGAGATAGAAAGGCATTTTTGGTGTCACATGATAAACTACTAGTCAGCAGGAGTGGCGAGTTATGCGCAACTAGTCACCTCTAACATTGACTGCTTACCTTATGGAAGTGGAAAGCAATACTTTTCCTGATTTCGTTGCAGGCATTTCTCTGTTTTTTTTGCATCTCACAGTATACTATATGGTTTCCAATAGTGGAGGAGATTGTTCTGTTCTATGTCTGGGTCTCTGGAAACCTTGTTATACTTTCCACCATTTGCCTGACCCAGCATGCAGCATTATACCTTGACGCCCCCCCATTGTACTTGTAGCTCCTTCTCATCCTTTGATGCTCTTACCTTGCTATTCCTTCATTTATTTTTCTGTTTATTAAGCACTACTTCAAGTTCCTCTGTAAAATTATCCTCCCCTTCTCCCTCAGCCTCTTCAGACCAAACTTTGTAATTTCAGTAACATCTCAACTCTGCTTGCTATTTACTGTAGTGGGCAGTGAATGTTGTCTCAGCGTATAATGGGATGAGCTGAAGGGCTGAGGAGTGGCAGATGATGTTTAATTTAAATGAGTGTGAGGTGTTGCATTTTAGTAAGGCAAATCAGGAGAGGGCGATAAACTTAACGGTAGGGTTCTGGGAAGTGTTGCTGAACAAAAAGACCTTGGGCTGCAGGTTCTCAGTTTCTTAAGGGTGCAGTCACAGATTGACAGGGTAGTGATTGGCATGCTTGACTTTACTGATCAGCATATTGAGTATAGGAGTTGGGATGTCATATTGAGGCTGTACAGGACATTGGTATTTTGGAATTCTCTGTTCAGTTCTGGTCTCCTTGCTTTGGTAAAGATGTTGTTAAACTTGAAAGGGTACAAAAAAAGGTTTTCAGGATGTTTCCAGGATTGGAGGGTTTGAGATAAAGGGAGAGGCTTAATAGGCTGGGGCTATTTTCCCTGAAGTACAGAGGCTGAGGAGTGACCCTATAAAGATTTTTAAAAATCATGAGGGACATAGATAAGGTGAACAGATATGGCCTTTTTCTCAGACACTAAGTTTATAGCTTAAACAAAATAACTAACAAGTTATTAATAATACAGTAGCTTCAACAGAATAAAGTTAAACCACAAGGTAATTTAATTAATGTATATGATATAAACATAATCTCCTTTGATTCTAGCCTCACTTTCACGCTCTTGCAGTCAGACAATTGAGGAATAAGGTAAGAAATAAAAGGAAAAGGTTCATTTAAACAGACTCCATAATCTTATTTTCCTGGGTAAGGGAGTCCAAAACTAGAGGATATAGATTTAAGGTGAAGGGGGAAAGATTTAAAAGGGACCTAAGGGGCAATGTTTTCAAGCAGAGGGTGGTACATGTATGAAATGAGCTGCCAAAGGAAGTGATAGAGGCTTACAACATGTATACATTACAACATTTAAAAGGCATCAGGATAGGTATATGAACAGGAAGGGTTTGGAAGGATATGGGCCAAAAGCTGGCAAAATGTAACTAGATTAATTTACGACATCTGGTCAGCATAGATGATTGGACCAAGGGGTCTGTTTCACGCTGTACAATTCTACGACTCTAATGCTAATGGTTAGCTATCTACGCGTATAAACATTGAGTATATGGTGGTCAACCTTCCAACATTGTCCTAGAATCTCCAGGAACTGAAGATTACTCTCCAAGAAATTATGTAAGCAACGCAGGAGTAAAATCACAAGCATATTGCTTTTTTGTTCTTATTTTATTTGAATGCTTTTTTTATTTGTTGTTGAAATATTGAAGATGACAATCAAAGTAATCTACTGATATTCAAAAGTCTGTTTGCTTCTCAGTTTATGTGATTGCACTGGAGATACTACCACACTGGAATGTGAGAGTGGGTAGCTAAATGAAGGTGATATGATGAAAATTCCAGAAATGCATCCAACCAGAGCTCCTATTGGCTTACAAATTCCACCTTGCAAACCAAATAAGTTCAATCTGATTTAACTACTTTCTTGAACTGAAACACTCCTACAGAATTCTACTATGAAAAGGAATACTTCTCTAATTCTATATTCAAGTTATAATGATAGACTCGCAGGTCCTAAGCATTCAAACGCATTGCTATTTCCCACTCTCAACAGTTTGTCTTTCTGCTAACTAATTACATTTCCCCAATCTTGTTACCACATGTATAAAGAATTGGGCTTGAATAATAGCAAAGTGTATTTATTTTTAATTGCAGGCATTCACTCACTTTTTCATTCTTTATCTTCTGAGCCAAACATTTGGTCAAAGAATAGCTATTTAACATCCAGAATTACCTCTCTCTGCTGGGCATCTCAATAAAGCTGCATGACAGTTTGAAACCAGACAGGCCCCAACCTAAAGTTAAGCTATACTAGCTGCCCAATTTTGCGCAAATTTACTTTTTCACAATAAGTCATCAAAACAAAACTGGACACTTGCTTTTCTACAAACTGCTAAATTTTAAATTGCATGTTCTAAACACAAATAAAATGAATGTGCTAAACAAAAACAAGAATGCAGATTACTGGTAAATTAAAATTATAAGAATTACAGAAGTCAGAGCTCAGAAGAGCAATGCTGCCAATACAATTACTACTGGTCTTCCATTAGCAACCCCCACAAAACCTGTCTGTCCAGTGAAGAATCTCTCTGATATTCACAGCTTTCCTTATTTAGAATACTATCTTCAAACTTATCATTATATTCTTAGATCAACACAGAATCTACAGAAAACAAACAAACTATGTAGTCTAACTTATTTATGCTAGTCATTAGTCTTAACATGTACCTTCACCCATTCTAATGAATATGCACATGAATGATGTTTTCAAACAAAAGCAAGTTCTTTTATTCCCACCAGAGCTCCATGCAAAATCATTTTCTTTTCATGTTTTGGATCTCTAAGCTCGGTATTTTATGTTCCATTGAACAGCTGTTCTCCAGCTTCACCTAATATAACTCCAAAGCTGGGCTGTAAGAAGTATCCAGATTGGTTGACCCTTTAACTATTCTTTCTTCCTTACTGGTAGGAAACTTGCCCACATTCAGTAACTCCCCTAAAAAGAAATCAGTTTCATTAAGGCAAATGCATTGGAATGCAATGTTTCTGACTAACTGGAAAATTAAGACCAGATTTACAGCACAAAAGCTACTTTTAAACATGATGCTGTACTTTTTAAGGTTTATAATTCAACTGCTGAAATACACACATTTATAATACAGGGATATTTATTTAAAGGATATAACTAAGTTAGTTTCTCCCCTTACTTGTAAATAAGTTAAGAAAACAGAATCTCCAAGATAGCACTTGGAGAAGTTCAATAAACACAACGACTGAGACCGTATCTACCTTCCCTTGAAAAAAAGAGCCGGAAATGACATCAACCACCTTAAGAAATCAAGACCTATTAACAGAGAGGCAGGACACACCACCAGCGCTTCAGCAAAGACTCTCACTGATGATGTTACTTAGTTTGGTGACGAAACACCTAAAAAAAACCTTTAAGATGAGTGAGCAACTTACGTACTTAAGTCCACAAGAGTTACATCAGTTTTTAAACTTCAGAATGAATTTACTCCCTCCAGTGTTAAAGTTCTTAAATACTTAAAACCAAGTTATTTACCCACACTCAAATGTCCAGGTTCTCTAAATTAGGATTTTCTTCGGCACATTTTTGCTTCAGTATTTACTGTGGAAAAGGATATGAAAGATATAGAATATAGGGAAATACATGGTGACATCTTGAAAAATGTCCATATTACAGGAGAAGGAAGTGCTGGATGTCTTGAAACGCATAAACGTGGATAATTCCCCAGGACCTGATCAGGTGTACCCTAGAACTCTGTGGGAAGCTAGGGAAGTGACTGCTAGGCCTCTTATGGAGATATTTGTTTCATCAATAATCACAGGTGAGGTGCTGGAAAACTAGAGGTTGGCAAACATGGCGCCATTGTTGAAGAAAGGTGATAAGGACAAGCCAGGGAACTGTCGACCAGTGAGCCTGACGTTGGTGGTGGGCAAGTTGTTGAAGGGAATCCTGAGGGACAGGATGTACATGTATTTGGAAAGGCAGGGACTGATTAGGGATAGTCAACATGGCTTTATGAGTGGGAAATCATGTCTCACAAACTTGACTGAGTTTTTTGAAAAAGTAACAAAGATGATTGATAACGGCAGAGCGGTAGATGTGATCTATATGGACTTCAGTAAGGCGTTTGACAACATGAGAGACTGGTGAGCAAGGTTGGGTTTCATGGAATACAGGGAGAACTCACCATTTGAATACAGAACTAACTCAAAAGGCAGAAGACAGAGGGTGGTAGTGGAGGGTTGTTTTTCTGACTGGAGGCCTGTGACCAGTGGAGTGCCACAAGGATCAGTGCTGTGTCCACTACTTTTCATCATTTATATAAATGATTTAGACGTGAGCATAACAGGTATAGTTAATAAGTTTGCAGATCACCTCCAATTTTGGTGTCTAGTGGACAGCGAAAAAGGTTACCTCAGATTACAACGGGATCTTGATCAGATGGGCCAATGGGTTGAGAAATGGCTGAGGGAGTTTAATTTAGATAAATGTGAGGAGCTGCATTTTGGGAAATCAAAACTTATACACTTAAATGGTAAGGTCCTAGGGAGTGCTGCTGAACAAAGAGACCTTGGAGTGCAGGTTCATAGCTCCTTGAAAGTGGAGTCGCAGGTAGGTAAAATAGTGAAGAAGGCTTTTGGTATGCTTTCCTTTATTGGTCAGAGTATTGAGTACAGGAGTTGGGAAGTTATGTTGAGGCTGTACAGGACATTGGTTAGACCACTGTTGGAATATTGCGTACAATTCTGGTCACCTTCCATTAGAAGGACGTTGTGAAACTTGAAAGGGTTCAGAGAAGATTTACAAGGATGTTGCCAGGGTTGGAAGATTTGAGCTATAGGAGAGATTGAATAGGCTAGGGCTGTTTTCCCTGGAGCGCCGGAGGCTGAGAGGTGACCTTATAGAGGTTTAAAAAATCATAAGGGACATCGATAGGGTAAATAGACAAAGTTTTTTTCCCTGGGGTGGGGGAATCCAGAACTAGAGGGCATATTTTAGAGTGGGAGGGGAAAGATATAAAAGAGACCTAAGAGGCAACATTTTCACTCAGAGGGTGGTACGTGTATGGAATGAGTTGCCAGAGGAAGTGGTGGAGGCTAGTACAATTGCAACATTTAAAAGGCATCTGGATGGGTATATGAATAGGAGTGGTTTGGAGGGATATGGGCCGGGACTAGATTGGGTGGGATATCTAGTCGGCATGGACAAGTTGGAATGAAGGATCTGTATCCGGTGCTGTACATGTCCATGACTATGACTCTATGACCTCTGGATGACCAACTAAGCTAATCACTAAAAGATACCAGGGCCATTCGTTAATTATTTGGGTCAGAATCTGATGTGACGTAACCAATAGATGCAATTTTACCTACTAGATTTGTTCCCAGCCATTTATACAGTACAACAATCCCCCAAATTTTGGCTTGATTTTGGAAGCCCATCTAAACCAGAAGTTACAAATTGCAAAATAATTTAACATTCAATTTGGAAAGGGGGGGGGAAATGGGAAGAATGTTTCTCTTTATAAGATTTCCAAATACCTAAAGAATCAAAAATTAGAAACTGCTCGGAACCATTAAGTGATTATTTAATATTACTAAAAGACTTCACATTCCATTAAACTACATTTTTCCCACTTTATGGAGCCTTTTTGCTAACAGACAGAGGTGATGTATCCATAAACTTTCAATTTGCCAACAGTGCACCTTACAATTTTTTCAAAAATACAGTTGTACAATTGTTGTTTGGGTAACAGATGATGCTACTATCTCCCTGTACATTGGCAAGTTCCAACAATACAGGTAGCAACTTCGTAATGTGCAAAGTAAAAACCGCTTAAAAATTACAGTTAGGAAATATTTTTAAAATTGTATCAAAATGGATATATCTTAAACACAATGCAAATATCCTAACATTGAAATTAACTTGGAACATAGAGTCTAAAAACAGAATACAAATTCTGTCGATGAATAAGTTGAGAAATGGCTGCCAAGCATTAAGTGTAGCATTTCATACTATTAGAAAATATTGCCACAGATGAAACAAAATGAATATTTACATTTTCCTTTTTGAAGAATGTACAGCTGCCATTGTGGTAGGTAATATTTTATGTAATGCTGTCCAACTAAAGGAAATATTTTGCTTGACTCTCTCTCCAAATCCATCTTCTCATACTTTAGCTGTCTGATTTGGCAATGAATGAACTGTCTATGCAATGAACAATGCCTGCTCCTTGAGTAACCTACAAGGGTACACACTGAAGATGTGGGTTGGCAACCATTAGTTTTTTTTTGCAATGCCTTTCATTGGTGAAAAATGATCACTTATCCTCTATCAATGTCGTTGAAGAGAGAGTTCAAATTCAGATCGCCCACTTGAAATAACTGTCTCCTGGTATGTGGCAAATACTCTTGATTGTAGTTTTACAATTCAGAATAATAAACATAAATAATGATTTCCTGAAATTAAATTATGGAGCACATTTAGTTATTTAATAGTTAAATTACTAATAATATTTAATTCTTAAATTGCAACTCTATTCAAAAATTGACCTTGGAAAACATTTACCAAGGAAGCAGTATCTTATGCAAATGTGACAGAAAGGGCAGAAGTGGTTTGACTGTATTTTTTTTAAAATCAATAACCACAGAATACACAGTGAGGTTTGCTTTAATATTGACCTCTATTATATGTGATTAACAAATAACATTCTGAAATTGACCAAAGACAAACATTTCTGATCAAATTTCATTTTCGAATTTCTTGCCAGATCTCATTATTTTGTGCTGCTTCTCATGTTAGTGTCATGTCATTGCATGTTTCCTTGCTAAGCAGGGAAAAATACTGAACAAAATAAGAAGTTAAAATTATCTTTATGTACATAACTACATTCTCCTAATTTCTCCAGCCATTTTATGGATCTCAGAGGTCTGTAGTAGCAGCTGAAGAAACCAGATGTAAATCCCCTAAATGTCAAATGACATGCATGGATCTTTGGAGCAGAATGCTGGGAGATAACAGCTTGAATTAAACAAAGGAACATCTCACCTCAATTGAGTTGGCAAACTGAAACCATTTACTGTTTAATTTTGAGATGTAAAGATCTTATGGCAGATCACAATATTTGATTCCTGGAACAATTTAAGAGCCACCAATGATTACTGAAGGATAACAGAAGATTTTGTTAGTTGCAGTTCAAGATATTTCCTTCTGGAATTCATTGGTTTCAAAGTATACAAGAAATTTCATCTTCCAATTGCTTCGTAGCACAGAATTTGAATACTGAGGAAAAAAGAAAATTATTATCCTGTCTTCTCTTTTTACACTCATAAGAGCAAACAGTAACAACAATTTATACGTCAGGAAAAAAGAAATGATGGTTGCTTGGGAAGTTGACTCTAGTTAAGAAAGGCTTAACGGCAATCTAGATTTGTTCAATATATTGTGTCAGCTTCATGACACTATGATCTTTTGCTACAAATTCTGTGTCTGATGACTATGTTCCACTAGTCACCTGATGAAGGAGCAGCACTCTGAAAGCTAGTACTTCCAAATAAACCTGTTGGACTATAACCTTATGTTGTATGATTGTTAACTTTGTCCACCCCAGTCTAACACCAGCACCTCCACATCTTGATTTATTAATGCATTGCCATGAAAAAAGCAATAGAAGACTATAGACTGATTATCTTAAATCAATTGTTTATGTATCAATTGATATTTATACTTATTAGAAGTGACATCAGTCCAGTGCTACAGGGCAATATAAAGCTCATTCCCTAACTCTTGCACCTCCTCTTCACCCCCTTGAAAAATGTCCAGCATCCACTTAATATAGAGAACTCAAAAACACTACAATGACATTGAGTATTTGAAGGCTCAGAAAATATATCAAAATAAACAGATATACATCCCTTGAACAACAGTATAAGCAAATCCTGCATGGCAGAATCTATTAAGAGTATGAAAGAAAGGCAAACGATTAAACTGACAATACAAGCCTGGTTTGTAAATAAACCCCACACTACAGAATCCATTATTGCTTTTGCAGGGAGCCTATAAATGTATATTTATTTAAGTTTTAAAAAGAGGCAAATAGATGGCTAGTCTGATTGTCAAAAAATAAGTTCAGACATCTATCAAATCTTTAAAGCTTCCAAAAAATAGCTGAGCTGTCTTTAAAGAACAACTGGAAACTCTGGGCAAAGCAGAAAGAGCCAGCTATTGATATCAACTCATATCAATAATATGCAATGCAGAGCAGCAATTTATCTGATGGATGATCTATTCTAATGTACCTGAAGACTTCTCCACTTTATTATGAAGGTGTTTTATCTGAAATAGTAATTGACAATGTTATTGACTGAAAATATATTGATATCTTCGACGACTTAGAAACAACAATTTACAAAGCAGACAGGCTGCAGCAAGGGAAAAGGTTTGAATTTGCAAAGAATGGAGTCATTGAGTCTACAACCCATTCATTCAGACAGATCCTGTTTATGGATCTAAAAAAGTTGTAAGACATGAAGTCAGACAGATAACCTGCCTGGAGCAACAGCCTTTGTGCTCTCCCTCTTTCTCAGAAATGCCTGTCATTGAAGTTACTAGAAAATCTCACGACAGCAAATAGCAATAGGGGATCTGACACACTAGACTGCCAAGCTTTTATCACAATCTGGCTAGGGATCAGTGGCTTTTATTTTTAAACTTAGAAGAAGTGTGATTTCCAAGGAAATGACTGAGATAATAAAGCTATACAATTCCATAATATTGTATTAAAGTTTATTGTTGTTTGTTCAATGTTGGAACAGTAATAAAATTCACAATAATTGAGCAACTTACGTCTAACATCCAGAATTAACACGCATTAAATATGGGCAATACACAAAGATCATAACACCCACTTCTCACATCAAATACTAGGTCAAGACTGATCCTACTGCAATGTTCACCCCCACCACACGCAATATAGTAGATCATCAAATATCACCAAACTTCACAAGTGATAACAATTCTTCACTTTTGCTGATCTAGCCTGGAAACTCCATCTCAAGGTATTCCATGGTGGAGTGGCTCTGAACAACTGTTTCCATTCTTGTTGAACACCTGTTTTTCCTGGGTTTACACCCTCCTGGACTCCAAAATTTCATTCTAGCACTCATCCACGCACATACCACTGGGTCTTCATCAACAGAAACTGAATGAGGTTGTTCCCTGGGTTTTCAATCAAGCTCCAAATTTGCTTAGTTATTTCAGATAAATACTGCTTGTGAATCTTTTATCTGAACTCTTCAGTGCACTGATGTTCCCACTTTCTCAGCTCTGAGTTCTTCCAATTCCTGACTCTAACACTGAGCTTATTTAATCCTTAAATTTCTTCCTGATTTTTACCATAAAGAACCATCCAGCTTCTTTTGACTCCTAACCAAGTCCCCTGCACAGAATCTGTGCAGTTCAGGTGAGCTGAGGAGCGCAGATAACTGTAGCCCTTCTAACAGCCCTCCTTAGAACCTGTCCCTGACCACTGACCAAATTGGAAATTATCCGAAGGCTGTATTTATTTACTTAAAGAAGACACTGTTGCTCTTGATCGTACATGTAATATATCCATGATATAATACAGTTGTGTTACACTGTAGATCACCAACTTGCAACTCTTATTCATTTTAATAAACTTAAATGTCTCATCTTTTTACCATGAGCTAACTATTGACTGATAGTTCCCAACATCGGTTAGGCATTAACAATTCAACATTTAGATTTCCTGTGGGAACTGGATGAATTCTTTTCTCTCTCAAAAAATAAAATTGTGCACTAAATCCTGAAGGCAAGTTCCTCAGTAATCTCCCTACTGCCACCTCTCCCAACTTCATTCACAAGATTGGGGCTCAAGATATATTCTCTTTCATAGTTTCCCCCATAGCTCCACCTTTGCTGCCACATCCTCCAAGCAACACTCTTGGACAACCACTCAAGCAAGTACAGCAGAACTGTCAAATCTAGAGAAATCCTCATTTCCCCTCCCCCCACCTTGTCTCAGTCAAATCCCTCGAACTCAGCACCGCCTTCCTAACCTGCAATCTTCTTCCTGACCTCTCCGCCCCCCCACCCCACTCCAGGCTATCACCCTCACCTTGACCTCCTTCCGCCTATCGCATTTCCAACGCCCCTCCCCCAAGTCCCTCCTCCATACCTATTATCTTAGCCTGCTGGACACACTTTCCTCATTCCTGAAGAAGGGCTTATGCCCGAAACGTCGATTCTCCTGTTCCTTGGATGCTGCCTGACCTGCTGCGCTTTTCCAGCAACACATGTTCAGCATTTAAACTTCTTAGGCAATTCTCACATAGGGTCATGCGTCAAGACATGCATCTCCAGTCATATTTGTAGCATTTGATAATCTGCAAACTGCAACATGTGACCAATTCTTTCTAAGGCAACTCCACTCTACTTATTAGGGGAGTCAAGTCTAGAAGGCATAGGTTTAGGCGAGAGGGAACGATCTAAAAGGTGTGTGTGTGTGTGTGTAATGATGTGCCAGAGGAAGTAGTGGAGGCTGGTACAATTACAGCATTTGAAAGATATTTGGACTAATACACAAATAATAAAAGGTTTAAATGTATACAAGTTCAGTTTGGTTTAGGATAGCTGGTCAGCACGGAAGAGTTGGATCCAAGGATCTGTTTCCATGCTGTATGATTCTATTACTCTACACAGTTCAGTGTGCTATACTTTGCAGTATGGACAAGCATCATTATTTTTCTAAAACTATTTTTGACTTAAACCCAACTCATGAATGAACCTTCTGGCAACCTACACATCATTTCCAATTTACATTCACAGGAAGTAGCCAATATCAAGTTTTATGGTCCAACAAATTTCTCTTTTTTTTAAACCTTATGTCAATTTCAACAAATCACTAACAATAAACAATTTAGTATGGTTGGAAAATCTTCAAAGTTTCAACAATTGTCATACTCCACAGATTGCTCGAAGGCAAGGTGCAAAAATAGGCCACTCTTTAAATTTCTTGAATCTGCATTTTTCCAAATCTGGATTTATGTTATGGGATGTTTACAAATTAGGAGCAGTGTTAAGATACAATTTTACGGAGCAATAATCTAACCACAGGCCACAAAAGTGGTGATTCACTAATGACATGTAACTATTTGGTTCCATACAACTAACAAATAAAAGATTCCAGAAAAATTGAAGTACTCAAGTTGCAGAAAATATGAAATAAATACAGAAAAAAAAAGGAAATAATCAGCAGGTCTGGCAGCATCTGTTAAGAGAGAAATATATCAAATTATTGGACCACATCAAGGATAAGAATGGTGGTTGACAAATGGACAGGTGATAAGATGAAGAGGCTTCAAGAACATCCTCATTCTCCGTTATCTCGGAGTCCATTAGTTGAGTCGAAGAACAAGACAGAAGCATCGGCAAGCATTTTCTACCAAAACTACCAAGTAGACAAATTGGTGATCAATCAATCATTGTAATTGTAAGTGCACTGCCAACGCAGGTATCAATGTGTCATTAAGAATGAATCTGAATATACTGGACATTATAAAAGGTAAAAGAATGTCACCAACACCCTAATTCTTGTACTGAAGACCTGTGCACTAGGATATTTTTTTTTTCTGCAAGCTATGCGAATCCAGAATACCTATAATTCAATAATCTTCCCAACTTGGGGAACTGTCCGTGATATCCTTTCTTGAAGATAAAATTGCTCAATCATCATGTTATCAGTAATTAGAGTTGGAGAAAAAGAGCAGTCAATACTGCTTGCCAATAACAATCAATCTCAATTCACGATTTATTCATCAACACATAGTTCAAATTCTGCAAAAAAAAAGCACCTTGCTCCGAATCACATGGCACCCTAACCTTGATCTCAATGAAAGAACTGAATGCCATAAGAGAGGTAAAAGTAGCTGCTTTCAACACCAGGGCAACAAGCATCTTGACTATAGCACTAATCAAACAGAGCAAAGCATGTCAGTAGGGTTTAAAGGACAAAACCTTTTTTGCTCAAGTCTCCATATGCACAACAAGTTGTTGGAAGAGCATCATTACAGCCTCAGGCATCCCTACAAGCAATGTCAGTGGCTCAGCGTTCTTCAACACTAGAACCAACTGCCTTCCCTTCATTGAACACCCGGAACAGAGCAGTTCTTTGACCATCTTCAACCAGAAGGAACCTAACAATTGACCCTTGATAAATTACATTACTTTCTCCAAAAGCCCAATTATCCTGGGGATTACTTTTGACCAGACACTGAACTGGACCAGCCATTTAAATACAGTGGTTACAAGAGCAGGAGAAAATATGGGCTGCAGATGCTGGAGATCAGAGTCAATAATTGTGGCACAGGAAAAGCACAGCGGGTCAGGCAGCATCCAAGGAGCAGGAGAGTCAATGTTTTGGCCATAAGCCCTTCATCAGGGATGTTACAAGACCAGGTTAGGTGCTAGGAATCCTGTGTAAAGTATCTCAACTCTTGACTCTCCAGATCTGTCTGCCACATATAAAGTGGCATTTAAGAAGGTAATGGAATACAGTGCACTTGCTTGGATATGTGAAGCTCCAGCAATACTCAAGACACCATCCAGGACAAAGCAGCCTGATGACAGGATCTTGACTCCTGAGTACAGGAGTTGGGAGGTCATATTGCGGCTGTACAGGACATTGGTTTGGCCACTGTTGGAATATTGCGTGCAATTCTGGTCTCCTTCTTATCGGAAAGATGTTGTGAAACTTGAAAGGGTTCAGAAAAGATTTCCAAGGATGTTGCCAGGGTTGGAGGATTTGAGTTGTAGGGAGAGGCTGAATATGCTGGGCTGTTTTCCCTGGAGTGTCTGATGCTGAGGGGTGACCTTATAGAGGTTTACAAAATTATGAGGGGCATGGATAAGGTAAATAGGCAAAGTCTTTTCCCTGGGGTCTGGGAGTCCAGAACTAGAGGGCATAGGTTTATGGTGAGAGGGGAAAGATATAAAACAGATCTATGGGGCAACTTTTTCACACAAAGGGTGGTAAGTGTATGGAATGAGCTGCCAGAGGAAGTGGTGGAGGCTGGTACAATTGCAACATTTAAGAGGCATTTGGATGGGTATATAAATAGGAAGGGTTTGGAGAGATATGGGCTGGGTGCTGGCAAGTGGGACTAGATTGGGTTGGGATAGCTGGTCGGCAAGAACGGTTTGGACCGAAGGGTCTGTTTCCATGCTGTACATCTCTATGACTCTACATCCACCACCTTCCACATCTCTTCACTACCAATACACAGTGACAGCAGTGTGCACCATATACATTGTATCAGAGCCCTGGCTGCTAAAACACCGAGGGGTTCACTGGCCAACTAAAACTCTGAAGTCACAAAGCCACATACCAGATACAATAGCCAGGTGCTAATGACATTAACACAATGTAAAAGGTAACAGTTATCCTGCACAGACATATCCCAACAATTTATCCACCAAATGAAGGAAGGTTGAGACAAAAAGGCATCAGGTCATGCTAGACAAAGAAACAAACAGTAGCAAGACATCCAAATGATTGACAATGTTTCAAAATATTAAGTGTGTCTCCCTTCTAGCTAAAACTTTCGGAAAGTTCCAGAAAACCATCCAAAAAAGTATAAAAACAGGGTTCACCTGCAAACTAATCTCTCTTGGACCTTCTGAGGAGACCAGCATGGCCTAAGGCAGAGTCTCACTAACCATCCAGAGAGCGAGCGAGCGAGAGGGAGAGAGAAAACACCTCCACATACCCAAAGACAGAACCAGAAAGAGCACACAACTGCTTAAATCTACAAAAGACTCTGGAGGTATTGCAACCTTAAGGAGCCAAATAGGACTAGAGATAGTATGTTTAGTATTAAAGGCTATTGTAACTTGTTTCCTAATTAAGTTGGGACTGTTTTGCATTTGTACTGGCTTGTGTTTGTAGTGATTTGACTGCTTTGGTATTTTGAGACACCTGGGCAATCCGTTCATAATATTCTGGTTGGAGGGTTATCCAACTTGTTTAAGGTTGAAATAGACAATAACATTATACTCTACAGTAACTAACCAAACTCCGACAGCACTTTCCAAACTCTACCTGCTGAAACAACAAGGGGACCAAATGTACAGATCACCATCACCTGCAAGTTATCCTCTCAGCCACACTATCTCAAACCATGATGACCTGGAACAGAAAATGAAGCAGCTAATTTTTGCCTTGATAACAACAATTCTATATTGGATGCAGATTCAAACACTCCAATTTATAATTATATTACAAAGGATAGATGGCAAAAAAACAGGCTAT
This sequence comes from Chiloscyllium punctatum, assembly GCF_047496795.1. Taxonomy (NCBI): domain Eukaryota; kingdom Metazoa; phylum Chordata; class Chondrichthyes; order Orectolobiformes; family Hemiscylliidae; genus Chiloscyllium; species Chiloscyllium punctatum. The sequence continues at coordinate 65,680,346 of NC_092742.1, forward strand.
CCAATTCATGTCAGTGGAGACTTTTCACTTCTTTCCTCACTTAAAATGATCATTGTAACCCTCTAAATTCACTTAAGTGCAGCTATAATATGCAGATCCTCCCATCAGCTATCCCTTGATTAGAAGGGGATGCCTACACAGGGTGGAGAGTCTCAAAGAATCTGATTGATAGTTCTTTTGATCTTCTCTTGGGTAATAAGACAGGACAAGTGACAGTAGGGGACACTTTGGATCAAGTAATCATAATTCTATTTGCTTTAAAATAGTTTTAGCGTAATCGTTACATTAAAATTTAACTTTTTAATTGGAGTAAGGTAAATTTTATGGTGTCAAACAAGATCTTTCAAAAATTGATTGGATTACACAGTTCGCAGACAAAGGGCATCTGATAAGTGACGGACTTATCAAATTTGTGATAATGAGAGTTCAGAGTCATTATGTTAGAGTGAAAGGTAAGGCTGGTGGGATTAGAGAACAATGGATGAATAAAAGATATTGAGGTTCTAGAATAAAAAAAGAATTGTATATAAGATATTGATAACTGGGTTCAAATGAATCTCTTGAACAGTGTAAAGGGTATAGAGACATTCTTAAGAAAGAGGGCAGGAAGGCTAAAACAGGTAAGGTTAAGGATAATCCAAAGAGATTCCACAAATACATTAAGAGTATGACAACAACCAGAGAGAGAGTAGGGCCCCATAAAGATCAACGAGGTCATTTGACATTGTATTTCAGAAAATGGGACAGATATTACATGAATATTTTATGTTGCTTTTAATGTGGAGAAAGAAATGGAGGCTAGAAGAACTCAGGGAAATAAATATTGAAGTGGTTCACATTACAGAAGAGGAAATGCTGGAGGTCTTAGAAAATATCAAGGTGGATGAATCTCCACAACCTGGTCTAGTGTATCCCAGGGTGTTGTGGGAAGATAGGAAGGCAATTGAGGGGCCCGTTGTAGAAATAGTTGTATCATCAATAACTATGAGTGAGGTGCCAGATGACTGGAGAGTGGCGAATGCTGTGTTTTTGTTTATGAAGGAATGCAAGGAGGAATCCGGCAACTGTGAATCTTACTTCAATGATGGGTAAGGTGTTTGGTGTGATTCTGAAAGGTAGGATTTACATGCGTTCAGAGAGGCAAGGAATGATTACAGATAGTCAGTATGATTTTGGCGAGGGAAATCATAGCTCACAAACTTGATTGAGTTATTTTGAGGATGTAATTAAGAAGATCGTTGAGAGCAGAGTGGTAGACATTGTTTACTTGGACTTTAGTAAAGCCTTTGACAAGGTTCTGCATGGTGGACTAATTAATAAAGACAGATCGCATGGGATTCAGGGTAAATTTGCCAGTTACATACAAAATTAGCTTGATAGCAGGAAACAAAGCAACAGTGGAGGGATATTTTTTGGGCTGGAGACCTGAGACTAGAGGTGTTCCATAGGGATCCATAATGGATCCACTTTTGCTTGTCATTTATATAAATTATTTAAATGAGAATATAGAAGGCATTGTTAGTAAGTTTGTGGTTGATAACGAAAAATTGGTGGAATAATGAATAGTGAAGAAGGTTATCGAACATTACAAAGAAAATTTGATCAATTGGCTGAAGAGTGACAAATGGAGTTTATTTTGGATAAATGTGCAGAACTGCAGTTTGGTAAAACAAACAAGGGCAAGACTTATACAATTAAAACTAGAGCTTTGGGTAGTGTTGTAGAATAGAGACACATTCAGGTTCAATTATTTATTTATTTGAAATTGGTGTCATGTGTAGATAGGGTGGTTAAGGAAATGTTTAGCACACTTGCCTTCATTGCTCAGACCTTTGAGTGTTGGAATTGGGATGTTATGTTGAGGTTGTACAAAACGTTGGTAAGGGCTCTCAGGACGTTGTGTCCAGTTCTGGTTGCCTTGTTACAGGTAGGATATTATTGATTGGAGAGGGTTCTGAAGAGATTTACTAGGATGTTGCCAGAAAAGGAGGGTTTGAGTTACGGGAGATGCTGGATGGGCTGAGATTTCTTTCACTGGAGCTTAGGAAATCGAGGGGTGACTGTAGAGAGTTTTATAAAATCATGACAACCATCAATAAAGGCAAAGAGCAAAGGTATTTTCCCTAGGCTGGTGGAGTTCAAAACTAGACAGCATATTTTTAAGGTGAGAAGAGAAAGATTTAAAAAAGACATGAGGGGAATTTTTTTTAAATTTCCACAGAGTGGTTCTCTGGAATGAACTTCCAGAGAAAGTGGTGGATGTGGGTACTATTACAATGTTTCAAAGACATTTAGTTAAGTGCACGAATAAGAAATAGTTGGCAGAATATGGGCCAAGTGTAGGCAGGTGGGACTAGTTTAGTTTGAAATTATGGTTGGCATGGACTTGTTGGACTGAAGGTTCTGTTTCCATGCTGTATGAACCTATGACTATATGACCTAAAAAATTGCTAAGATATTTTGGTTGGTCATCCGAATAACTGGGAGATTTCTTTTTTGGATGTTGTGACCAGTGGAGTAGTACGATTGTGGCAACAGTCCCATTCCTCCAGCCTCAGTCATAACAGTTTAATATGGCAGGGAGACACCAAACAAGTTTAGAACTCTGCTACTCTCTGAATCTGAAGCTGGGTTCAGGCCCATATATGGGGGGTGTGAGGGTCATGTTGATGAATGTTAGTTTTTAGGTCCAAGGTTTCTATAGCACTGTTCTTTCTCTACAGTGAATAACAAAGAAATTGCCATTATGACAGCAGCTAAGTATGGTTCCTTTTCTGGACTGCTTCCCTGAGAATTATATCATAAGCAGTACTTTTCTGTCTTCAGTTGAGATGTTCAGCAATATTTTTCTGTTTTTGCAAAATCAGAACATCCACAATCAATATCACAACAGAATGAAAATACATTCTTCTTTCTCATTATCCAGAAGAACCCCACAACACCAACGCTTAAAAGAGCAAAGTTTTTACTGTTATTCAGTTCCAACATACAAAAAGCTCAAATCTGCCACCTTCTGCTCAACACTGTTATATACTCCGACTGGGACTTCAACTGGGACAACCCATCTATCCTCAGACAGGCTAAACAGAGACATGCACAGGAATTCCTAGGGGGTTGGCATTCAAACTGGAACTCCATCAATACACAGATCGATTTGGACTCCATTTACCAACCTCTGAGAAAAAAAAACATGGAAACGATATCACCCACCTGAACAACCAGATACATAAATAGAAAACAGGACAGAACACCAGCCCTTCAACGGAGGCTTATTGATTATATTACCTAGCATGGTGACAAAACGTCAGAGAACAAACCTACCAGCTCAGCGAACAAACTTACAATCTGACTCTGATGGTCTCCTTAGAACACATGGCCACATTATCAATATACAAGCTAAGACTGCCACACTTATGCTGTTTAAGGACTAACATTTGATTCAGTTTCAAGTACATGTTACCAACTTTTACTGCTGGTTTCGTGGTGTTTTATTGTAATGTCTAAGAATGGCACGTGTTCCCAAACCTGCAAAGTATACTGAACATATATTTACATAAAACACCTGTAAACATAACTGCAGTAAGATATTGACAGTGAGACAATTACATATCGCGTGGAAATTTTTCCAAAACATCTTGTTTACAAGCCCCTTCTTTGCACTCAAAGTGCTCAACATGATAGAGGACAAGAGATACAGAAGAAAATAGATATACATCAAGGAAAAGAGGGAACGGAGGGCAAAATAACAGAGATTGTGAGGAAAAGAATATCTGAGAAAACAGAAGAAAACAAAAAAAACTACAAGGAAAAGCATTAATGAGGGAAAAAGTGAATAGAAGCATGGAACAGCATGCTTAGAATAAAGGACATGTGAGAAACAGATTAAGAATGCATAGGAACAGATGAATAATGGTTAAAAGAGGGAATACATAGGACAGCGTACGAACAATAAAAACTGCAAGACAAAAATTAGAAAATATATCAGCAAAAAAGATTTGAGGATAAGAAATGCAAAATGAGAGCCTTTAGCATTTGGTCCAACACATCATTTCAGGAGCAACTGACTTGCTGAACTGCAACTTCACCCTGGATACGATATGAAAAGAACACTTTTTCACCTTCATTGTTCCTATAATTGCCCTGATCCTGGTCCCTTCAGTTCAAGCAAAACATGCCCTAGTCATTATAATCGAAAAGTTTAGCCAGTCACTGCCACATCTGACTGGAATGGATCAAGAACCATCAAGCCCTCCTCCACTGATGATTCCAAAATTATCCAAGAATGCAAAGATAGCCCCTACTTTATTTTCTATGCTGCAAAGTGTCTTCCTAAACCCACTGTCTTCTCCATGCTCACCTCCAAAAACAAGGAAAACCTTTTATTAATCTTTTGTTAAAAAGTCAGAGGCCATTTTATCAGTCCCCAACAGTACCCTTCCACTGACACTCTCATTCGTTTGGCCGAACTGGTCCTCACCCTTAACAATTTCACCTTTGAATCCTCCCACTTCCTCCAGACCAAAGGGGTAGCCATGGGCACACGTATGGGCCCCAGCTATGCCTGTCTCTTTGTTGGCTATGTAGAACAGTTGATCTTCCGTAATTACAACGGCACCACTCCCCACCTCTTCCTCCGCTACATTGATGACTGCATTGGCGCCACCTCGTGCTCTCGCGAGGAGGTTGAGCAATTCATCAACTTCACCAACACATTCCACCCTGACCTTAAATTTACCTGGACCATCTCTGACACCTCGCTCCCCTTCCTGGACCTCTCCATCTCCATTAGTGACGACCGACTTGACACTGACATTTTTTACAAACCCACCGACTCCCACAGCTACCTGGATTACACCTCTTCCCACCCTATCTCTTGCAAAAATGCCATCCCGTATTCCCAATTTCTCCGTCTCCACCGTATCTGCTCCCAGGAGGACCAGTTCCACCATAGAACACACCAGATGGCCTCCTTCTTTAGAGACCGCAATTTCCCTTCCCATGTGGTTAAAGATGCCCTCCAACGCATCTCGTCCACATCCCGCACCTCTGCCCTCAAACCCCACCCCTCCAACTGTAACAAGGACAGAACGCCCCTGGTGCTCACCTTCCACCCTACAAACCTTCGCATAAACCAAATCATCCGCCGACATTTCCGCCACCTCCAAAAAGACCCCACCACCAGGGATATATTTCCCTCCCCACCCCTTTCCGCCTTCCGCAAAGACCGTTCCCTCCGTGACTAGCTGGTCAGGTCCACACCCCACTACGACCCACCCTATCATTCTGGCACTTTCCCCTGCCACCGTAGGAACTGTAAAACCTGTGCCCACAACTCCTCCCTCACTTCTATCCAAGGACCTAAAGGAGCCTTCCACATCCATCAAAGTTTTACCTGCACATCCACTAACATAATTTATTGTATCCGTTGCCCCTGATGTGGTCTCCTCTACATTGGGGAGACTGGGCGCCTCCTAGCAGAGCGCTTTAGGGAACATCTCCGAGACACCCGCACCAATCAACTAAACCGCCCCGTGGCCCAACATTTCAACTCCCCCTCTGACTCTGCCGAGGACATGGAGGTCCTGGGCCTCCTTCACCGCCGCTCCCTCACCACCAGACGCCTGTAGGAAGAACGCCTCATCTTCCGCCTCGGAACACCTCAACCCCAGGGCATCAATGTGGACTTCAACAGTTTCCTCATTTCCCCTTCCCCCACCTCAACCTTGTTTCAAACTTCCAGCTCAGCACTGTCTCCTTGACTTGTCCGGACTTGTCCTACCTGCCTATCTTCTTTTCCACCTATCCACTCCACCCTCTCCTCCTTGACCTATTACCTTCATCTCCTCCCCCACTCACCCATTGTAGTCTATGCTACTCTCTCCCCACCCCCACCCTCCTCTAGCTCATCTCTCCATGCTTCAGGCTCACTGCCTTTATTCCTGATGAAGGGCTTTTGCCCGAAACGCAATTTCGCTGCTCGTTGGATGCTGCTTGAACTGCTGTGCTCTTCCAGCACCACTAATCCAGTATTTGCTTTCCAGCATCTGCAGTCATTGAGAGGGAGGGAAGTGGCAGACACTGATAAAATAGTGTAAAAACAAACAGGCCAAACTACCTTGAATATTCCTGAAGCCTGAAGAGGGTATATTTTTCTGATTTCTCTATTTGTCAGCCACTTCCATTCCAGGGTCCAATGTTAACATTCCTTTTGTGAGAGAGAGAGAGAGAGAGAGAGAGAGAGAGAGAGAGAGAGAGAGAGAGAGAGAGAGAGAGAGAGAACAATTCCCAACTCCCTAAAGTCCTTTAAAATGTAGTTACCTCCGAAATCCACGCCCATTTTGCTGTAACTGCTGTAATTAGGGGAAACGTTTCAGAGAACATGTCTGGGACACACTAAACAACCACATCACCCCGAGATCGAACACTTCAACTCCCCCTCCTACCCCACCAAGGACGTGCAACTATTAGGTTTCCTCCACTGCCAAATTCTAGCCACCTAATGCCTGAAGGAAGAACGCCTCATCTTCCACCTTGGGACTCTCCAACTACACGGGATCAATTCCACCAGTTTCCTTATCTCTCCTCCCCCAACCTTATCCCAGATTCAACCCGCCAACTTGGCACCACCCTCTTGAACTGTCCTACCTGTCCATCTTCCTTCCTGATGAAGGGCTTTTGCTCGAAACGTCCCGTCGATTTTCCTGCTCCTCAGATGCTGCCTGACCAGCTGTGCTATTCTCGCACCACTCTAACCTAGGCTCTGATCTCCAGCATCTGCAGTACCCACTTTTGTCATCTTGCTTCCCACCTAACCGCTCCACCCTATCACCCTCAACCTTCATCTACCTATTGCATTCCCAACTACCTTACCCCAGCCCCACCCACCCTCCCATTTATCTCTCAGTCCCCTTGGGCCTCCCCGACATTCCTGATGAAGAGCTTATGCTTGAAACGTTGACTCTCCTGCTCCTCAGATGCTGTCTGACCTGCCGTGCTTTCCAGCATCACACGTTTTGACTCTGCTCTAATTAGGGAATAACTAATAGAAGGGAAGCGCAAAACAGCAGATTTGAGGAGTTGCACAAATACATTTACAGGTTTGAGAAGCTGGGGGAGATTACACAGATAAGGAGAGAAAGGAGCATTGAGGGATTTAGAAAGGAGGATGAGATTGGCTAAAAAAAAAAAGAGGCATTGCTTAGATAGATATCACTGTCGATCAGTGAGCACTGGATGACAGATGATTTCATCAGAGTTAGGAGAGACAGAGTTTTAGATGAAGTCAACTTGATAGAGAACAGAATATGGGAGGTTGACCATAAATGCATTTTCCCACTATTTTATTTTTTGTAAATATATTTATTAGCAAATTTTTTAACTTTATAAACATATAAAATGATTGAAAAAACAATAACAAATATCAGTATAATAAAAATAAAAAAACACAAATTACAATACAACTACTGTCTACTAACCTCTCCTCTAATACAAAGCAAACCCTAACACTGTGCAAAGCAACACCAAAAAAAAAGAAAAGCAAAGAAAAAAACAAAAACCCACAAAACACAGAACAGCTATCCTCTGCGCAAAGCTCCCAAACAAAGGAACGGGAGCATTGTATACATACCCGTATTAACTCACAAGACCCCCTCCAGGGCCCAGGGCTTGACAAATCTAATCATCCTGGTGAAACAAATGCCCCAGTTAAGATAACTGACAAATCTATATCCAAATAACTCAAGTAGGGCTGCCATGTCTTATAAAAATTGTCTGTTGTGTGGTGCACCATGTTTGTAAGGAAGCCCAAGGGAATGTGCTCCATACTCAATTTCTGCCATCCCAGCAAGTTCTCAGACACCCAATTCATCAGAATATTCTTCCATGCACAGTATGCAAAAATATTAAATAGTTTCTTCCCATGCCTGCCTAAAGATAGTAAATTCGGTAGACCTAAGAGGAGAGATATCAGGTCAACTTTGACTTCAGTCCTCAATACCCTCCCTATCTCTCTTGCCATGTGCTCCAATAAACACGGAGCCTGTGGCATGTCTAGAAGTAATGGGTAAGAGTACCGACACTTATTTTACATTTGAGGCACACTGAAGATGCCCCTTGTTTTAAACTTCACCAGACAGTCTGGTGCCAGATGAGCCCTGTGCAGAACTTGTAACTGCATAGCACATGTCCTATTACAGATTGAGATCTTTCAAGTATTCTCCCATGTTTCAGAGGAGATCTCCACTCCCAGCTCTTGCTCCCAGACCTCACATAACCGGTTAATATCCTGCCACCCAGCAGGCGATAAAGGGTGCTTGTGGAATGTAGCAACAACCTCTGTATCGGGCTTATAGGGCTTAGTGAGAAGCGTAGTCTTCTTCTGGGTGAAATCCCTAACCTGAAAAAAACGGAAAAGATTTCTGCTGGGCAACCCATATTTGCAGCTCAGTTGCTCAAAAGACATCATAACCTCCCCCTCAAACAAGTCTCCCAAACTAGAAACTCCTCTCACTGCCCATAGTTTGAACCCTGAGTCCATCATCCCTGGTCGGAACCCTGGCATGCCAACTATATGTGTAAGTGGAGAAGTCTTGGATAAACAACCTTCACTCTGACTCCATGCCTTGACAGTACTAATGACAATGGGATTCCGGCAGTGGCCCATAATTGTCCTCATCTTATCCATGAACAACAGGTTAATAAGAGGGCACTTTGCTTGGGAGGCCTCAATATCCAGCCATACTGAGTTTGGATCGTTACCTACCCAATCGCAGACAAAGGACAGCAGGGAACTCAATTGATACCTCCTGATGTCTGGGGAATCAACTCCACACCCCACCCCCGCCCCCCCCCCCGCCCCTCCTTGAGGCAACTGCAATTTAGTAAGTTTGATGAGGGGTCGTTCACGATGCTAGACAAAGGAAACAAACCACCCCATAAGCTTCCGCAGCACTGACCTGGGAAACGTTATAGGGAGCATACGCATGGGATAAAGCAAACGAGGAAGAACATTCATCTTAATGAGAGATATTCGGCCCAGCCATGAAATTGGAAGAGCCTTCCATCTCTGGAGATCTCACCGAATATTGTCGAGCAAGTGAGCAAAGTTAGTCCGAAATAACAGATCAGACTTGGGGTAATAAAAATGCCTAGGTACCGGAACCCGTGACCACTTAAAAGGGAACTTAGAGCCACCTTCAACTTCTGGCACATCCTTAAGGTTCCCCAATGGCATAGCCTCTGATTTTGCGAAGTTAATCTTATATCCTGAAATAGCCCCAAATGAATTGATACATTGTATCAAATGGGGTACGGAGGTCATCGGGTTTGATAAAAACAGAAGGACATCATCTGCGTACAGTGTAATCTTGTGTGCCCTCGATCCCACTGCCGGAGCGGTGATATGGATGTTCTGACGAATGGCCTCTGCCAGCGGCTCTATCACCAATGTAAACAACAACGGTGAGAGGGGGCAGCCTTGCCGACTACCCCCACCAATCTTAAAATTCCCAGACTTCACCCAGTTAGTGATGACCGTGGCCAGAGGGTGGCGATATAAAGCCTCCACCCACCTAGCAAAGACTCCACCCAACCCAAACTGTTCTAAGACACCCAGTCAAATGCTTTCTCTGCATCAAAGGAAATCACCAACCCCTGAAATCGATCGTTGCTGACAAATTTGGACCACATTCAGCAACCTTCTACTATTATTAGAGGACCTGCAGCCCGTTATAAAGCCTGTCTGGTCCTCTTAATAATATGAGGCAATACCCTTTCCAACCTCAGTGCCAGGATCTTGGACAGAATCTTGAAATCTAAATTTAATAGAAAAATGGGCCTGTATGAGGCACAATCCTCAAGAACCTTCCCCTTCTTAAGAATTAAGGAAATATTAGCATCGCTCAAAGATGGTGATAGGCATTCATGCGTATAGGAGTAATTGTACATCTCCAACATCGGCCCTGACAGAATCCCTATAAACCTCACCTGGAAGACCATCAGGGCCAGGCGCTTTCCCATTCTTAAGTTGCCTAGCTGTCTCCTGTATTTCCTGAATGGTCAAGGAGGCATTAAGGAGAGAGGCCTGTTCCAAGGTTAGCCCTGGGAGGTCCAGGTTCTTAAAAAAAAGTCTCCATTTTAGTCCTCCTGTCTTCGCAACCTTCAGACAGATACAATTCAGAGTAAAAGCTCCAAAAGGTCTCATTAATCTTTTTAGTATCGTATGTAAGGACACCGGCGCTGTCTCTGATTGCAGTAATGGACTGGGGAGCATGCTTTTTCCTAGTCAGGTACGCTAAATACTTCCCTGGCCTATCCCCATATTCGAACAGCCTCTGTCTAGCAAAAGCAAGTTCTTTCTTTACGTTTTGTGTCAGTATTGAATTCAAGGCAGCCTGAAGTGCCGTGATCCGCTGTAGCTTAGTCACCGAAGGCCGCGCAAAATGTGCTGCCTCTGCGACTTTCAACCGCATCTTAAGTAGACGCTGCTGTTCCTCCTTCTGTCATTTCCAGCTAGCCGAATAGGAAATAGATAATCCCCTAGCAACGGCCTTAGAAGCCTCCCATAGCACGGACGGACTATTTAGCCGTGCCTAAGTTGATAGTCAAGAATTCCTGAAACTCCTTCAAAATGTATTCCACAAATTTGGAATCCTTAAGGAGAAAAAGGGTCATAACACCAGTACCGCAAACCTAGCCCCTCACTCGTGGCCTTAACCTCCAAATATACTGCCACATGATCAAAGAGAGCTATTTTCCCAATTTTACAACTCATAATCGAATCCAGAAGGGCTGAGGGAGCCAGAAAGAGATCAATCCTCGTGTGACATTTATGTGGATTTGAAAAAAGGTGAAGTCCCTGTCAGTAGGGTGAAGACATCTCCAAATATCCACCAGCCCCAACTCCTCGCATAAGTCAACCACCTGCTTGGCCTGCGAAGAAATAGTCGGGGGCCCACAAGGCATCCTGTCCACTTTCGGATCCAAAACACAATTAAAATCCCCCCCCCCCATAATAATGTGCTGTGTTCTAAATGCACTCAACTGAGAGAAAGCACTAATCAAAAATTTGAGGGGATGCGCCAGAGGACAGTAGACGTTTAAAATGCCATATTCCTCCCATGTATCAGGGCTTTAAGTATCACAAACCAACCCTGCTCATCTTTCACCTGTTCTAATAATGTGAACGGAAGATTCTTCTGGATAAGCACCACCACTCCCCTACTTTTTAGTAGTAAAGGATGAAAAGAATACCCTTTCATAACCCCCTTGTTGTAATTTCAGGTGTTCCCCATCATCAAAGCGATATCAATCCGTTCCCTCTTAAGACTAGAAAGCACTTTTTTCCTTTTAATAGGTGAATGACTTCCTTTAATGTTCCAGGTGCACCATTTAATAAGACACTTAGCCATATCCCCTTTCAGACACCCTTGAACCCCTCGGAGGGAGAACCCGGCTTACAAAGTGCTGAGCATAAGTAAATAAAGACTCATAGAATCAAAAAACTATATGTACAAAAACTACTCTATCATAACTATAAACAACTATTACTACCAAAAAACTACAAAGAAAACCAACTATAGAACCTTGAATGGAAGACTCTTGCCCCCCTGCCCATAGGGGGCACTCACCCTACCTATCCCCTCCTTCACAGTTCCTTCAAACCTGGACTGTGCCCCAGCCTTCGGCCAGAAAACAAACAAGGAGATGATCCTTAAATCAACAGAAAAAAAGTCAAAGTCAGGATGAGCACTCCACCCATCCCTGGCTTCATGTCACCCCTTCCCATTGGAAAATCCAGTTATTAAAAAAAGAAACAACTTATTCCAAAGTCTTTTCCCCCCTTTCCAAAAAGGAAATTATTAGGGAGAAAGAAAGGAATAAAAAAAGGAAGGGAAAACATGGAGAAAGACAGAAAGGAGAACAAACGTTAACCATATTCTTCAGGCCAATCTGTCTATTTGAAAATGTCCACAAAGTTTTTAGCCTTACCCGCTGAGTCAAATGTATAAACTGAGTCCTCGTGGCTAAAACAAAGTACTGCGGGGTATCTCATCGAGTACTGGATGCCCAGGTCCCACAGCCTCTTTTTAACTTCATTGAAGGACTTCCTCTTTCAAACTACAGCTGCAGAGAAATTCTGGAAAAACACTATTTTTGAACCCTTGTACAGCAGTGCCTGCAGATATGGTCGACGATATGGTTTTGCAAGGTCCGCACCTCTCGCTCCAGCACCTGGATCCGACTCGGTGGGGACTCCATTGCGGTTTCCGAGGCCTTAGTTTGAGCCCCCACCTCCTCCAGCCTCTCCCTGAGGCCCTGGATCTTCTGTTTGTGCTTCTGCAGCATGAGTGCGATAGGTTGGACCTGGGCGTGAATCTCCCCACGGATTTCATCAATTGCAGCCGCAACCTTCAATGTAAGTCTCTCCATCGCCGCAGCCAATTCCTGTGAGTCTGTCAGGTCCCCAGGGGGTTCAGGAGAGGCTGCTGCTGCAGTCTCTGGTGTTGCAGGTACTGCAGGAGAGTGTCCTCCCTGCTGCTGTTTGCTTGCTCCTTTTCCCTTTGGCATCCTTTCCACTCCCAAATACATGTTCTGTAAGGTTTTAAACTAATAATTCCACCACATAACTTGCCCAGGGATCGCAAATAACACTGGTATGCCTTGGCTGTTAGGCAGAGCTGTCCACCGCAGTTCTACAGAATTGCCGCCATCTTGCCAAGTCATTTTCCCACTATTTAATGAGAAGAAATTTATAATCATCCAAGTACAATCACCTGATGAAGGAGCGTTGCTCCGAACTAGTGTGCTTCCAATTAAACCTGTTGGACTATAACCTGGTGTTGTGTGATTTTTAACTTTGTACACCCCAGTCCAACACTGGCATCTCCAAATCATTACTTTCGATCAAGTAGTCTGACAACAAGCAGTTTAATGACACAATGATGGTTTTGTGGTGATGAGGAAGTAGAATGAGACAGATTTTCATCAGCATATGTAAAAAAGCTGGTCCATGCCTGCACATAATGTCATTTCACTTCTTACCTAGAAATATTTTTAAAAATAGAAATGACTATAAACACCGAACGTTTGAGCACCAGATAGTGCAGTGGTTAGCACTGCTGCCTCATGGCACCAGGGACCCGGATTTGATTCCATTCTGAGGCAATTGCCTGTGGAATTTGTATATTCTCCACTTGTTTGCATGGGTTTCCTCTGTGTCTCCAGTTTCTTCCCACAGTCTAAAGATGTGAAGGTCAGGTGGACAGGCCATGCTAAATTGCTAGGGATATGTAAATTAGATGGATTAGAAGGTTGGGAAATGAAGGGTGATAGGGTGGGATGTCCTTCATAGGGTCAGTGTGGAATTGATGGATGAATTGGCCTGCTTCCACACTGTAGGGATTCTATAAAGTAACGGCGCTTAAATAAGAATTTCTCCCTCATGATAGTACTGTCACAAACTTTTTTTTAAAACTGGGATTTGCAGAAATCCCAATTTTTAAAATAAATTGCTTTAAGAAGCTTACTTTTTAAGTTAAAAATAAAAGCAACAAAACAAATGTCAACTCAAATTCCGTGATGTGACCTAAATTTGAACCACCAACAAAGCAACAGTTGGGGACAAATCAACACTCTTCTGTACTGTTAATGAAGTCAATGCAGACAGTCAATCCATATAATATTTTGTAAATTCCACTTTGGAAACAGAATCTGTCCGACTCAAGATTAGGATACAGACAGACTAATACCTTTAAGGCATTGTCTGAGCTGAGATGTCACTTTTTTTTATATAAAACCTTAACTTATCTTGAGAATGTGACTTAAAAGAAATTCTTGGATTTACATATTAATTAATCAAAACCTGCAACCCATTCTAAAAGATGAAAGACTTAATAACAATCGAGGTTTGTTAAATATACCATTTTACTTGCATGACACTGTAATCTTTTGTTATAAGTTGTGTCCTGTGGTCCTGCTCCATAACCATCTGAAGAAGGAGCGGTGCTCCGAAAGAGAGTGCTTCCAAATAAACCTGTTGGACTATAACCTGCTATTGTGTGATTTTTAACTTAGTCCATCCGAATCCAACACTGGTTCCTCCACATCATGACTCTTTTATACTGTGCACTGTTAAAATATGGAGGGGGAAACTGACTCCAAAGATGATCCTGCATATAATGGGAAAGAGTAAAGGTCATTTGTGCCATAAATTTCAGGCAGAATGTTAAATTAGTGTTGCTTGCTTTATTAAAGGATCATTCCTCAGGAATGCCATAGCAGATGACAGTATCAAACGCAACCTGCCCGGTCAGATGTGGCCATCACAACAGTCCTGAAAGTACCAGAGGCATCTATACTCACTCTAGCCTCAAGATAGTGGCTTCACAATACATCATCATCTTCATCACTTCGGAGGAAGAAACCACAGATCCCTAAGAGGATACACCAAAAAGACTGCCGGATGTTCTCTCCATCAGCTCAAGTACTGTTATCTTGATGAGTACATGAGCTAGATTCGAGTCAGGAGCACATTCTGGTAAGCAAATTACTACCATTCACTGCTGCTGACTGAGGAAGAAATGTCCCAGGTTGATAGCTTTCAGGTGACAACCAAACTCCAGGCACCTACATGACCTCAAGCATGCAGAGACTCCATTGTGTCTTAGTCCAAGTATGTTTTCAAAGATGTAATTGCCAATGTTTGCAGAGTGTAGTCCTCCTCTCTCTAGCCCTGTACGGCTTGTGTACCTCTCGTGTGGACCAACAATTATTGTTTTATATGCTGTTGCGTTGTTTTGAAACTTTGGAGAAAAAAAATTCACAACAACAGCACTTTTAACGGGAGAGAAACAGACAAAGGCAGACAAAGTCAGTGTAGGAGAGAAAGAAAGAGAAAGAGAAAGAGAAAGAGAAAGAAACCTATATTGCTAACTGACACAGCAGTGAACCTGTGCAGTTACTGCCTTGGCTGTTTAGAAGGTGGATAGGTGTTCTTCACAACCCTGGAAATAGTATGATTAATGAATGGGCGTTCATTCAGTGCCGAATCGCGGAACTAAAACTGCACTCACCAATTATCAAAGGCTTCCCCAAGCAAGGGCGGTTCTGAATCATATCCACAACTTCAATACGTGTACACGATGAGCCGTTGCACTTGTCATAAAAACTTACGTGTGTATTTTTGGCAACGAGGGGACTCTGGCAAAGCCAAATCTTTGCTTCTCCCAAGTTACCATGAGGGCATTTAGAGTCAACCATTACTCCCCGATCTCTATTCAACATGGTTCAAACATATTTACAAACGCATTTGGAGGCAGTTGATTTCACCGTCAGTCCACCAACTGCTGACGCATTCCGTACTTACATATCTTTGCAAATTTCAACGTCAATTCACTAACAAAATGTATATTGCCTGAGTTTTTAAATATGACTCCTGACTCACCCGCAGACCCTCCGGCAACTGTCTGGTGAAAGACTTCTCGCAACAAACTCTGGCTTTTGACCGTCATTTTTCACTGTGGAATAAAATAATATCCCCGGTCATAATTATACCATACTGTACTATTTACAGATAATTACAAAATTAACATAAATTTATGGCTGTGCCAACCTCACCGGTTTTTGCTTTGGTGTTGAAATAGGATCACTTTTAAAAAGCACGAAAAAAAAACACGCTGCTCACACGAAAACGGTACCGGGGCAAAGCATGAGATCAGCATGGGCGGGGATTACCGACCGTGGGAGGGACTGAAAATTAGCTTGACATTAAATTGGGTAGTGTACAAAGAACTTGAGAGTGACAGCAGAAATGCGCGATAAGCATTGGAAACTTTACAGAACCTGATCAGAGTCGTGTGATTGGTGAGGGTGCATTTGGATCAATTACCCAGAGAGAGTGGTAACTAACCTCTGATGAAACCGCACAGGGGAGGCCACCAACATTGAGGCCACTAGCATAACTATCTGTTTTAGGCCGTCTATCATTTTAAACGACAGTCCCTCCTCCTCTTCTCTATGTTCTTGGGCTCCACTTTTTCAAAACACCACAACTAAAAGCTGAAGAATAACACAATTTAATTCACCACGTGAATTCATTTTAGAACCAACATTGAGTTCAAAAATTTCAAGTCATAATCAATACTCCCAATTTTTCACAAAACAACAATTGTTAACAACATTCCAATTGGCAGAATTGTAACAGAATAGCAACATAGTCATGATATTCCAACTGATCCAAAGCCCTTATCCAAAGCCTCTAAAGCATAATGTATATGGGTACGAAAGCATTAATACTGACAACTACAATATGCATGATGATGATATCATGTGGACAGAATAGTGACCTAATAGTATCTGCTCTCTCATCAACAACATTGTTGACCCAATGAATCTAACAACTCTCCGGTGAACATGCAGCAAAATTATATCTTGTGAACTATGAGGGATTCTTCTCGTCAAACTGGGAAATAGTTTTCTTGACTATGCTAGACCAAGCCAGCCTATAGTTTTGTACATTTTGAGAAGAATGGTGACAGCAACTCATACAGCTTTTAGAGCTGACATGCCGGGTTGGACCGATGGGTCTGTTTCTATGCTTTACATCTCTATGACTGTCTCTATGCCATACAACAGTCCAATCTCACCAAAGCAGCTGATGGATGTTGACTTCAATTACTTATTACATCTGGATTTTTAAAAAGTGAGTCATAGTAGCTTTTTTCATTTTTTCACAGCATGTTGGCATCATTGGCATTTATTAGGAATCCTTAATTGTCCTTAAGAAGGTGGTGGTGAGCCAACTTCTTGAATTGCTGCAGTACATGTGGTTTAGGTACACCTAGTATTGTTAATCAAGGAGTTCAGGATTTCGATCCAGTGACCCTGAAATTATAGTGCTTTAGTTCTGCCTCGGAACACTTCAACCCCAGGGCATTAATGTGGACTTCAACAGTTTTCTCATTTCCCCTTCCCCCACCTCACCCCAGTTCCAAATTTCCAGCTCAGCACTATCCCCATGAATTGTCCTACCTGCCTATCTTCTTTTCCACCTATCCACTCCACCCTCCCCCCGACCTATCACCTTCATCCCCCCCCCCCACTCACCTATTGTACTCTATGCTACTTTCTCCCCACCCCCACCCTCCTCTCATTTATCTCTCCATTCCTGATGAAGGGCTTTTGCCCGAAACATCGAATTTACTGCTCCTCGAATGCTGCCTGAACTGCTGTGCTTTTCCAGCACCATTCTAATCTAGTCTCTGGGTTCCAGCATCTGCAGTAATTGTTTTTACCTAGTTCCAAATCAAGCATAATGTATGACGTGGAGGGGAAATTGCAGACAATGGTGTTTTAGCATTCATGGGAATTGCACACATTCACCTACTGCCTTTGTCATTGAGTCATAGAGATGTATAGCACGGAAATAGGTCCTTCAGTCCATGCCGACCAGATATCCTACCTAATTTAGTCCTATTTGCCAGCACTTGGCCCATTTCCCTCTAAACCTTTCCAATTCATATGTCCATCCAGATCCCTTTTAAATGCTGCAATTGTACCAGCCTCCACCACTTCCTCTGGCAGCTCATTCCATACACATAGCACCCGCTGCGTGGGAAAGTTGCCCCTTAGGTTTCTTTTATATCTTTCCTCTCTCACCCTAAACCTATGCCCTGTAGTTCTGGACTCCCCCACCCCAGGAAAAAGACTTTTGTCTATTTATCCTATCCATGCCCCTCATGATTTTATAAATCTCTACAAGGTCACCCCTCACCCTCTGATGCTCCAGGGAAAACAGCCCTAGCCTATTCAACCTCTCCCTACAGCTCAAATCCTCCAAATGACAACATCCTTGTAAATCTTTTCTGAACCCTTTCAAGTTTCACCAACATCTTTCCGATAGGAAGGAGTCAAGAATTGCAAGAATATTCCAAAAGTGGCCTAAACAATGTCCTTTACAGTCACAACATGACCTCCCAACTCCTATACTCAATACTCTGACCAATAAAGGAAAGCATACCAAACATCTTCTTCACTATCCTATCTACCTTCAGATTCTCATCCGTTTCCCTTCCTATGCCATTGGTTCCAATGTGTACAATGACTTCCGATTGGTCCCTCTCCCCTGTGAGAACATTCTGCACCCTCTCTGAGACATCCTTGATCTGGCACCAGGGAGGTAACACAGCATTCTGATTTTTCACTGCTGGCCACACAAACATATGTCTGTGCCCCTAACTAGAGAGTCCCCTATCACAATGGATCGCTTGGAACCTGACGTACCCCTCATTACATTAGAGCCTGTCTTGATACCAGAAACTTGGTTGTTCATGCTACATTCCCCCAGGAGTCCATCACCTCCTATATTTTCCAAATCAGCATAATAGTTTGAAATGGGGATAGCCACAGAAGACTCCTGCACTAGCTGTCTACCTCCCCTACTTTCCTGGAGTTAACCCATCTCTCTGACTGTATTTGTAGCTTTTCTCCCTGTAACTGCCATCCATCACATCACTGGCTGTTGTAAATTCCTCATTGCCTTTAACTGTCACTCCAACCATTGCATTCGATCTGATAAGATTTGCAACCAAAGACACTTTCTGTAGATATAATCCTCAGCAACATGTAAACTTTCCCTAAAATCCCATATCTGACAAGTTGAGGCGATCACTCTACTAAAGGCCACCTTTGCTCCTTCACAAGCTACAGATCCAGAAAATGGCATCGCCTTATTGTTCTGAAAAAAAAATGCCCCGGACTAACTTAGTACTTATGATTTATATAGTTAAAATTCAATCAAGAGACACGTTTCCATAAAGTATATAATCAAGAAAGAATTCACCCTACTCACGACTGTAGACTTACGGCAAGATTACACATTAAAATCTATGCACTTATCTGTTCCTGTGCTGTGAGCTCTCCCACACAGATTCCTCCAAGATCAGTTGTGAATTTCGCTGTTTATTAAGTTTTCCTAGATGCACTATGATGTCCACAGATACATGAATTCAAACAGCAAAGGCAGTAACTGTGTGGATTCACTGCTGTGTCAGTTAGCAGTGTAGCTTTCTTTCTCTCTCTCCTTCACTGACTATGTGTTGCCTCTTGTCTGTCCTTCTCCGTTTTAAAAGTGCCGTTGTTTTGACTTTTTTTCTCCAAAGTTCCAAAACAATGCAACAGCATTAGAACATTCATTGCTTCTAACGGAATTCAAGGAAATCACCTCCAACACCTAAACTATCTCAAAAAAGGAACAGCTCTTACAGCCACATCTTTTTCCTGTCCTCCATGTTCTTCTAGGTAGTAGAAGCGGTGGAAATTGAAGATGCTGTAACTGCTAGATTGTCTACCACTATTATCAGACTACCAGGCTATCATTAAAAATAGATTTACTATGTCCTTCAGGGAAGTAAATCTACCATTCTGGCTTAACCTGCACGTGAAGCCAAATTCACAATAATGTCATTGACATTTAACTATCCTCTGAAATTGTTTACCAAGTTATTCAAGTAGATCAAGTCTATACAGAATTTGAATAAAAATAAACTGGACTGTGTTTAGATTTCCAGAAGGCATTTGGTAAAGTGCCACATAAACAATTATTATGCAAAGTCAAAATTTATGGTGTAGCAAGTATCATATTAGAATGGAGAAAACATTAGATGGCTGGCAGATAACAAAGCATGCACACTGATTTGGCAGGATGTGCTGAGTTGAATCATGAAGGGATATGTCATATATTCTCAGCTTTTTACAATTTATATCAATTATGCGGCTAAGGGAGTGAAAGCATGGTAGTTACATTTGTGAATAACGTGTAATGGACCAGGCCAGGCCGCCTCAAAACATTTTAAGAAGGTAGCCCAGACCTTAACTTTTCTAGTTGTTTTAGGCAGATGTACGGTGGATATCCAGGAGTGATGCAGTTGGTCAAACGACTTGGCTTCAAGTAAAACAGAATTTATTTATACATCTCTGAATGAAACACAAACAAAAGAAAACAGAATTTTGAATAACAATTTAAAACCCATGCTTTGGAGATGCTGGTGTTGGACTGGGGTGTACAAAGTTAAAAATCATACAACACCAGGTTATAGTCCAACAGGTTTAATTGGAAGCACACTAGCTTTCGGAGCGACGCTCCTTCATCAGGTGGTAGTGGAGGGCTCAATCCTAACACACAGAATTTATAGCAAAAATTTACAGTG
Organism: Chiloscyllium punctatum; assembly: GCF_047496795.1. Classification (NCBI taxonomy): domain Eukaryota; kingdom Metazoa; phylum Chordata; class Chondrichthyes; order Orectolobiformes; family Hemiscylliidae; genus Chiloscyllium; species Chiloscyllium punctatum. Next base: position 65,700,550 of record NC_092742.1, read on the forward strand.
TGCTGTAACTGAAATTATAAATTGAAAAATTGATTGTCTGTTAAGCCTTTCATCTGTTAGAATACAGTGATAGTTTTACTTCTTTCATGTGTAAATCACAAAACCTTTTTTTAAAAAAGTTGCATTCTCGGGTTAGCTGTTAACAATGGTGATAGCTAGACAATATGTTGAAGGTGTTGGCCCCCTGTGTTCTCTGTCTATGCCATGATGCTTAGATTGATTCTAATCTAAAAAGGGAGATAACAGAGTTTTACATAAATTCATGCAGTTTTTGAGCTCAGAGCTCTACATGAATGCATGCAGTTTTTGAGCAAAGTACAATGTAACCCTGCAAGTACAAATTCACCCCACAAAATATATGTGTGCATGTGGGTCTTTGTGTGTGAGTGTGTGTGTGTGTGTCTGGGGTGGGAGTTGTGAGTGTGAGAAAGTATATGTGTGTGTGCGTAGTGAGTGCAGTGTCTTAAGTCTGTGAGGGGGTGCATGTGTGAGTGTGGGAGTGTGTGTGTCTGTAAGGTTGTGTGTGGTTGTCTGTGTGCGCGTCTGTATGTATGTGTGTCCGGCTCTCAGGACAATTTCATACAACACTGTCACGGTAGGCGTTGTAACACGTGTCAGAGTGTGAACATAGATATCACCATTACACCTCCCATCTTGTACATGGCAGGTACTCATGTGACTCAGCCAACGTTGTCTATCTTATACATTGCAGTCAAGGATGCCCGGAGGCATGGTACATTGGGGAAACCGAGCAAAGGCTACTACAATCATCAGACAGGAGGGTTCCCTCCCAGTTGGGGAACACTTCAGTGGTCCAGGACATTCAGCCTTGGACCTTCGGGTAAACATCCTCCAAGGTGGACTTCAGGACAGGCAGCAGAGAAAAGTGGCCGAGCAGAGGCTGATAGCTAAGTTCAGTACCCATAGGGAGGGTCTCAAACCAGGACCTCGGATTCATGTCACATTACAGGTGACCACCATTGCACTATACACACACACAGATACTCCTACACACACACACAGGCACTCCTATACACACATACACACGGACACACATACACACTGACGCGCACACAGACAACCACACACACCCTTACAGACACACACACTCCCACACTTGCACATGCACCCCCTCACAGACTTAAGACACTCTGCACTCACTACGCACACACACATACACTTTCTCACACTCACAACCCCCAACCCAGACAAACACACACACACACACACACACACAGATAAAGACCCACATGCACACATATATTTTGTGGGGTGAATTTGTACTTACAGGGTTACATTGTACTTTGCTCAAAAACTGCATGCATTCTTGTAGAACTCTGAGCTCAAAAACTGCATGAATTTATGTAAAACTCCATTACCTCACTTTTTAGATTAGAATCAATCTAAACATCATGGCATGGACAGAGAACACAGGGGGCCAACACCTTCAACATATTGTCTAGCTATCACCCATTGTTAACAGCTAACCCGAGAATGCAACTTTTTTAAAAAAAGTTTTGTGATTTACACATGAAAGAAGTGAAACTATCACTGTATTCTAACAGATGAAGGGCTTAACGTATAATTTCAGTTACATCACACTATAGTTTTTGCTATGAATTCTGTATGTTAGGATTGAGTCCTCCACTACCACCTGATGAAGGAGTGTCATTCCGAAAGCTAGTGTGCTTCCAATTAAACCTGTTGGACTATAACTTGGTGTTGTGTGATTTTTAAATTTAAAACCCAACCAACATGATCCCTGCAATTTAACAAACAGCTGTTTCAATTTCCTGCAACATTCCCACAAACACTCCCCTTTTATTGTACAACTGTTTTAAAAACAATCTATAAACCTTTTCTCTGATTGTTGCATTGGGCAGTATCTGTTAACCATTAGCAAAGACCCCAAAACCCAAGCAAACTGGGAGCTCTGCCTTTTACACTCCTTCTTGCCCCTTGAAAAAAATACATGCACAAAATAACCTTGTTAAAGTAGCAGTATCATCACAAACAAGTATTTTGTCAAGAAGACATAAGAAAATTGCAGAACAATATATATAATTTGAGTAAGTGGGCAAAAAACTTGCAGATGGAGTACAATGTAGGAAAATGTAAAGTTGTTTACTCTGGCATGAAGAATAAAATGCAGAGTATTACCTAAACAGTGAACAACTGCAGAATTCTAAGGTGCAAAGGAATCTAAGTATTCTTGTGTATGAATCATAAAAGGTTTGTAGGCAGGCACGGTAAGTAATTACAAAGGCTAATGGAATGTTATCCTTTGCCACCAGAGGAATTTCATATAAATGTAAAGACATGCCTATATCTATATCCAAACCTACCCACGAGATGTAACTTCTTGCCAACATGTTCATTTTGGAGACCCCTGGATGACCCTGGTGGAGTCAGCTAGTATCTGACAGTGACCTTTTGGTCAGGACAATCATTCTTATTCCCCATAATAATATGCCGCCCTTGACTGTGATCTGGTCTATCAGAGTCCAAAAAGCTTTCAGTTCTGGTTGTGATGTCCCTTTGGTTTCTTCCATCACCACCAGCTGTTTTAGTTTTGCCAGTACTGGATCTTTCTGCTTCCAATGTCTGATATCATCAGCTGTGACTGGGGATATGTCCAGAAAATTTAAAACCATTCCGGATCTTCCAATGGCATATTTGCCAGTGGGAGGCAGCTCAATGAATCCGCATTTGCTACTTGGCCTCTGAGACAGTGTTTATACTTGTAATTATATGCACTTAGTATTAGAGCCCACTGCTGAATTTAGCCTGAAGCTATGGGCACCACTGCCTGTCCTCTTTAAATAGACTAAATGGGGATTTGTGGTCTGTTATTGTTACAAATTTACATCTATAGAGATATTGGTGAAAGGTCCTGACTCCAAATATGACTGCCAAACGTTCCATCTTTATCTGGGTGTACTTATGCTCTGCATTAGCCAAAATCCTGCATGCATACATTGCGCCACTTATGAACTTATACTACCCCGATGCATGTCAATACCAGCTCTCGCTTAGGATTGTAATGTGCTAACACCTTAGAGGGTGATAGCTGTTTCATTACTTTCCGAAAGCTTTGGGTTGGCTATACAACCATTTCCAAGGCTGACCCTTTTTAAAGAATTTAAAAGGTGCCAGGATGTAGGCCAAGTTACGTATGATCTTTCTATAATAATTTACCAGTCCAAAGAAAGATCTAAGCTCCAGTACAGACAAGGGAAACTTTATTTTCCAACAGGTGTAACTTGGTCTTGTTGACTCTGTAGCCCAAGTAGGTTACTTGGAGAGTCTGGAACACACATTTTTCCCTTCTTAGGTGTACCCTGCCTAAGCAGATGTCTAACTCGATTGTGTCCAACTTCTCTAAGTGCTCCTTATTGGTCTTCCCTTTTAGTAGCACATCATCTAGATACATAGCGACCTGGGGTAGACCTGGCAAAATGGACAAGCTGACAATACCCCAAATGGCAGTCCTGAATATTGGTACAACCCCTTATGGTTATTAATTGTAGCATACTTCTGGGAATCCTCATCTAAGTGCAATTACAAGTTTGCATGGGCTTTATGTCCAGCTTTGTGAAGGACACACCCCATGCAAGCTTTGTGTATAAATCCTTCATACATGAGACTGAATATTTATCCAGCTGCGAAAAGCGGTTTATCATTTGTTTAAAAATCCTACAAAGGTGAACCAACCGTCAGATTTCAAAATCAGTATGGCCTGTGCTGCCTATTCCACAACTGGACTGGTTTGATGAGTCCTTCACTTTTCAGCCTCCTAATTTCTGCCTCGACTTTTTAACACAAGGCAAATGGCACTGGGTGGGCCTTGTAGAATCATGAAATTATTTCCTAGTCCACATGCAAGAAGGCCTTGGATCTTTTGACAGTCTCTACATCTTCCTGAAAGCCTTCTCGGTATATAATCAGGAGATCACTCAGGCAGCCATTTTCTAATTGAAAAATGTTGAGCCAATCTAGGTGAATCTCTCTCATTCAATTTTGCTCCATCAAACTTAGGCCCAAGCCTTTTACTACAATCTCAGGTCACTAAAACAGCTGCTTCTCATAAGATACTGAAACTGCAGTTGCACCCTTATCTATAAAGGTTCTCTGGTATAGGTTCTTAGTCTAGCCAAGGTCTTGTGCAAACTTAAGGGTTGGAGTCCAGAGCAAATTTTTTAAAGACTGATTCTGCGATCACTGAAACAACTGTGTCGGTATCAATCTCCATTAGAAGTGAATGACCATTAAACCAGAAGTTTATTTTGATTGGTTCTGATTTGGATATTGCCACGCAATTTAACTGTTCCACGCTAGATGTAGGCTGACTTTCCAGCATGTGCACTCTCCTGGATACCAGCCACTGAGTTCTCTTGCTCAATTTATCTCTAGTAGGACTTCTTTGCTGTCTCGAATCCACATACTGGCTGCAACTACAATGGCTTGCTGGCCCGAATCCTGAAGAAAAGTTTACCATTATGCTGAGGCTTGGCTTTGTTTTGGGGTTTTGCTGTGGGCTGACTGACAATCTCTCCTTTCAGGATATCTTCTGAGTGAAGCCATGCAATTACCTTCATTTCAAATGGTGTTCCCCAAGCTCAGACAGACTGGCGAGGGTATCCAATTCCATTGGAATACCCTGTAACTCATAAACACCACTTGCTGTGTTTTCTAATCATTTGTAGTGCCTGGTTGAAGTCCAGTTAAGCTTCACCTAGGCAGTGCCTTTGCATGATAACATCATTAATTGCACATACCAAACGGTTTTTCACCATCTCATTAAGGGTTAAACCAAAGTCACATGTCTCTACCAGTCATCTTAACCTAGTCAAAAATCCCAATACAGATTCATCTGGTTCTCAAATTACCCAGTAAAAATGATAGCATCTCAGAATTAGAGGAGACTCGGGCCATAATATTATTAACGAAGTCTGTCTACTCTTGAAAAGTTTTAGTATCTGGTGCCTCGGGGAAAGTTAGATTCCTAATAACAGAAAAAGCTGCAGGGCCACAAGCTATCGGGAGAATTCCTTGTTACTTTTCATGTGTCCCAAAAAATATGCATTTTTTCCACATACTGGGTCCAGTCTTCAATAACACAGTCAAATGAGTCAAGCTTTCCAAATAATAGCATGATGCCAGAAAAGCTTACATCATCTCAAAGCTGACTGTTGTGAGTGAGTTTCTTTGGGAATATTTTTTACTCTTACCCACGGAAATAACTCCACTGAAGCCGGTATCCCGTCACCAAGCCACCCTTTATTTTTATATGGAAAGTCATTAACTCAGAGCCAGTTCACAGTGTATCAGAATGACACTTCTCTTTTTATTTCCTAGTGAGGCTCTCTGATTAGACCAGATTAACAGACTCAATCAAGGAACTCATACTCTATGTAGTCCACCTGGCAACTTCGTTACAATCACTACAGTATTGTACAGAACTTGGGTATTGCTGTGAAATACACATTTCATTGAAGACTTTTGTTCTGCACTCATCGGGACCATTCACAGGAATACCAATTCCAGGAGAAAACCAACTTCACGAGAGGAGAATGCTGAGTGGTTGGTAAGTAGGCTCTGATTAGTCAATGCACTTTCACAGAGAATGCAATCACGAATGTCCATTTACAGTTAATTGCCAAGCTTTGATAAAATTTTTATTCATCCCGTCCAACTTCATTTTGATTTATCTCCATCCTCCTCTCCTCACGTCTCCCTCAACTTTGCATGTAAATTAATCAACTAGAGAATACAGATAATGTACTGGTGGTGGCTACTGGTGAAAAAAATGCCATGGGCGAATTGCAACAGTCAAGAAAAACAATTTGTAAGAGCACTCTGGATGTGGAAAATGAAAAAAAACATTTAATTTTCAATCAGGGCATTTCCTAAGACATGAATCAGTAAATTGCTGTTACCTATTCCATTGAGTTGAAATAGACATTGTACGTGTACATAATATTTTGGTCAGCAAACAATAGGACCCTATACATTAATATATACAGCTTCCTGTATACACAAGAGTGCCACACTACAAGGCTAATTGGTCATTTTAACTAGGTTTATTGCTAGCTTACATCACAAACAATAATGTCACTACATACTAAATTCAATCAGTGATCAGAGACAGCAGAGTGTGACTGCAAGTGAGGCAGGTAGGGGGACCCTGAGTTCAGGAATGGAGGAGCCTCAACTGTTTGCATTGTTCAACAGGTATGAGGTAGTTGCTTCCTGTGTAAATGAGGAAAAAGGCTGCAGGGAGGATGAGCCAGCTGACCAAGGCACCATGGTATAGGTGGGCAATTCAAGAGGGTGGAGAAAAAAGACAAGTGGTAGTTGTAGGGGACTCATTATAATTAGGGGCATAGATAGTATCCTTTCTAAGCAGGATCATGAGTCCCGCATGGTATGTTGCCTGCCTGGTGACAGTGTACAGGATATCTCTGATTGGCTTGAAAGGATACAGGAGCGAGAGGGTGAAGATCCAGTTGTCGTAGTCCATGTTGGAACAAACAATATAAGCGAGGCTAGGAAGGAGGACCTGTTTGGGGATTATCATGCACTATGAAACACATTAAGAAATAGGTCCTCAAGGGCTATAATCACTGGATTACTATCCAAGCCACATGCAAACTGGCTCAGGGATAAGAAAATTAGGGAAGTAATCTTGTGACTAAAAGAGTGGTGTGGGGAAGAGGGGTTCCATTTATGGGGCATTGACATCAGTTTTGGAACAGGGGGTGTTCTGTACTGGTGGGACGGTCTCCACCTGAACCAATCTGGAACCGGTGTTCTAGTGAAAAGAATAATTGGAGTGGTGACTAGGATTTTTAAACTCATGATTCGGGTGAAAGGGAAAGCGACAGGAAGCAAGGTTGTAAATGAAAAGGAAAACAGCAAGATAGCATGTATGTAGGAGGGTTTAACTACATGGCAGATTATGAAAGAAGTAAAAAGGAAGGATAACTCGGGCGATATTATTATTGGAGATGTTGGAATTCGTAAAAAGGGTACAAAAACTAGACTAAGGGCATTTTACCTGAATGCTCATAGCATTTGTGACAAGGTAGATGAGATAACACCACAAATCATCGCGATTGAATATGATTTAGTAGTCATTGCGGAGACATGGCTGCAGGATGGTCACACCTGGGAGTTAAATATCCAAGTGTATCATACTGTTTGGAAGGACAGACAGGGAAGTAAGGGAGATGGTGTAGCTCTGATATTTAAAGATGACATCAGGACGGTGATGAGACATGGAGAATAAGGATGAATTCATTTGGTTGGAAATTAGAAATTCTAAGGAGAAAATGTTGCTGACAGGTGTAGACTATAAGCCACCAAATAATAATATCACATTGGCGTGGGTAATAAACAAAGCAATAACTAATGTCTGTAAAAATAGTATGGCAATTATCATGGGAGATTTTAATCTGCATGTGAATTGATTGAACCAGGTCAGACAGGCTAGCCTTGAAGAAGAGTTCATTGAATGTATCTGTGATAATTTTGTTGAACAATATGCAATGGAACTGACAAGGAAGCAAGCTATTTGGTCCTGTGTAATGAGACAGGAATAATTAATGATGTCATAGAGATTGTCTTGGAAGGAGTGATCACAGTTTGGTCGAATTTAGAATGTGGATGGAAAGTGCAAAGATAAAATCCAATACCAGAGTCCTGTGCTGAAATAAAGGAGACGATAATAGGATGAAGGAGGAGTGGCTAAAGTAGACTGGAAGCAAAGACTTTATGGTGGTACAGTTGACAAACAGTTCAAAGCAATTTTTCAAAGTGCTCGACAAAAGTATATACTAGTGAAAAGAAAGAACTGTAGAAAAAGTGGTAATCTGCAGATGGAGTTTAATTTAAATAAATGTGAGGTGCTGCATTTTGGGAAAGCAAACCTTAGCAGGCCTTATACGCTAAATGGTAAGGTCCTAGGGAGTGTTGCTGAACAAAGAGACCTTGGAGAGCAAGTTCAGTTCCTTGGAAGTAGCAGCGGGTAGATAGGATAATGAAGAAGGCGTTTGGTATGCTTTCTTTAATTGGTCTGAGTATTGAGTACAGGAGTTGGGAAGTCATGTTGCGGCTGTATGGAACAAAGGTTAGGCCACTTTTGGAATACTGCGTGCAAGTCTGGTCTCTTTCCTATAGGAAGGATATTGTGAAACTTGAAAGGGTTCAGAAAAGATTTATAAGGATGTTGTCAGGATTGGAGGACTTGAACAAAAGGGGAGGTTGAATAGGCTGGGGCTGTTTTCCCTGGAGTGGCGGAGGCTGAGAAGTGACCTTATAGAGGTTTACAAAATCATGAGGGGCATGGATAGGGCAAATAGACAAGATCATTTCCCTGTGGTGGAGTAGTCCAGAACTAGAGGGGATTGGTTGAGGGTGAGAGGGGAAAGATATAAAAGATACCTAAGGGGCAACATTTTCACACAGAGGGTGGTGCGTGTGTGGAATGGGGTGCTAGAGAAAGTGGTGGAGGCCAGTACAATTGCAACATTTAAAAGGCATCTGGAGGGGTATATGAATAGGAAGGGTTTAGAGGGATATGGGCCCGGTGCTGGCAGGTGGGACTAGATTGGGTTGGGATATCTGGTCAGCATGGACGAGTTGAACCGAAGGGTCTGTTTCTGTGCTGTACATCTCTATGACTCTATGCCATGGGTGTCTAAGGAAATAAGGGAGGCTATCAATTTGAAAGAGAAGGCATACAAAGTGGCCAAGATCAAAGGGAAACTGCAAGATTGGGAACACTTTAAAAGTCAACAGAAAGGCACAAAAAGACCTATAAAGAAAAGTAACATATTATAAGAATAATCCAGCTTAACATATAAAGACAGATAGCAAAAGTTTCTATAAATATATAAAACAAAAAAGACTGGTTAAAGTAAACATTAGTCCTTCAGAGAATGAGAAGCAGGATTTAGTAATGGGATCTGGGGAAATGGCTGAGGCACTGAACAGGTATTTTGTGTCGGTCTTCACAGTGGAGGCCATGAATAACTTGCCAGTAATTGACAAAGAGATGAGGTAGATGAGGACCTGGAAACAATCATTATTACAAAAGCATCTCCAAATCAATATTACAAAAGAGGTAGTGTTGGGCAAGCTAATGGAGCTCAAGATAGACAAGTCTCCTGGCCCTGATGTCACGCAGGTGCTAAAGCGAATGCGAGAGAAATAACAAATTCACTTGTGGAAATTTTCCAAAATTCACTGGACTGTGCGGCAGTTCCAGCAAATTGGAAAACAGCAAATGTGATACCACTGTTTAAAAAGGGAGGTAAACAAAAGATGGGGAATTAGGGAGCAGTTAGCTTAACTTCTGATTTGGGGAATGCTGGAGTACATTATCAGGGAAAGAATAGCAAGGCATCTGGATAGAAATTGTCTCATCAGACAGATACAGCATAGGTTCACGAAGGACAGATTTACTAATCGCTTGGAATTCAATGAAGACATTATGAACACAGTGGACAACAGGGAAGCAGTAGATGTGGTGCAGCTAGATTTCCAAAAGGCATTTGACAAGGTGCCACACAAAAGGCTACTGCATAAGATAAAGGTTCATGGCATTATGGACAATATATTAGCATGGATAGAGGATTGGGTAGCCAGTAGGAAGCAAAGAGTGGGAATAACTGAGTGCTGTTCTAGTTGACAAACAGTGACTAGTCGTGTGTTTCAGGGATCAGTGTTGGGACTGCATTTATTCACAATTTACATCGATGATTTGGAGTTGGCGACCACGTGCAGTGTGTCAAAGTTTGCTGATGTCACTAAGGTGAGTGGTAGAGCAAAGTGTGCAGAGGACTGTGAAACCTTGCAAAGGGAAGTAGATAGTTTAAGTGAGTGGGCAAAGGTCTGGCAGATGGAGTACAAAGTTAATAAATGTGAAGTCATCCATTTTGGTCAGAGTAACAGTAAAATGGACTATTACTTGAATGATAAAAATTACAGCATGCTACTGTGCAGACTGACCAGGGTGTCCTTGTGTGTGAATCACAGAAAGTTGGTCTGCAGCTGCAACAGGTAATTAAGAAGGCAAATGGAATTTTGTCCTTTATTGATAAAGGGATTCAGTTTAAAAGCAGAGAGATTATGTTGCAACTGTATACGGTGCTGCAAAGGCCACACCTGCAGTTTTGGTCTCCTTACTTGAGAAAGGATATACTGGCACTAGAAGGAGTGCAGAGGAAGTTCACCAGGTTGATTCTGGAGTTGAGGGGAAAGTGAGGACTGCAGATGCTGGAGATCAGAGCTGAAAATGTGTTGCTGGAAAAACGCAGCAGGGCAGGCAGCATCCAAGGAGCAGGAGAATCGACGTTTCGGGCATGAGCCCTTCTTCAGGAATGAGGAAAGTGTGTCCAACCACAACCCTCCAACCACAAGGGATGAACTCAGATTCCTCCAGTTTCCTCATTTCTCCTCCCCCCACTTTGTCTCAGTCCCAACCCTCAAACTCAGCACCACCTTCCTAACCTGCAATCTTCTTCCTGACCTCTCCGCCCCCATCCCCACTCCGGCCTATCACCCTCACCTTAACCTCCTTCCACCTATCGCATTTCCAACGCCCCTCCCCCAAGTGCCTCCTCCCTAACTTTTATCTTAGCCTGCTGGACACACTTTCCTCATCCCTGAAGAAGGGCTCATGCCTGAAACATCGATTCTCCTGCTCCTTAGATGCTGCCTCACCTGCTGTGCTTTTCCAGCAACACATTTTCAGCTCTGGAGTTGAGGGTGTTGACTTATGAGGAGAGACTGAGTAGACTGGGATTATATTCATTGGAATTTAAAAGGATGAGGAGGGATCTTGTAGAAACGTATAAACTTGTGAACGGACTAGATATGAAAGTAGAGAGGATGCTTCCACTGGCAGGTGAAACTGGGACAGAGGGCATAGCCTCAAGATTAGGGGGAGCAGATTTAGAACTGAATTGAGAAGGAACTTCTTCACCACAGGGTTGTCAATCTATGGAATTCCCTGCCCAATGAAGTGGTTGAGGTTTCCTCAGTAAATGTTTTTAAAGCTAAAATGGGTAATTTTTTGAACAGTAAAGGAATTAAGGGTTTTAGCGAAAGGGCGGGTAATTAGAGCTGAGGCCACAAAAAGATCAGCCATGGTCTTGTTTAATGGCAGAGATGCGAACGGCCAGATGGCCTACTCTTGGACATAGTTCTTATGTTCTTTTATTTATAGTGTGGTCCCTGATGTCGCAAAGGATGAGTCTTGCAATACTACCATGTAATGCTATATTCGGTTGAACCATGTTCTATCTAGCAGTTATGAACTTAGCACTGAAAAATATTTATCACTATAATTAATTGGAAAGTGATTTTCATTTAACATCTCAAGACCCTACAGAAAAAAGGAGATGCTGGATTATTTCATGAAATTTAATGAGCAGACAAAGTTATTTGGCATCATGTTACATTTCCAGAACTTATAATGAGACTTCAAGGTGTAACCTAGCTGGTGGTGAGTCACTGTCAGTTTCTTTGGACACCTCTTATATCTGAGAGATTATTTTGCTTTCTGTTCTCAGTGTGGCTACGGTATGGAAGAAACTATAATCCACCTCCATCTGGAATGTACTTTTGTAAATGATGCCTGGAAAAAGGTGCCATGTTTATTTTTGGGTTGCGCTTCAGCGGGTCGGTGTGGACTTGTTGGGCCGAAGGGCCTGTTTCCACACTGTAAAAGTAATCTAATCTAATCTAATGTGTGAAAAGGTGAATTTGTCCACCGTGAGAAAAGCCCTGATCAGAAAGGCTAATAAATCCCAAGGGCTCAATAACCTACATTCCAGACAACTTAAGGAAGAGCCTTTTTTCTTATCTGAGAAAGTGTGTTCTGGCTATGGTGGGAGAACATTGAAGATTTACCAGACCTGGCATGGCAGGTCTGATGTATGAAGAGAAATTGGAATGGTTAAAATAATACTTACCCAGGTTTAGAAGTGGCGCTAGAAATAGTGGATGATTCATCATCATCTTTCAAGATTCTACAGACTCCAGGGCAGTTCCCACGGATTGGAGGGTACCTAATGTAACCCCACTATTTAAAAAGATGGAGAGAAAATGGAGAATAATAGACCAGTTAGCCTGACATTGGTGGTGGGAAATGTTAGTCCATGAGAAAAAAATTAATTGCAAAGCACTTGGTAAACAGTGACAGGATTAGACAGAGTCAGTACAATTTACAAAAGGAAAACCATGCTTGGCAAATCTATTACATTTTTTCAAGGATGTAACTAGTAGAACTAATAAGGGAACAACTGGATTTTGGACGTTGAGAGGGTTTTGATAAGGTTCCACATAAGAGTGCAGCAGATTGGGTGTAGTGTAGTTTATCAACTTAGGTAGAGAACTGGTTAGCAGAAATAAAAAAAATTGGATCTTTTCTGAAGTGGAAAGCTGTGACTAGTGAGTTACACAAAGAATCTATATTTTATTTCATTAGTTTTGGAGATACTACATTTAGTTTCCTCATCTACTTTATTATTCTAATATGTGAGCAGGGATGCCTTGCTGGAATTGCACTGGTGAGTATTGTGCAGTATTGTGTACAGTTTTGAAGATCTTATCTGAGAATGGATATTCTAGCTGTGGAGAAAGTGCACTGAATTTTTACCAGACTAATTCCTGAGATGGCAAAACTTACGTATGAAGAGAGATAGGAACAATTAGGACAATATTTGCTTGGGTATAGAAGAATGAGGAGAGGAATCCCAGAGAAACCAAGAAATTCTAACAAGGGAAATGCATGAAGGATGATTCCAATTAGTAGGGAGCCCAGAGCCAGAGTAAGGGAGCAGGGCAAGTCATTTAGGACTGAGTAGGTGAGAAGTTTCTTCACCCAGTAATGAGCCTGTGGAATCCTCTGCCACAGAGAACGGTTGAGGCCAAACCATTGAATATTTTCAAGAAGCAGTTAGATTTAGTTCTTCATACTAGATGAATCAAATGGAGAAAACAGGAACAGAGAACTGAGTTGGATGATCAGCTGTAATCTTGTTGAATGAGAGAATAGGCTCAACAGACCAAGTGGTCTATACCTGATTCTAATTTCTCTGTTTCTATATCGGTGTCCTGGCATATCAGTCACACAAAATTAGTACAGGGGTGTATTCAGGTACACCAGATGATTAGAAAGGGAAATAGAATGTTGTGTCTTACTGCAAAGGGAATAGAATATACGAGAAGAGATATTTTCCTATAGTTGTACAGGACATTGGCGAAAATACATCTCGAATATTACATAGAGTTTCCTAATTAAAGCAAGGACATAATTACAATTGCAATATTTCAGAGAAGGTTCCATCAACTATTTTGTAGGAAAAGGAATTAGCTTATGAGGTAAAGTAGGTCAGGTTCTTCTATTCCTGCTCGGGTCTGCATCATTGGAGTTTAGAAAAATGTGAAATCTGTTTAACTCTTTCTTAAGAGTGTATGTCAGTGGCAACAGTAACATTTGTTGCTGATCTCTAATTTATCTTTAGCTAAGTGGCTTGCTTGACCACTTGTAAGGTCAGAGTTGAAAAGTGTGGCATTGGAAAGCCACAGCAGTTCAGACAGAATCTGAGGAGCAGGAGAACTGACATTTCGGGCATCAGCCCTTCATTAGGAATAGCTTTCTCCATGTCAAAAATCAGTTAAGAATCAGTCACATTATAACACATTTGGAGTCACAAGTAGGCAGATATTGTTCCTTAAATAGCATTAGTGAACCTGAAGGGTGTTTCCAACAATCTACAACAATCATTTATTATTTATATGTTTATTATTAGTGAGACCAGCTTTTAATTCCAGATTTTATTAGTTGAATTTAAATTCCACTAGCTGCTGTATCAACTTCCAGTGACATTACCATGAAAGGACCATCTCTTCTTATTACAGCTTATGAAGTCCAGAGGGGACTTAACAGAGTGAATACTGAAAGGATGTTTCTCCTTGTGATTTGAAGAACTATCAACACCATTGGAATTAGTAGGTCTTCCATTTTAGACAGAGGTAAGACAATTTTCTCTCAAAGCTTTGCGATTCTGTGAAACTTACTCCCAGAAAGCAGTATAGACAGAGCCACTGAATTTTAAATAAATCAACTGAATCTTAACTAACAAGGGAGCCAAAGAGTATTGATAGTAGGTACGAAAGTGAAAGTAAGGCAATAATCATATCAAACATGATCTTATCAAATGGCATAACAGCCTAGAGAAGTTCAAAGGCCAGTCCTACTCCTAATTTGGAAGTGCATGATAACATGGCCAGCTGCTTTGGAAAGTAAAGGAAGTTTAGTGATGGGTGCAGCTTGCTGGTTAGAGGAGCTAACAACCTGTATATTGACGAGGGGATGATGGTAGCAGATTAAAGGGGGTATGACTGTATTTGAAGAAACAAATTATTATGACCATAAGGTGGCTGGAAGGACAGTTGAGTGGGGACGGGACCAAGAACAGGGAGGTGGATCTAATAAACAAGATGAACTAAGAGGAACTATGAAAGAAATTATAGAAAATGAATCAGACAGGATATATATTTTGACTTGAACAGAGTGAAGCCTTTGGGGACATTTGGTTTGATGGACATGGAGAATGAAAAATACAGAAACAGCTGAACACATGATTCAAAGTTGGTGACAAAGAAATCAATGAACTCCTTACCTTTTCTGATCAATTGAGGATTTGGGGCAGGGTGACAGGTTCACAGAGATAATAATGTGAAATAAGACATTGGAATTGTTCTTTAATCTATCTCTTAATTACCTTTCATAGCATTTTGATTTCTCCCATATAAATGATATCAGTAAACCACAAAATATAGATGCTCCAACCCTCTACGCCTGCTTTATCCTTTATCATTTCCCTGACACTTATGAGCTAACACATCATTTTGGACTTCTGGGTTGGATAAATCAAGTTTGCTCCCTGATTATGGAATTCATCTTTACTACTGCATTTCTGCATTTGCTCCACAATCCATGGCAACCACATATTCCACAATGTAGTGGCTTTCTGGATGATTGCCTTTGAAATTTAGTCACTGTCATAGGTGTTATGCAGAATACCATTGTCAATTCAAAACTCTCAGGAAATTCATGTACTGCCCTTCTGTTTGCTCATCCTATCAAGTTCAATGATACTCACTTCCTCTTTTTCTAAGTTTTGTTTGCCTGAAAATTGACAATTTGCCAGAATGTTCATTTCAAGAACCCTTCAGCCTGTTTAATGTGATCAAGAATTACCAGTGTCTTATCAGATAAGAACTTTGAGCTGAAGGATGTGTAATTGCACAAGTGATCATTCTACATACATTAATTCCATTCAAGATAGCAAATTATCCTAGTCAAATGTATGCACCCATCACAAAATCTGTGCAAAAATGAATGCAAGTTAGTAATGGATGGTGCTTGAAGTTCTAGTTCTCTCTTAGTTTTGTCCATTATCATTCCTTTAGTTTGAAAATTGTGTATCCGTACTGTATAGACAATTTGGCTCTTGAGTATATGGAGGCCAGAAACCAAAGATCAAATCAAAGAAATCAAAGTTTTCCTGGATTTGGTACTCTGACCTTCAGGATTTAGAATGTCTTTGGCAATTTCAATGTATTATGTTCTAATTAAGAGGGGTGAACTTTCATGTTTTCTTATCCTATTCCTCCACTGGTCACACCAAGGTATGAACTTAAAAAAGGAGGATACACTGAGAATTGTCTGGATATATCAGCCTGTGTACAGCTCAGTACCAGAAACAAGTTCCAACAGCGAGAAGCAAAGTACGAGTTTATTATGACTTAAACTTAGTCAAGATATAAAAATTACTAACAAAATGCTTAAATCGTATAAATATATACAACTTTATTTCTTGAAAATTAATGCACACAAAGACAACTTCCAGAAAATTATCTTAAAAGTACTTAAGTCAAGTAACAGTTCCACTCAAGAAAAATAATTATTTGGAGATTGTTCAAATGTTGGTCTGTAGCCAAAGTCACTTTGCGCATAGATTATTGGAACTATGGTATCTTCTTGGATCAGGTATGACTGAATGAAGTCACTTTTCAGGAGACAGTGATGTAGATTTTGAACTCTCCTTAGGAACTGCTAACTTGTGGTGATGAAGCCTTCCAATAGGCTTTCAAATCATACTTTTTAGTGAGATAAGGTTCAGAGTAAAATCAGAGAATGTAAAGCTTATTTTTCAAAGTAGGTTATACCTCTGATTCTCTATGTTCAAATCCTATAGCTTTATTACACACAGACTGGGTCTCATATAGCCTCTTTTTGAAAGTATTGAAGACTTACTCACTCCAGTCGAGCAGCTTGTGTTCTGTGCAGATGTAACATTTTTCCCTGCTCTAGCCAGCTTCTCTTTCTTTGCAAAGTGTCCTTTCCAAAATATCCAAGATATATCTATATATATAATGTCTAGTCAATGATATTCTAAATTAATATTTCACTTAAAATATCCTTATAACAAGACATGTGGTTAGTTTCCCTCCCTCTCTGATGTAGAGGTCAACCAATTTGATTCAGCTCATGCAAATAAATTAATTGAGATGTCAAGTTTGTTACGTTTCCAGGTAGATATGATGCTACCTCACTTAATCAGTGTACTTGCATTTTTTTTATGCTTGAAGTTCTCTAATCTTTTGAAATTTTATGAATACATTGATATTAACCTGTTTTATCTTTGCCCGGAGCACGAGTCCATCTTTTCGTTGTGCGATGTGTTGTTTGAGAATGATCATCATTAGATGGCTGGGATTATTTGGATACTACAGGTTATTTTGGAGCTTTCGGGCAACTGTTGAAATTCTATTGTAAACTAACAACAGTAGAGGTGACTCAATCCTGACCTGTTTGGGGCTTTTGGAAGGACGATTTTGAGACTGAGAGTCAAGATGAGGTAAAGTCCTCTGACCCGAGAAGAATAAAGCAAGTTACTTTTACAAAACTGGGGAAGATCTGAAGGGCTAAATTATCTATCAACTTTTATAGCAATTGCAAAACTTTAAAAAAAATTCCTTCATAGAAAGTGGCATCGCTAGCTGGGCTAGCAGTTATTGCCTGTCACTAGTTGCCTTTGAGGAGATGATGGTGAGATGCTTTCCTTAACCACTGCAGTCCATGTGAAAGCTGAAGCAGTATTCATCATGGTAAGTGGGTGCATTTCATCACACTCCTGACTTGTGCCTTGTAGATAGCAGGAGAAAGTAAGGATTGCAGAGTCAAGAGTCTGATTAAGGGTTTATGCCCAAAACGTCGATTCCCCTGCTCCTCAGATACTACCTGACTTGCTGTGCTTTTCCAGCACCACACTCTCAACCCTTGTAGATAGTAGACAGGTTTTGGGGAGTCAATAAATGAGTTACTCACTGCAGGGTTCCTAGCCTTTTGCCTGCTCTGTGATCATCGATTCCTTTAGTAAAAGTCTGCAAAACTTCAGCAGTGTGATTTGGCACAGCCCCAAAATCCTCAAGTTGAATTCTTGAATAGGAGCAATTAAGCAACACAATAAATCTGCTAATTTTGGGCTGACACCAAATAAAGACAGCAGTGTTAAATGCCAAATTTTCATAAAAATCCATCTGGTTTACTAGTATCATTCAGGAAATTTACTTGGTGCCCCCACTTGATCTATGTGACTCTTATATTATGAACAGAAATCTTCCAGATTCTGAATGACAATGAACAATGGCAAGTTGTTTGGAAAAATATGGTCTGACCAAAAAAAGTGGGATTCTGAACATCACAAAAAGTGTATTTTCCTGCAAGGTTTGAAAGCTGAAATGAGAATCTCACTACAGACTGTTCTGCTATAGCACGGCAGTTGTGTTCTTGTGCAACCTTGTGTTATAGAAAATTGCTGAATAGAAATAATGGGGCCTATGCGAAAAACAGGGTTGGGGCAAACAACTACAAATATCAGTAAAATTGAAACAAAAGTAGTAGTTAGCCTAATACAAATGAGAGCACAGTCGGAGTAAATATTAAAATAATATATTTTAATGAAATAATACTATAAATTTACCACTTTCTGAATTTGCTGTATTAAGACAGGGGCTGAGGGTCATCATCAGTATCATGATTACTTTCAGATGCAGTTCTGGGTGCAGGGTTATGATATAAAAAAATATTTAGCCCAGAAGTGGATGGCTGTGGCTCATTGTCCACAGACTGTTTCTTGGAGGTTAACTTAAAAAAGGCATCTACTTTTTACTGCTTTGGTACCTTTTTTCTTTCATGAAAAAGCTGTTCAGAGGGTGCAGTTCCCCCTGCAACAACAAGTTGTTGTAGATCAAACTCCACTTCTTCAAATCCTACTTGCTTTGCAAGATTGACACAATGCTCTTTGATTGCTGGAAGCTCTGAAGGTTCAACGCCTTTAAAATCATGAACAAAATCTGGGAGAAGCTTCTGCCCAACTGCATGCAAGCAATCCTTACTAATATCATTCCAGGCCTCCACAATGATGTCAATAGCATTCTTAATGTTAAAGCTCTTCCAAAATTGAACAACATTGTACTCATTCTCCCTCTCAGTAGCCGCAATCAGCTTCCTGAATGCGCGCATTAAATAATAAGCTTTAAAAGCTGCTATTGCACCCTGGTCCATGGGTTGAATGAGAAATGTTGTGTTCGGAAGTAGCAATAGCACTTTGATGTTTTCAGAAAGTTCACCAATAGTGGGAGGATGGCTTGGTGTATTGTTCAGAATGACAAGAATCTTGAAATTCAAATCTCTTCTCATGCAATAATTTCTAAAAACATGCTCAAAAAATCAACAATAAGGTCAAAAGAATTTGCCCTGTCATCCAACGTTTTTTACATGACCTGAAGTAAACACCTAAAGTGGACTTAAGGTAATTAAGGATCAAATCATGTAATAGCCAATGGGAGTTTGCGCTTTTCAAAGAATTGTTCCCCAATTCATCAATCACCTTTACAGCCAAATCACATTGACGAAACACGCGTTATAGGAGAACCACCTGTACTGAGCTGCAAAAGATCTACTTGCATGCAATAACATCTCATTATTACAGATTCCTGCTCCAGTTATATGCAGCTTGATATTCTCTCATGTGGCAGAGAGAAACTAGACAGCAACAATTCCCTGTTTGAAAGACTTAGTGGGTACCTAGCAACTCCAGTGCCTCCGGGCTAACAATGAGCTAGCATTCCCTAATATTTCAATTTTTTGGAGATGCCAGTGTTGGACTGGGGTGTAACCTAATATTTCAAGACACACTCCACAGATAGTGACCACCTGCATTCCACACTGATCAACGCTGGCATCATGCATGCACTAACCTCACTGCATCATGATGGCAAATTTACAACTCATTTAGAATACCGTCATCTACATCCACACTGCACTTCACTGTGTACTAATGTATTAGGTTGTAATGCAAGTGACTACTCACTTTTATGCGGGGATAGGCACCAAAGCCATGGTTTGGAGTTGGGTGCATCTCAGGGTTCTTAGATTACTCTCGTAGTGCTCACTCAATTTGTGACAACTGAAAATGCTCACAGCATCTGTGCTCTGCCTTACCATTTTGCTCTTTGCCTCCTCATTCAGAACTTACAAACTCACAGTACTTCTGTCTTGCTTTGCCTTTTAATATAGACACAAAGCCTGGAAGGTTGTCATGGGGTGTCACCACAATTGTCAGTTAAGAGAGTGATTGAATATATTGCTACATAGCTATGTCAATGTCACACGTGCAGCATGGGGTAATGTGGTAAACACTGAATGTATTTCAACAAAATGGCCATGTCTCAAGCCACAGAAAGCCACGGGCATCATTCAAAGTCAGTCGATGAACATGGTCAGTCATATACTGGGGCTGATCAGAGTCAGGGTATCCATATCACTCCAGTGCAGGGACTGGTCTACCGCCACTTCTGTCAATTCAGTGCTACCAGATGCAGACTTAACAGTAAGATAGTTGGGAAACTGCACAGAAATCACTCAAGACTATTCATTCATCAGGTAGGATTGTTTTTCCAAGTTGAAAATCACACAATGTCAGGTTATAGCCCATCAGGTTTATTTGGAAGAACTAGCTTTCGGAGCACTGCTCCTTCTTCAGGTGTTTGTGAAGCAGGACCATAAGAAACAGAATTTTTTAGCAAAAGATTACAGTGTCATGCAAGTAAAACGATATATTGAACAAACCAACATTGTTGTTAAATCTTTCATCTTTTAGAATGGGTTACAGGTTTCGATTTATTAATATGCAAATCAGAGAACTTCTTTTAAGTCACATTCTCAAGATAATTTTTATAAAAAGAGGTGACAACTCAGCTCAGACTATGCATTAAAGGTGTTGAGGTCAGAGTCTGTCTGTATCCCAATCTTGAGTCAGACTATTTCCAAAGTGGAATTTACAGAATATTATATGGATTGGCTGACATTTCTGCCACCTACAAATAGACCCCACCACCAGAGATATATTTCCCACCCCACCCCTATCTGCTTTTGACAAAGACCATTCCTTACGCAACTACCTGGTCAGGTCCATGCCCCCTAACAAGGCACCCTCCCTTCCTGGCACCTTCCCATGCCATGGCAGGAATTATGCTCACACCACCCCCAGGGCATCAATGTGGACTTCACCAGTTTCCTCATTTCCCCTCCTCTCACCTTACCCTAGTTCCAACCTTCCAGCTCAGCACCACCCTCATGACCTGTTCCACCTGTCAATATTCCTTCCCACCTATCTGCTCCACCCTCCGCTCCGACCTATCACCTTTACCCCCACTCCATCTACCTACTGCACTCTCAGCTACCTTCTCACCACAACCACACCCCTCCCATTTATCTCTCCACCTCCGAGGCTCCCAGCCTCATTCCTGAAGAAGGGCTTATGTCCGAAATGTCGATTTTCCTGCTCCTCGGATGCTGCCTGACCCGCTGCGCTTTCAAGTGCATTGGTGGTTCAGTGGTAGAATTCTCGCCTGCCACGTGGGAGGCCCGGGTTCGATTCCCGGCCATATAAGCCTGGTAGTGTGGCCGAGCGGTCTAAGGCACTGGATTTAGGCTCCAATCTCGACAGAGGCGTGGGTTCGAATCCCACCGCTGCCATTTCTGCCGATCAACTCCAACGACGCAGCTTCCTGCAGTGGTGTTTCCACCCCTGCTGCATTTCGGTTAGTGGGCGGCACGGTGGTAGTGGGCGGCACGGTGGCACAGTGGTTAGCACTGCTGCCTCACAGCGCCTGAGACCCGGGTTCAATTCCCGCCTCAGGCGACTGACTGTGTGGAGTTTGCACGTTCTCCCCGTGTCTGCGTGGGTTTCCTCCGGGTGCTCCGGTTTCCTCCCACAGTCCAAAGATGTGCAGGCCAGGTGAATTGGCCATGCTAAATTGCCCATAGTGTTAGGTAAGGGGTAAATGTAGATGTAGGGGTATGGGTGGGTTACGCTTCGGCGGGGCGTTGTGGACTTGTTGGGCCGAAGGGCCTGTTTCCACACTGTAAGTAATCTAATCTAAAAAAATTTTCAGCTCTGATTTCCAGCATCTGCAGTCCTCACTTTCGCCTACAGGTTGTGCATTTTGTTGAGCAAAGTAGAATGTATCTGCAAATATAAGTCTGCAAGTACAAATTTCTTCCCATAGACTTATATGTGTGTGCATGAACAGGAGAGAGGGAGAGAGAAAGAGTGAGTGCACGTGAGAGAGTCTGTGTTTGTTTGTGTGCAAGCTTGGTAAAATGTGCGTGTGAGCGAGATGGGGTATAAGCCGGTGAGAGGGTGTGTGTGTGTGTGTGTGTGAGAGCATGTGTATGAGAAAGGGTTTGCGTGAGTGTGTGAGTATGTAAGAGCGTGTGTATGTGAGACACTGGATAGTGGAGTGGGGTCTCCTGTAGTGTGACATGAACCCAAAGTCCCAGTTGAGAGCATCCTCATGGGTACTGAACCTGGCTATCAGTCTCTGCTTTGCCACTTTGTGTTGCTGCCTGTCCCAAAGTCTGCCCTGGAGAATGGTCATCTGAAGATCCAAAGCCAAATGTCCCTGACCAATGAAGTGTTCCTCGACTGACAGGGTGATTGTTGTGCAGTGTCCATTCATCCGTTGTCGTAGCGTATGCTTCATCTTGCCAATGTCCAATGTCCAGGACAATATTGACCACAACACCATACAATCCTGTCATGGCAACCCTGCAAGACATGTCAGTGTTGACACAGATACCACCATTACACTTGGGGACACGTGGCAGGTAGTCATGTGACTCTCCTGCTCCTCGGATGCTGCCTGACCTGCTATGCTTTTCCAGTGCTATCCTTTTCAATGATGATTTCAATGTGAGCAGTGATCAGGCTCTTCTCTGCAAAGGCAATGATTCTGTCCTCATAGGGGTGAAGAGTTGAATGCTGGGCATCCCACAACCTGTCTTGGCTCTGTTTGCCTTATTGTGGGCTGTTTTCTCCTTGAGATGGAGGAAGGAACTGAGTGAGATGAAAGTGCATGGCATAAATATTAATGCTGGTGCAGGTGGGAGAAAGGTGGCAAGGTGACCTGAGTGAGTTGGAAGTGCAGAGGGCATGGGTTGAGATGGGTGAGAGTGATTGAGCAAGGAGGCTACATACAATTGAGACTGGTAGACCATAAGATGAACCTACAGTGATGGCAACTTCAGACAGAAGAGTGACAGAGTATTTGCCATAGTCTCACTTTACTGTGCTCCTTTCCACGAACCCATCCACCATGTCCCTGTCGTCAACTTGGGGTTCTAAATCTTCAGAGTTCATGGAGAAGAAACTTCCTTGCAACTCATTGAAACTGACACTTCGCCAATTTTTGACAAAACTCAGACCTACAAATTTGACTTTTGCTAAGAAAAACTGGAGGTAGAGAATGATTGCTGTCTTGCCACTCACCTACATGACAAGAACAAGTAAAAGAGGAATAGACTTGACAGTATCATAAAATCACAATTGTCTTTGAACATTATAAAGGAGAAAATAATAGAGCAGCTAAGGAAATAAGTTACTTCCTAATTTTGTTTCAGCATATCAGACTCCGTATGTAGCAACTACTTTCTCTGTCCCTTCAAATGTTCTTTACTACACATTCATTTGAACCTTAAAATGAGCATATTAAATGAAGTAATTCATACCTTTTCCCTTAGTCGTTGTCCTCAGGGTGAGTGAATCAATTCCTCATAAAGTGAGTCATCTGAGCCTGTTTCTGAAAATAGTGTGCAAGAGCAGAATTGTGCAACTGGTCTAAAACACTCGCAGAAGACATGACTATTGAATATTGTGTGGCCTATGATATAAAAAAAAGACAGAAAACTACTGTATGTTTATTGGCTGAAGCAGCACATTTGTTCCATAATGCAATGTTACAAAATAGAATTATTGACAATGCAGCAACCCATTCACTAAAATCCAATTAAAGAACATCTATGAATATAAGATTAGAGAGGAACCTGTCTTCTTTTCTGCACAAAGTTTGGTACTTAGTAATCATCATTTTCTAAATTAAAATACAGTTTGAAATTGATTATTTTTACAAAGCATTTATCGTTGTATCCTGAATCACTGAAAATACAGAAACCAAGTTGTGCATATGAATAAGATCATGTCTCTACATGACTGGAAGAGCTATCCTATATCAGATTTAAATATAGGCCACTGAATTGCTTAGACAGTTGCTCAGTGACCAGATGATCTACTGATTTTTAAAAGGAATGTTATACGCTGTCATGTACACATTAATTAATCCGGAAAGATTCAAAGCAATTTTGAAAAAAAATGGATTTCAGTTTCAATCCTGTAAAACTACCTCTGATGTAATCATCAAAGTTGACATTGCAAAACTCTAACAACATTTGTGATGATCTTTTTAAAACACATCAGTAGATTTGAAAGAGAATCCTGCATACAACCCATTGAGTAGCTCTTGACATGAATCATATCAAATAAAATTAACTTGGGATATTTTGTCGCAATAATAATTCAGGGAAGAAAAAGAGGTGCAGGCATAAAAATCTGAGGAATAAGGTAATTTTTTTAAAAAATGCTTGAAAACACTTATCTATTACTTAGAACAATATTCCAAAACAGGAATTATGTGATGCATGGTGTCTGATTTTTCACATATTTTTACGCCAGTTGTTTGGATTTGGAATTTGTGTCAAATGGGTTTTCTGAGTGTCTGAAAGGGTTTAATGAATAACTTATAAATAATTCTGTTGTCATGGTGATTTCTTTTAAAACACAGTATTAGAGACTTCCTGGAGAGTAATGGAGTTGTATTTACCTTGTGAGTGTTTTCAACCGAACAAAATAAACAGTGCAGAGCATTAGGCTTTCAGATTGTGGATTTTCTTTGAGCTTCAAGGAAACATCCATAGCTTGGGAAAAAAAGCTTTTTGGTTTTACTTTGGAGCAGCTTTACAGGTGTCTTGGCTGAAGCTCAATGTGTAAAGCAGTTACTTTTGAGAAAGGTATATTATTTTAGGACCATTAAGAAAGAGGTAACTTCAGTCTATTGGATAAGGCTGAAGATAACAGGAACCAACAGGAACTGGTCAGAGACTTAACAATAGGCTGCTATGTGAATGGAATTACGCTGAGTCAGTCAGGTCTGCTAAGAGTTAAAATGGAGGCAATTATGGATGGCTCACATTTGAACAAAACGTTTGGGATTGTTAATGTGCATGAATAGGTCCAAATAAGGCATGTATTTGGCAAAAACATTCAGGATTGGTCATGTGCACGGATAATTCCAAATAAGGCACACACCTTGTACACATACTTGTGCATAAAGAGCCTGAAATATCTTTTTTCAAAAACACCTTGAAGAATCACATTGAGCAAGAAGTACCCTGCATCAGGAGGTGTGGTGAAGACATTGAACAGTTTCAGCCTCGCCAGCTGTCAACTTTCCCAGGTAATAACGGTTGGGTTTAATTACAGAAATCAGGGTAGTGAAAGACAGTGATTGAGATATCTCTAATAGGTTAAAAGGGTGTGTTAGTTGTTTACGTACTTAAAAAATGAATTGTGGTTTTATAGAGCTCTAAGTGTCTGCACTGTATCTTTGTCTATGTATGTACAGTTGTTTCTCAGATATAGGCAACAAATATAAGGAGGCTCGTTTAAAAGTTACAAACCAGAAGTGTTTGGTTAAAACCCTGAAGGTATTATAAGAAGCATTAAAATCAAAGCTCACGAATATGACAAACCAAGGGTGAGACTACCAGATTCTCAGGACCAGGAATTGAAGGCACAGGTAAGTTGACCATATGTGTGATGGACAAGGGAATTCTCTCTGCTGTTTGAGCACTGAAATGGGACGCTGTTGGAATTAACAGCACTATATTTAATATAATTTTTCTTAAATTTATAGTATATGTAAATAGCTTGCCATATTCTATTTTATCTTCATTTCATTAGCATAATAAACTTCTGTTTTATTGTTAAACCCAAATCTGCATCATTGTATATTTCAGCAAAAGACCACCGCATTAAAACTAAGAGAAAAATAAAATACAATCTATCAAACCAGATTTCAGTCTGTTATCTAATTAAGCTGAATCATTAAAAAACCAATTAAACGTATGTTTCATATTTTGTTACTATATTGGAACATGGATTCTAAAAATGCAATAATTCTGCTTTTAAGTTCTGTAAAGGTGATGACTGTTTTGTGAGAAATTAATTTAATTTTACAGTGGATCAAAATATACTGTAACCTAAGCAAAAGGACTAGACGTGCTCTCTGATGAGATAATTGCTGAAGACTCAAAGACTCTCAACAGTCAGAGGAAATTCTGACTCATCTCAGCCTTAAATTGGTGCCCCTTTATTCTGAGATTATGCCCTCGGACCTTTACTCTCCCATGAGGGAAACATCCTCTCAGAATTTACCAGCAAGCCTCTTACGAATTTTATATGTCTCAATGAGATTGCCACTCAGTCTTCTAAATTCCAAGTAGTATACCAACTAGTTTAGCTTTTTCTCCGA
This sequence comes from Chiloscyllium punctatum, assembly GCF_047496795.1. Taxonomy (NCBI): domain Eukaryota; kingdom Metazoa; phylum Chordata; class Chondrichthyes; order Orectolobiformes; family Hemiscylliidae; genus Chiloscyllium; species Chiloscyllium punctatum. Next base: position 65,726,566 of record NC_092742.1, read on the forward strand.
AGACAATCCCTCCATACCAGGAATGATCCTGGTGAACCCCTGACCTGCCTCTGATGAAATAATATATTTTCTTTAATAAGCAGAAACTGCTCACAAGACTGCAAATGTGGTCTCACCAGCACCTTGTACAGTTGCAGTAAGATTTCTCTACATTGTACCCCAACCCTCTTGAAATAAGGCCAACATTCCATTCAACTTGGATGGGAAATATTTCTGGCTGTAACAGCTGCTCCTTTTTTGAGGTATTTTAGGTGTTGGAAGCGATTTCCTTAAATTCCAGGAGCAATATTACTGTTTCATATGCTGTTGCATTGTTTTGGAACTTTGGAAAAAAAAGTCAAAACAACAGAGTTTTAAAAAGGGAGAGGTACAGACAAAGGAAGCACATGGTGAGGTCAATGCAGGAGAGAGAGAGAAAGAAACTGCCACCACACTGAACCTGCATAGTTACTGCCTTTGCTGTTTAAATGAATACTTTTAACATGGAGCAGTGTTTTGTAGAGGAATAAGACGGTGTTATTTTCTGGGTCTGTAGATTGTGAAGGAGCAAAAATGGCCTTTAGTAGAGTGATATGCGCTTTTTGTCAGATGTGGGAGTTTTAAGGAGAGTTTACAGGTTACTGTGGATTACATCTGCAATATATGCTGTTGTTTGCGAATCCTATCAGATCGAATGGATCAGTTGGAGAGACAGTTAGAAGCAATAAGGAATTTGCAACAGCAATGGTACGTAATGGATGGCAGTTATAGGAAGGGAGAAAAGTTGCAGATACAGTCACATAGATAGGTTAACTCCAGGAAAGGTAAGAGAGGTGGCAGTTAGTTCAGGAATCCTCTGTGGCTATCGCCATTTCAAACAAGTATGCTGTTTTGCAAAATCTAGGGGGTGATCGATTCAGAGGGGAACGTAGCACAAACAGCCAAGTTTCTGGTATTGAGATTGGTTCTAATGCAATGAGGGGTATGTCAGGTTTCAAGAGATCAACAGTTTTAGGGGACTCTCTAGTCCGAGGTACAGACAGACATTTCTGTGGCCAGCAGTGAAAAATCAAAATGGTATGTTCCTTCCCTGGTGCCAGGATCAAGGATGTCTCAGAGAGGGTGCAGAATGTTCTTACGGGGGAGAGGAGCCAGCAAGAGGTCATTGTCCACATTAGAACCAACGGCATTGGAAGGGAAAAGGTTGAGATTCTGAAGGGAGTTTACAGAGAGTTAGGCAAGAATTTAAAAAGATCCTCGGGAGTGGTAATATCTGGATTACCCCCAGTGCTACGAGCTAGTGAGGGCAGGAATAGGAGGATAGAGCAGATGAATGCACGGATGAAGGGCTTTTGCCCGAAACGTCGATTTCGCTGCTCGTTGGATGCTGCCTGAACTGCTGTGCTCTTCCAGCACCACTAATCCAGTATTTGGTTTTCAGCATCTGCAGTCATTGTTTTTACCCAGATGAATGCATGGCTGAGGAGCTGGTGTATGGGAGAAGGATTCATATTTTTGGATCATTGGAATCTCTTTTGGGATAGAAGTAACCTGTAAAAGAAGGGAGGATTGCACCAAAATTGTAAGGGGACGAACATACTGGCAGGGAGATTTGCTGGAGCTGCTTGGGAGGATTTAAACTAGTATGGTGGGGGTGGGGGGGTGGAATGCAGGGAGATAGTGAGGAAAGAAATCAATCTGAGACTGTACAGTTGCGAACAGAAGCGAGTCAAACAGTCAGGGAGGCAGGGACAAGTTAGGACTAATAAATTAAACTGCATTTATTTCAATGCAAGGGGCCCAACAGGGAAGGCAGATGAACTCAGGGCATGCTTAGGAACATGGGACAGTAATATCATAGCAATTACAGAAACATGGCTCAGGGATGGACAGGACTGGCAGCTTAACATTTCAGGGTACACATAGAGCAAGGATAGAAAGGGAGGTAAGAGAGGAGGGGAAGTGGCGTTTTTGATGAGGGATAGCATTACAGGGAAGGTATTTGGGTAGAACTCAGAATTAAGAAAGGGATGATCACCTTATTGGGATTGTATTATAGACCCCCTAATAGTCAGAGGGAAATTAAGAAACAAATTTGTGAGGAGATTTCAGCTATCTGTAAAAATAATAGGGTGGTTACTGTAGGGGATTTTAACTTTTGAAGTATAGACTGAGACTGCCATAGTGTTAAGGATTTAGATGGAGCGGAACGTATTAAGTGTGTACAAGAAAAATTTCTGATTCAGTCTGTGGATGGGAATGCAAATCTTAGCAGGACTTATACACTCAATGGTAAGGTCCTAGGGAGTGTTGCTGAACAAAGAGACCTTGGAGTGCAGGTTCATAACTTCTTGAAAGTGGAGTCACAGGTAGATAGGATAGTGAAGAAGGCGTTTGGTATGCTTTCCTTTATTGGTCAGAATATTGAGAACAGGAGCTGGGAGGTCATGTTGCGGCTGTACAGGACATTGGTTAGACCACTGTTGGAATATTGCATGCAATTCTGGTATCCTTCCTATCGGAAAGATGTTATGAAACTTGAAAGGGTTCAGAAAAGATTTACAAGGATGTTGCCAGGGTTGGAGGATTTGAGCTATAGGGAGAGCCTGAACAGGCTGGTGCTGTTTTCCCTGGAGCGTCGGAGGCTGCTGGGTGACCTTATTGAAGTTTATAAAATTATGAGGGCATGGATAGGATAAATAGACAAAGTCTTTTCCCTGTGGTGGGGGTGTTCAGAACTAGAAGCATAGGTTTAGGGTGAGAGGGGAAAGATATAAAAGAGACTTAAGGGGCAACCTTTTCACACAGAGGGTGGTAACATGTATGGAATGAGCTGCCAGAGGATGCTGGTACAATGGGAACATTTAAAAGGCATTTGGATGGGTATATAAATAGGAATGGTTTGGAGGGATATGGGCCGGGTGCTGGCAGGTGGGACTAGATTGGGTTGGGATATCTGTTCAGCATGAACAGGTTGGACCGAAGGGTCTGTTTCCATGCTGTACATCTCTATGACTCTATAACCTTCCTTATTCCTTGCTGCACATGCCAGCTTTCTGTGTTTCATGCATAAGTTCTTCAAAATCCTTGTTGCACCTTTCTAGTTTTTCTCCATTTAAGTAATACTTTGCTTTTGTTCTCCTTTTCAAAATGAACAACCTTTCATTTTCCCACATTATATTCCATTTGCCAACTTTTTCCCCACTTACCTAACCTATCAATTTAGTTCTGTAAATTGTTTGTGTCCCTCTTCCAACTTGTCTTTCCACCTATTATTTGTGTCATTTGCAAATTTGGCTACCATTTGTATGCTTTCTTCCTTCAAGTTATTAATATAACAATTGAAGTCCCAGCACTGATCCATGTGGAACCACACTGATTACAAGTTGCCAACCTGAAAGAGAGCCCCTTAGCGCCATTTTCTGCCATTATCCGATTCTCTATCCGCGCCAATATACTACTACTAGCACTAAACACTCAACATATGACAACATTTTGAGGGCCCTTGTCAAACACTTTCTGGATGTCAATACACCATATCTATTGTTTTCCTCTGGTTGAGACTTGTTGTTGATAAATTAATACATTAAACAGGTGCAATTTCCTTTTCATGAAGCCATGCTGATTTGGCTTGATGATATTATGATTTTCTATATGTGCGCTATTACTTCCTTAATAATTAATTCCACATTTTTCCAAATGTAAAAGTTATGCAACTCAACCTCGAGTTACCCACTTTTGTCTCTCTCCCTTTCTGAACAGGGGTGTCATATTAGCAATTGTCGAATGCTCTGGTACCTCTCCAGAATTCAAGGCATTTTGGAAAATTACATTAGTATCTCTGTAGCTACTTCTACTCAGATTATAGGATGCAAACCATAAGATCAGGAACTGGTCTGCTTTTAGCCAATTTAGGTTGTCTGATATTACTTCTCTAATGATCAAGGTAAATACATCTATTCTTCCTTAAGGAGAGATAAACTGCAATCAATACTCTGAGTGAGATCTCAGTAGGGCCCGATAAAGCTGCGGTAAGACATCCTTACTCTTCACCTCAGACCCTCCCATAATGAAGGCCAACATATAAGTTGCCTTCCTAACTACTTGATACATTTGCATGCTTGCTTCCAGTGACCACATGTACCAGTGTTTTTTAAACCTCACATAAAAGTATTTGAACTGGTCAATAATGATGGCTCCTTGTACAACTAGCTTCCCACAAATTTGTCACCATCCTCTGCCTACTCTGTAGTGCGCAAGCCATGAATATAATCAACAAGCCTCCGCCACCTCCTGTGGCAGGTCATTCCACACATAGATCACCCTCTCCATGAGAAGGTTGCCCCTTTGGTGCCTTTTAAATCTTTCTTAAGGTCTGAGGGAATATTGCTGAACAAAGATACTTTGGAATGCAGGTTCATAGCTCCTTGAACGTAGAGTCGCAGGTAGATAGGATAGTGAAGAAGGTATTTGGTATGCTTTCCTTTATAGGAGCATTGAGTATAGGAGTTGGGAGGTCATGTTGCAGCTGTACAGGACATTGGTTAGACCACGTTTGGAACATTGTGTGCAATATTCTCAGCTTAAACCTATGCCCTCTAATTTTGGATGACACAACCCTGTGAAAAAGACCGTGTCTATGCACCCTATCCATACCTCTCATGGTTTTATAAACCTCTATAAAGGTCACCCCTCAGCCTCCAATACTCCAGGAAAAAAATCCTCTGGCTTTAACTCAAACTCGCTAATCCCAGCAACATCCTTGTAAATCTTTTCTGAACCCTTTCAAGTTTAACATCTTTCTGATAGCGCAGAGATCAGAATTGAATGCAATAAAAAACGCCCCCCCCCAATGTCCTACACAGCCACAACCAATTCCTCTACTCAACATTCTGGTTGTGAATTTGCTTGCTGAGCTGGTAGATGTGTTCTCAGATGTTTCATGACATGCTAAGTAACATCATCAGTGAGCCTCCAGTGAAGCATTGGTGTTCTGCCCCACTTGCAATTTATCTGTCTTGGTTTGTTGTGATGGGTGACATCATGTCCAGTTCTGTTTCTGAGGTCGATAAATGGGGGCTCCAAATCTATATATTAGTCGATGAAATTCCAGTTTGAATGCCAGGCCTCTAGGAAATCCCATGCTTGTTTTTGTTTAGCCTGTCCCAGGTTGGATGTACTGTCCCAGTCGAACTGATGTCCCTCTTCATCTGGGTGTATGGATACCAGTGATAGTTGGTCATGCCTTTTGGTGGCGAGTTGCTGCTCTTGTCTACTGGTGGCTAGTTTTCTGCCTGTTTGTCAAAGTTCTGACCAAAGAAAGCAAGCGTGCCAAACTCCTCTGGTTGATCATTTTGTGGAACAACCCCTGCAGCCCTCAATCTCTGAGATTCAACCTATCAACCATTTTAATTCTCAGTTCACATCCATCTTCAATACCATTCTGTTCAAATGAAGGTACTTTACAGTTTTCTGAAAATAACATAAATTTAACAATTTCAAATCCTAATCCAGCTTTCATTTGAGTTAGTATAGTTAGTAAAATAGTTAGCAAGTTTGCAGATGACACCAAATTTGGAGGTGTAGTGGATAGTGAAGAAGGTTACCTCAGAGTACAATGGGATCTTGTTCCAATGTGCCAATGGGTTGAGTAGTGGCAGATAGAATTTAGTTTAGATAAATGCGAGATACTGCATTTTGGGAAAGCAAATCTTAGCAGGACTATACACTTAATGGTAAGGTCCCAGGGAGTATTGCTGAACAAAAAACCTTGGAGTGCAGGTTCATAGCTCCTTGAATGTAGAGGTGCAGGTAGATAGGAGGCCTTTGGTATGCTTTCCTTTATTGGTCAGAGCATTGAGTATAGGAATTGGGAGATCATGTTGAGGCTATACAGGACATTGGTTAGGCCACTTTTGGAATATTGCATGCAATTCTGGTCTGCTTCCTATCGGAAAGATGTTGTGAAACTTGAAAGGGTTCAGAAAAGATTTACAAGGATGTTGCCAGGGTTGGAGGGTTTGAGCTATAGGAAGAGGCTGGGGCTGCTTTCCCTGGAGCGCCAAAGGCTGAGTAGAGACCTCAGAGAGGTTTATAAAATCATGAGGGGCATGGATAGGATAAATAGACAAGGTCTTTTCTCTGGGTGGGTGAACTCCAGAACTAGAGGGGGTAGGTTTAGGAGATAAAAACAATGATTGCAGATGCTGGAAACCAGATTCTGGATTAGTGGTGCTGGAAGAGCACAGCAGTTCAGGCAGCATCCAAGTAGCTTCAAAATAGACGTTTCGGGCAAAAGCCCTTCATCAGGAATAAAGGCAGTGAGCCTGAAGCGTGGAGAGATAAGCTAGAGGAGGGTGGGGGTGGGGAGAGAGTAGCATAGACGACAATGGGTGAGTGGGGGAGGGGATGAAGGTGATAGGTCAGGGAGGAGAGGGTGGAGTGGAGTGGATAGGTGGAAAAGGAGATAGGCAGGTAGGACAAGTCCGGACAAGTCATGGGGACAGTTACTGAGCTGGAAATTTAGAACTAGGGTGAGGTGGGGGAAGGGGAAATGAGGAAACTGTTAAAGTCCACATTGATGCCCTGGGGTTGAAGTGTTCCGAGGCGGAAAATGAGGTGTTCTCCCTCCAGGCGTCAGGTGGTGAGGGAGCGGCGGTGAAGGAGGCCCAGGATCTCCATGTCCTCGGCAGAGTGGGAGGGGGAGTTGAAATGTTGGGCCACGGGGTGGTGTGGTTGATTGGTGCAGGTGTCCCGGAGATGTTCCCTAAAGCGCTCTGCTAGGAGGCGCCCAGAGGAGACCGCATCAGGAGCAACGGATACAATAAATGTTATTCGTGGATGTGCAAGTAAAACTTTGATGGATGAGGAAGGCTCCTTTAGGGCCTTGGATGGAGGTGAGGGAGGAGGTGTGGGTGCAGGTTTTACAGTTCCTGTGGTGGCAGGGGAAAGTGCCAGGATGGGAGGGTGGGTGGGTGGTAGGGGGGCGTGGACCTGACCAGGTAGTCGTGGAGGGAACGGTCTTTGCGGAAGGCGGAAAGGGTGGGGAGGGAAAGAAATCCCTGGTAGTGGGGTCTGTTTGGAGGTGGCGGAAATGTCGGCGGATGATTTGGTTTATGCGAAGGTTGGTAGGGTGGAAGGTAAGCACCAGAGGCGTTCTGTCCTTGTTATGGTTGGTGGGGTGGGGTCTGAGGGCGGAGGTGCGGGATGTAGACGAGATGCGTTGGAGGGCATCTTTAACCATGTGGGAAGGGAAATTGCGGTCTCCAAGGAAGGAGGCCATCTGGTATGTTCTGTGGTGGAACTGGTCCTCCTGGGAGCAGATCCGGCGGAGGCGGAGTAATTGGGAATACGGGATGGCATTTTTGCAATAGGTTGGGTGGGAAGAGGTGTAATCCAGGTAGCTGTGGGAGTCGGTGGGTTTGTAAAAAATGTCAGTGTCAAGTCGGTCGTCATTGATGGTGATGGAGAGGTCCAGGAAGGGGAGGGAGGTGTCAGAGATGGTCCAGGTAAATTTAAGGTCAGGGTGGAATGTGTTGGTGAAGTTGATGAATTGCTCAACCTCCTCGCGGGAGCACGAGGTGGCGCCGATGCAGTCATCAATGTATCGGAGGAAGAGGTGGGGAGTGGTGCTGGTGTAATTATGGAAGATCATCTGCTCGACGTAGCCAACAAAGAGACAGGCATAGCTGGGGTCCATACGTGTGCCCATGGCTACCCCTTTGGTCTGGAGGAAGTGGGAGGATTCAAAGGAGAAATTGTTAAGGGTGAGGACCAGTTCAGCCAAACGAATGAGAGTGTCGGTGGGTACTGTTGGGGACGTCTGGAGAGGAAAAACGGAGGGCTTGGAGGCCCTGTCATGGCGGATGGAGGTGTAGAGGGATTGGATATCCATGGTGAAGATGAGGCATTGAAGGCCAGGGAAACGGAAGTCTTGGAGGAGGTGGAGGGCATGGGTGGTGTCTCAAACGTATGTGGGGAGTTCCTGGACTAGGGGGGAATAGGACAGTGTCGAGGTAGGTAGAGATGAGTTCAGTGGGGCAGGAGCATGCTGAGACAATGGGTCGGCCAGGGTGGTCAGGCTTGTGGATCTTGGGAAGGAGGTAGAACCGGGCAGTGCGGGGTTCCCGGACTATGAGGTTGGAAGCTGTGGGTAGGAGATCTCCTGAGGTGATGAGGTTCTGTATGGTCTGGGAGATGATGGTTTGGTGATGGGGGGTGGGGTCATGGTCGAGTGGGCAGTAGGAAGAGGTGTCCTCGAGTTGATGTTTAGCTTCAGCGGTGTAGAGGTGAGTGCGCCAGACTACCACTGCGCCCCCTTTATCTGCTGGCTTGACAGTGAGGTTGGGATTGGAGCAGAGGGATTGGAGGGCTGCACGTTGTGAGGGTGAGAGGCTGGAGTGGGGGAGGGAGGTAGACAGGTTGAGGCGGTTAATGTCCTGGCGGCAGTTGGAAATGAAGAGGTCAAGGGCAGGTAATAGGCCAGCGCGGGGTGTCCAGGTGGATGCAGTGTGTTGGAGGTGGGCGAAGGGTAGGTTTAGGGTGAGAGAGGAAAGATGCAAAAGGGATCTAAGGGGCAACTTTTCCACACAGAGGGTGCTATGTGTATGGAATGAGCTACCAGAGGAAGTGGTTAAGGTTGGTACAATTGCAACGTTTAAAAGGCATCTGGATGAGTTTACGAATAGGAAGGGTTCAGAGGGATGTGGGCCACGTGCTGGCAAATGGGACTAGATTAGATTGGGATATCTGATCAGCCTGGACGAGTTGAACCGAAGGGTCTGTTTCCGTGCAATATGAGTATTTTGCAAAATATCAGTTGATATTAATTTTGCAACCGTCATTTACATTTTTAAACCTATTTTCTTGCCCTGTCTCCATCTATTCCTCACTCATCATTCGGCATTTCATTTTTGTTTCTTTTTTCGCAGTACTTCTTTATTGTCTGTCACTCCTCGTTCTTCGTCAAAACCTGCCCGTTCTGAGAAAAGGTCAAAACAAAGTTAATCTCGAATGATGTGGCAAAATCTGCTATGTATTTCTAGGGTTCTTTTGTATTTAGCAACTACAGTGATATGCTTTTACACTAACTGTACTGACTTGTACTATTTTTAAAAATGAGTGGCACACTGGCGAAAGCTTAATCCGTCTTTTCTCTAGTTTCAGATACTGACTGACCTGTTGCCCATCCTCCTTACACTGTTCAATCTATAGATGACCCTAACAATCTGCGGCGGTTGCAACTCGATAAGGCTCGGCGTGTTCAGTCATTTCCAGGAAACATTAAATCCAAGTGAGCGCGGCAGTGGAAAGTGTCAGCACAAACTAACGATGAAATGAGTCATGTCGCATCTCACGTTTCAGGTAGTTGATTACAGAAACAGCTCCAATACTGACTATGACAACAAGTAAACAGAGTAGACTGCCACCCTAAACAAAGTGCACGATTGCTGCAGGTGATGGTATCTCGTGACCCGGAAGCGCTGTGTTCCGTCGCTCGAGCTGCATTCGAATACTGGACGGTTAGGATCGCCTGTTGAAAACGCGATCGGACGGAAGTTGGAGCAGGACTGCTACGGCTGCGATGAGCTTCAACCAATATAAGTTACAGTCTACAGGGTCAGACAAATTTCTGCTATAAAGCTTCATGTTTGTGACAAGTAAATGACTGAGCGAATTGTTTGGATATCTGATGTTAATTAGTTAGTTAGGAAGGCTGGATGGATGGGTGGGTGGCGAGTGCCAGCTGGAATTTTGTGTTGTGCCTTATTGGCTGATGGTCTCTGTTTATGCCGCTACCTTCAAGATCAGGGCAGTAGTTCCTTCTGTGCCATTGGTGCTCTCTGTGATAAATGAATCACGATTTAATAAATAAACAAACAGGAATTCTGGGGATCCATAATATTTTGGTCGCTATAACAATAATTAAACATAGGGATATCAGATATTTGTGTTTATTGCAGTTGGCTGAATGATAGATGTCCAGTTGAGTTATGCCTAAGGTTGCGAAACAAAGTTAACAAAAGAATAACGTAGACAATGATAATGATGTAGCATAGTAGTACGAATACGTGGATTTGATTCTGGGCAAATTTATGATATTCGAGTTGAAATTGGCCATTTGTGCGATACTGTTGAATTTAGTAAATATTCTACCTTGATTGATCGGATCATGAATGGTTTGCTATGTTGTGTTCGTGAGTTTGATGTCTTGTGGATTGTTGTTATTATTATTGAATGTATTTTGTGGAAATATTTCAATCGTCAGTAATAGAATTGCACATTATTTTGGTTCAGAACAATAAATATTTGTATGAAATACTATGTGACAGTTGTAAAACGCTGTACTTATTTAACTAGTGAAGTTTTGTACATTTACATATTTTTTCCAAAAACAGTTTTGCTAAGACAACTTTAAAATATATTTTAATTTGCATGAATGTTACTTGAGACAATTTTGGAACAATTAGAATCCATCGAATTTTGCAAATATATCACTAATAACTCAATGATTATTTCTTAGAGGAGCAAAAAATGCAATTGATTACAAAGCTTTATACATAATATTGTTTTATAGGTCAAGACATTCAGCTGGTTAATGCACTTTACAGCTATTGTGTTTTTTTAAAATCCAAACTACTTTCATAAAAGTGTTGCTGAAGGGGGGAGATCAAGTTGTGGAGCCATGGTTCTTTTAGCTCAAAGACTCTCTTTGCTCAAAGACCTGGACCTAATGCAGATGGTGTCATCTCTATCCAATGGTAGTCACACTGACCTGAAATAAATTATCATATTTTGGTTTTCTGTGCTGTAACCTCTCAACATATGTCTGTGATGGCTCTTGAAGCACAATTCGCTAGTCCCATTCTTCCTACTTTTCCCCCAAAGCTTTCCCTTTTTTTCCAGATAGTTATCCAGTTCTTCTTTGAAAACTGCAATTGAATTTGCCTTGAGCACACATTCTCAGACAAATAGATCTTAACCGTGTCATTAAAAGTCTTCCCTCATGTAATTTTCGGTTCATTTTCCTTTCATATCAAATTGGTGACCTCTGCTTCATGACCTTTATGCAAATGGGAACAACGTTTTCCCCATCTACCTTGTCCAGACATCTCATGATTTGTTAGACATGTTCAAAATGAACTTTCAATTTTTACTGCTTTAATGAGGGCAGCCTCAGTTTGTCAAATATTTCCATGTAACCGAGGCCCTGAATCTTTAGGACCATTCACAAAAGTTTTCTACACCCACTCTTAATACTTGTGTATTGTTCTTGAAATGTATTCCATTCTCTATCGGGAGAGGTTGAATAGGGTGGGGCTGTTTTCCCTGGAGTGTCAGAGGCTGAGGAGTGACCTTATAGAGGCTTATAAAATCATGAGGGCCATGAATAGGATAAATAGACAAAGTCTTTTCCCTGGGGTGGGGTAGTCCAGAATTAAAGGGCATAGTTTTAGGATGACAGGGGAAAGATACAAAAGAGACCTAAGGGGCAACATTTTCACGCAGAGGATGGTACGTGTATGGAATGAGCTACCATAGGAAATGGCGGAGGTGAGTACAGTTGAAGAATTTAAAAGGCATGGGTATATGAATAGGAATGGTTTAGAGGGATATGGGCCAGGTGCTGGCAAGTGGGACTAGATTAATCTGGGATATCTGGTCGGCATGGATGAGTTGGACCAAAGGGTCTGTTTCCGTGCTGTACATCTTTACTTTTACTTCCTTTACTTTCTTACTTTACTTACAGTGTGGAAACTCTATGACAGTATTTGAGTTCAGTCAAAGTTTGTGAATGCTCGTCATAACTCCTTCCTTTGTACTCTGCCTTGCTTCATAACGCCCAAGATCCTGTGTGCCTTATTATTCATGATCTTGATCTACCCTGCCACCTTCAATAATTTGTACCCATAAGCCCTCAGGTTCTCCACTCCTATATCCCTGCTTAGAACTGTATCCTTTTTGTGTATGTCCTTTCTTCATTGTTCGCATCAAAACTATGACACAGCTCTCTACATCAAATTTTATCTGCCACATATTTCTTCATTGCATAAGCCTCTATCTTGTTCGAATGTATCCTCACTGCTCAGGTTCTTGAAAGATTTTTCCATTGCAATTTGTGACATTATAAATTTTTAAATTGTACTGTGCACATCTAGGTTATTGACATTGCTCAAAAAAAGCAGAGATTTCTGATATCATCCTCTGAAGAAACCCTGGTGAGGCAGTCATGTCATGATAATGTTTCTGTGATAGTAGAACCCCAGAACCCTAGGCTAATGCTTAAGTACATGGGTTTGAATGGTGAATTTTGAATTCAGGAAAATAAGAGTTTTCCTGAAATAAGAGTTAGCCTCACAGCAGACAAGTTGATTGTCATAAAAATCTATCTGGTCCTTTAATATAAGTATTGAACTCATGTTGAACTTGTATTGGTTTGGGTTTTATTAGTAGCTGGTGTGGTGTGGCTGTTGGTTGGTGTGCCACCATAATATCAATGGCTGTGACAGCCTGGTAGTTAATTCTGATATGTTCTTCATGTAGGGTAGGGTGGCCAGTGTGTTTGTAATAACCAGGCTGTTACGACCGCTAGGTGTTATGATGGCACACCAACCAGCAACCACACTATGCCAGCTACTTACCAGGACTAAGGACTCCACACCCACAACCTGCTGGACCAAGGTGGTATACAAAATTCCTTGTATCAACTGCATTAAGTACTCCATCGGACAAACAAGTAAAAAATCTAGCCTTTCGACTTCACAAACACCAACTGGCTACTAAACAACATGATCCACTCTCCCTCATCTCCGTACACTCAGACCAAGAGGGCCATCAATTCAACTATGACAAAGTTACTATCCTCGGACAGGCCACCCAGAGACTCACAAGAGTTCTTGAAAGTCTGGTTTTCAACCAAAAAGGCCGTCAACAGACATGCACCCAGTGTACAATTTGCTGCAGAAAGATCCAGAAGTGATACTCACCTCAACAGATTGGACCACACAAAAAAAACTCAGCAGGACAGAACAACAGTGCTTCACAGAAGTTGCACTGATGGTGTCACCTGCTTTAGTAATGAAACGTGTGCACAATAACCCAGCAGCTCAGCGAGTTAACCAAATACCTCATTCACAACCTGAGCTACAGATCTTCACAAAAACCTTAAAAATGAAAACAACAAAATTTCAATGCAGAGGAACCTGGATTATCCAGCGTTCCACGATCTGAATATCAGATTATCCAGCAAGATTGCAATGTCCCGATGCTCGGCTAAACTACGTTATCCGGCATTCGATTAACTGAATGAAATACTCCCCACCCGTGTCCTTCGGATAATCAACATTTCTCTGTACATGTATGTCATGACTCTCACAATGCACTAAACACTTAAAGTTTCATGTACTTTAATATATTTTAACAAATGTTGCTGCTATAATCACTTGGTTCAACTTAACAGTAATTTTGCAGAATCTTTTCAAAAGTCAGTCAAGGGATCAATACCTCATGTATCTCCTGATGGCATTTAATGCAAACTATTATATTACAAACTGACACAGTAATCTTTTTTATGCATTCTGTAAGTGATCAATCCTTTTTTGTTAAAACAGGAAAGCAGAAATTACATTTCAGCAATACTTTTCAGACTACCTTCCAAGAAATTTAAAGAGAAGAAGCTATCTATGACTTCTGAGTCAATGACCCCCACAAAGGAGTTCAAGTTTGCTAATTCTTGCTTTGGACTTTGTGACTTTATCTTAAAAAGAAGGATATTGATATCATTGGTTATTTTATCGTAAATAGTTGAATAATCTGTCTCTCAAATGTTCTTACAGCTGGTAAAAATAGGGAGAGATTTGTTTCATAGATCTTTCAATCCAGAGATTATTCCCAAGTGTCTTATTACCACCTCAAAAGAGCTTTTATCAAACAGCTAGCTTTATTAAACTGCTGCTGAATTTATCTAGACTCCAGTCTTTCTCAGCTGAATCAAGCACATATTGCTTGTGGATTTCCTTTGCCCAGTCTCAGCTGCACTAAACTATTGATAGCCTCCAGGGATTTTTCTTACTTTCACCTAGAGTCTGCTGATTGGGACACTTTTTCTGATTCAGCCTTTGTCCAGCTCTAAAACTGCAACAAACTTTTCTCAGCAGTTAAATAAAACTAGAGAATTGGAATAATTTCACGAATAGGAGAGAGAGAGAGAGAGAGAGAGAGAAACAACCTGCACAGTTACCACCTTTGCTGTTTGAATTCGTTTATCACTGGACATCGGAGTGCATCTGGGAAAATTAACAAACAGTGAAATTCACAACTAATCTTGGAGGAACTGTTGGGCGAAGTTCACAGCACAAAATCAGATAATTGTTGTTTTAAGTCTGTCCAAGAGAAAGGCTGTAGTAGTGGGTACAGTGGATTCTTTCTTGATTATGTTTTTGGAGATAAGTCTCTTGATGAAACTTAAAGTGTAAACCATAACTATTAATTTAACCTGGGGCAGTGATTGTAGAGGAATAAGACGGTGTTATTTTTTGGGTCTGTAGATTGTGAAGGAGCAAAAATGGCCAATGCAGTGATATGTACTTCTTGTCAGATGTGGGAGTTTAAAGAGAGTTTAAGGGTTACTGCGGATAATATCTGCCATAAATGCTGTTGGATGCGAATCTTATCAGGTCGAGTGGATCGGTTGGAGAGTCAGACAGAAGCGGTGAGGAATTTGCAACAGCAACAGTATGTGATGGATGGCAGTTATAGGAAGGGGGGAATGTCTCAGATACAGTCACTTAGATGGCTTAACTCCAGGAAGAGTAAGAGAGGTAGGCAGCCAGAGCAGGAGTCTTTTCTGGATATACCCATTTCAAACAGGTATGCTGTTTTGGAAAATGTAGGGGGTGATGGATTCTCAGGGGAACGTAGCACAAACAGCCAAGTTTCTGGTATTGAGATTGGCTCTAATGCAATGAGGGGTATGTCGGCTTCCAAGAGATCAATTGTGTTAGGGGATTCTGTAGTCAGAGGTACAGACAGACGTTTCTGTGGCCAGCAGAGAAAAAGCAGAATGGTGTGTTGTTTCCCTGGTGCCAGGAACAAGGATGTCTCAGAGAGGATGCAGAATGTTGTCACGGGGGAGAGGGGCCAGCAGGAGGTCATTGTTCACATTGGAACCAACGATATTGGAAGGGAAAAGGTTGAGACTCTGAAGGAAGATTACAGAGAGTTAGGTAGAAATTTAAAAAGGAGGACCTCAAGGGTAGTAATATCTGGATTACTCCCAATGCTACGAGCTAGTGAGGGCAGGAATAGGAGGATAGAGCAGATGAATGCATGGCTCAGGAGCTGGTGTATGGGAGAAGGATTCACATTTTTGGATCATTGGAATCTCTTGGGTTAGAAGTGACCTGTACAAGTAGGATGGATTGCACCTAATTTGGAAGGGGACTCACAGGGAAATTTGCAAGAACTGCTTGGGAGGATTTAAACTGGTATGGTGGTGGGGTGGGACTCGGTGAGATAGTGAGGAAAGAGATCGATCTGTGACGGGTACAGCTAAGAACAGAAGTGAGTCAAACAGTCAAGACAGGCAGGGACAAGGTAGAACTAATAAATTAAACTGCATTTATTTCAATGCAAGGGGCCTAAAAGGGAAGGCAGATGAACTCAGGGCATGGTTAGGAACATGGGACTGGGATATTATAGCAATTACGGAAGCATGGCTCAGGGATGGGCAGGACTGGCAGCTGAACGTTCCAGGATACAAATGCGACAGGAAGGACAGAAAGGGAGGCAAAAGACGAGGGGGAATGGAGTTTTTGATAAGGGATAGCATTACAGCTGTGTTAAGGGAGGATATTCCGAGAAATACATCCAGGGAAGTTATTTGGGTGGAACTGAGAAATAAGAAAGGGATGATCACCTTATTGGGATTGTATTATAGATCCCCCAATAGTCACAGGGAAATTGAGAAACAAACTTGTAAGGAGATCTCCGCTATCTGCAAGAATAATAGGGTAGTTATGGCAGGGAATTTTAACTTTCCAAACATCAACTGGGACTGCCATAGTGTTAAAGGTTTAGATGGAGAGGAATTTGTTAAGTCTGTACAAGACAATTTTCTGATTCAGTATGTGGATGTACCTACTACAGAAGGTGCAAAACTTGACCTATTCTTGGGAAATAAGGCAGGGGAGGTGACTGAGGTGTCCATGGGGGAGCACTTTGGGGCCAGTGATCATAATTCTACTCGTTTTAAAATAGTGATGGAAAAGGATAGACCAGATCTAAAAGTTGAAGTTCTAAATTGGAGAAAGGCCAATTTTGACGGAATTAGGCAAGATCTTTCAAAAGCTGAAAGGGACGGCTGGAAAATGGGAAGCCTTCAGAAATGAGATAACAAGAATCCAGAGAAAGTATATTCCCTTTCAAGGTGAAAGGGAAGGCTGGTAGGTATAGGGAATACTGGATGACTAAAGAAATTGAGGGTTTGGTTAAGAAAAAGAAGGAAGCATATGTCAGGTATAGACTGGATAGATCGAGTGAATCCTGAGAAGAATATAAAGAAAGTAGGAGTATACTTAAGAGGGAAATCAGGAGGGCAAAACGGGGATATGAGATAGCTTTGGCAAATAGAATTAAGGAGAATCCAAAGGGGTTTTACAAATATATTAAGGACAAAAGGGTAACCAGGGAGAGAAGAGGGCCCCTCAAAGATCAGCAAGGCGGCCTTTGTGTGGAGCCACAGAATATGGTGAAGATATTAAATGAATATTTTGCATCAGCATTTATTGTGGAAAAGGATATGGAAGATATAGACTGTAGGGAAGTCGATGATGACATCTTGCAAAATGTCCAGATTACAGAGGAGGAAGTGCTGGATGTCTTGAAATGGTTAAAGGCGGATAAATCTTCAAGACCTGATCAGGTGTACCCGAGAACTCTGTGGGAAGCTAGAGAAGTGATTGCTGGGCCTCTTGCTGAGATATTTGTATCATTGATAGTCACAGGTGAGGTGCCGGAAGATTGGAGATTGGCAAACGTGGTGCCACTGTTTAAGAAGGGCAGTAAAGACAAGCCAAGGAACTATAGACCGGTGAGCCTGATCTCAGGAGTGGGCAAGTTGTAGGAGGGAATCCTGAGAGACAGGATGTACATGTATTTGGAAAGTCAAGGACTGATTTAGGATAGTTAACGTGGCTTTGTGCGTGGGAAATTTTGTCTCACAAACTTGATTGAGTTTTTTGAAGAAGTAACAAAGAAGATTGATGAGGGCAGAGCAGTATATGTGATCTATATGGACTTCACTAAGGCGTTCGACAAGGTTCCCCATGGGATACTGATTTAGGAAGGTTAGATCTCATGGAATAAAGGGAGAATTAGCCATTTGGATACAGAACTGGCTCAAAGGTAGAAGACAGAGGGTGGTGGTGGAGGGTTGTTTTTCATACTGGAGGCCTGTGACCAGTGGAATGCCACAAGGATCGGTGCTGGGTCCTCTACTTTTTGTCATTTACATAAATGAGCATAAGAGGTACAGTTAGTAAGTTCACAGATGACACCAAAATTGGAGGTGCCGTGGACAGCGAAGAGGGTTACCTCAGATTACAACAGGATCTGGACCAGATGGGCCAATGGGCTGAGAAGTGGCAGATGGAGTCTAATTCAGATAAATGTAAAGTGCTGCATTTGGGAAAGCAAATCTTAGCAGGACTTATACACGTAATGGTAAGGTCCTCGGGTGTGTTGCTGAACAAAGAGACCTTGGAGTACAGGTTCATAGCTCCTTGAAAGTGGAGACACAGGTAAATAGGATAGTGAAGAAGGCATTTGGAATGCTTTCTTTTATTGGTCAGATGGTCAGAGTATCGAGTACAGGAGTTGGGAGGTCACGTTGCGGCTGTACAGGACATTGGTTAGGCCACTGTTGGAATATTGTGTGCAATTCTGGTCTCCTTCCTATCGGAAAGATGTTGTGAAACTTGAAAGGGTTCAGAAAAGATTTACAAGGATGTTGCCAGGGTTGGAGGATCTGAGCTACAGGGAGAGGCTGAACAAGCTGGGGCTATTTTCCACGGAGTGTCGGAGGCTACGGGGTGACCTTATAGAGGTTTACAAAGTTATGAGGGGCATGGCTAGGATAAATAGGCAAAGTCTTTTCTCTGGGGTCGGGAGTCCAGAACTAGAGAGCATAGGTTTAGGGTGAGAGGGGAAAGTTATAAAAGAGACCTAAGGGGCAACGTTTTCACGCAGAGGGTGGTACGTGTATTGAATGAGCTGCCAGAGGATGTGGTGGAGGCTGGTACAATTGCAACATTTAAGAGACATTTGGATGGAAATATGAATAGGAAGGGTTTGGAGGGATATGGGCCGTGTGCTGGTAGGTGGGACTAGATTGGGTTGGGATATCTTGTCGGCATGGACGGGTTGGACCGAAGGGTCTGTTTCCATGCTGTACATCTCTATCTCTATGACTGCGTTCTTGTCACAAAGTCGCCCTTTATTTACGCATGCATAGTACGTGATGCTGACCTAGTTAGCACAGGACCGGCTTCGAGAGTGAGCAGAACACCTGACAATTCTGTTTTTTTTCCCCCATGGTGTGTGTGTGCAGGTGTGAGACACAAGGTGGCCAGTTTGGCCAGGCCCAGGAGCAGACCCATGAGAGGTCTTCAGACCTGCTCTCCCTCCTCCGTACCGGGTGCCCAAAGATCAGGTGCGTGGGACTGAAGTGCAACCAAAAGCAGAGGAGGAGGTTTTTAAGAAAATCAAAAAGGGAGTGCAAATGCCCACACCCAATATACACGTGGTCCACAGACTCCACAGCGCCACAGAACAAGCAGTTGGGCTGGGAGTCCGTGAACCATCACAATCTGCGGTTGCAGGGAACTGCTGCGTGCAGCACCCTCCACCCCAGATCCCCGAGATAAAGGGGGAGGACTCCCGCGTAGAGAGCCTCCACTGGGGATCCCCACCGCCCGGTGGCAAATGGGCACGCCAAGGCGTGTCCGGACGGTGGATGAGGGAGAAGAGGTACAATCCTGTTTTTATCTGTCAGCCAGGACTCTGATTGGGCCATGTTAACAGCCCCAATCAGGGAACTCTTATTCTGAGACTCTTCCCCTTGAAGTCCTGGGATGTCGGCCTTTTTCCTGTGGCTTCTCCTGGGGCATTTTCACATCAGGTCTAGTTCCTCCAACTCTGTTTTGGATGCTGTTATTGTATACTGAATTGAAGCCTCTTGCTCCTGGAACGTCTTGGCTGAAACTCCTTATCTTTGGGTGGTAATGCCATTGAGGCTACCATGTCTGCCGTTTCCATCTCATCCACTGAAGTTTCTTCAACATTAGGTGGGGGGGGGAAGAACCCATGGATTTTGACAGCCTTGCTGCCTGTTCTGAGGGGACAGCTATGCTTTGCTCCTGCGCTGCTCCAGCTTTCATGTGGTCAGTGTGCTTGTTCAGTGCCGTATCTCCTACCCGAACTTCGTACATCATGGGACCTGATCTCACATTGAGCATGCCTTTTAAACATACATACACGGCCATTTCCGTGGTTTTGACACCAAACATCACCGTTTGTAGGAAACTGCCTCTCTTACTTAAATGAGTTTTGCTGCTATTTTACCCACCAGGCCCCCCCAACTCCCCTCTTGGTCTGAAAAGACCAGGTGCAGAGTATTCTCCCCATCAGCAGTCTGCTGGAGCTGTCACTGTAGTTGGGTCAGGGGTGGTCTTCCAATCAAACCAGACCTGGGGCAATTTGGTAGTGAGGGAAGATGTCAGCTGTTTATTTCAATCTGTCTTTGAAGTTTGGACTGCTCTTTCTGCCAGACCTTTAAAGGATCAATGAATGAAGCTGTCTTTGCATGCTGCATGCCATTTAACTTGAGGAAATACTTGAATTCCCTGCCGGTAAATGATAGCCTATTGTCTGTGATCAAAGCCTCCAGGAGTCTATGTATTGCAAAAGATGCTTGCGTCTTTTCAATCATTGTCCCCGTGTTTGATGAATGAACACTATGCATATAAATGACTTTGAATGGGCGTCGACAATTACTAAAAATATAAACACCGTGAAAGGACCATAGAACCAAATCTAGGGTTTATGCGGTGGAGGAAGTGCTTATGGTAATTTTTGTCCTTGGCACTCTGGCACTACCCCACAAATGCAACCATGTCAGCATCCCAATCCTGGCCACCAGACATAACTTGTTGCCAACATTTTCATTTTGGAAACCCCTAGATGACCCTGATGGAGTTCAGCCCATACCAAGTGGTGATCTTTGCTCGAGACAATTACTGTTTTTCTCCATTATAATGTGCCATCCTCAAAGGTGATTTTGTCTCACCAGGTTTAAAAAGGTTTCAGCTCTGGTTGTGATGGCCCTTTTGGTTTCCCCATCACCACTTGCTGTTTTAGTTTTGCCAGGACTGAATCAATATCACAGTTTGAAAGATGGAGGATGGGAAAAATTTCTGGCTATAACAGGCTGTTCCTTCTTTGAGGTATTTTAGGTGTTGGAGGTGATTTCTTCAAATTCCAGAAGCAGCAATTACTGTTTTATATGCTGTTGCATTGCTTTGGAACTTGAAAAAAAGAAGTCAAAACAACAGCACTTTTAAAGGTGAAGAGACAGACAAAGGCAGCACATGGTGAGGTCAGTGCAGAGGAGGGAGATAGAGAGAGAGAAACCTACACTGCTAACTGACACAGCAGTGAACCTGCGCAGTTAGTGCCTTTGCTGTTTGAATTCATGTATCACTGGACATTGGAGTACATCTGGGAAAAGTAACGAACAATGAAATTCACAACTAATCTTAAAGAAACCTGTTTGGAAGAGGTCATAGATAAAAGCATATTTTAAGCATGGCCTTACAGTAAGTCTGCAGTAGTGAGTAGAGTGGGTTCTTTCTTGATTTATATGTTTTATTGAGATATGTCTCGTGGTTAAACTTAAAAATATAAGCTGTAGGTATTAAGTTAGCCTGGAGCAGTGTTTTGTAGAGGAATAAGACATTGCTAATTTCTGGGTCTGTAGATTTGAAAGAAACAAAAATGGCCTTCAGTAGAGTGATATTCTCTTTTTGTCAGATGTAGGAGTTTAGGGAGAGTTTGTGGGTTACTGTGAATTATATCGGCAATAAATGCCATTGGTTGTGAATCCTATCAGATCGAATGAATTGGTTGGAGAGACACTTAGAGGCAATGAGGAATTTTCAAGAGCAAGGGATGTGATGGATGGCAGTTTCAGGAAGGGAGAAAAATTGCAGATACGTTCACATGGATGGGTTAACTCCAGGAAAGGTAAGAGAGGTAGGCAGGTAGTGCAGGAGACTTCTGTGGCTATCCCCATTTCAAACATGTATGCTGTTTTGGAAAATGTAGGGGGTGATGGATTCTCAGGGGAATGTAGCATGAACAACCAAATTTCTGGTAACAAGACTGGCTGTAATGCAATGAGGGTCTGAGGAGCAGGAAAATCGACGTTTCAGGCAAAAGCCCTTCATTAGGAATAGATTCTATTCCTGATGATGGGCTTTTGCCCGAAACATCGCTTTTCCAGCTCCTGGATGTTGCCTGAACTGCTGTGCTTTTCTATCACCACTCTAATCTAGAATCTGGTTTCCAGCATCTGTAGTCATTGTTTTTACCTATCTAATGCAATAAGGGGTACGTCGGGTTCCAAGAGATCAACTATGTTTGGGGACTGTCTAGTCTAAAGGCACAGACAGACGTTCCTGTGGCTCGCAGCGAAAAATCAGAATGGTTGCCTCCCTGGTGCCAGGATCAAGAATATCTCAGAGGGCGCAGAATGTTCTCAAGGAGGAGAGGAACCGGCAGGAGGTCATTGTACACATTGGAACCAATCACATGGGAAGGGAAAAGAATGAGTTTCTGAAAGGAGAATATAAGAGAGTTAGGCAGGAATTTAAACAGGAGGTCCCTGAGAGTAGTAACATCTGGATTACTGCCAGTGCTACGAGCTAGTGAGGGCAGGAATAGGAGGATAGAGCAGATGAATGCATGGCTGAGGAGCTGGTATATGGGAGAAGGATTCACATTTTTGGATCATAGGAATCTTTTATGGGGTAGAAGGACAGTTTGCACCTGAATTGGAAGGGGATGAATATACTGGCAGGGAGATTTGCTAGATCTGCTTAGGAGGATTCAAACTATTAAGTTGGGGGGAGTGGGAATGCAGGGAGATAGTGAGGAAAGAAATCAATCTGAGACTGGTGCAGTTGAGAAAAGAAGCAAATCAAACAGTCAGTCAGGCAGGCAGGGATGAAGCAGGGAACTAGGTAGGACTGATAAATTAAGCTGCATTTATTTCAATGCAAGAGGCTGGAGAGGGAAGGCAGATGAACTCAGGGTATGGTTGGGAACATGGGACTGGGATATCGTAGTAATTACAAAGACATGGCTCAGGGGTGGATAGGACCGGCAGCTTAATGTTCCAGGATACAGGAAGCCCTAAAAGAGAGGCAAGAGAGGAGGGGGAGTGGAGTTTTTGATTAGGGAAAGCATTACAGTTGTACTGAGGGAGGATATTCCTGGAAAGTTATTTGGGTGGAACTGAGAAATAAGAAAGGGATGAACACTTTATTGGGATTTTATTATGGACCCCCTAATAGACAGAGGGAAATTGGGAAACAAATTTGGAAGGATATCTCAGTTATCTGTAAGAATAGTAGGATGGTTATGATAGGGGATTTTAACTTTCCAAACATAGACTGAGACTGCCATAGTGTTAAGGGTTTAGATGGAGAGGAATTTAAGTGTGTACAAGAAATTTTCTGATTCCTTCTGATTGGAGGAAGGCTAATTTTGACGGTATTAGGCAAGATCTTTCAAACTCTGATTGGGGACTTGAAAGAGATGGCTCGAAAATGGAAAGTCTTCAGAAATAAGGTAACCAGAGTCCAGAGACAGTATATTCCTGTTAGGGTGAAAGGAAAGGCTGGTAGGTGTAAGGAATGCTGGATGACTAATGAAATTAACTGTTTGGTTAAGAAAAAGAAGGAAGCATGGACAAGATAGATCAAATGAATCCTTAGAAGAGTATAAAGGCAGTAAGAGTATACTTAAGAGGGAAATCAAGAGGGCAAAAAGGTAGCTTTGGCAAAATAGTTAAGGAGAATCCAAAGGATTTTTGCAAATACATTAAGGACAAAGGGACCTCTCAAAGATCAGCAAGGTGGCCTTTGTGTGGAGCTGCAGGAGATGGGGCAGATACTAAATGAGTATTTTGCATCAGTGTTTACTGTGGAAAATGATATGGAAGATATAGACTATAGGGAAATAGATGGTGACATCTTGAAAAATGTCTATATTACAGAGAAGAAGTGCTGGATGTCTTGAAATGCATAAAAGTGGATAAATCTCTAGGACCTGATCAGGTGTGCCCTAGAATTCTGTGGGAAGCTGGAGAAGTGATTGCTGGCCCCTTGCTGAGATATTTGTGTCATCGATAGTCATAGGTGAGGAACCGCAAGACTGGAGTTTGGCTAATGTGGTGCCACTGTTTCAGAAAGGTGGTAAGCACAAGCCAGGGAACTATAGACCAATGAGCCTCACATCAGTGGTGAGCAAGTTGTTGAAGGGAATTCTGAGGGACAGGATGTACATGTATTTGGAAAGGCAAGGACTGATTAGGGCTAGTCACCATGGCTTTGTGCGTGGGAAATCATATCTCACGAATTTGATTGAGTTTTTTGAAGAAGTAACGAAGAGGATTGATGAGAACAGAGTGGTACATGTGATCTATATGGACTTCAGTAAAGCATTCGACAAGGTTCCCCATGGGAGATTGGTTAGCAAGGTTAGAATACAGGGAGAACTTGCCATTTGGATACAGAACTGGTCAAAGGTAAAAAGTGGTGGTGGAGGGTAGTTTTTCAGACTGGAGGTCTGTGACTAGTGGAGTGCCACAAGGATCAGTGCTGGCTCCACTATTTTTCATCATTTATAGAAATGATTTAGATGTGAGCAAAAGTGGTACAGTTAGTAAGTTTGCAGATGACACCAAAATTGGAGGTGTAGTAGACAGCAAAGAAGATTACCTGAGATTACAACGGGATCTTGACCAGATGGGCCAATGGGCTAAGAAGTGGCAGATTGAGTTTAATTTAGCTAAATGTGAGGTGCTGCATTTTGGGAAAGCAAATCTTGGCAGGACTTATAGACTTAATGATAAGGTCATAGGGAATGTTGCTGAACAAAGAGACCTTGGAGTGCAGGTTCATAGTTCCTTGAAAGTGGAGTCGCAGATAGATAGGATAGTGAAGAAGGCATTTGGTATACTTTCCTGGTCAGAGTATTGAGTACAGGAGTTGGGAGGTCATGTTGCAGCTATACAGGACCTCGGTCAGGCCACTTTTGGAATATTGCATGCAATTCTGGTCTCGTTCCTCTCGTGAGGATGTTGTGAAACTTGCATGGAAAGAGTCTGTTTCCATGCTGTCCATCTCAATGACAGTCAAATCTTCCTTCTCTACCTGGGTGTATCTTCATTCAGCATCAGCCAAAGTCCAGGAGGCATATACTTTTGGGCATTCCTCTTCACTGGGCCACCAGTGAGTCAATACTATCCTGATAATGTAGGAGGAGGCATTACATGTCAGGACCACCTCTCACTTTGGATCAGAGTGGGCCAATAACTTTAGATGACATTGCTGCTTCTTCGCTTTCCTAAAGGCTATGTCTTGGCTATGAGACTCTCTCCAATGCTGACCCTTGTTTTGATAGTAAGTGTAGGAGTGCCAGGAAGGAGGCCAAGTTACATATGAATTTTCTGTAATAATTCACCAACCCAAGGACAGACTGAAGTTCTGGTACAGACACTTTATCTTCCAACAGATCTAATCTGGTCTTGTTGGTCCTGTAGTCCAAATATGTCTCTTCAGGTGCCTGGAACACACATTTCTCCCTCCTGAAATGTAGCCCTGCCTTGCAGAAACATTTAAGCATGATGTCCAAGTTCTCTAAATGCTCTTTATTAGTCTTCCTAGTTATTAGCATGTCATCTAGAAAAATGGTGACTGGGGTAGAGCTTATGAAATGTTCTCTGTGGTCTGCTGGAAGATGGCACAGGCTGATGAAAGCTGCCAAGGCAGTCTCGTAGAATGGTGCAAACCCTTACTGATATTAATTGTAGCATGCCTTGTGGAATCTTCATCTAATTGTAATTGCAGGTACACATGGCTCATGTCTAGCTTCCTGAAGGACAGCCTCACGGCCAGTTTTGCATACAATTACTCTCTATGTGAAGGATTGGGTGGTTATCCAGCTGCGAAAAATGATTTGCCATTTATTTGCAATCCTCACAAAAGGTGTACCAATCCGTCGGGCTTCGCCATCTGTATGACTGATGCTGCCCATTCCACCAACTGGTTTGATGATTCTTTTGCTTTCCAGCCTCCTGATTTCTGCCTCTACTTTACTTTGCACATAAGGCAAATGGCACTGGGTGAGACTTGCAGAATCATGGAAATGCTTCTTGGTCAAGCTAGCCTTGGCACTGTGGCATCATATTCAAGTTAACCGACAGGAATTGGTGAGTGGCGAAAGTAGCCTCTTTTATTCAGCAATCACAGTAAAAGTCCGAAGCAGCAATATAATCCTGAAATACAGTTCTTATAATAATTAAAAATCCAAAACTATGGTGTTCAAACCTTCACAGAGGTTTGAAGGGCTTCTGTCCTGGGAGACGGGCGATGGGTTAAAACATGTGCTAAGTGCTAGCTGTTACTTCTGATGGATGCCTGTCTGGTTTTCTTACATAATTGAGGTGGTAGTTCTTTTGTCTTTTAAATTAGTAAATGTTAATACAAATATTAGGCCTAAATGCTCTAAATAAGAAAGGATATTAAACTGATTACTGCAGCTGTGTTGTGAGATTTATTTACTATTTGCTAGTATGAGTTTCATTCATCCATATAGTTTCATGGAAGCCCTGTTTGTCAGTTAGCTTCTGAAAGGCTAAATGGCCCAGTTCAAAGGTATTTAACCAGTACTTAATCTAATCAGGTCCAGGAGATGGATGGTAAGGGCTGATTAATATTATAATATTTCGTGGAGACTTGATGGCGATGGTATTGTTTTGTATGCCACACTTATTCAGCAAGGGCTGATAAGATGTGAAAATGCACTAAAATATAGTGAGCTGGTGAGTGAGTTAAAGATAACCTACAACACAATATCTCACAACACCTTCGATGGTCCTGAGATCTTCTTGAAAAACATCAGGGTATTTAATTAGGATTTCACTCAGGTAGCAATTTGCTAATCGAAAAGTGTTCAGTTGAATCCTTTGCAACCAATTTTGCCTCATCAAGCTTTGGCTCGTGCCTTTTACTACAATTAGTGGTAACTAAACCAGCTGCTTCTCATAAGAGACCAGGAGCAAAATCGTACCTGTAATCAGTAGGGATTCTTTGGTGTAGGTTTTCAACCAGGCTGAGGTCTTACACAACCTTAAGCATTGGAGTCCAGAGCAAATTTTAGTAAAAACTGTTTGTGCCATCACTGACACAGTTATGCCGATATTGGCCTCCATTAGAACTGGGTGACTATGTAACCAGAAGTTTATTTTGATTTGTTCTGATTTGGATATTGTGAAGCAATTTAACAGTTCAAAACCAGTTGTAGATGGACTTTCCAGGGTGTGCACTTTCCTGGGTACTGGCCTATGAAGTCTCTTGGGCAATTCGGGCCTAGTGTGAATCTTTTGTTGTCTCAAGCCTGCATACTGGCAGAAATTACAGTGCTTGTTGGCCTGGATCCTTGAGAAAATTTGGCTAAAGGTTGGCTAATGCCCTAAAGATGTCAGCTTGGATTACTGGATTTTGGTCTTCTTTTAATGCCATTTATTCTGAGCTGCAGATTAATGAGCTGAGCCTCCTTGACTGCTCTGGTGATGTTGTTATGAGTAAAGAGGTGCTATCCAAAAAAGCCTCCTGGGGAAAATTACATGAAAATTGCTGTCAACTCAGCTAGGGAAGTCCTCATAGAATTTTCTTTTGCATTAATAAAATGTAGATTTTTTTTTGAAATCCCAGTAAAATCCTACTTTTCAACAGGTATGTTTTGGCTTTCTTTGTTTCATTCTAAGTGGTTGTGTAAAGTGGGATTGAGCTAGTGTTTGACAGTTAAAATATTTCCAGTAGCCTTGTTTCTTGTTGTGCTTTGACCCGTAAAAAAATGTATTTTTAAAAAAATTTGATACTACAACATCCTCTGCATTTAATGTATTGAGTGCATTCTTAAAATGTACATTTTATAAAACACCATGAAAACTTTTTAAAAACAATTTGTGTGATCTTTTGATTTCATCAGACCTCAAGGTGGAGCTATTTGCTAAGAAACAGAATGTAGGTCACATACTTCAATGCAGGCCTAGGCTAATGTTTCAAAGCCATTATTCCAGAATTGAAAGTATGTTATTGTAACGTTTTCCTTTTTTAAAGTGGAAAAAAAAATTACTTGGTACATGTTCACATTTTTTATTTGGTTTGTGTTTTTGTCTCCAAAATCAATATTCAGGCTCGTGTACCCCTCTCTTTACTGGCTTGCCCTCTTTCCTTTCTGGTTCGGTCTCTGACACCATCTTGCCCCCTTGATTGTCTGCTAGTGTTTCCCTTCAACCGACAGCCCGCTTGAACCTCCCGGACCCAACTGACCATTTGCTGACATGTCATCCTTGCCCCACACACCACCCCAACCTCATCCAAACTGATGCTTGCTCCCTGGTCGTCTTGTCTCTCCCACAAAGAAAAATAATCTTTCCACATCCACCTTGTGATGTCGATTAAGAATCGTGTATTTTTCAATAAAGTGCCCTCTCACTCTTAATTCCAACAAGTGGAGGCCAATCCTACTGTACCTTTTCTTCATAATGTGGACGCTCCGGTATTGGAGTGCACAAAATCAAAAATCACTGGACACCAGGTTATAATCCAAGAGGTTTATTTGAAATTATAAGCTTTTGGAGCCCCCAGCCCTTTCTCGGGCAGCTAGTGAGAGACAATACATCGGACACAGAATTTATAAGAGATCAGAAAGTCATAAGACTTGTGTGAATGTATTGAAAAAAATCTAGATGGTTATTGTTATGAAGATGTGGGTGTACTTTACCTTTTAAGAGGGTTAAAAGCAACAGAGCTACCTGACAGCACCAAGTGTTCTGAAAAAAGATATAATGTAACCTTTTGGTCCAGCAGCAAGTGCAGCTGGTTGCCTGAGACAAAAACATATTCAAATAGGCCACTCAGTTTAAATTATAACTTCGCAAAAAATGCCAAACTCCAATCCAGTTTAAATTTAGTATATTGCTAATCTTAAAAGCCAATGACTTGGTCTGATGTTTTGGGGGTATAAGACCAGGGAAAATTGAGCAGTTTGGAGGAGAACTGCCTAGCCACCAGCATGTAGAAACTGCCTGAAAAATAGCTCTCTTAAAAGTACCTTTATCGATCAGTAACCTGTGAAACAGAACCCCCAAGAAGAAGAGAAAAGAAAACAGGAATACAGAGAAGAATCCAAAAGCTGCCTGGTTTTGGAGATAACAAGTTTTGTTTTGTAAATCCTAATTGGGAATTTTATCGGACCAGTAATGTAGAGGGGAATATCAAGGATAGGTTAGAGAAAGGAGTTGTAAATAGTTGTTAATTATTCTTTGTTATGCTTTAAGAAATAAAGTTGGTAATTTTTACTTTAAATAGTTCTTGTCCTCTCTCATTTTCATAGATTACTACACAGGATAAATCTTTTCTGTGTTGATGGTTTAAAGCAGAAAGGTTTGCTGAAGATAATTTCAGTCAGACTCCAGTTTGAGATTTAAACAGACTTGAAACATAGCCTCACATATTTCAAGCCCTAAAATGCATTGTCTGATCCGAGGTGTCACCTTTATTCTGATAAAACTTGAAGTTATCTTGGGGCAGTGACCTGAAAGAAATTCTGGGACTTGGATACTAATCAATCAAAACCTGCACCTCCATTCTAAATGAGTAAAGATGTATTAGCCATCTAGTTTGTTCAATACATTCACGTAAGTGATATGACCCTTTGATCTTTTATTTATAAATTCTTTGTGATGTATTCTCTCTCAATAGCTGCCTGTGGAAGGAGCGGGGGCTCCGAAAGCTTGTGGTTTCAAATAAACTATTGAAGTATTTCCCAGTGATTTTTGACTTTATCAGCACAAGACGGTCCCTGCATGATTGGTATCAAACTAGTGAACCTTCGCTGGACTGCCTACAGTATATATTTTCTTAGATAAGGGGTCGTAAACTATCTAATGTTTGACCAGTGCTATGTAGTTTCAGCTTAACCTTTCTACTTTTATACACCATCCCCTTTGAAATAAGGACCAACTTATAACTTCCCCTCCCTGTTAGACACAAAACTCCCAAATCCCTTCGTTCCAAACTTTCATGCAGTCTTTCTCCATTTAAATAAGTCACTCCTCTATTCTTCCTGCCAAAGTACATAACCTCACATTTTTCCACATTATATTCCATCTGCCAAGTTTTTGCCCCCTCATTTAACCTATATATACCCCTCTGCAGAGTCTGTGCTATTCTAATTGCTTGCCTTTTTTCTCCATTGCTTATTTCTCTTTTTTTTTCAATGGGATCTATCTATGTTATGAGTCAGGAATTGTGTTAAATGTATCCCGTTATCCCTGAACTGTCTTTTCTGTTAAATTCATTTCCCACTCCATTCCAAGTAACTGCTCATCATTTGTAATCACTCTTGTAACCATTTTTTCTGTAATGGCTCTAACTTCATAGCTGCTGACCTCTATGTGCAGTTAATTTATTTATATTATTCCAAGTGCTATGTGCAGTCAAGTAAAGAGCTATTAGACCATTAGTTTTATCTTTTGACAGTTCAATATCCACCACTTTGACCTGATTTATTGCTGGTTTCTTATCTTTGTAGTTTCTATTCCTTTGTGTCCCACTCTATTGTCATCCAAATAGCTGCCCTTTAATTTTGCCATATTCTGTTGCTTTGTAAACCTATATTTTCTCTCTCCCAATCCCTCAACTAAAGTAAACCCTCTCAACAGTCTAATTAGTTGATTCATCAGGACACTGGTTCTAGATTAATTGAAGTGAGTCACTGAATCTGTTTCTTTCTCCCCTGTACAGGTGCCAGTGCCCCATGAGCTGAAACCCTTTCCACTCTTTTGATCCATGCATTTAACTCCTTTTATTTACTTTGCACTAGTTTGCCCATGGTCAGGTAGTAATCCTGAGATTCTTGCTTTGGAGGTCAGTTTTTTCCTCTTGTTTTTAACTGTTTCAGTTATTTCAGCAAGCCACCCTTTTCTA
This sequence comes from Chiloscyllium punctatum, assembly GCF_047496795.1. NCBI lineage: Eukaryota > Metazoa > Chordata > Chondrichthyes > Orectolobiformes > Hemiscylliidae > Chiloscyllium > Chiloscyllium punctatum. Next base: position 65,756,883 of record NC_092742.1, read on the forward strand.
GTTAAGTCCTAGTTTGCAGGGAGCAGTTGGAAGGCAGGACTGCAGCAGCACAGTAAGCATAAAACTCAGTGAGCTCAGGGATTGCGGTCTTGTCTGTGGGGAGTGGTCAGAAGGGGGAACAGCGGCAGCACATTAAGTATAAAACTTGGTGCACGTTGTAGCTGTGAAAAAGTACTGGAGTGATGTCACAGGGAAGCTGAGACCTGATTGGCTGTTAGGAAATCTGTGTGAAATTTGTAAAAGACCATAGAAAGAAGTATTAAGAAATTAATTAATACATTTATAAAATGTAATAAAGTAATTAACTAAGTAGCGATGGCTGGACAGGTGATGTGTTGTAGCTGCATTATGTGGAAACTGGTTGATCCCATTACAAGCTGCAGTGACCACATCTGCAGCCAAGTGTTGGTTGTTGGAAGAACTCCGACTCAGAATTGATGAACTTGAATCTGAGCTTCAGACACTGCGGCACACATGGGAAGGGGAGAAGTACCTAGATGCTTTGTTTCAGGAGGCAGTCACATCTAGAAGATTATGTAGTTCAAAGTCTGACAGTGATCAGGAACAGCAGGGTATGTTTGCAAATGAGGCAGGTAGAGGGATCCTGAGTTCAGGAACAGTGGAGCCTTAGCTCCTCACCTTGTCTAAGAGGCGTGAGGTGCTTGCTCCCTGTGTGGATGAGGAAAGGATTATGGGGAGTATGAGCCAGTTGTTGACATTACTGTGGTGCAGGAACCATTCAAGCGGGTGATCAAAAAGACAAGTGGTAGTTGTCAGGGATTCTATAATGAGATGGATTAATAGCCCCCTTCATAAGCAGGATCAAGAGTCCTGCATGGAATTTTGACTGCCTGGTGCCAGGGTACAGAATATCTCTGATCTGCTTGCAAGGATATTGAAGCGGGAGGATGAGGATCCAGTTGTTGGCACAAACAACATAGGCAAAGCTAGGAAGGAGGACCTGTTCAGGGAATTTCATGTATTAGGAATGAAATTGAGGAACAGGCCCTCAAGGATTATAATCTCTGGATCACTATGTGAGCCGCATGCAAATGGGCAGAGGGATAAGAAAATTAAGAAAGTAAACACATGGCTAAAGGAGTGGTGTGGAAAAGAGGGGTTCCATTTCATGGGGTATTGGCATCAGTTTTGGAACAAGAGGTATCTGTACCAATCTGTACTAATCTGCAACCAGTGTTCTAGCGAAAAGGATAAATAAGGTGGTCACTGTTACTTTCATTTTTCTTGAGATTCTTACAAGATGCAACACGGCAAATTTTGTGAATAGCCAAAATTTATTAAGCAAGTACAAGCTGTGGAGGAGCCCTTAACACACTTTGCAATGCTTGTGAAGCCATGTCAAGGGATTTCTCTGAACAAAGTGACAGCTCTTCCTTTGTACAAAATCACAGTCAGTAATGCCCACAAGACAACTCCTAGCCCCACACCCACAGTCACATGCCACTCAAGACACAATGTAGTGATCATCTAATTTCCAGAAATAATGTAACGTAAATCATTTCTTAATGACCAAATCTGTTGCGATACATTTTTCTTTTAAACTGTAGGGAGTAGTCAGAATTTTAATTGCAATGTTCTTATTGATTTTGGAATAGGGATGATAATGTAATTCTTTTACTGTGAATAAGTAGGAAATGGCCACGCAAATGGCTCTGAATGACGAGGGATGGGAATATAAATTCCTTACATTCTACCTATAAGACAGAGACATACCACCTTAAAACAGAGGCATACCACCTAGCTTCAGGACATCCAGTTTCTTACAGGTCAGCAGAGCAAATTAACCCTTTAACATCTCAGTCACTAGGACTTTATACTATTGGGAAGGAAAGAGGAAAACGACAGGAGGTATGATGGTAAATAAAAGGATAGGCAGCAGGATAGCATGTGTGTAGGAGGGTTTAACTACATGGCAGACTAGGAAAGAAGTGAAAAGGAAGGACAACTCAGGAGATATTATTGATGAGGATGTTGAAATTCATAATGAGGATACAAAAACTATCATAAGGGAACTTTACTTGAATGCTCATAGCATTCGTGACAAGTTAGATGAGTTAACAACATAAATCATCGCAAACGAATTTAGTAGCCTTTCCGGAGATGCGGTTGCAGGATGGTCACGACTGAGAGTTAAATATCGAGACTTAAATACTATTTGGAAGGTCAGACAGGAAGATAAGGGATGCCATGTAGCATTGATATTTAAGGATGATATCAGGGCAGTGGTCAGAGGTTCTATGGAGATATAGGTTCTATGGGGAATAAGGTTGAATCCATTTGGGCGGAAATGACAAATTCTAAGAAGAAAATGTCACTGATAGGCGTAGTCTATAGACGACCAAATAATAATATCATGCTGGAGCAAGCAATAAACAAAGAAATTATTCATGCCTGTAAAAATGGTACAGCAGTTATCATGGGGGAATTTTAATCTGCATGTGAATTGGTCGAACCAGGTCAGTCAAGGTTCATTGAATGTATCCACGGAAGTTTCCTTGAACAGTATGTAATGGAACCAATGAGGGAGCAAGCTTTCCTCGATCGGGTCCTGTGCAATGAGATAGGAATATTTTAATGATGTCATAGTTAGGGAACACCTTGGAAGAAGCGATCACAGTATGGTTGAGTTTAGAATATGGATGGAAAGTACAAAGATAAAATCCAATACCAGGGTCTTGTGCTTAAACAAAGGAGGCTACAATAGGATGAGGGAGGAGTTTGCTAAAGGAGACTGGAAGTAAAGACTTTATGGTGGGACAGTTGATGAACAGTGAAGGACTTTCAAAGCAAAAGTATATACCAGTGAAAAGGAAGGGCTGTAGGAACAGGGATAATCTGCCATGGGTGTCTAAGGGAGATTATCAAATTGAAAGAGAAAGCATACAAAGTGGCCAAGATCAGTGGGGAAAGTAGAAGTTTGTGAAAGCTTTAAACATCAACAGACAGCCATAAAAAGAGCTATAAAGAAAAGTAAGATAGATTATGAGAATAAACTAGCTCAGAATATAAAGACAGATAGCAAAAGTTTCTATAAATATATAAAACAAAACAAAACTGCTTGAAGTAAACATTGGTCCTTTAGAGAATGAGAAACTGGATTTAGGAATGGGATATGAGGAAATGGCTGAGCCATTGAAATGGCAGAGGTATTTTGTGTTGGTCTTCACAGTGGAAGACACAAATAACATGCCAATAATTGACAAAGAGACGAAGGTAAGTGAGGACCTGGAAGCAATCATTATCACGAAAGTAGTAGTGTTGGGCAAACTAATGAAGCTCAAGGTAGACAAGTCTCCTGGTCCTGATGAAATGCATCCCAGGGTACTAAAAGAGATGGTGGTAGAAATAACAAATGCACTTGTGGAAATTTTCCAAAATTCACTGGTCTCTGGGGCAGTTCCAGCAGATTGGAAAACAGCAAATGTGGTGCCACTATTTTAAAAAAAAAGAGTTAGATAAAAGATGGGGAATTAGAGACCAGTTAGCTTAACTGCTGTATTGGGGAAAATGCTGGAGTCTATTATCAAGGAAGAAATACCAAGGCATCTAGTTAGAAATTGTCCCATTGGACAGATGCGGCATTGGTCCGTGAAGGGTAGGTCATACTTATCTAATCTTTTGGAATTCAGTGAAGACATTACAAGCATGATGGACAGCAAGGACCCAGTAGATCTGGTGTATCTAGATTTCCAAAAGGTATTTGAAAAGGTACCGCACAAAAGACTGCTGCGGAAGATAAAGATGTGTGGCGTTTCAGGCAATGTGTCAGCATGGATAGAGGATTGGTTAATTAACAGGAAGCGAAGAATGGGGATAAATGAGTGCTTTTCTGGTTGGCAATCAGTGTTGGGTCTGCAATTTTCAAGTTACATCGATTATTTGGATTTGGGGATGATGTGTAGTGTGCAGATGACACTAAGATCAGTGGTAGGGCAAAGTGTGCAGAGGACTGTGAAACCTTGCAAAGGGAAATATATAGTTTAATTGAGTAGGCAAAGGTCTAAAAAAGGAGTACAACCTTAATAAATATGAAGTCATCTATTTTGGTTGTAATGACAGTAAAGTGGACTATTACATGAATGGTATTAATTGCAGCTTGCTGCTGTGCAGAGGGACCTGGGTGTCCTTGTGTATAAATCATAAAGGTTTGGTCTGCAGGTGCAACAGGTAATTAAGAAGGCAAATGCAATTTTGTCCTTTATTGCTAAAGGAATTCAGTTTAAAAGCAGGGAGGTTATGTTGCAGTTGTACAGGGTACTGGTGAGGCCACACCTGGAGTACTGCATGCAGCTTTGGTCTCCTTACTTGGGAAAGGATACACTGGCACTAGAGGTTCACAAGGTTGATTCTGGAGTTGAGAGTGTTGGCTTCTGAGGAGAGACTGAGTAGACTGGGATAATATTCATTGGAATTTCGAAGAATGAGGGGGGAATCTTACAGAAATGTATAAATTTGTAAGTGGAATATGTAAGATAGAAGTAGAGAGGATGTTTCCACTGGCAGATGAAACTAGGACAAAAGGGCATAGCCTCAAAATTAGGGGGAGCACATTTAGGAATGAATTGAGAAGGAACTTCTTCACCCAGAGGGTTGTAAAACTGTTGAATTTCCTGTCTAGTGAAGTTCTTGAGGCTTCCTCAGTAAATGTTTTTAAAGCTAAGATGCCTTTTGAATAGTAAAAGAATTAAGGGTTATGTTGACTGGTTGGGTTAGTGGAGCTGAGGCCACCTAAAGATCAGTCATGATTTTATTGAATGGTGGAGCAGGCTCAAGGGGCTAGATGGCCTACTCCTGCTACTAGTTCTTTTTAGTATCAACATGACAACGGCAACTGAATCCCTCCCCTCCCACACAAAACGTTTGCGCCACTGAAGAAATGTACTTAACCAGGAAGGCAACACAACACTTAAGACTCGTGTTCAAGGCTACTGAGAACACTCTTTCCCCCACCATGAATTATACTGTCCCCTGCTCCGTCTACATTGCAATTTTTCTCCTGCCACAATTGAATGATTCCCTATCTCACAGTATGGTAGTCAGTACACCAATCCTTTCTGCACCTCGTAAGAATTTCATAATTGGGCATTTGAGAGGTGGAGGCTCCTTAAATGCAATCCCTTGCATTCCCATTCTTGCTTCACCTGCTGTCACACCTTCATGACCCTGATCGTAGACCACATTTGAATTATTTAGTCTGAGGGATGTGAATGCTTCTAGAGTGCAGTGTCCAAAGTTTTGCCTGACTCTCTGCTTCCAGCTCATTCTGTAATTAGGCTTTTCCAACTCCATGCGCCAACACCTGTATAAGCAGCACTTAATATTAAGTGTCAAGTAAGTCTGAAAATGCAGCATCCATCCTTGACTTTTAAAACAGTTACTTTCTCATTACAGTGCACAATCCAGAATATAGAAACACAAAAAGATCTGCTGTTTACACCAGGTAGCTTTCCCCATAATATCTATTTCTTAATGGGTTCTTTTCACAGTTCACTTCCACAGTTTTTTCCTGCAGCCTAATCTTTAAGTTTTTAATCTGTCAGTTGTTTAGGCTGAACCTTCCTTGTGGCACTAAATTCCCTCAGTAATCTAATTCCCAAGCTGTCGTACTGTATCACTTTGGTCTCTAATGACCCATTACTTTGCTGCTGATTTCTATGTAGGAATCCAATTTTGGATATGTGTAGGCCACTGATTTGCTCTCCAGGATGCAGAAGGAACTATTAGTTGCTGGTCATGGAGTTAGAAAGTTGCAGGGCTTTTATACAGCAGATTGTTTTGCGAGTTTCAACAGCATAGACATGCGTTACGCTCAATATAGGCACAGGATGAATCAGCAAAAATGGTTGTAAACTTCAGATTTTTCTGAAACCTGGCCTCAAATGTGAGGTTGCTCTCAGAATCTGCTTGGGATACTTGTGGTCAATGCAAAAAACCTACTAGTTGGGCGGATAGGTTACTACTACTATGGTTGGACAAGGCTGTGTATCTTTGCCCGCATCTTTATTTCTCAAGAGAATATATCTTTAGGCATTATGTAATATTTCCTTAAATTGTGCACTTCTTCTTTACTATGGTACTTGTTTACGCATTTACCCATTCCATTATGGCCAGTTTTGCGTTCATACCCTTGAAATTAGCTTTAGTTGTCATGAAAATAACTGTTTGCCAGTCCAAGTTCTCAACCTCAAATCTGAATGTGAAATTCTCCAATGTTATGATCAGTCCTAACAAGAGCATCCTTTACTGTGCAATCATTAATCAATCCTGTTTTAGAACATAGAATGTTCTAGTGCAGTGCAGGACCTTCGGCCATTTATGTTGCACTGACCTGTGAAATTAATATGATACTCATCTAACCTACACCGTTCCATTATAATCCATACGTATGTCCAATGCCCAATTAAATGCCCATAATGTATGTGAGTCTACTACAGTTGTAGGCAGTCTGTTCGACACCCTTGTGAGGCTGTGAGCTCAACTCCCAAATAAAGGAAATAATTTACTATTTATATTTGTCCAAAGTCATTTGATCATATTGGGCATAAGCTCTTCATCAGAAATGTAGAGGTGGGGTGGAAGGGGATTGAGAGATAATTAGGAGGGTGGGGGTGGGAGAAGGTAGTGGGAAGACGATAGTTAGATAGATAAGTAGGTTCTGGTTGGGGGGGGATGTTGGCGATGGGGAGGGTGGAGCAGATAGGTGGGAAAGAAGATGGACAGGTAGAACAGTTCAAAAGGGTGTGGCTGAGTTCTGAGGTTGGATCTGGGATGAGGTTGGGCTAGGGGAGATTTAGAGACTGGTCAGGTTGACATTGATGTCACGTGGTTCAAGAATCGCAAGGTGGAAGGTGAGACGTTCTTTCTCCATTTGTTGGGTTGCTTGGTAATTTGGCGCATTGACCTCTACACCGCTGAAGCCATGTGCTAACTCATGGATGACACCTCTTGTGCCCCCTTGACCATGACCTCACCTCCCATCACCAAACCATAATCTCCCAGACTATCCACAACCTTATCACCTTGGGAACTCGCCTCCACCCTCATAGTTCCGGAACCCCACACTGCCCCATTCTGCCTCAAAATTTACAAACCTGACTGCCCCAGTGTTGACCTATCGTTCCCCACCTGCTCCTGCCCCACCAAACTTATCTCTTCATATCGCGGACACCATACTGTCCGCCTTTGTCCAGGTACTTGCCACATCCATTCGGGACACCACCCATGCCCTCCTCCTCCTCCATGACTTTTGTTTCCCCAGCACCTCATCTTCACACTGGACGTTCAGTCCCTATACACGTTGATCTGCTATGACGAAGGCCTCCAAGCCCTCTGTTTCTTCCTCTCCCACCGACACAACCAGACCCCCTTCACTGACACACTCATTCGATTGGCGGAACTGGTCCTCACCATCAACGTCATCTCTGTTGAATCATTTCACTTTCTTCAGACCAAAGGGGTAGCCATGGGCACCCACATGTGCCCCAGCAATGCCTTCTCCTTTCATATGATATGGAACAGTCCATCTTCTTCTCACAATCCAAAGGACGTGCAAGTCAGATGAATTGGCCATGCTAAATTGCCCATAATGTTAGGTGCATTAGTCAGAGGTAAATATAGGGTAGGACAATGGCTCTGGGTGGGTTACTCTTCAGAGGGTCACTATGAACTTGATGGGCTAAGGGGCCTGTTTCCATACTGTAGGGAATCTAGTCTAATCTAATCAAATCTATCTATCTCAGTCTTATGTGTACTCAATGGTCTGGCCTCCACAGCCTTCTGTGGGAATGAATTCCATAGATTCACCACTCTCTGTTTAAAGAAATTTCTCCTTCTCACAGTTCTAAAAGGTTTTCTCTTAACTCCAAGGCTATGCCCTCGGGTCCTACCAATGGAAACATTTTCCCAACATCATTCAGTATTCTGTATGTTTCAGTTAGATCCCTCCCTCATCCTTCTAAGCTCCATCGAGTATAAATCCATAATCTTCAAACATTCCTCATATGTTAAGCTTTTCATTCCTGGGACCATTCTCGTGAACCTCTTCTGAACATGCGCCAGGGCCAGTGCATTCTTTGTGGAATATGGGGGCCCAACACTGCATACAACTCCAAATGTGGCCTGACCAGAGCTTTCTAGAGTCTTAGAAGTACATGACTGCTTTTATATTTTCAGTAATGAGAATGTTTAAAAGATTTTCAAGGAAGATGCATCAGGAAAGAATATAGGTATTAAAATTGTAGTGGAATGCAAAACAAGTGTTGTCTTGAAATAAACTAAAAAAGGAGGTGCCTCAGAACAGTCTTAAATTTTTTTGAAAAATTGATCAGGAGAATCAGACCACTGGATTTTTTTGGTTATTTTATCATAAGAAAAGGACATATTTTCTTATGCTGTACACCAGGGCAGTAAACATAGAGTCATAGAGCCGTACAGCATAGAAACAGACCCTTCGGTCCGACTGGTCCATGTTGACCAAATATTCTAAATTAATTTAGTCCCATTTACCAGCATTTGGCCCTCTAACTCCATCCTATTCATATACCCATCCAGTAATTATACCAGCCTTCTCCACCATCTCCTGGCAGCTCATTCCATATAAGCATCCTCTGTGTGGAAAAAGGTGCCCTTTAGTTCCCTTTTAAATCTTTCTTCTGTCACCTTAAAACTTAGGCCCTCTAGTTCTGGATTTCCCCACACCTGAGAAAAGGCCTTGTCTATTCACTCTATCCATACTCCTCACGACTTTATAAACCTATATAAGGTCACCCCTCAGCCTCAGTCATTTCAGGGAAAATATCCCCAGCCTATTACTTAGCCTCTCCCTTTGCTGAAGCTCTCTAGCCCTGGCTCTCCAGTTCCAATAAAGATACTAAGAGAAAATGGAGCAGGTCAGTTCAGTCACTGATGTTATCTATTTAGAATATTTGACTTCCAGAAGGGTTAATGAAGGAGGAAATATTAATTGGGGATATATCTAAAGGTTACATTATACAGAAACCTCATTTAGTGCAGTGTTGAATTAAACTTGGTAAATTGAAAAGTTGTAGTGGGAGTAGTGAAACAAATTCCTATTTTTAAAAAAAAGTTGACATTATTTCAGGAAATGACCTGGTAGATTCATGAATGTTGGCCTTACCAAGGGTGATGAATGAACCAGTGGAGGTAAAACAAACTGAAATGGTACAAGTGGAACATGGAACGTGCTGGATTGTTTTCTACCTCTATTGTGACAAGATCTAATGTCCATAGAATTCGATAGGAATCCATGAAACAGTGAGTTGATTTGGTAATTGAGTTGTAGGATCCAATTTTTGAAAACTTAAGTATTGAAAATAACAAGAATGAGGACGAAATGTTTAACCCATTATCTTAAATAGAAATGCAACAAATTGATTTGAAATTGAAAGGGTTGTACCAAGCAGCTTTTTCAGGGAATGAAAAAGAAATTATGCCCGAGTGTTACTATTTGAAAGACATAGTATTAATGAAGAAATTGAGCACCTTCATTACCTGCCAATCAGGAATGACCATCAGGATGGCAGCGGATGGTACCACCTGAGTATGGGAAGTAAGTTTGTGTCTCATGATTTCCAATGGCAGATCACAGGTATAGGAAAACACAAGGTGAAATATTAGAACATTACATAAGGATAGTCTCCAATATGGTCAATCGAGTCAAATACTTGTGTAAGATTTTGAGGAGTATGAACACAGCAAATAAAAATCAGCTGTTCCCATTAGTTGAGGGTTCAGTAACAAGGGGTTATCATTCTAAGGTGATTAGAGGTGTAGTTTAAACCCACCTCAGCTTTTGAAGAACTGTTTCGTAGACTCATAATAGATTGTGTAGGATCTGTACATAAAGCGAGGAGTGGGAACCAAGATCTTATAATAGTTATGCATGTTCTACAAGATTTGTGGAAGCAGTGCCCCTCGAGAAAATTACTGACAAAATGATTATGGAAAAGTTCAGTTTTTATTTTAAGATATGGATTGCTCAAAAAAAGTCATGAGATCAAAGTTGAAATTTAATATGGATATTTAAAGATATTATGATTAATTTATGAATAAAATAATTCTCTTTTTCTGAATATTATTCACAATTTTAATGTGTGTTGGAAAGATAGGATGAAAGTTTGAAGATTGCGAGCTAAGTGTATTCTCAAGGATGCCAATGATTGGGATAACTGAATTCCTTTGAACCTAGAACTCCTTCCGTAAGAGCATTGTTGATCTACTGACAGCACATGAATTTAGTGTCATAGAATTCTAGAGATGTACAGCACGGAAACAGACCCTTTGATCTAACTCGTCCATTCCGACCAGATATCCCAACCCAATCTAGTCCCACCTGCCAGCACCTGGCCCATATCCCTCCAAGCCCTTTCTATTCATATACCTATCCAGATGCCTTTTAAATGTTGCAATTGTACTAGCTACCGCCACTTCCCCTGGTAGCTCATTCCATACACATACCACCCTTTGCGTGAAAGTTGCCCCTTAGGTCTCTTTTATATCTTTCCCCTCTCACCCTAAACCTATGCCCTCTAGTTCTGGACTCCACCACCCCAGGGAAAAGACTTTGTCTATTTATCCTATCCATGCTCCTCATGGTTTTATAAACCTCTATAAGGTAACCCCATAGCCTCCGATGCTCTAGGGAAAACAGCCCCAGCCTGTTCAGCCTCTCCTTGTAGCTCAAATCGTCCAATCCTGGCAACATCCTTGTAAATATTTGCTGAATCTTTTCAAGTTTCACAACATCTTTCTGATTGGTTCAGAAAATGGCTTACCACTATCTTCTCAGGGGCAACTAGGGATGGGCAATAAATGTTAGCCCTACCTGTTACACTTGCATCCCATGAATGAATATTAGAAAACTTTGTCACAAGGGATGCTCCTAATGAATGCACAAATTTTATCCTTTTGTACTAATATCTGGACATGAGGTTGGAGAATCACTGTATAATTTGAAAATTATACATGTGCCAGGAAAAGAATTTGTTAGAGCAAAAGAGAAAATGCTGGAAAATCTCAGCAGGTCTGGCAGCATCTGTAAGGAGAGAAAAGAGCTGACGTTTAGAGTCTAACTGACCCTTTGTCAAAGTTCTTTTCTGTCCTTACAGATGCTGCCAGACCTGCTGAGATTTTCCAGCATTTTCTCTTTGGATTTCAGATTCCAGCATCCGCAGTAATGTGTTAGAGCAGATCCTTACTGAGAAATTGTTTGAAGGACACAGTGATGAAGTACAGATGAAGTAATGCAATACAAGGTTACTGAGTAATTCCCTACATGCTTATTTTCAACATATTAGGACTGTTAGTATTGCATAGTAATAGTGTTAGATATTTTTAATTGTATTGGAATTCGTGGATTTCATGTTTTGAAATCTTTGAATGTGTGTTATAGGTAAATAGTTCGGGTTATTTTTTTTAATCTTAATTTCTTTTTATAAACTTTTTTTCTATTGTTAAATCCAAACCTGCAGCATTGTGTTCTTAGGTTTCAATGAGAGACCACCTTGAAAAAGCCAAAAAACAAATTAGTCTATAAAGCCAGCTTTCAGTCTGTGTTCTGCTGAAACTCTCATTCATGCTTTCATTAGCTATGGGCTTAGCGTCATAGAATCATAGATAAGTACAACATGGACACAGACCCTTCGGTCCAATTCATCCATGCTGACCAGGTATCTCACTCTAGTTCCACCTGCCAGCACCCAGCCCATATCCCTCCAAACCCTTCCTATTCATATACCCATCCACATGCCTTTTAAATGTTGCAATCATACTAGCCTCCACCATTTCCTCTGGCAGCTCATTCCATACCCGTACCACCCTCTGTGTGAAAACGTTGTCCCTTGGGTCTCTTTTATCTTTCCCCTCTCGTCCTAAACCTATGCCCTCGAGTTCTGAACTCACCCACCCCAGGGAAGAGACTTTGTCTATTTATCCTAATCATACCCTCATGATTTTATAAACCTCTATCAGGTCACCCCTCAGCCTCCACCGCTCCAGGGAAAACAGTCCCAGCTTATTCAACCTCTCCCTATAGCTTAAATCCTCCAACCCTGACAACATCCTTGTAAGTCTTTTCTGAATCCTTTCAGGTTTCATAACATCCTTCTGATAGGAATGAGACCAGAATTGCATGCAATATTCCAAAAGTAGCCGAACCAATATCCTGTACAACCTCAACTCCTTTACTCAGTCCTCTGACAAATAAAGGAAGCATACCAAACACCGCCTTCACTATTATATCCACCTGCGACTACTTTGAAAGAGCTACGAACAATGGACTTATTGTAGTCATTAGATCCTTAATTCCAGATATTTATTGAATTCAAATTCCACCATCTGCCATGTACCTGAGAGGATATGTGAATTCTCAAAAGACATTTGGAATTATGAGCAAAAAAGCTGGAATGTGGGATTGGGAAAGGAGATTGAGTTAAAAAGATATAGTCTAGTCACTGTGCGTTAGCAGTATCATAAATAAAGCACAGCGGTATCAATTGATTGCAGTCTCCAACAAAACTTAAATGTATTTTTACCATGAATTCCAAATGGACCAGATATGGAGAATGTTCTGCTGGGTATACAATTCTTAGTTATCACTTAAAGATCAAAGGAAACATTTTCCTTGTTAAACATTTTTTTCTCAGAGCAGGACAATAGCTTGCTGATTATATAGACTGAAACAAAACTTCACACTGAAGATGAGCACTGTGGATATAATGAGAAATACAGATGACAGATCAGAAAGTATGAGCTAGTTAAATATAAATGTTACCATAGAACTCAAGCATTACATTTTAAGTTATTCGTGTTATCAGAAAAAAAACACTGGACACAGCTTCAAAGAAGTTCAAACATTAAAGTTAACTTATAATTTTGTATTCTGCATTTATAGAAATCAATACGTATAAACATGTTTTGTCGGCTTAATATTGTTTCCATTTACAAAACTCAGTCTAACTTATTTAGGCCATTCTCAGTGTTATTACTTTACAGATTGAAGAGGAACAATATCCATCAATAAAACCTGAAAAGTAAAGAAATTTACTTGAATATGACAGACAGGATTTCTATCACTGCACCAAGGCTTGTCCTAAAACATCTGTTAAAGCTGTATATGGCTGTAGACTTCTAGAGTCACAGAGTTACACAGCATGTAAACATACGCTGGGTCCAACTTGCCTATGTCAACCAGATATCCTAAACTGGTTTAGTCCCATTTGCCAGCATTTGGCCCTTATCCATTTAAACACTTCCTATTTATGTACCCATCCAGATGCCTTTTAATTATTGTAACTGTACCCACCTCCACCACTTCCTCAGGCAGCTCATTCCGTACATAGAGTCATAGAGATGCACAGCATGGAAACAGACCCTTCGGTCCAACCTGTCCACGTAAACAAGATATCCCAACTCAATCTAGTCCCACCTGCCAGCACCCAGCCCATATCCCTCCAAACCTTTCCTATTCGTAGACCCAACCAAATGCCTCTTAAATGTTGCAATTGTTCCAGCATCCACCACATCTTCTGGCAACTCATTCTATACACATACCACCCTCTGCGTGGAAAAAGTTGCCCCTTAGGTCTCTTTTATGTCTTTCCCCTCTCACCTTAAACCTATGCCTTCTAGTTCTGGACTCCCCAATCCCAGGGAAAAGACTTTGTCTATTTATCCTATTCATGGCCCTCATGATTTTATAAGCCTCTAACATTGTTAAATAAGATTTTGGTTATCTGTTCTTCTGTGGCTCACTGTCCAGTCTTGTTTGAACTTCTTTCTTCTTTGAACTTGTTCAAAAGTTACTCTATTAAAGGTGTTAGATAATTGCTGTTTTAATTATTTCTGAGTTGAAATGAAGGTTTGATGGCAGTTGGATTGAAGCAGGATTGGTATTGAGCAATTTCAAAGATTGAAGTATGGCAGTCATCTTGATTTAAGTGGAACAAGAACCAAATCTTCACACATCATGGATTTGAGAACAGTTTATTAAATTGGTTCATGAAATGTGGACTGAACTGGCAATGCTAACATTTATTGCTCTTGCCTAATAGCCCAGGAGAGCAATGGTGAGGAGTTGCTTTCTTGAACTGCTGTAATCCTTAGGTAAAGGGAATCCCAGCATTTTGACCCAGTGACAGCAAAGCACAACATTATTCTAAGGCAGGATAATGTGTGGCTTGGAGGGGTACTTGCAGGTGGTATTTCCATGATTCTGCTACCCTCCTAGTTTTAAGTGGTAGAAGCCATAAATTTAAGAGATGCTGTAAAGAAATCTTGGTGAGTTACTGCAAAGCATCTTGTAGATGGTACATACTTCTCTGCTGTGTGATGACAGTGGTGGGTGTGAATGCTGAACATGATGGATGAGACTAGTCATGTAGGATGCTTTGCTTTGGATGGTACTGTGTGTCTTGAATGTTGTTAGAGCTGTACCAGGTGGGTGGACAATATTCCATCAAACTCCTAAGTAGTATCTTATGGTCATATTTTGAAGAGAGAAGTTGTGTTACTTGTCACAGAATATATGGCTGCTAACCTGCTCTTGTAGCTACAATATGCTTGTCCAGTTTAATTTCTGTTCTGTGGTAAGACCCGGTTAGTTGGGGATTCAGCAATGATAGTGCCATTGCATGTTAAGGAATACTGGTTAGGTTCATTCTTGTTGGAGGTGGTCACTGTCACTTGATATGGCATGAATAGTACTTGCCACTTAGCCCGGAATGTTTCCAAGTCTCCTGCTCCATATGGATGTGGACTGTTTCAATATCTGAGCAGTTGAAAATAGTGCTGAAAATTGTGCAATAAATTGGTAGACATGCCCACTTCTGACTTTTTATGATGGAAGGGCAATCATCGATGAAGCTGCCAAAGTTGGTTTGACCTAAGACACTGCCCGAAAGAACATCTGTGGTGATGTCGTTGGAACGAGACGATTGACCTCCAAGAACCACAGTCACCTTCCTTTTTACTAAACACGATTCCAACCATCAGAGCGTTTCCTCTGTTCCCATTGTCTCTAGTTTTGCTTGGGCTTCTTGGTGCTACACATTGTCAAATATGGCCTTCACTCTCACTTCACTTCTGTCCATGTTTGAACCAAGGCTATAATGAGGTCAAGAGGTGAGCGACATTGGTGGAACCCAAACTGAGCATTAGTGAGCAGATTACTGTTAAGCAAGTGATGCTTGAAAGCACCATTGATGACTCCAACATTGCATATACCGGTTTTTCAGTTAGTAAGAACATATTCTTATAATCAATTTTTAATTAAGTTGAATTTGTAATTTAAAACTAAAATTCTATTCTTCTCTTAAAATTCACATGCACACACACAGACAAGACGCAAATATTATGGGTGAGGAAGACAACAAATAAGTCAGAAGCACAGTTCTGGCACAGTAAGTCAGTCTGGCACAAATATGAATCACAGATGAATTCTTCTCTTTTGTCCCTCTTCGATCCCTTCTCATGCTCTTAGTGACTGAGGTTTTGGACACACTGATTCTCATTCACTGATTGAGGATCTAACCTTTCAGTGATTCTGAAGGTGATTTTTACCTGTTTTTCATTTTTCCAACAGACGATAAGCAGAAGAAGAAGCTTTCAAAGTAAGTTGATGGAGAGTAACGAGCTACAAAGCATGTCATTTACTTCACCACATAGATAGGAGAATGAGAAAGAGAGAGATGGATGAGTTCTTTTCCCAGACTACATGTTTTTGCTATACTGTCCACACAAGGCTGTAGTAGTTGTTCGTGTGCAAAGTCCTCCTGAACTAATGACAACTAGATCTGATTAAAAAGCTAATCGAAAGACTATCTCAGAGAAAATTTGGAGATTGGGCCTCTCAGTTTCATAAATCACTGTAGATATTCCTCAGATTGTTATTGGAGGCCAAGCATCTACAGCTGCTTCATCAATGACCCTCATTCCATCTTAAGGTCACAGTGGAGTTATTTGCAGTTGATTCCAAAATATTCAATCCTTGAGTATTGAAGTGGTCCATGTCCAAATGCAGTGAAGCCTGGACAGTGTTCAGGTTTGGGCTGAAAAATGGCAAGAAATATTGGTACCATGCAAGTGCCAGGCAATGACTATTTCCAACAGGAGAGAAAATAACCATTGCCTTATGACAGTCAAAGTTATTAATAATGCTGAATTCCCCCATTCTGGGGGTTACCATTTACCAAAAACTGAACTGGGCTAACAGTATAAATACTGTTGTGACAAGCAGGTCAGGCGCTAGAAATCCTGCAGTCAGTAACTCTCCTCCAGGTTGTCCACCATCTACAAGGCACAAATCAGGAGTGTGATGGAATATTTTCACTTGCCTGGGTGAGTGCAGTTCCACCAACACTCAAGAAAGATGACAGCATCCAGGACAAAGCAGCCCACATGCACAAACATTGACACCCTTCAGTAGTGACTTACAATAATTCAGTGTATCCTTTCCAAGATGCACTGTAGAAATTCACCAAGGGTCCTTAGAAAGCATCTTCCAAACCAGGAATTTTAGAAGGACATGGGCATCAGATACACGAGAATATCGCCATGTTCCCCTCCAAAACACACATCATCCTGACTTGAAAATATATCACTGTTCCTTCAGTGTTGCTAGGTCAAAATCACACAACACCCTCCATAATTGTGAGTTTACCTACACTAACAGGACTGCAGTATTTTCAGATGACAGGCCACACCACCACCTCAAGGACAAGTAGGGACGTGCGATAAGTGCTGGCCCAGTCAGCAATACCTGCATCCTGCAAATGAAAATATAAGTCATTTAACCTCCAATTGTCCAAGCAGAGTTGGGCAATTCAAATGTTTTAGTCATATTTTCAAATTGATGACCTAAAAGTGTAGAATATAGGAGTAAACCCTTAAAGCTTGCCTTGCCACTCAGTATGATAATGGTTAATAATCCAACACTGTACCTGTACCAGCTTTCTCTCCATATTCTTTGATCCCTTCTAAGAACTGCATCTTTTTTGAAAGTCTTCAATATTTCGGCCTCATCAATTTCCTATGGCAGAGAATTTCATAGGCTCACCACTCTCAGGGTGAAGAAATTTCTCCTTATCTCTGCCCTAAAAGGCTTACCCCTTATCCTTATTCTCAGAATATGATCGCTCATTCTAGACTCCTTGATCATTGAGAACATCCTTCTTGCATCTACCCTGTCTCACCCTGTTGAATTTTATAAATTTTTTTATGAGATGTCCATGCAGATGCATTATTGTTGTTCAAATCCCAATTATGTAAGGTTGTTGTTCAGTCACTGGTACACCACTCCATGGCATTGGTATCCATAAAAAACTCATGGATTTATAGGCTCCAAGGAAATTCTCCTCAATTTAGGATTGATTCTCTGCTGCTCTTACCCTAGCAACGTCTCTGTTTCAGCACAAGGTATGTAAGTGCACTTCAGACCATTTCTATTCATGATACCCTCTGTTGTGCAAATTGCAAAGCGCCTTTAAATCTGTCAAGACAGTGGAAACACAATGGTGTGTTCTGTAATGGCTTGGGTAGGGCATATGCATGATTCTGGATTTCCTCTGTCTCAGATATCATCAGTCATAGTTGCAGGGAATTTTCCTCTTGCAGAGGATCCAACCATCAATCTGGGTTGAGGCTTCAAAATACTCTGCGAGTGTCAGGTGCACACAATGCATGTTCCATGAAGTATTTTAGGAATCTGGAAAAGATCTCAACTTCTCTGTGCTTTTTGTACTTGATGAATTGAAATAGTTGATGATAGAAAAATGTTTCTAGGGAGTTGACTTTGTTCAGAGAGTGTAAATGAATTGAATACTTTCTCATGTTACTGAATATTCATGGCATACAAACGTACTACAAGTAGGAGCCTCCCATAAGGACAAAGCCAGTGTAATTTTGGCACATTGCAAAGATGCCACTGACCTTACTGTTGCACCTGAATCTGCTGTTGGAAAATCTGCTGTACTTCCTTCCTGATTATGTCAACCCATATATCATGTTTCTCACTCTTGTGGCCTCCATAAATTACACCTCTCGTTGTAGATTCTCCCATTAGCTTGTCAATCCTCTCAGAATCTTATTTTACGTTTCTCAAATGCACAAGATATAATTAAGTCTGCTTTTGTACTTGTGAAATGAAAATAGTAGCCAACCAGTGCTCTGTGGGCATTGTTTGGGGGGGGTCAAAGTAGACAGCTGAAATTTATAAAATGTACCTCTTAATTACTTCTGCCCTCAGAGAGGCACAGAGAAGGAAGGTTTGGAAAGGTGTGCAAGATTAAAGATCACAAAGACCATTTGAGGGACCTGTCAATAATAAAATATAAGGAACATAGAGGTCAAAGAGGTGGCAAGTTGAAGGGAATGGATAAGGTTTTTTTTTATTTATTCAGTGTTGCTGGCTAAGTCAGCATTTTCTGCCCATTAAAAGTTGCTCTGAAAAAGTTGGTGAGTTGCCTTGTAATCCTTGGAGCATAGGGAAAACCAGTGCTGTTAGGGCGGAAGTTCCACGTTTTTGACTCAGTGATGCTGAATGAACAGCAATGTAGTTCCAATTCAAGGTGGTATGTGGCTTGAAGGGGATCTTGCATGGCTAAATATGTATAAAAGCACTTCCATTTATAGTGAAGAGTGCAGCTTGGTGAATTTGGAGAAGAAATAGCAATAGAAGCTGAGATTAAAATCAAAATTTACATAATAGTGGATAGGTCGATGAATAAAGTAATGAGGATATTCCAGTGACAAAATCCAAGTGAGGTGAGTGTTTACTTGTGAATGACTGACTTGTGAATAGGAGAGTCGACGTTTTGGGCAAAAGCCCTTCATCAGGAATAAGGGCTTTCACCTACAACGTCGACTCTCCTGCTCCCTGACCTGCTGTGCTTTTCCAGCATCACACACTCAACTCTAATCTCTAGCGTCTGCAGCCCTCACTTTTGCCCTGTCTTTATGAATATGTGAACCTTCTAAAATGGCAGTTGTGAAAGATGAAAGAAGATGAGGAGAAAGCACTGAAGAAGAAATGAGTGAAACCAAAGTGTGAATTGATTTCTAGGACACTTTGGATCTGCCGATTTTAAGGTTTCAGTAAGAGGCAAGGTGTCACTAACCTGGTCAAGTTTCAATAAACCTTGAGATGGTTTAGTTCGAAACATCCCAGTCCCAATCACACTCGACAGAACAGTTGCTGGCAGACTTGAAGAAAACCTTCCATATTGGTTTGCTGAACTAGTTTGGTGCTATTTCTCCAAACATTTGCATGTTATCTCTTGGTTCATATTCAAAATAATTTCAGAACAAAGTAAACCTCAGTCACAATTTTACTGTATAACTGTGGTATTTGGACTCTCAAAAGGATCTTGCTTTGAAAGATTTTTCCATTCCTTTTATTTATGTTTTTTTTAAGGAGATGGATGACAGATTTATTCCTTCAGTCACAAAATACAGTCTGGTGTGTGTTTAATCTAAAGGATACTTTTTACAATATACAGTACTATACTTACAAGCCCTCAAGTGAGTAACAGTTTGGGGATAAATTCAGACCCCTAGAGCATATTGGTGGATTATTTTATTGTCATTAGTTCATTTTTTATTTTTCTGAGAATATATTTATTATCTTTCTTAAACATTTGATACATTAAAAACATTTCATAATACAGACAGCAATTATTATTGTAACTTAACTAAAATGGTTTATTTGAAGGAAATTGCTGTTGATGGCTGAGGTTATTGATATCTGTCAGCGCATTAAAGCTAATTTATGCAAATGATTAGCATAGTCTGAAGTCTGAACATATCTTCAGAATTTGTTGAAGTTTGATGAGTTACACTTGCACAATTTTATATAAAATGTTAATCAAATGCATAACTCTGTGTGATGTTTTATCCTTTGTAATCTTGTCCAAGAGTAGTTTTGGAGCCAGTTTCTTTATCGAGGAATGGAATTACCCAATTCACTATGAACTAAACTGCAAAAGCTTTAATTAACATTCTTTCATTTCTCAACTGGTATTTATCACACTATAAATTATTCAGACCTGAGTGCTTTTCAGAATATGTTGTAAATAATTGTTAAAAATTAACTTTAGAAATAATTCAGTATCAAGAATAGAGAAAGGTTATTCTAAGTAGCTGCAAACATTTCAAACCTCAGCTTATTCTGCTCATCTGCTTTCATATTTTTGTTGAAAAACAGATTTGAATGTTAGTTTACACATTTTCTCAGTACTTAGGTATTTTCTTACAAAAAGCAATTAATTAGAATTAGAGGCTGCTTGTTGAATATACATTTGCCAAAATGTGAAACTCTGCCTATTAAATTGTACATCCCTACGTTTGAGATTGAAAATAGGAAAAGAATAGGAAATGGTACCTTGTACAATTGTCTGCCTTTTTCTTGCTTTTCATCTTTAGCTATAATTGTTAATGCAATAACTTAATAACTTAAACCAGTACAAATACATTAATGAGTAAAATTAGGCTAAAACTGCATATTTTTAAGAAAATAAATTATTTTTCGAAACCGTCTGTTCAAGGAAGTTATTACACACCTCGAGAGCAGGTGGGACTTGAACCTGGATCTCCGGTCCAGGATAAGGACACCACCACTGCACCACAACAATCCCTCCTCATCTATCTCTTTTTTTTTCCTCATCAACCTGTTTGGAGATGTTATTACTTACTTACATAAATTAAATACAACTTTGAGTATGTGAATTGTTAATTGGTTAAGTTGTGACACATCTTCATAATTTTGATCAAATGGGACAATGCAAAGTTAATTATCAGATACTTTGCATAATCATGAATGCTGGGAAAGAAAGGTTTACTTTCAAAATGAGAAAATTGAACATATGCTTGTTGCAATTTTTCAAAGTATGAATATTGAAACCAAAAAGTAATTAATGATCTATTTGCAGTGCAACTGCTGCATTGAATTTTGAGCTGCAAATTATAGTTATGGCTTATTTTCAGTGTTTGGAAGTGATACATATATTCAATGTGTATCTATAGTTATTTTATATTTTCATAAATTATCAATGATATTTTCATAATGTAATTTTTATGAAATGTAATTAACTTTTTGCATATGTGTTTCTATTTTCCACTTATTTGACCTCAGAGCAAGACATTTCCTCTTTGGAACAGACAATACG
This sequence comes from Chiloscyllium punctatum, assembly GCF_047496795.1. Lineage (NCBI taxonomy): Eukaryota > Metazoa > Chordata > Chondrichthyes > Orectolobiformes > Hemiscylliidae > Chiloscyllium > Chiloscyllium punctatum. The sequence goes on from NC_092742.1 coordinate 65,778,080, forward strand.
ATGTAGTTAAGTGCAGTTAAAATCTTAAAATGGAACTTAGGTGTGCTGACGAATAAAAGAAGTTAACTGTTTTTGTTCACTTGTTGAGCTGAAAATATTAATTTATCATTTCATGCTATGGTATGTGATGCAGGACTTGGGTATACATTGCTGCTACCTGTTGGATTTGTTTTATAATTGGCTAAGTATATATGGAAAGCTAATGCTTGATGTTGAAGTGCCCCGAACATTGCTCCTGTTAAAATTACTTGGTAAATAATTCATACAAATTATATTAATGCAAACGTCATTGCAACTTGGATTTATAGCGCACCTTCAATGTAGTGAAAGATTCAGTGGTATTCACTGGAGTCTAGTCAGAAAAAAAATATTTTGAACCAATGAACAAAACATTGGGCATGGGGATGAGCTTAAACACTCATTTGGTAAAGAAAAGGTGGAGAGTGAAGAGATTGGGCAGGGAATTCCAGAGTTTGGGCACTAGACTGTTTCAAGCATGACAACCAATAGTAGTGTGAATACGGATGAACAAGATGGCAATATTTTGGTGTACAGCAACAATTTGTTTCAGTAGCTTATAAAAAAGGCTATAACCTATAAAATGAAGACAAAAACAATTTTTTTTAAATCATGTAGATGATGAGCAGGCTTTGAGGAGCTGGGAGTTGAGTTACTAACTGAAGAATTCTTAGCCTTTGCAAAAACTAAAACAAAATGATTTGGAGATGCCGGTGTTGGACAGGGGTGTACAAAGTTAAAAATCACATAACACCACATTATAGTCCAACAGGTTTAATTGAAAGCACTAGCTTTCGGAGCACTGCTCCTTCATCAGGTGGTTGTAGAGTACACAATTATAAGACACAGAATTTCTAGCAAAAGTTGACAGTGTGATGTAACTAAAATTATACATTGAAAAATACCTTGATTGTTTGTTAAGTTTCTCATCTGTTGGAATGAACACGTTAGTTTCACTTCTTTAATATGTAAATCACAAAAATTTTTTTAAAGTTACATTCTCAGGTTAATTTTAACAATTGGTGTCAGCCCAGATAATGTGTTGAAGGTGTTAGCCCCCTGCGTGCTGTTGTCTGTGCCATAATGTTTAGACTGATTCTAATCTTTAAAAAATGAGTTAAACTGCATGAATCCATGTAAGAGTCTGTTTTGAGCAAAGTACAATGTAAGAACAAATTCACCCCACAAGCATTTATGTGGGTGGGTGAGTGGGGGTGTGTGTCTGTGTCTGGGGTGGGAGATTGAGTGTCTGTGAGAGAGTGTATATATATACATGTGTGTGTGTTTGTGAGTGTAAAGGGGTCTAAGTCTGTGAGAGGGTGCATGTGTGAATGTGGGAGTGTGTGACTATAAGAGTGTGTGTGAGAGTGCCTGAGTGCCTGAGTGAGTGAGTGAGTGTGTGTGTGTGTGTTTATAGTGCAATGGTGGTCACCTGTAGTGTGACATGACCTCAAGATCCCAATTGATGCCCCCCATGGGTACCAAACTTAGCTATCAGCCTGTGCTCGGCCATTTTTCGCTGCTGGCTGTCCTGAAGTCCGCCTTCGAGGATGGCCACCCGAAGGTCCGAGATTGAATGTCCTGGACTGCTGAAGTGTTCTCCAACTGGGAGGGAACCGTCCTGACTGTTGGTTTATTGTGCAGTGCTTATTCCTCCATTGCCATAGCCTCTGCTCGATTTCACCAATGTACCATGCCTCAGGGCATCCTTGCCTGCAGTGTATAAGATGGACAACGTTAGCTGAGTCGCATGCGTACATGGTGGGAGGTGTCCCCATGTGTAATGGTGGTATCAATGTCCACACTCCAGCACCTACCGTGACAGGGTTGTGTGGAGTTGTCCTGAAAGCCGGGCAGATTGCTATGAACAATGATCTGTTTGAGGTTTGGCGGTTGTTTAAAGGCGAGCAGTAGAGATGGGGAAGGTCTTGGCAAGGTGCTCATCCTCATTGATAATATGTTGCTGGCTGCGAAGAACTTGGCATAGTTTTTCAGCTCCTGGGAAATACTGGACAACAAAGGGTATCCTGTCGGTTGCAACACGTGTCTGTCTCCTGAGGAGGTCATTACGGTTCCTTGCTGTGGTATATGGGAACTGGTGGTCGATGAGTTGAGCATCGTACCCCGTTCTCATCCCTGAGCCCGTCACATTCCTCCTCATCAGAACAGATCTGGTGTACACATAGGGCTTATCCATAGGGGATGGCTGTTTTAATATGTTTTGGGTGGAAGCTGGAGAAGTGTAGCATTGTAAGGTTTTCTGTGGGTTTGCGGTATAGTATGGTGCTAAGGTACCCCCTCCTTGATGGCGATACACGTGTCCAAGATTGAGACAGATAGTAGAGAGTTGTCCATGGTGAATTTGATGTGGGATGAAACTTGTTAATATCACTGTGTAGTTTTATCAGTGACTCCTCGCCATGGGTCCGGAGGAAGAAAATGTCGTCAATGTACCTTGGGTATAGTGTTGGTTGGAGGTCCTGCATAGAGAAGAAGTCTTGTTTGAATCTGTGCATGAATATGTTGGCATATTGGGGTGCAAATGGATACCACCATTGCGCGTGGGGGCACCTCCCACCATGTTTGTGGCAGGCACGCATGTGACTCAGCCAACGTTGGTTATCTCATACGCTGCAGGGTGACCTGAGGTATGGTACATTGGTGAAACTGAGCAGAGGCTACGGCAATGGATGAATGGGAACCGCACAACAATCAACAGACAGGTCATCTGACAGACAGGAGTGTTCCCTCCCAGTTGGAGAACACTTCAGCGGTCCAGGACATTCGATCTCGGACCTTCGGGTGGCCGTCCTCCAAGGCGGACTTTGGGACAGCCAGCAGCGAAAAGTGGCCAAGCAGAGGCTGATAGCTAAGTTCGGTACCCATAGGAGGGGCCTCAATCGGGACCTTGGTGACCTCCATTGCACTACACACACACACACACACACACACACACAATCCTTTACAGAGACAGTCACACACACTCTCACACTCACACATGCACCCTTCACAGACTTCGACCCCTTTACGCTCTCACACACACATATACAGTCTCTCTCACAACCCCCACCTCAGGCATGCGCGCACACACACACATACACGTTTGTGAAGTGAATTTGTACTTGCAGGGTTGCATTGTTCAAAAACTGCATGAATCCATGTAAGATTCTGTTAACTCATTTTTTAGATTAGAATCAGTCTAAACATCATGGTACAGACAACACACATGGGGCGAACACCTTCAACACATTATCTGGGCTGACACCAATTGTTAAAGTTCACCTCGTAAGTAACTTTAAAAAAAATTTTGTGATTTACATATTAAAGAAGTGAAACTAGCATGTTCATTCTAACAGATGAGATACTTAACAAACAATCCAAGGTATTTTTCAAGTATAATTTCAGTTACATCACACTGTCAACTTTTGCTGGAAATTCTGTGTCTTACAATTATGTACTCCACAGCCACATGATGAAGGAGCAGCGCATCGAAAGCTAGTGCTTCCAATTAAACCTATTGGATTATAACCTGATTTTGTGTGATTTTTAACTTAAAGCAAAATGCTTACTGTTGGATGTGATTCCATAATTGGGCAGCATTTGCCACTATTTACACTATTTGCCACTTTAGGATAACCAAGCAAACATGTAGCTCATTTATCCTTGATAGTTGGGACATACATTCAAATGCAGAGGACACATTCTCTGCACATGAATGGAATATTCTCAAATCTTTTTTTGAACTGTTTGGGAGAATGGGGACCCTAGAGTTCGCTATAGTTTCTCCTTGGCAGCACCTTAGCAAGTCCCTTTTCTTCTTTAGAATAAATTGTGAATGAATTGAAATTTAGCATTCTTGAGTTTCTCTTGATGAGTGCAAGGTAAAATAATAGGTGACTTTACCATTTTTTATGTAACTCTAATTTTTTTTCAGGGGAGGCTGTTTTCATTGTGAAGGCCAGCATTTAATATTCATTTTTAATTATCTTTGAAAAGGTGGTTTTGAGCCACCACTTTCAGCTGCTGCAGTCCGTGGAATAGGTCCAGCCACAATTCTGTTACAGAGGAAATTCCAGGATTTTTACTGACTGACAATGTAGAAATTCCAAGTCAGGTTTGTGCATAATTGGAAATAGAATATGAAGTTTGGGCTATTCCTACATATCTGATGCTCTTGGAGCCATCAAGTCATAGAGATGTACAGCACGGGAACAGACCCTTCGGTCCAATTTGTCCATGCCAGCCAGATATCCCAACCCACCTAGTCCCACCTGTCAACACCCATATCTCACCAAACCCTTCCTATTCATATACCAATCTAGATGCCTTTTAAATGTTGCAGTTATACTAACCTCCACCACTTCCTCTGGCAGCTCATTCCATACACGTACCACCCTCTGCGTGAAAAAGTTGCCCCTTAGATCTCTTTTATATCTTTCCCCTCTCACCATAAGCCTATACCCTCTAGTTCTGAACTCCCCAGCCCAGGGAAAAGATCTTGTCTGTTCACGCTATCCATGCTCCTCATGATTTTATAAACCTCTAGACGGTCACCCATCCGCCTCCGGCGCTTCAGGGAAAATGGCCCCAGCCTGTTCAATCTCTCCCTATAGCTCAAATCTTCCAACCCCGGCAACATCCTTGTAAATCATTTCTGAACGCTTTCAAGTTTCACAGCATCTTTCCGATAGGAAGGAGACCAGAATTGCATGCAATATTCCAACAGTGGCCTAACTAATGTCCTGTACAGCTGCATCATGACCTCCCAACTCCTGTACTCAATACTCTGACCAATAAAGGAAAGCATACCAAACAGCTTTGCTATTCTATCTACCTGTGACTCCACTTTCAAGGAGCTATGAACCTGCACACCAAGGTCTCATTGTTCAGCAACACTCCCTCGGACCTTACCATTACGTATATAAGTCCTGCGAAGATTTACTTTCCCAAAATGCAGCTTGTTGGACCTAGGACACAATCCTGAGGGACTCCTGCAAAGATGTCCTGGAGCTGAACTTACTGACCTTCCACAACCTCAAACAACTTCCTTTGTGCCAGATATGACTCTAGCCAGTGGACTGTTTGCCCCCAACATCCATTGAGTCCAGTTTTGCCAGAGCTTCTTGATGCTATACTATATCAAATGCAGCCTTGATGTCAAGATTTGTCATTCTCACCTTACCTCTGGAATTCAGCTTTATTGTCCAGGTTTGAACCAAGGCTGTAATGAGATCAGGAGCTGGGTGACACTAGCAAAACCCAAACTGGGCATCACGGAGCAGGTGCTACTTGATAACATTGTTGACAACCCCTTCTTTCATTTCACGGATGATGGATGGTAGACAGATTGGGTGGTAATTGGCCAGTTTGTATTTGTCCTGCTTTTTGTGTACAGGACAAACCTGGGCCATTTTCCACATTGCCAAGTAGATGCCAGAGCTATAACTGTACTGGAAGAGCTGTAAAGTACTTAAATCAAGTTTTGGGATTTACAGATCAATGAAGCAAAATCTGCAACCCATTCCAAAAGATAAAAGACTCAACAACAATCCAAATCCGCTCAACGTATCATTTCAGCTGCATGACATTAAAACCCTTTCCTATAAATTCTATGTCCTATGGTCCCATGCTCCACAACCACCTGACGAAAGAGCAGCGCTCCCAAAAGCTAGTGCTTCCAAACAAACCCATTGGACTATAACCTGATGTTGTTTCATTTTTAACTTTGTCCCCTCCAGTCCAACACCGACTCCTCCACGTCATTGCTGAAATGTACTTCAACATCCCAGAAAAATATAGTGCGTAAGTTTCTGCCCTATGGAATTGCCATCTTCCAGCACTTGGAACACCAGAAACAGGTTAAACTGGCATTGTTTTATAAGTTTCTCAACACTTTGCAGCCAATTATATTTGAAGCTTAATCACTATTAGTTTGTGGGTAAATTTGGATCCTATGTCCACACAAACAGCAGTGAGAAATCAAGCAATCTTGTTTCTTACGTGTATTTTTCTGTTACCACAGATGCTGCATGACTTGCTGAGGAGTTCCTAAATTTTAGGGTTTTATTTTTCATTTCATTGGTATTAGTTAGGAAACAAATATTGAACAGACTCACTGAGACAAAATTCCAACTTTCCTTCATTAGTCTGTCAGCGATCTGTAACGTTCACCTGGCTATAGTTTGATTTTAATATCTCACTGAAAAGCAAACACCTCTGATAAAGTTTCATTCATTCCTTTCCTCGGAGGATGAGGATACAGTAACCGAATGGTGTTGTAATTTGCCACATACTGACTCAGTAATGTGATGTTGGCATCCCACAATCCTGTGAGGGTGGGGGCAGTCAGGGTGGGTGTGTAAGCCTATGGGGGTGGTTGTCAGGGTAAGCATCAGGGGTGGGGTCAGTCCAGAGGCCAACAGGATAGCAATCAGTTTGCCATTTCAGGGCTGTAATTTTTCAAAAATCTTTGTATTCTGGCGAAGTGCAAGACAAATGGAAAACTGCTAATATGATACCACGAGTCAAAATAGGATGGAGGAAAAAGCAGGTACCTATAGGTCAGTTTGGGCGGTAGATTTCTGGGAGGGGGATTTCAGTTTGGGGTTGCTTTTGGGGAAGGATGTGGTTTGCAGGAAGGGATCAGTTTGGGGTGTAGTTTTGTTGGGGGAGGCGGGGGAAGATGTGATTTTGGGTGGGGAGTTTGGAGGGATGATTTGTTTGGGGGTGGGTCAGTATGAGAGAAGGTTTCGGAAGAGTCCGTTTGGGGAATGATTTTGGGTAGGGGTTGGTTTTCTGGGGTGATTTTTTGGGAGGGTGGGGTTAGTTTGGGAGGTGGTTCCAAGTGTAGGTTAGTTTGGGGGGTGTCAGTTCAGGGGATGGTTTTGATAGGGGTGCAGGAGGTGGTTTCAGAGAGGTAGTGTTAGTTTGGGGGTAATTTTGGAATGGTGGTGTGTTTGAAGGGGTTTGTCGGTCATTTTGTGGGGTCAGTTTGGGGGATGGTTGAAACGCGTGTTTAATTTGAGGGGTGGTTAATTTGGGGAAGCAATGACTTTCAATGAATTAGATGTTTGGGCAGGTTAGTTTCAGAGGGTCAGTTTGGAGGGAGGTTTTGGGGAGGGGGTCGGTTTGGGGGGTGAGGAGGTTAGTTGGGGGTGTGATTTTTGATGGAGTTAGTTTGGGTGATGTCAGTTCAGGGAGAGTTTTAATGAGGTGGAGGGCTGGGGAAGAGCAGGATTATTTTGAGGATTAATTCCATAAGGGGTGTCAGTTTGGCAGTTGATTCAATGGTGGGTTATTTTGGGGAGGGGTGTCCAGTTTGCAGATGATTTCAGAGTGATGGGGTCTAGTTTGGGTTGGAGAAAGTAAAGACTGCAGATGCTGGAGATCACAGTTGAGTGTGTTGCTGGGAAAGCACAGCAGGCCAGGTAATATCCGAGAAGCAGGAGAATCAATACTTTGGGCACAAGTCCCCCATTCCTGATGAAGGGCTTATGCCCAAAACACCAATCCCTCACCGCTCCTCGGACACTGCCTGACCCGCCGTGCCCTCCCAGCAACACACTGTCAATTCTAGTTTGGGTTGGTTTAAAAAGGAGGGTGGTACACTTGCCAAGTGTTTTCAGTGAGGGATTGTGGTTCAGTTTGGGGAGATTTCTGGTGTTGGGAGGGAAGAGGGGGAGCGGCTTAGTTTACGGGAGGTTTCATGAGGTGGTCCAGTTTGGGGGAGACTTTGGGGGGAGGGGGAATGGTTTTGTTTGCAGGAGGTTTTAAGAGGTCTAGTTTAGGGGAGGTTTTGATGTTAGCTTGGGATGCGGTGGTGGTAGTTCAGTTCAAGTGGGGTGGTGTTAGTTTGGAGGGTGGTGTTGTGTAGTTTAGAGGGTAGCTCAGATTGGTGGGTGGGTGGGTTGCGTTGGTTTGGCTGGTGGTCAAGTTTGATGGTGGGAGGAGATTGGTGTTACTTTGGAGGAGGGTTTGGTGAGGCCATGCAATGGTGGTATCTATGATCACTGCCATGTCCAGTTGTCCAAGGAATTTTCCCTGAGCCCGATAAATGGGCAGATCTCTCTGCTATTGATCGATCACCATCTCCTGCAAAAGTGCATTATTCTGCCTTTGACCACACACAGGTCGCGATGTTTTGAACTTCTTGGCCGGAGGAGGCCGACTCTCCATTGAGACTCTGATTCACAGTTACACAGCAACTATCATGCTGCTGCTTCTCCTTCAACCTGTTGTAGGTGTGACACCATGAGCTTTGAGAGGTGTATTTTGTCCTTTTTTTTTCAAAGAGATGTTTTGAGCCAGAGGTGCCAATTTGTCTCTCCCAATTCAAATAAAGTAAACAGCTTGATACGCCCTTAGTATAAATGGATGCAGTCAGGCTCCTACGGAACTACGATTTTAGTTTAGCTTTCAGTTATTGTTGGGGTTTTAAAGTTAGCTTTGGAAACTGTTTCATCTGTCTCAGCCATTGCAAAAATGTGGAGTTTTCTGTCTCTTTGCCCAAATTTTTTCTTGATGTTCTTTTCCCCTGCATTGGAGAAATCACATATGAGACAATCTGTTTTTTCTGAATTTGTCTCTGCCAAGGGTATGTTTATGGAATTTTACTGTATTGAAACAGTTGCTGTTAATAGTTAAATAACCTGTTATTCTGTTAACTTTTACCCTATTAGAAAACTTGTACCAATTCTTTCTTTTGTTCATATTTTAGCTGGATGTAGGAATGCAATATATTTTGCTTTAAAGCCCAGTAGTGTGACCAATTGAATTACATCAGGAATACAAAACCTTACATTTCACTTTATATAAGGTAAAAGTTAGAGTCTAAGCTATTTCCTTGATGCATTTGAAGTGGATTTGGGGGTATGGTCCAAAATAAATTGGGATCCTGGATTTGGGAGTCGTTGCAGTGTATCTTGCAAATTGTTCATGCTGAAAGAGTTACACTCAATTCAGTTATGGAATGGATCTCTTTACAAATTTGAGTAATGCTTGTTCTCCACTGTTTGTTTATGGGGGAAAAAAAGAAATGTAATGTAATTGTTCTCATTCACATTTTTATATTGAATGAATGCAAATTTATTAAAATTGGCACCTATCTGAAGCTCACACTACCAACATGATTGGAGGCTCTTTCTGTATTCAAGATTAATTAGGCAAACACCTAAGATCATCCCAGACTCCATTTTTCTACTATGCATGTTTTTTTCGTCATTAGCAACAGAAAGTCAACCAATTGTTTATTTTTAGAGAAATAGAGTGTAAAGATTTTTGCTGATTGCCTTTACAGTTAGGCTGTAATACTGAAACTGTCAAGAGAAGATGTCAGTAAAGATAATAGCACAATAAATTATCATGTTATAATAAATTGTTTTTGTAATTTTGTTCAGAATTAAATAAGGTTAACACTGAAGTGGCAAAAATCGCTGCCAGCATTTGTAGACTGTATTTATGACTACAAAACAACAAAATTTAAGATATTGTGCTAGTGAAGCAAGTACCTTAAATATTTAAGCATGACACATTTGTTGAATGAGTAAGGATTTAGCAATGTGAAGACTTTCCTGAATTTATTATGGTATTGTTTTCATGTTCAGATTTAGCAGCGCATTTCTTCTTAGAAAAGTTTGAATGATTAAAGTTACCATACCACATGATGTATGGAATGAGGAACTTTTATTGTGAATTTTGGGCAATTGCATAATGTTCAACATTACATGATGCTGTGGCTTTAAAATGATTCACTTCTTGGGGATAGAAATATATTAATAATTGCATCTTCAATATATTTCATTTCACTGCTGTATTTGGTTAGTTTTGACAGTATGAGAGGTTGTTGAAGTAGAAGGATCACCTATAATAGTTTATAAATCATCAAATGTTGCCAGTATGATCAAAATGTTAGTTTTGTCTCACTTTTTTTCAAAGACAAATTCTGCATTTTCATTCGTAAATTTGAACTGATAGATGCCTTGCAAAAATATATAAATATAGTGAATAAACTTACTGCTTTTGTTGGGAAGAAAGAAACCTTTGACTTTTTTAAGGAATCATCTGAAGTTTGGAAATACAGACACTGCTCCATCATACATGATGAACTCCTCCAGTACATATATTTAGTAATCATGCATAGTGTTTAAGTGAAATTCATGTATTGAACCCCCTCAACAAACATTGTAAAATCAAGTGCTGTCTAAATAATAGACCAAATAAGCCGAAAGTACCACAGGATTAGCTTAACTCTTTGCAGTATAATGATGTTACTCATTTGTATATATTGGTTCGGTGTCAGATTTGCTTTAGTGTAGAACTCTCACACCCCAAGCCAGAAGGTTCAAGCTTGGATAAGCAGGGAATTCTCTTATTCTCCTCAATAACATTCTTTCCTCAATCTCATTAGATTAACTTGTCAAATGTTAGTAGGCTGTTGAATATAAATTTGCGCTATCACTTGCCTATGTGTAAACAACCAGATTTAAAATTTATAAAAATAAGTGGCAAATAAAAATGCGACCAAGTGTGTCATTTAGAACTGTGGCACTACTTTTACAAGTCAAATCCGAAGGACAAAATTCCAGAAATGCAGTTTGCAGGTGAAACAGTCAACCAAGTGCGGCTATAGATATATCATAAAATGTTTTTGTTACTGGCCCAGGAATCTGGAAATCTGAACTAATAATTTAACAAATATGAGCAATGAAGGAAGAAGAGTGGAATGTAGTGGAGAGACATTTTTGTGGCCATTGGACTTGACTCCAGGATACTATGTTGCCTCCATGGTGCCAGGTTCATGGATGCCACATTTTTCTGGGAGAAGATAAACAGAGATCACAGTTCATGTAACTTATACTGTCTTGTGAAGGAAGGGGCCAGACATCCTGAAAGCCAGTTTCAAGGAGCTCAACAACAGGCTGAAAAGCAGGATTTCCAAATCTGTACTGTTGGAATTGTTCTCAGTCCCACGTGCTAGTGACCATAAAAACAAGACAATTAAACATTCAAAGTTTGTGAGAAGATTTGTAGCTCGGGTGCTCGTTGTTGTGGTTCTGTTCGCCGAGCTGGGAATTTGCATTGCAGACGTTTCGTCCCCTGTCTAGGTGACCTCCTCAGTGCTTGGGAGCCTTCTGTGAAGCGCTTCTGTGGTGTTTCCTCCGGCATTTATAGTGGTTTGTCTCTGCCGCTTCCGGTTGTCAGTTCCAGCTGTCCGCTGCAGTGGCTGGTATATTGGGTCCAGGTCGATGTGTTTGTTGACAGAATCTGTGGATGAGTGCCGTGCCTCTAGGAGTTCCCTGGCTGTTCTCTGTTTGGCTTGTCCTATAATAGTAGTGTTGTCCCAGTCAAACTCATGTTGCTTGTCATCTCCGTGTGTGGCTACTAAGGATAGCTGGTCGTGTCATTTTGTGGCTAGTTGGTGTTCATCGATGTGGATCGTTAGCTGTCTTCCTGTTTGTCCTGTGTAGTGTTTTGTGCAGTCCTTGCATGGAACTTTATACACTACGTTGGTTTTGCTCATGCTGGGTATCGGGTCCTTTGTCCTGCTGAGTTGTTGTCTGAGAGTGGCTGTTGGTTTGTGTGCTGTTATGAGTCCTAGTGCTTGTAGTAGTCTGGCTGTCAGTTCAGAAATGTTCTTGATGTATGGCAACGTGGCATGTCCTCATTCCGTTGTCTTTCCCTTAGGCATCTGTTGATGAAATTGTGCGGGTATCTGTTTTTGGCGAATACATTGTAGAGGTGGAGTTCTTCCTCTTTTTGCAGTTCTGGTGTGCTGCAGTGTGTTGTGGCCCTTTTGAACAGTGTCTTGATGCAACTTCTTTTGTGCGTGTTGGGGTGGTTGCTTTCATAGTTCAGGACTTGGTCTGTGTGTGTGACTTTCCTGCATACCTTTGTGGTGAATTCTCCGTTCAGTGTTCTCTGTACCATCACGTCTAGGAATGGGAGTTGGTTGTCCTTTTCTTCCTCTCTAGTGAATCTGATTCCTGTGAGTGTGGCATTTCTGAACTGACAGCCAGACTACTACGACCACTAGGACTCATAATAGCACACAAACAAGCCACTCTCAGACAACAACTCACCAGGACAAAGGACCCGATACCCAGCATGAGCAAAACCAACGTAGTGTACAAAATCCCATGCAAAGACTGCACAAAACACTACACGAAGACAGCTAACAATTCGTATCCATGAACACCAACTAGCCACAAAACGACACGACCAGCTATCCTTAGTAGCCATACACGCGGATGACAAGCAACATGAGTTTGACTGGGACAACGTTACTATTGTAGGAAAGCCAAACAGAACAGCCAGGGAATTCCTACCGGCATGGCACTCATCCACAGATTCTATCAACAAACACATCGACCTGGATCCAATATGCCAGCCACTGCAGCAGACAGCTGGAACTGACAACCAGAAGCGGTAGAGACAAACCACTATAAATGCCGGAGGAAACAGCACAGAAGCGCTTCACAGGAGGCTCCCAAGCACTGAGGATGTCACCTCGACAGGGGACGAAACGTCTGCAATACAAATTCCCAGCTCGGCGAACAGAACCACAACAGAATTAAACATTTGACATTTAAACAAATGGCTGGAGTGCATCAGATTTTTGAGACATTGGGACTTAAACTGGTGGCTATGGGATTGATATAAGATGCACATGTTTTATTTTGGCATGATGGAGCCAACATTCCCACAAAGAAATTTGCTAATGCTGTTGACCAGGTTTAAAATAGTTTTGTTGGTAATGGGAACCTAAGGGAGGAGTTCAGATTCAAGGAACGGAAAATTAGGAAGAGAAAGTGAAAAAAGTTAAGCTGAATAGAAGACACAAAAAGCAATAATACAGATGAAACAGGATCAAAATGGAGAATAATGTTGATAACACTTAATTAAAGACACTTTATCAAATGCATGTAGCATTCACAAAATAGTAAATTATTTGAATTAATTAATTGGGTTAAATTGGGTTTAATTTTGTGTTTTAAAAAACTGACCATAATGCAAAGAGCTTTCAAAAACTGGTATTTGAAAGAGTAAATGTAGTTTTAAGATAACCTGATACCCATGGAAGGCGTTGCAAACAATTGTTTGATTAAGCAATAACTGAAGATTCGATTGAACATGATCTGGAGCGGGGGCTATGTGCTCTTGTTGTTAATAAGAAATTGATTGGTCTGTTGACCAGTGACAGTTAACAACAATTGATACTTTTGCCCGCCAACCAGTGTTGATAGTTCTGAGGTGGTTGAGCAGCTTGGAGCTAAAAATAAGAAAGAGAGAGAAAAAGATGTGTGCATGTCTCTTCCTTGCCCACAAGCTGCCTGGTCTCTACTTCTAAAAATCTCCGGTTAATCCTGAAGAAAACCAAATACTTTTCCTACAGCAGTTGCTGTAAGCTGTGACTTTTGAACTAATAAATCAGACAATCTCTAAGTGAATCAGCCAGTATGTTCAACCATCCTAAGAAAGGCATCTGAATAATAGGAGGTCCGGCCAGCTGAAGAAGAATTATCTCAACATCCAAGCCAGAAAATAGAGACTATTGAGCTGGTTTACCTGTTTTCCTATCTCTCCCAATGATTTATTTTCCCTATTACATCGTCTCTGCATGTGTGTGTGCGCGCAGATATATAATTGGGAATTTATAAGAGGATTTAAATTTTAGTTAGTGTTTTTGCTAATGCTTTATATCTGCTTACCTGTAGCTATACTGTTTACTTGTAATCAATAACAAATCTTCATTAGTACAGAAATCTGGTCCATGCTTTCTATCAACCTAAGTCTGAAAGTCAGATGAGTGGGGTACTGTGTATTTTTGAAAAAAAGGTTTAATGTTGAGCACAACTCCCAAAAGGACAGGGCTTGATTTATGGTGCATTAGTGCAGTGTGTCATAACACAAGGATGTTCTGCATTTAGAATGGATAGACAAAATAGAAACGGAGGTGGGATAGCACTCCTAGTAAGGAACTACACCAGTATATTAGCAAGAGAGGATATTGGATTAAAGAATCAAGGTGTAGAATTGGTCTGGATGAAGTAAGAAACTGTAAGAGTGAAAAAAAGCATTGATGCAACTTGTTTAGACAATACCAAACTGTAATAATGTTAGACTCGCAGTAAATAAGGAAATTAGAGATGTATATATTGGTAATACAGTAATGGGCTGATTCAATTTGCATATAGATTGTGTTAACGTCAGTGCTAATGCTGTTGCAGATGAATTCCTGCTGTGTGTATGCAGGCTGTTGGAACAGATTGTTGTACCAGCAGAAATCATATATTTTTGGATTTGGTTTTGTGTAAAAAGAAAGGGTTTACTAATATCTTGCTATAAAGGAACCTTTAGGAAATAGTAAACATAGAATGAAAGAATTACATGAGTTTTGCATTTGAGCTGGCTTTAGAATAAACGAAGTATTAAATCTGAGCAAGGGAAACTGTGAAGGCATGAGAGCCTCATTGGCTAATACGGATTGGAAAACACTAAAAATTTTGACAGTAGAGTCGGCAGGCAGTAGTTCTTAAAGAAATACTGCAAATTCTATATCACATATATATTTCTCTGAGGCTGAGGCACTCCTGGTGAATCAGCCATGGCTTAAAAAAAACACAAAATTAAGGATTGCAATAGATCAAAGGAGGTTGCTAGGAAGAATGCTAGAAATAATGGTAAGCTTGAGGATTGGAAGCAATTTGGGACCACCATGGTGGGGAAAGACTTTCATCTTTGCTAGAAATGAACATAAAGACAACTGTAAAATCTATGTAAAAAAGAAAAAAATGAACAATTAAAAAACATGAGCCCAGCATGGGAGAATTTACAGTGGGGAGCAGGGATGGAGAAAACAAACAATTATTTTGCTTCTGGCTTCGTGAAAGAGAATCTCCCAGAAAAGCTAGACAGTAAAGGGCTTGGGTAAAAGAAAAGCTTAAAAAGACTTAGTACTGGAGATAGTAAAAGATGCAAACAAGATTGACAAATCTCAGATCACATAAGATTCATCCCAGACTGTTGAAGAACGCAGCAGTAGAGACAGTCGATGTATTGGTGGTTATCTTTGATGCTATAAATTTTGGAATGGTTTCTGCTGATCAAAAGGTCGCAAATGTTAACCACACTATTTTAAAAAGGGAGGGAGAGTGGAGAACTATAGGCCTATTACCTTGAAATTGGTAGTAGGGCAAATGTTTGATTCTGTCACAAAAGATGTGATAACTCAACATTTAGAAAGAAGGGAAAATCCAAAGAATCATAGAATCCCTACGATGTGGAAGCAGGCCATTTGGCCTATTGATTCCACAAAGACCGTCTGAAGAGCACTTCACCCAGATCCACCCCTTTACCCAATCCCTGTAGCCCTGCATTTCCTATGACTAACCCACCTAACCTGTACATTTCTGAACACCATGAGCAATTTAGCAAAGCCAGTCCTTCTAACCTGCACATCTGTAGACTGTAAGAAAATGAGGACTGCGGATACTGGAGATCAGAATAGAGTGTCTGGTGGACGCAGACGCAGCAGGTCAGGCAGCATCCGAGGAGCAGGAGAGTTGACATTTTGGGTATACACCCTTGATCAGGAATGAGGCTTGTGGGCCGGGGAGCTGAGAGATAAATGGGAGGGGGTTGCAGTTGGGGCAGGGTAGCTGAGAATGCGATAGGTAGATGAAAAGGGGGGGAAAAGGTGATACACCGGAGAGGAAGGTGAAGTGGATAGATGGGAAAGGCGATGGACAGGTCAAAAGGGCAGTGCTGAGTTGGAGGCATGGGACTGGGATAAGGTGGGAGGAGGCAAAATGAGGAAACTGATGAGATACACATTAATCCTGTGTGGTTGCAGGGTCCCAAGGCAGCTTCCTCCAGGTGTCAGTTGGTACGGGTTTGGCATTGGAGGTGGTCCAGGACCTGCATGTCCTTGACGTAGTGGGAGGGGGAGTTGAAGTATTCAGCCATGGGGTGGTGGGGTTGGTTGCTGCAGGTGTCCCAGAGATGTTCTCTGAAATGATCTGTAAGTTGGCATCCTGTCTCCCTGATGTCGAGGAGACCACATTGGGTGCAATGGATACAGTAGATGACATTGGTGGAGGTATAGGTAAATTTCTCTCTGATGTGGAAGGGTCCTTTGGACCCTTGGACAGAGGTGAGGTGGGGAAGTGTGGGCACAGGTTTTGCACTTCCTGCGGTGGCAGTGGAAGGTGCCGTGTGTGGGCTGGTGGGGCGTGGATCAGACAAGGGAGTTCCTCATCAACAAGCCCACCGATTCCTATAGCAACCTGGCCGACACCACCTCCCATCCTACCTTCTGTAAAAACGCCACCCCTTATTCCCAATTTCTCCGCCTTCACCGCATCTGTTCCCAGGATGACCAGTTACACCTTAGAAAATCTCAGGTGGCCTCCTTCTTCAAAGATCAGAATTCCCTTCTCACGTGGTCGACGATGCCCTTCAGTGTATCTCCTCCGTTTCTCTGCCTTTGAACTGCACCCCTCCCAATGCAACAAGGACAGAACCCCCTGGTTCTCACCTTCAACCCCACCACCTCTGTATACATTGTATCATCCTCTGCCACGTCTACCATCTACAAACAGACCTCAAAATGAAGGACATAACTCCATCCTCACCCCTATCAGCGTTCCAGAGAGACCATTTCCTCCGTGATTCCCTCCCCACGGCCACCTCCCCACCAGCACACACCTAATCCCTGCACCTTCCAGTGCCACAGCAAGAAGTGCAAAACATGTGCCCACACCTCCCACCTCACCACCTTCCAAGGCCCCAAAGGATCCATCCACATCTGACAGAAATTTAACTCCATCTCCACTGATGTCATCTACTGTATCTGCACCCGTTGTGGTCTCCTCTGCATCAGGGAGACAGGATGCCAACTTGTGGATCATTTCAGAGAACATTTCTGGGACACCCACATCAACCAACCCCACCACCCAGTGGCTGAACACTTCAACTTCACCTCCTTACGCCTCCAAGGACATGCAGGTCCTGGGTTTCCTCCATTGCCAAACCCTTACCACCCAATGCCTGGAGGAAGCCACTTTGAGAGACCCTGAAACCACATAGGATTCATGTGGATTTTACCAGTTCATCTTTTCCCCATCTCCCACATTATGCCAGTCCCAAGCCTCCAACTCAGCACTGCCCTCTTGACCCTCCCATTTATCTCTCAGCCCACAAGCCTCAATCCCAATGAAGGGCTTGGCCCGAAACATTGATTCCCCTGTTCCTCGGATGCTGCCTGACCTGCTGTGCCTTTCCACACTCTTGACATCTTTGGAGGAAAGTCAGAGCACCCGGCGGAAACCCACGCAGATATAGGGAGAATGTGTTCACTCTACACAGATAGTCACCTGAGGATGAAATTAAACCCAGCTCCCTAGCAGTGTAATGCAGCAGTGCAGACCACTGAGCCACTTGCCTCCCATAACCAAAGGGCTGCTCTCTCATTACAGACAGCGACACACAAAAACTGATGTTGGCTTAACCTGAGGGTCACTACACCTCCGTGACGGGAGAGGTTGAGAAGGTGAATCATTCACATTGACCACAGCCAATGAAGGATTTGAACCTGTACAGTTGGCATCACTTGATTTTGAAAACTGGCTGTGGAATCAATTTAGCTAATCAATGATAAGGCATTAGAAAGAGTCAACATAAAGTTATGTGAGGAAAATCATGTTAACTCAACTTGGAGTTTTCTGAAGATCTTTGGGCAATATACTATTATTTACTATTGATTGTGAATTATTTAATAGAGAGTAGGGATAAACAGATCATTTTCAAGGTTGCAGGCTGTTATGAGTGAGGTGCCACATGTGTCAGTGCTTGGTCAACAACTATTTTTTCATTGTTCATTCACGGGATCTGGGCATCGCTGGTTAAGGCAGCATTTATTGCCCATTCCTAATTGTCCTCAGAATCAACTGCATTGCTGTTATTTTGGAGTCGTATGTAGGCCAGATCAGGTAAGATTAGCAGTTTCCTTCATTAAAGGACATTCGTGAACTAGATGGGTTTTTCTGACAATCAACACTGGATTTATTGTTATCATTAGGTTGTTAAGTCTAGATGTTTTACTGAATTCAAATTCCACCATTTGCTGTGGCACGACCCGAACTGGTTCCCCAGAACATTTCCTGGGGTCTCTGAATTAACAATCCGACTAAAACACTTCCACAATCTATAGAAATGAGGAGGAGGAGGATGAAAGGAGCTTGACCTCGGGGAAGGGAGTGTCGAGTTTCTAAATCAAGTTGCTATTAAAAAGGAAGAGGTGTTTTGTGTCTTAAAAAGTATTAAGACCATAAGACATAGGAATGGAAGTAAGGCCATTTGGCCCATCAAGTCCACTCCACCATTTAATCATGGCTGTTGGGCATTTCAACTCCACTTACCCACACTCTCACCATAAGCCCATTAATTCCTTGTGAAATCAAAAATTTATCAATCTCTGCCTTGAAGACATTACATGTCCCGGTCTCCACTGCACTCTGTGGCAATGAATTCCACAGGCCCACCATTGTCTGGCTGAAGAAATGTCTCCACATTTTCATTGCATTTAGAAATTGTGCCCTCATGGCCAAATGCCCTGTTATGCAGCCCGTGGTGACCCCATCATTCTGAAGCTTCTTACGACCTTCTCAAATTCAGTCATGGAATGTTAGCTAAACTTAATAACATGATCAGGATATTCGTAGTCTCCTCAGAGAAAGTGAAGACTGCAGATGCTGGAGATCAGAGTCGAGAGTGTGGTGCTGCAAAAACACAGCAAGTCAGGCAGCATCCAAGGAGAAGGAGAATCGCATTTCAGGCATAAGCCCTTCATCAAGAATGAGGCTTGTGGGCCGGGGGGCTGAGAGATAAATGGGAGGAGGAGGTGGGGCTGAGAGGGAAGGTAGCTGAGAATGCAATAGGTAGATGAAGTTGGGGGTGGTGGGGGGTGGGGAGGTACTAGGTGGGGGGTGGAGAGGCGGATGAAGCGGATAGATGGGAAAGACGATGGACAAGTCAAGAGGGAGGTGCCAAGTTGGACACTTGGGACTGGGATAAGGTGCAGGGAGGGGAATTGAGGAAACTGGTGAAATCCACATTAATTCCATCTGGCTGCAGGGTCCCAAGCAGAAGATGAGGCGTTCTTCCTCCAGATGTCGGGGAGTAAGGGTTTGGTGATGGAGGAGGTCCAGGACCTATATATCCTTGGTGGAGTTGGGGGCAGTTGAAGTGTTCAGTCATGGACGGTGCGGATGTCCCAGAGATGTTCCCTGAAATGATCCATAAATTGGCTTCTTGTCTCCCCAGTGTAGAGGAGACCACATCGGATCTAATGGATATAGTAGATGACATTAGTGGAGGTAGAGGTAAATTTCTCTCTGTTGTGCAAGGATCCTTTGGGGTTTGGACGGAGGTAAGAGGGGAGGTGTGGGCGCAGATTCTGCACTTCCCGCAGTGGTAGGAAGGTGAGGTGTTTGCTGGTGGGGAGCGTGGATCTGCTGCCGAGGACATGGAGGTCCCGGGCCTCCTTCACCGCCGCTCCCTCACCACCAGACACCTGGAGGAAGAACGCCTCATCTTCCACCTCGGAACACTTCAACCCCAGGGCATCAATGTGGACTTCAACAGTTTCCTCATTTCCCCTTCCCCCACCTCACCCCAATTCCAAACTTCCAGCTCAGCACTGTCCCCATGACTTATCCTGACTTGTCCTACCTGCCTATCTCCTTTTTCCACCTATCCACTCCACCCTGTCCTCCCTGACCTATCACCTTCATCCCCTCCCCCATTCACATTGTACTCTATGCTACTTTCTCCCCACCCCCACCCTCCTCTAGCTTATCTCCCCATGCTTCAGGCTCACTGCCTTTATTCCTGATGAAGGGCTTTTGCCCGAAACGTCGATTTCAAAGCTCCTTGGATGCTGCCTGAACTGCTGTGCTCTTCCAGCACCACTAATCCAGAATCTGACAAGGGAGTCACTGAGGGATTGGTCTCTCCGAAATGCTTTTAGGGGTGGGGAGGAAAATATATCCCCTCGTGGTGGGGTCTGTTTATAGGTGGTGGAAGTGGCAGAGGATGATGTGATGTATGCGGAGGTTGGTGGAGTGGAAAGTGAGGACCTGGGGGGTTCAGTCCTTGTTGTGTTGGGAGGGGTGAGGTTCAAGGGCAGAAAGTGGAGGAGATGTGCTGGAAGGTACTGTCGACCATGTGGGAGGGGAAACTGCGGCCTTTGAAGAAGGAGGCCGTGTGGGATTTTCTAAGGTTGAATTGGTCATCTTGGGAACAGCTGTGGTGGAGGTGGAGGAATTGGGGATAAGGGATCACATTTTTACAAGAGGTAGGATGGGAGGACGTGTCATCTAGGTAGCTGTGGTGTCCGTAGGTTTGTAGTAGATGTCCGTGGTTAGTCGATCGCCAGAGATGGAGATGGAGAGGTCACGGATGGAGAGGGAGGTGTTCGAGATGGTCCAGGTCGGGTTGAAATGTATTCGTGAAGTTGAAGAAGCGTTCATCCTCCTCGAGGGAGCACGAGGTAGCGCCGATACAGTCATCGATGTTGCGGAGAAAAAGGTGGGGGATGGTGCCGTTCTAGCTGTGGAAGGTGAACTGTTCTAAGTATCTGACAAAGTGGCAGGCATAGCTGGGGCCCATGTGGGTGCCCATGGCTACCCCTTTGGTTTGGAGGAAGTGAACAAATTGGAAGGAGAAGTTGTTTAAGGTGAGGACTAGTTCAAACAGGCAAATTAGGGTATCAGTGAAAAGGTGCTGTTTGGGACAACGTGAGAGGAAGAACCGGAGCGCTTGGAGGCCTTTGTCATGGCAGATAGATGTGGACAGTGACTGGATGTCCATGGCGAATGTAAGATATCGGGGGCCGGGGAAACGAAAGTCTTGAAAGAGGTGAAGGGTGGCGGTGGTGCTCTGAACCTAGCTGGGGAGTTCCTGGACTAAGAGGGTGTCAAGATACGCAGAGATGAGTCCAGTGGGACAGGGACAGGCTAAGACAATGGATCGACTGGGGAAGTCAGGTTTGTGAATCTTTGGTAGGAGGTAGAATCCGATGGTGTGGGGTTTGCAGACAATGAGGTTAGAGGCTGTGAGTGGGAGATCCTGGGAGGTGGTGAGGTTGTGGATAGTCTGGGAGATGATGGTTTGGTGATAGGAGGTGAGGTTGTGGTCGAGAGGGCAGTAGGAGGAGGTGTTGGCAAGTTGGTGTAGAGGTCAGTGTGCCAAACTACTACAGCGTCACCCTTGTCTGCTGGTTTCATGGTGATGTTGGGGTTGTAGTGGAGGGCTGCACGTTGCGAGGGCAGGAGGTTGGAGTGGCGAGAGGGGGATGGACAGGTTGAGGCGGTCTATGTCACAGCTTCAGTTAGAAATGAAGAGGTCAAGGGCAGGTAACAGGCCAGCACAGGTGTCCAGATGAATTGAATGTGTTGGAGGCAAGAGAAGGGGTCCTCAGTGCACGGGTGGGAGACTTGATTTAAAAAAAAGTGGGTCCAGAGGTGGAGGCGGCGGTAGAAATGTTCGATGTCGTAACACGCCTTGAGCTCATTAATCCAGGAGCATAGAGGGATGAAGGTGAGTGAGGCCTTTGCTGAGGACTGCACATGCATCCTCTGTGAAGCTGGGAGCTACGACCTGGGGTGGGGCTGGAGCTGAGGGTGGGGACAGAGATTCCCAATAGAGTGGATGTGGTTATGGGATGGGGAGTGATGTCATCAACAGAAGTGACACACACCGGGAGTGGGGGGTGGGGGGGGGGGGGGTGAGGGGGAGTGGCTGTGTTCTGGTGAGTGATGTCACTGATGGTGGAAGTGATATTAGCGATGTAGCCATCTGTGTTCCAATGAGTGACATCTCTGGGAACTGAAGTGGCTGCAGCAGTGGCAACTGCAGGGGAGGAAGTGATGTGCAGACTAGCTATCACTTCAGTGCTGGTGGTGGTGGATCTAGAGGCTGTTGTGACAGCTGTGGATCCTGCAGAGGTCACGGAGGTAGTAGCCTTCCTGGCGATCGCGGAGGTGGTTGTCTGGAGAGTGATTGCAGAGACGGCGTGGTCAGCAGTAGCTGCAGCCTGTGGGGTGGCGGGGGCAGAAGTAACATAATTTACCACGGCAGACGTGGTTGGAATGGCCACATGATTATTGGTGTCTGAGCAGTTTCAGAGACCAGGAGAAGTTTCAGGAATGTTGAGGTAAGTACATGGAAGTTTGCTTAACTTAGGAGTAGTCCCCTGCCTAATATGGTGGAATTTTTGATATAACAGGATCAGCTGTGCTAATTTTTGTCAAGAATTTATCTTCCAACCATTGTTGTGGTATGAAATTCAATCTTTAATGATTCCAGGCTTTTACTTCTCTAATAGAAAGTTCATTCCTTAGGTTAATCTGATTAGGTTTTGTGTGATGTACCTATTGATATAGTCCAGTCATTATTTTTAATTTATTTGACTTTAAAGGTTCCTTTTTGTTTTAATTCACTGGCAGATAAATACAATGTTCGATATTTATCTTTTTCCTTTTGTAACTTTGTGTACTTCAGTGTAGTTACCTTTCCTAATGCCTCCATCTTCATCCTGTTCTTATCCTTCATTCAGACATACCAAGCTGGGAGGAATCCATATCAGGATATTTCAGTTATTTTAGTTCTCGTATCAGTTATTTATTATCCCTTTTCACAGTCTGTATGAATCTCTGCCACCTTGGTCTCCACAATATCTTGCAATAAACAGTTGTAGTTAGGATCAAAATGAAAAGAAATCAAGTTGTAAAATGTGCATAACTTGCTGATGTTATGACCCATTTGGGAAAGCACACAGATACTTGAGCCCCAGTATTCTCAGGTTCATCAAGATATGCAAAGACTCCAGTGAAAAGCCAAAAAAAGTTCCAAAACAATTCATATATAAGCTATTAGGAACTGGTTAAGACTAGTATATTATCACAATCTTGTTGGCAGGGTTAAGAGATACCATAGTAATATAGTGAGTACCTTTTATATGGAATAAGATGTGATGCAATGATGTATGTAGAATAAATTGTGGTTGGGTAGTATAATTAAATTATGTATGTAAAAATAAAGAACTGGATAACAACACCAGTCCTAGAATGCTGGAAGCAATATAACAACAATACAATGTAATTGATCAGTGGAACTGTGCACAATCTTCAGACGTGTACAATTCCCCTTTCATAATTTTGAATAAAACTGGTGAACAGAATAACTCAAGACTTGTCTCACTACTGTGGGTACAGGAGGAAAGAAAACCTTTCCGCATCAGTGCTGTAGCCAGCAGGATGTGCCAGACCCATTGTGATGGTTGAACAACATTTTGGTGAGTACTATTTCAAGGTTTGGGAGAATACTTTCTGAATGGTTCACATTGGATAGATCCTTGGGTGAGGAGGTGTGTCCTGATAAAGTCAGAGGGGCTCAAATGAGAGGCTGATTGGGTCCTAAGTACCTGCCATTATTAGCCAAAAATATTGCTGAACATTGTTGAAGTTGAGTTTGTAGAGGAAAGAAGAGAGGGAATCATGTCCCTTTACCTCACCTGTGACCATAGAAAATTGTACTTCTCATATTTAAAATGAAAGAAAGGATGGCATGAAAGAAGTCATGTGCTGGAAAGCGTGCATCCTGTCAACTAGTTAGCTGGCATTTATCAATGATCAAGAATTTAAACAAGGAGTCATTGCAATAAAAAAGGCACTTGTATATACAGAATATCAGAATTGTTACGGTGCAAAAAGAGGCTATTTGGCCCATTGTATCTGTACTGGTTGTATTCCCAAATGCCAATGCCATGCCTTTTACCTCTATGTCTGCGCACCATTTCTGTCTGAATAATCAATATATGAAGGTCAGAAGTTCACCTTTGTATTAGTGATTTGGATAATGAGTCTTTTTGTGTTTGAGGATGACTTTGTTGAGTGTTTACAGTTACTAAATTAAATGTTAACTATCTGTGATGTGGTCTTTTATTTGTTTTTGTCTCCTGGTAATTAAATGTTGTCTCATACATTTGCATTATAACTGAAGCTAATAACGTGTTTATGTTTGCCCCAGAGCTCAGGATTTGGGGGTTTGTTTTAGGCTTTGAGTTCATATTTTAGGGATGTATGGAGGTAAGAAAGAGTGGATGTGATTCTGATGTGTGCCCATGTCTATTTAAAGTTAAGCCACAGATAGAGATGCAGTATTTAGTTGTTTTTTTATGTAATTATGATTCCTCCAGATAATTGAAGAGATCCACAGTGAAGTGCAAATTGACCCTCCTTCAAAATATTATTCTTTGGCATCAATATGTTTTAGGCTTTCTTGTGAGAGGTTATCTCTTAGTTTTAATGGCAGTTGGAAAAAATCCAACTGAGAAAGAAGAATCAAGCCAAAACATGTAATTATTTACTGGTTTTTTTTCTTAAAACACTAATATTAGGTTTTTGTTTGGTTTAAGGGAAGAGTTTGAGATAAATGGTTAACTTCATAATTTTGGAAATTTGAAATTTTGTTCTCAGGCCAGAAAGAATTTGTAATTTTATTTTAACATATAGGTGAACCTTTAAGTCTGAACCATGAGAACTGTTGTCTTCGAAAGAAAAGGGGAATGATAACTAAATTAAAGGGAACTTTTGCCCTACCCTTATAAACCAGCAGAGGACTACTTCATAGTTTTGCAAGTTGACTGCACGTCTCTTAAAACTTATAATGACCAATACACTAAAATTTTAAATAAAGTCTAATTTTCTGAATTGCCAGATGTTTGAGTGAATTAACCAATTCAGCTAGAGGCAGAATGGATAGATTTTTAAGTTCGTTTTTCAGATAAATGCAAATATAGCAAGTTTTGCAGAAGCTTTGAAAATTTCTGAATTTGTCATCAAGTTTTCAACGTCACAGCATAAATGATGGATGAATCATCCTTAACCTACCCAAGCCATTTGTTAATACTGTTCTCGAGTGTAGGAGAACTGCTATAAAAAAATTGGAATTTCAAGGATTTCAAATTACCAGGCCTGAATACAAAAACAATTTTAAAAATGAATTATATTAAGATTTACATGGGTTGGTAGTCTAAAGCATTTAAAGCAATCACTTACCTGGTCTCAGTGCTTCAATGCACTGAAGAATTTATTAGTTTCCCTTGAGAAATGAATGAAGTTTTAAAGAAAAAAAATACATTAGCTATCAACACTATTTCAATTTTGGAAAATTTTGAGATATGAAAAAATGGAAAAAATGTCATCTAAAACAAAAAACAAACAAAATACGATGTCACCTGGAATAAAAGAAAAACATTTGATGTCTGCTTTAAAAATTGAGGCTATGTATTTTATTGGACTGTAAAATTTCTCCAGAGCTCATGAATGAGATTGGTTGGTAACTAGTGGGATGTGTAATACTAAATGAGAAGAAGTGATTGAGACTAGAAAGACATAGCAATCAAAATTTGAACAACATGTCCAGGTGTAATTCAGGAGAATGCCAATTTGTATTAATATACGTTTTAGGTGAAAGGGAAGCTTAGATAATAGTTGTGAACCAGTACTTTCCTCTTTTGATATTTGTGTCCTTGCTTTTTTTTTAAGAGATCTGATGTTAACAAATGGGTCACCACCCATGATATCAGAACTTTACTTGGAGGGATGAGCAAAGACTTTCCAGGTCTTTGATAAGGTCATGTGAGAGTCAAGACTGGATGGCTTGGTATTGGGGGCATTTATTGGGTGCAAGAATATGCCGGAAACCAGAACAAAAGATGAGATATTTTGCACCGAACTATGGTTTTCACTCATGTGTACCCACTTGATAAATGACATGGCATGAAATAATTAATGTGGCTTGTAAGAGAGAGAACATCTTTGAAATCAGCAAGGTGCTCCTTAGTGAAAGCAACCTGTAAAAATGAAGATAGAGTTAAACATATTGACACCTACTGAAGTGAACAAAATGAAAGAAGTAAGGAGAAAAATTTGAGTTTGAATAACAAAGAATTTAGGAGTACATACACTTGGTAAGATGATCCTCAGGATGGATACAGCTGAAGGGAGTGTTGGAGAATTTTAAGTCCATGGATTTTACTGTTTTAGGTGAAAATATCTGAATCAGGAGAATGTTAAACTAAATTAAAGGTCATAAATTGAAATTGATAGTCATATCAGGGATGATAGAACATGCTGGATTTTATTATAAATTGTGGAAATGGAGAATCTGAAATCTGAAAATGTAGGAAATTTGGTCAGATCACCATACTCAAAGGTTGAAGAAAGTGTGAACAGCAATGATGAGACAAGGGTTGAGAAGATCTTATACTGTAAAATCTAGATTACGATGTTTGTTTCATGACTTGCTCAGGTTGTAAATAACATCTATAAATGGGATGGAATTCAATTGTTTTTCTAGCAGTGACCGTATGATCAGTGACTTGTTTAATGGTTGCAATGACACAAGCGGAATGAAGGGATTTGGTTTATTTTACTTCATAAAGATAAGTAGCATGAAAAATATTTCAAGTATAGTCAGTAGGATCAGAACATCTTTTGCATCAGCTCACCTGCAATCCTAGTTAAGAGTGCATGTGAGATTGTCTTGGAATCAGAGTCACTCTTCTGTGATATGCATATGCCAGTTGTTTAAGTCTGGCATGTTTTATCTGACCAGTTCAAACAAGTCATTTAAGGATCTTTGAGAGCCTCTTGCTTCCTAAAAATGGCTGAATTAATTAGTGATAATGATAACAATTGTATAGATTTTATGAAAATTGAAGTATGCAGTTACAGATCTGATGTTTGACATAAACCCTAGAGAATAATGAAGGGAAACCCTTAAACCGGCTGGGAAATGGTACAAGAAGGAGGAAGAACAGTAGCCCAGGGCTATCTGTTAAGGAAAATATCAACTCTGTTAGCTAAACTTAGAGCAGTAATCATGGTTTTAAAAATGAAAATGTCAAAACAACAGCACTTTTAAAAGGGAGAGGACAGACAAAGGAAGCTCATGGTGAGATCAGTGCAGGAGAGAGAGAAAGAAAGAAACCCACTTTGCTATCTGACACAGCAATGATCCTGCACAGTTAACTGTCTTTGCTGTTTGAATTCATGCATTGCTGGACATCCGAGTGTGTCTGGGAAGATTAACAAAGTGAAAATCACAGTTAGTCTTGTTTGGGAGGGGTCACAGCACAGAAACACATAAGTGGATATTTTAAGCGTAGCCTTACAGTAATTCTGCAGTAGTGAGTAGAGTGGGTTCGTTCTTGATTATATGTTTTACTCAGATATATCTCTTGATTAAACTTAAAATATAAGCCATAAGTATTAATTTAACCTGGAGGAATAAGACAGTGCTATTTTCTGGGTCTGTAGATTGAAAGAAGCAAAAATGGCCTTCAGTAGAGTGATATGCTCTACTTGTCAGATGTGGGATTTTAGGGGGAGTTTATGTGTTACTGAGGATTATATCTATACTAATTGTTATTGGTTGTGAATCATATTAGATCAAATTGATTGGTTGGAGACACAGTTAGAGTCATAGAGATGTACTGCACAGAAACAGACTCTTTGCTTCAACTCATCGATGCTGACTAGATAACCCAAGCCAATCTAGTCCCACCTGCCAGCAACTGACCCATATCCCTCCAAACCCTTCCTGTTAATATACCCATCCAGATTCCTTTTAAATGTTGCAATTGTACCAGCCTCTACCACTTCCTCTGGCAGCTCATTCCATATACATACCATCCTCTGAGTGAAAAAGTTGCCCCTTAGGTCTCTTTTATATTTTTCCCTTCTCAGCCTAAACCTATGCTTTCTAGTTCTGGACTCCCCCACCCCAGGAAAAGACTGTGTCTATTTATCCTATCCATGCCGATCTTGATATTGTAGATCTCTAGAAGGTCACCCCTCAACCTCCAATGCTGTAGGGAAAACAGCCCCATGGGAGACTGGTTAGCAAGGTTAGATCTCATGGAATACAGGGAGAACTCACCATTTGGATACAGAACTGGCTCAAAGGTAGAAGACAGAGGGTGGTGGTGGAGGGTTGTTTCTCAGACTGGAGGCCTGTGACCAGTGGAGTGCCACAAGGTCCTTTACTTTTCATCATTTATATAAATGATTTGGATGTGAGCTTAAAAGGTGTAATTAGTAAGTTTGCAGATGACACCAAAATTGGAGGTGTAGTGGACAGCAAAGAAGGTTATCTCTAATTACAACGGTGTTTAAAGTTTGTGAGAAGATTTGTAGCTCGGGTGCTCATTGTTGTGATTCTGTTCGCCGAGCTGGGAATTTGTGTTGCAGACGTTTTGTGCCCTGTCTAGGTGACATCCTCAGTGCTTGGGAGCCTCCTGTGAAGCGCTCCTGTGATCTTTCCTCTGGCATTTTTAGTGGTTTGAATCTGCTGCTTCCGGTTGTCAGTTCCAGCTGTCCGTTGCAGTGGTTGGTATATTGGGTCCAGATCGATGTGCTTATTGATTGAATCTGTGGATGAGTGCCATGCCTCTAGGAGTTCCCTGGCTGTTCTCTGTTTGGCTTGTCCTATAATAATAGTGTTTAGTTATTCCTGTATTCCATGATTCAAACCACTACAAATGCTGGAGGAAAGATCACAGAAGCGCTTCACTGGAGACTCCCAAGCACTGAGGATGTCACCTAGACAGGGTACGAAACGTCTGCAACACAAATTCTCAGCTCGGCGAACAGAACCACAACAATTACAACAGGATCTTGATCAGCTGGGCCAATGGGCTGAGGAGTGGCAGATGGAGTTTAATTTAGATAAATGCGAGGTGCTGCATTGTGGGAGAGCATATCTTAGCATGACTTATACACTTAATAATAAGGTCCTCTGGAGTGTTGCTGAACAAAGAGACCTTGGAGTGCAGGTTTATAGCTCCTTGAAAGTGGAGTCACGGGTAGATAGGATAGTGAAGAAGGCATTTGATATGCTTTCCTTTATTGGTCAGAGTATTGAGTACAGGGGTTGGGACGTCATGTTGCAGCTATACAGGACATTGGTTAGGCAATTCTGGTCTTCCTATCAGAAAGATGTTGTGAAACTTGAAAGGGTTCAGAGAAGATTTGCAAAGATGTTGCCAGGGTTGGAGGATTTGAGCTATCGGGAGAGGTTGAATAGGCTAGCTTAAGTCTTTTCCCTGGGGTGGAGGAGTCCAGAACTAGAAGGTATAGGTTTAGAGTGAGAGGGGAAAGATATAAAAGAGACCTAAGGGACAACTGTTTCACGCAGAGGGTGGTATGTGTATGGATTAAGCTGCCAGAGGAAGTGGTGGAGGCTAGTACAATTGCAATATTTAAAAGGCATTTGGATGGGTATATGAATAGGAAGGGTTTGGAGGGTTATGGGCCAGGTGCTGGCAGGTGGGACTAGATTGGGTTGTGATATCTGGTCAGCATGGAATAGTTGGACCAAAGGGTTTGTTTCTGTGCTGTATGTCTCTATGACTCTAAAACAGAAGATGAGAATGAATATTTAATACTGACACCAGAACAGTTTGCAAATGGCCAGACAGATTAGGCCATGAGGAATATGGCCAACCATGAAGGAAAGGAGTTTGTAGTGAGTAAAGTACCTAGACGTGAAGGAAGGTATCCCTGAGACTGATAGCACGAGGCTTCAGGGAGTTGTGAAGGATGCATGACTAGATTAGGAGAAGTGGGAAGCACAAAGACCCAATGAGGTATGTCCAATTCCATGAGGAGGAACTGGAAAATGGATCAAGGAGCCAAATATTGAAGTATAGGAAAAAGTGATTCGCAACAGTCATCAGACTCTGGCAGAAAAAGAACTCACCCAATGAACTCAACTCTTACTAAACTTGTCTTATCAGTTAATGTTACTAATTCGGAGTGTGGATGGGTAGTGTTACCAAGAATTATGCAAATATGTAATAGACCAACATAATTATAGAAAGGATATACAATGTTATTATCTTTGTGCTTGGATGTCAGAACCCCAAAAATGCATGACAATTAAGCTCAAGCATTAATACAGCACGGTCACTCTTCAAGTGACATACAGGCAGCCCTTGGGTTGCAAATATGTTCAGTTCCTGAGTCCATTTATACGCAAGTGCAAACACTGTGCAGGACAATGTAAAGCAGTTGTTCCTAAGTATAGGAGATGTTTGTATAATGGATCTTTAAATATAAGTATGAGCCTTTGTAAGTTGGATGTTCAGAAATCAATAACCCCCCCCCCCCCCCCCCCCCCCCACTCCCCTTCACCTGCCATATTGCGTTCAGGATTAACAGCCAGTCGTGTTCTGCAGACCTTGGTTCAAATCATGTCATGGGGGAATTTGAATTTGAATTAAATACAAACTTTTAGAATTAAGAGTCTAATGATAACCATGAAACCATTGTCAATTGTTGCAAAAACCAATCTGATTCATGAATCTTTTTGGGAAGAAAATCTGCCATCCTTACCCAGTCTGACCTACATGTGACTCCAGACCTACAGCAATGTGGTTGATTCTTAACTGTCCTTTGGGAAATTAGGATGTGCAATAAATGCTGGCCTAGCACTCCATGAATGGAAGAATGAAGTCTAATCAGAGAGACCAACAGATTGTTTGATAGTGCCATTTGTGTCCCAACTTATGCAATATAGAGTTGTACATTTATGCAGCATGGAAACAGACCCTTTGGTCCAACCAGTCCACACTGACCATGTTCCCAAACTGAACTAGTCCCACCTGCCTTTTCCTCGTCCATATTCTCTCCAATCCTTTTCAATTCAGAAACTTATCCAAATGTCTTTTGAACGTTGAAACTATACCTGCATCCACCACTTTCTCTGGTAGTTCATTTCACACATGAACCACACTGTGTAAAAGGGTTACCCCTCATGTCCTTTTTAAATCTTCCCCTCACTTTAAAAATATGCCCCCTAGTTTTCAGTTTCCCCACCTTGGGGAAAAGACCTATTTCATTCACCTTATCAATAACCCTCATGATTTTATCAATCTCTATAAAGTCACCTCTCAACCTCCCATGCTTCTCAACTTCCTACGCTCCAGCGAAAAAAAAGGTCCCAGTCTTTCCAGTCTGATTTTTATAACTCAAACAGTGGTTAGCACTGCTGCCTCACAGCGCCGGAGACCCGGGTTCAATTCCCGCCTCAGGCGACTGACTGTGTGGAGTTTGCACATTCTCCCCGTGTCTGCGTGGGTTTCCTCCGGGTGCTCCGGTTTCCTCCCACAGTCCAAAAGATGTGCAGGTCAGGTGAATTGGCCATGCTAAATTGCCCGTAGTGTTAGGTAAGGGGTAGATGTAGATGTAGGGGTATGGGTGGGTTACGCTTCGGCGGGGCGGTGTGGACTTGTTGGGCCGAAGGGCCTGTTTCCACACTGTAAGTAATCTAATCTAATCTAATCTAATCTAATCTAATCTAATCTAATCTCTCCATTCCTGACAACGTCCTGGTAAATTTTTCCTGAACCCTCTCTAGTTTAATAATGTCCTTCCTATAATGAGGTGACCAGAACTGCACATAATACTCCAGAAAAGGCCACCATCCTGTACAACCTCAACATGATGACCCAACTCCCATACTGAAAAGTCTGAGCATTGAAGGCAAGCGTTCTGTTTTCTTAACCACCCTGTCTACATATGACTCAAGTTTCAAAGAATTATGTACTTGAATCTTGTTCTACAACACTACCCAGGGCCCTACTATTAATTGTGTAAGTCATGTCCTTGTTTGTATTACCAAAATGCAATACCTCACATTTATCCAAATTAAACTCCATCTGCCACTGCTCAGCCCATTGACTCAAATGATCAAGATCTCTTTGTAATCTTAGACAATGTTTTTCATTAATAACTATGCTTCCTGGCTATGGAAGTACAGTTTAGGGCTCAACAAAACTATGCCATGACAGGAGTAGATGTAAAAGATAAAGGATTTTTAAGGATCATGAAGCACCTATGATATCGAATGTGAGATTAATACAAGTTTTTGCATCCAGATTTCAGAATATTTTGCAATAGGGAACTTGCACCTACTTGGAAGGACATGGGAAAGACATTGGATCTGACATGCCTAGAAAAATGGCTCGACTGACCATGTTAAGGGCCACCCTGATAGCTCAGGTGTCAAGCGACTTCAAGAGATGTCATGCTGAAAGGGAAAGTGCAGGTACATTTTGCAAGAGATTAACCAACTCAGTGATGGCTTTGGCCAATGAAGAATGAATAATAATTTACCAGCAATGTTTTAGCATCTGAGGCATAGCAGCTTTTCTTCGTAATTTGTCGGTGTTGTTATCGAAGGACGGTGTTACATTGAGGATTACCCTCTATGGTACACGAGTATGTACTGGTACCTATAATGAATAAAATTGGATTGCATGCAATATAACATTTGTGATAGAATATTAGGATTCCTCTTAGTGTCTGGATGAACGGGAGGAGTTCTCAACATATATTATGACATATTTGGGCTTTGCTAATGGTCAAAAAGCAATTTTGAAAGGGGAACGTAGAAGCAATTTCAGAAACAAATCATGTATATGCTTTTAGATTAGATTAGATTAGATTACTTACAGTGTGGAAACAGGCCCTTCGGCCAACAAGTCCACACTGCCCCGCCGAAGCGGGGTGAAGAGATATTGCAAGAATAAAGCCAGTACCTTATATTGGAAGAAGTGGTGATGAAATGATTAAGGTAGAACAAATTGTGATTTTGTAATATAATGAGATTCTGTGTGTTGCATCATGTAATTGGATAATGGTGCAGTTCCTGGAATTCGAGAAACAGTATAACTATAACCATGTGTAATTGATCTTTAAAATTGTGTGCTATCTACGATGTGTATGGTACTCCATGCATATGCATGAATAAACCAGTGAATAAATTAACTTGAGTCTCGTCTGATTATTGCACATATTGGAAGGAGGAAGACCCTTCCACTTCATAAGAACCATTATTTATTACAAATAAGTAATTCTGTACATTAATTACGATTAAATGGACTTGACATCATAGCATATGCCTCTACCGGTTAAAAAATCTAACCTCTTTTTCAAACTCATACTCTTTCTGTTCTCTGAAGTCTTTCCCTCTAACTTCTCTTTTCTTTTCCAGCCTTGATAAATGGGATAGGTTAGTGGCAAGAGTGGTAAGGTAAGAAGATAAAAGCCCTAAGTACACCCACCAAACCCAAATTTCGTAAGAATAGTAATGAGCAACATTGTGACAACTCAATGCAACATGTCAACAGATTGTAACTGTGGATCACCTCCAGTTGCATTGAATCTTTAATTACAACGTATGCCTTTTTGAAAAACAAAAGAATATACGACCAAAAATGACTGAGCAAATAAATTCTGTACAGTGAAATTCAGTCATTGTTGTGTAGGCTTGTGTGGATTATCCTTTGCTCAAGGGAAATCCTGAAATGTCACACCTAATGAGTGTCAAGGAAGCTTCAATGAGAAAGACTTCAAAAGGAAGAATGTATTGCAAATTGAACTGTAATCTCTTGTAAGTTACCTCAGACAGTGAATGTGATGAGAGAGAGAAGGATAGTCTGGGTCAGATGCATACATGTTTTTCCACTTTCAGGAATGGACAAGAACAAAGGTTAAAAGTCCATCCTAACTGGCTGTATGCTTTAGTGAACGAGTGTGCTGTGAAGATCATAGCTTGATTGCAGCCATTGAGCACCCCAGCACTTCAAGTGAAAATAAAAAGCAAAGAACATACTTGCTCAGTGCTGCAAATGAATTACCATTAAAAGGTCACCTGGACCAAAGCATCTCAGATATTGGCAAATAAAGCATCTGAAAAGCAACTGCATACCTACTAATATCCGTGTGACTGGTATCTTGGGTTAAGGGTCCTGATAATCGAGGCACCTGGTCTGGAATCACAAATTGAGGAATCTTGCCCAGGGACTGGTTGTAACAAAAGCCAGAAGTCAAAGGAAAAAGGGCTACATAGAAAGACTTCAACTGTAGACTTCATTTTTATCTTTTTAAAATATATTTTCTACAGAAGTGGGCAACAATAATAATGCAATGTTTATTCCCTGTTGCCTTGATTTTAGAGTAGTCTATGTCAGAATACAATATTTTGAATCAGCTCAACTTCGACTCTTGTTTCTAATCAAGTCACATCATTGAAGTATTGGATAGTACTGTATATCTAAAGTTGTTGTCTTTCAGAGAAAACAAAAATACTCATCTGTCTAGGCAGTAAGAGGTCATATGGTATTGCTTGAAGAGGAGCTTGGAGTTGGTACCTGATGCCTTGACCAAAACTTGCTCATCAAACACTGAATATTGTCTGATCATTCATTCATTTGCTATTTGTGGGAACTATTTTACATAAATTGCCTCTTGATTAACTGATCATTTATGTCATCGGTGTCTGCACACTTCAATAAATTGATTGCTTCATTTGTCTGTCTGTCAACTGAAGGAAGAGATTGACATGTTTTGTTAATTTTAGATATGAACTTAATTTAGAATGTTAGATTTCTATCAAGCATGTTAAAAAATAATCTGGATTACTTACGTTGGTATCAAAGGTCGGTCCAGACTGTGAGATGTAAAAATTGTTATTTATGTAAAAATTGTCTAGTCTTATTTGAGTTCACTACAGAACAGAGACTCTTTTTTGGAATGTTGATTACATTCCACATGGTACTCATATTATTTAATAGTTGGAATTTTAAATTTTCCTTTTGCAGTACTCCTGAAACTATCAGTTGTCTAATTTGATGCAAATAAATTAGTCATTTCATTTGCCAATTTGCGTCAGGAGGCAATCAAAGCTAAAATTAAATCATCTTTAAGTATTTTTCACTGGTTTCATGTCTGAACAAAAATTCATAAAGAATATGAAAAATGAGGTGTCATCAGAGCTACAGGATTCATGGGGATTTTATATGAAGCCTGTTTAATCAGAATGGTGCAGCTATTAATATTCATAAAGTCAGCTTGAATACAAATGACAGTCAAAGTAAGCTGAGATTTCATATATTTTCACAGTGAATATATTATAATACAGCTTAAAAAATTAATGGTATTTTGTTTAAATTAGAGAATAGCGAGAATCCAGAAGTCCTTATCAAAACTGAAATTAGAACTTTTTGCCAGAATGCAATTACAGTAGCAATGTTTCTGACCAGTCAACAAATGAGTTTTGGTCAGATATTGTGGATATATGTATGTTTTGTGCGGTATGAGGAAAAGATCCAGTGCCTTTATTTTTGCATGAATTATTCATTCTAAATTCTCTTTCTGAAATTTGAAGTCTTTTTTCTCTTTTCCTTAAGAGAATTCAAGGTAGAAAAAGCTATAATGGACAATGGACCAAGGAGTGGTAGGTGGAGTTTAATTTAAATAAATGTGAGATATTGCATTTTAGGAAGGCAAGCCAGGGCAGGATCTATATAGTTAATGGTAGGGTCCTGGGCAGTGTTGTTGAACAAACAGACCTCAGGGTGCAGGTGCATAGTTCCTTGAAAGTAGAGTCATAGGTAGACAAGGTGGTGAAGAAAGCATTTCAGCATGCTTGCATTCATTAGTCCGAACTTTGAGTATAGGAGTTGGGGGGAAGCATGTTGTGCCTGTGCAGACATTGTTGAGGCCACTTTTGGAATACTGCATACATGTCTGGTTGCCCTTCTATAAGAAGGATCTTGTTAAACTTGAGAAATGCAGAAAAGATTTACAAGGATTTTTGAGGGTTTGTGTTATAGGGAGAGGCTGCGTAGGCTGGGGATTTTTTCCCAGGAGCATCGGAAGCTGAAGAGTAACTTTATAAAGGTTTATAAAATCATGAGTAGCATGGATAGGATGAATATCCTGAATAGCTAACATATTTTTCCTAAAGTGGGAGAGCCTAAAACTAGAGGGCATAAGTTTAAGGTGACATGGAAAGATTTACGAACCATCTGAGGAGTTTTCATGCAAAGGTGATGCATGTGTGGAATGAGCTGCCAGAGGTGACGTTGGAGGTGGGCACAATTGCAACATTTAAAAGGCATCAGAATGGGTATGTGAATAGGAAGGGTTTAGTGGAAGCCTGTGCCAATTCCTAATCTTTATTTAGACCTGCTGCTTATTGACCATGAACGGTTTCTATCCTTCTGTTCACCTCCAGTTCATGTGTCTTTCAAGATGAGCCCTAAACTTTGCTAAAGTGCTTGCTTCCAAAACCTCCACTGGCAGTGTGTTTCGGGCACTCTGTGTGAAACATTTTCCCCACACTTCTCCCCTAAACTTTCCCCTTCTCAGCTTAAGCCTGTGCCCTCTTTTAGTTGACTTTTCCATCTTGGGGGAAAATAGAACTCTGACTGTTGCCTCATAATTTTGTACACCTCTATCAGGTCGCCCCTCAGTCTCTGTATTTCCCAGTTAATCCAACTTCTTCTCATAACTAAAACACTCCCGACCAGGCAACGTCCTAGTAAACAGTCTCTGCATCCTTTCCAAAATATCCATGCCCTTTTATTAGTGTGGTGACCAGACCTGTATGCAATATTCCAAATGTGGTCTATACAGCTGTGACATAACTTGTTGACTTTTATGTCAAATTTCAAAGGAGCAACGATTTTATATGAAGCCTGTTTAATCAGAATGGTGCAGCTACATGGCAAAAAGGCATTAATTGGTTGGCAAGTGAGTTCTGATTAGTCAAGGCATTGCCATGAATAATGTTCAATGAGGTATTGTCCATTTTTGTGTGTAAATTGGGAGACATTGCTTTGCATTTTGTAAGTCTAGGCTCACTGATACTGTCCATGTTCTGCTAATTGTAACATTTAATAATGTGCTGTTTGACACAATAACATAGTGTGCCTGATATTACACTGGCAGTGAAATTCATTTTATTCAATTTTGTGGTAGGCAGTACGTCCTTTTTACTTGATGGTAGTATTCTATTTGTGGAAAATAAGTCTCAAATTTCTCTTACGTAGTAGCAGCATAAAACAGCTAGTTTCACTGATTCCTCAAATGCTTGAGGCACTTTTACCTTCTAGGTAATTTGAGACAGACTGGGAGTTTTTAGCTGCATGGTGTTGAGCATTGCAATCATCTTAAGCATACTTGCTTCTGGCTTTGTGTTGAAAGGAATATTGTTTTTGAAGTAGTCTGCAATGACATTCTCTTGAGGAAATCCTACAGTGTCTGCAGAAAAAATAATTGGCTTCCAATAACCTAACTGTAATAGTCAGTGCTAGGTTTCACTCCAACCAGGCACAGTGGTTAGCACTGCTGCCTCACAGCGCCAGAGACCTGGGTTCAATTCCCACCTCAGGCGACTGTCTGTGTGGAGTTTGCACATTCTCCCCGTGTCTGCGTGGGTTTCCTCCGGGTGCTCCGGTTTCCTCCCACAGTCCAAAGATGTGCAGGTCAGGTGAATTGGCCATGCTAAATTGCCCGTAGTGTTAGGTAAGGGGTAAATGTAGGGGTATGGGTGGGTTGCGCTTCGGCGGGGCGGTGTGGACTTGTTGGGCCGAAGGGCCTGTTTCCACACTGTAAGTAATCTAATCTAATCTAATCTAATCTAATCTAACCAGAGCTTCTCCTCCGACTTCCATTGACTTCAATTTTTTTTCAAGACTTTTATGGATGTCATTGTCATCTCACCTCTGGAATTGATTGATCTGTTTTGTCCATACTTCCATCATGGCTGGAATAAAGTCGACCACAGTCAGCCCATGGTGGAACCTGAAGGACTTCACTACTTTTTTGTGTATGTCTGTCTGTGCATAGAATGGAACAGTAATTGATTGGGACGGGATTTGTCCTGCTTTGAGGGCAGGATAAACTGAATTTATTTCCCTTGTCGGGTAAATTTTGGTGTTGTAACTGTACAAGAGTGGACAGTTTGAAAGGGGCTGCTTATTCTGGAGTGCGCATCTTTAGTATGACCACCAGATGTTGATATGGCCTGCAGCCTTTTGCTGTATCTAGTGCTTTCAGCTGTTTCTTTTAACAATTGAATTGATTAAAGACTGATGTCATTGACGCCAGTGACCATGAAAGGAGGCTGAGAGAGGTTACCATCTCAATACTTCTGGCTGAAAATGGTGGCAAATCCATCAGCCATATCAATTGCACTGAGGTAATGGGCATTGGGATGTTTCTGGAGCCACCACCTTCAAGAGACAGTTGATTAATTGTCCATCAGCATTCATGGTTGGATGCAATAAGTCTGCATTGGACGCCTTTGCTAAAGCAAATGAGTTGTGATAGTGCAAAGCACTCAATGCTCTCTAATACAGGTAATTCTTTTATAACACAATGGTTGCATTCTTGTGCAATCCTGCATTATAGAAAAATCACACTTTAGAAACAACGCTTAAAGTGTTGGCAATGTAATCGCATTATAGCCAGCACATGTTTTAAACGTGTTAGAAAGTGTCCCCAGTTCATCAATTACATTACAGTGAATTTGCGTTAATGAAACGTGGGTTATAGCAGAGCAATCTGTATATATCTAGAATTGTTCAAAATATATGTAACATCAAGGGGCTTGACAGGACAAGTGCTGAGTCTAGGACCAGAGGGCACCATTACAGAATAAATGGACATCAATTTAAGACTGAGATGAGGAGGAATTTCTTCTGTTAGAAGGTTGTTGCTCTTTGCCACAGAGAGCTGTGGGGACTGAAAACTTGTGTGTTTTTAAGGCTGTGATAGATTCTTGATAAGATGGGGAATTAAGGGTTGTGGGGAATGGGGGGGAAAGTGGACTTAAGTGTCGGATCAGTCATGATCCTGTTGAAAGGTAGAGCAAACTTGAGGGGCCTCATGTCTTCCTCCTCTTCCTGTTTCTGATAGTCTTGTGGACCATCAAGCTTGGAGTTGATAGCCTTACACTGAAAGTGAGTGAAAAGCAAAAACATTGTCCAATGGGAAAAGCGTGAATGACTCAACTATCTATGGATTAAGATTGCTGTTGGACGAAGCCTGATGGCAAATGCAAACCCATTATGTAGCAGGTGCCTTATCAGATAACCAAACTCTAATCTCAGGTAAAGCAGCAGTGATTGATAACTCCCGTCCAAAATGCAGACCCTAAATCTGATACTTTTCTGATCACAGAGACAAGCTTTTCAGAGACCTACTTGGCGCCATTTATGAGCTACCAAGTTAAGCCATTGACTATCAAAACATAATACAAGGGTATTGTTGCCTCACAATGCTTAGGATCCATGTCTATGTGTTTCCTTCAGGTGGTCTGGTTTGCTCCCATAGTCCAAAGGTGTACGGTTAGGTGGATTGGACATGATGCATTGCCCACAGTGAGCAGAGATGTGTAGGTTAGATGGATAAGCAATGGGGAATGCGGGGGTAGGCAGGTGGTGGGGGGGTGGGGAAATGTAGGGATGGGTCTGGGTAGGATGCTTTTTGGAAGGTCAGTGCGGACTCAATGGGCTGAATAGCTTGCTTCCGCACTATAGCAATTCTATAATTTTCAGTCAATATAACTTTTAATTAACACTTCTTATTTTACTGGAGGAATGATTAATGGCTCAGTGGATTGCCCAGTGGGAGTCCTCATCTGAGTCAAAATGTAATGGATTTCAAGCCCGAATCTGGGACTTGAGTACATTATTTAGTCTTTCTGTGGCATTGTTCTTGGAAGAACTGGGTTCTTTTCCTTGTCTTAATGAATATTTAGTCAGATATCCGGTAGTATGTCTCCATTTAACCTTGCCGTTTCTTATGGTATGACTCAAAATGCACTCCTCCAAAAAACTGATTACTGATCAATGTTATTTCTCCCTGGTAAGTGAACCAGACTGCATATAACCTTCATCCCATATTTGATCCAAATGAAATTCTAGTTTCCATTCATAAGAGCATCTAATTACTACAACTAATGTTGCGCAACTCCACCCTGCTCCAATTCATCTGTTGTTGATATCTTCATCTGTGTCTCTGTTACTGTTAGACTTGACTTCCCTTCTGTCCAGCTTTCCCGTGATCTATCTCCTGTGAATTTTTAAAAGATAAAAGCTTGCTTGTGGAGTGAAGTAAAATACAAATAAAAATACAATTTTCCTGTAGGCTTAATCTGATTTTTTTTTAAAGAAAAGATCCAAATATCAACTGTTGGGACATTGATCTTCCTTGATATTGTGGTCTTTCAATAAATTTTAAGGTTATTTACATTAAAATTTGAAAAGTGAAAATTAGATGCTGCTACAGTGTATGCTGGAAATTATATTGTTGTGTGCATAAATATTGGCCTTTATCTGAAATTTCCCAACACTTCAATACTAACTGGAATTCTACTAAATCTGATGTGCATTTTTCTGTCTAAAAATTTTAACTTCATGATTCAGCCTATTCTAAAAACC
The DNA here is from genome assembly GCF_047496795.1 of Chiloscyllium punctatum. Lineage (NCBI taxonomy): Eukaryota > Metazoa > Chordata > Chondrichthyes > Orectolobiformes > Hemiscylliidae > Chiloscyllium > Chiloscyllium punctatum. Next base: position 65,818,461 of record NC_092742.1, read on the forward strand.
TGTTGTCAGCTGAAATCTTTGCATGAAGCTATGATAGTTAACCTATCAGTTCCTAAAGTCTTTTTATGATTATTAAGTACATTTTTCTCGATTGTGCCAGCAGCTATTTTGGTTGAAGATTGATGAAACAGTCACTTGCCAATGTTCTTTGTGCAGTGACAGGATTTACAGGTTACAGACCAATTGAAACTGTGTGATGATAAATTTGTTGGTAGTTGTACCAATTTTGAATACTAGTTAAGATAGGACTCCTGTGACCTAGTGGTACTGTTCCTACCTCTGAGATCTAGGTTCAAGTCCCACTTTGCTCCAGAGCATTTTATAACATGTCTGCACATGTGCATGATGAAAATAACTACTATACTTTAGTCAATTTCTGCTATTTGTCTGGAGCTGACGTGTGATTTTGAATGTGTGTATCTTTGCACATAAATGACCTCTAAGCACATCCCTGTCACTTATCAAATCCAGTGTTATATCATTACATGGAATCACACATTTGAACTCAACTACATTTCTTATTGCCCATCTAAAACCCAATGCCTTTTAAATATGCTAAACCAATTCTGACTTGTTTTGCTTTTAGTTGAGTGATCTTTCACTGAAACATAAACTTACAATGCTTCCAAGTTTGCTTTAACAATACAATGGAAGCTTATTAACAAAATATATTAATGTGAATTAGACTAAATTGAATTATCTGCTTAGAACATAAGTTCAAAGCTTTTTAAACACATAGTAAAACTGTGATCCCATTGAACTCAAAGCAGTCCTTTATAAACTGAACTATAAAATGAAAAGAAAACCAGCAGCTTTTGTATCATGCCCAAAGCGCAGGCTGGTGCATGATCCAAACACACACCTCTTATAGTATCTAAAAGTACCACTTATACAATAATTATCCAGAATCCCTGTGTCTCATTCCTTGATAGATTTAAGCCAGTTATGCCTTTAATTTATAGATTACATTTACAGATTGCTACTTCCTAGAACTTTTCATGTACCTGAAAACACTCAACATACACAACTTCAAGTAACCGTTTCAGAGTTTTATCCCAATCCTTCTCTTTTTGGATTGCCACTGACTCTTTAATTAATGTACTTTCACGATGTCCTTCCATTCTCTGGAGCACTGGTCTATCCAAGTTTCTTCATTGAAGGACTTCACAGGAATTCAAACTCAAAACTAGAACTACAAAGTCTCTCCAAACTTTTGGTATTTTGTTTAAACTTTTAAAAAAATTCTCCTGATTTTCTAAGCTAAAGCTTGCTAATTTTGTTTGGTTATAAAACTTTATCAATGTACATAAAAACTCATTCATCTTAAAGCTAAGTCTCAAAAGCTATTTTAAAAGAAGTCAACATGAGTATAGAAATACTTAAAGTTAATAATTAACTTAAGTCACAGGAAAAGAAATCTTTCACTGACAAAAAATCTAATAACTCAAACTTGCAGTGAATTAAGACCATAAGATTGTGTGAAGTAGGAACACATGTAAGCTGTTTGGCCCCTCAAACCTGCACCACCATTCAGTAGGATCATGGCTGATCTAATATTCCTCATGTCCACTTTTCTGCCCTTTCCCCATAACCTTGATTCCCCTACTGATCAAGCATTTATTTATCTCAACCTTAAGTATATAAAAGGACTTGTCCCCACAGCTGTCTGTGGTAAAGAGTTCCAAAGACTAGCAACCCTCTGACAGAGAAAATTCCTCCTCATTTCGGTCTTAAATTGGTGGCCCTTTATTCTGAGATGATGTCCTCTAGTCCTAGAATCTCCCCCTAGAATCCTCTCAGCATTTATCCTATTTAACCCCTTCAGAATTCTAATATTTCAATGAGATTGCCACCATTCTTCTGACCTCCAATGAGTAGAGTCCCCACTTATTTAGCCTTTGCTCATAAGACAATCCTCCATACCAGGGATTCTTTGAACTGCCTCCAATGAAATGAATATCTTTCCTGAAATCATGGGACTAAATCTGCCAACAGTACTCCAGACATGGTCGCATCAGCACCTTGTACAACTGCAGTAAAACATCCCTATTATAATCCAAACCCTTTGAAATATATCCAACATTCCATGAGACTTCCTGATTACCTGTTGTTCTTATGTGCTAGCTTTCTATATCTTGAACATAAGTACCCCCAAGTCTCCCTGTATAGTAGTTTCCTGCAGGTTTTCTTTTCCATTTAAATATTACTCTGTTCTTTTGCCCTCCCTTCTAAAATGAATAATTCACATTTTTCAACATTAGTCTCCATTTTCAAACTTTTTGCCCACTCACTAAACCTATCAATATCTCTCTGTAAACTGTTTGTATCCCTCTCACGACGTGCCTTTCTACCTATCTTAGTATTGTCTAGTATTGGTGGTGATCAATTTTCTTACTTCCTCCAAGTTATTAACATTATTATAAACAGTTTTGGTCCAAACACTGATCTCTGTGGAAACCAACTGGTTGTAGATTGCTAAACTAAAATAGAACCCCTTATCCTAACTGCCATGAGCTAATTCTCTGTGCCAATATACTACTACCAACATCATATGCTGTTAACATATAACTTGACCTGGTGTGAGGTATCTTGTCAAACACTTGTTGGAAATCCAAATATAACACAGCTACTGGTTCCCCTTTATCTACTCTGGTTGAGAGTTGCTCAAAAACTTCTAATAAATTAGTCAGACAGGATAAGCCTTTCATGAAGTTATGCTGACTTTGCTTGAATAGATTATGATCTGTTATGTACGAGTGGTTGATATTATTTTTCCAACAATAAGTGTCAGGTTAATCGGCCTATAGTTACTGCTTTTTGTCTCCTTTTTTAGAGTAAGGATGCCACACTAGCAGTGTTTCAATGTTCTAGTAATTCCCCAGACGACAGCGGTTTGTGAAAAATTGCAACCAATGCATTTCTGTAACCATCTCTCTCCCTCTCTCGCTTATTATCCTGTAGTCCAATTTGTTTGTTTAATGCTACTCTCTCTGTCTCTTGGCCTTCAGTCCCATTAGTTTGTTTAATGTTATTTTCTTGTGATGGAAATGGTACTTAATTCCTTCCTGTATTCTTTTGTATTAATGGAATGTTTGAAGCATCTTCTACCATGAAGAATGATGCAAAGTTGCTGTTTAATTTCTCTGTTATTTTCTGGTTCCCCAAAACTATCACCCCACACACATTTTCTAAAGGGCCTATGATTACGTTGATCTCTCTCCTACTTTTTATATATTTGAAAGAAACTCTTTTATTGTCAATTTTTTATATTACTTGGTAGTTCACCCTCACTGCTCATTTTCTATTTCTTTCTTATTTATAAAACACAATTCATGTAATTTAAGTTATAAAGGTTGTTGGAACTTTATACTCCTTGATTGTAGAACGTACACGACATTTACAATTGCATCATCTGTCAATTCCCTTGAGCACCATGGCCAAAGTTTGCATGGTTAGAATGAAAACTGCTGGAATTACTAAACTAGTCTCCCACAGGTGAGCAAAATAGTCTTATTATTGAGTTTGTTGACATTCCTTCTCAATTTAGTGAGAAGAATTCAATTATAGGAGCAAGGATCTTAAAGTACAATTGTGCAGGATTTTTGTGAGACTTCAAGTATTGTGTGCAGTTTTGATCTCCTTACCTGAGGAAGGATGTTTTGCCTATGGAGAGAATACGACAAATATTTGCCAGACTGATCCCTGGGATGGCAACACTGATGTATGAAGAGAGACTGCATCATTTAGAACTGTATTCACTTGAGTTTAGAAGAATGAAATGGCAGAGGGGGTGGGTGAAATTTCATAGAAATAGACAAGGTAAACACAAGAAGGATGTTCCAGATGACCAGGAGAGTCCAGAATGAAAAAAACACAGGTACAGTACACTACTTAGGATTGAGATGTGGAAAAACTTATTCACCTAGAAAATGCTGGAATTCTCTGCCATAGAAAGCAGTTGAGGCCAAAATGTTTGTTTTAAGGGAATTAGATACAGTCCTTTGGGGATAAAGCAGTCAACGGGTATGGAGTGAAAGTGACAGCATGATACTGAGTTGAATGATCAGTCGTGATCATATTAAATGGCAGTGCAGGCTGGAAGGTGAACAGCCTACTTATGCTCCTATTTTGTGGTTTTTGGTATCTTGTGTAACTAGCTCAGCTGAACTCTGCTGGTAGAAGCATTTGATTGTGACATTCCATGATTTGCTGGAGATGGGATCATTCTTTTCTTGAGCTGTGTTGAATCTCATTAACAGAGTTTCTTTCCATTGTGAAACAGCCATTCCCATCCTCTTTCTTGCTGGAGAGATTGTTTGCTTAGAAAATTGTTTGAAGGTTTTTGCCTTGTGCTCCAGAATGTTTGACACAGTGGTGGAATTTCCCATTCTGTTCTCTTTTCATTTTCACCACCATTTTCCACTTGTATCAATTTCATTTTTCACTGTTCCACAGATTTAAACAAATTTGCAGGATTTGAACATCCTTTCACAATGAGGTCCCAATCTTGACTGATGGCTTGCTCATGATTTCATGCTTTAGCATGGTCCAACTTTACTCTGGTTGGTGTGCCCAGTGACAACCATACATAAATTCAGCTAATCTGGAGTTATCAGTTTGGAAATATGACTTTTCATTGGCAACCTGCTGTTAAATTTCTCATCCTGCGCAAGAATGGCTGATGCTTTTCCACAAGTGAAATTTTCAGTTATCCAAATTTGACTCATTGCAATTTCAATGTACAAATGTAACTCTTCAAAATTTAGTGTATCTTGTCATTTGTAAACCTATGCCTATGGATGAAATACTGTACAATTGTGCCTTCGTGTGTCATATTTGTAATTTAAAAGCTTGCCTGGGATAAGTCATGGCATTAAATAATTCCAGATAGCTTAATGTTTTCCACACTATTGAAAGTTGAAGTACGTTATTGAATGTCCATCTTGAAGGAGTTTGATGGTAAAACATTCTTGTATTAAAGCAGTGCACCAAGACCGGGAGTGGAACTTGAAATCATAATGTCATAACTTCAAGTCAAATGTGCTATCCTCAGAGTCAAACTGACTGTATAAAAATATTTAGATCTTTATTAGTTGTCATTAAGTGCAAAATAGTAAGGAAGTGGAACACTTTACGGGGTTTGCAGTAGATGTAGACTTTCTTTCAGTGTTGGTGGTCACTCCTCTAAGTGGATCTCCCATCACCTTTGCTCCAATGCACATTTTTTCTGCTAATTAATTAACCAATACATGACGAGAGAATTGTTATCAATAGCTCCTTTTCCAAAGATCGGCTACTGAATTCTAGCACTCAACATTCTTTGGGATTCTGGAAAACCAAAGTCACAGACAGTCCCTATTTCTTGATTGATGTGAAACAAAATAGTAATTCATCAACATGGAACAGTGGCAATCGCTGCTAATGCCCTAATGCATGCAGCTCTTAAAAATGCAGATGTATCATAGGTTAGCTCTTGAACATAGTGGAGTTTGTAGTTTTGAGACTGTTGGCTTGATTATTTCACTGCTCCCTTGGCTTCTCTGTCTCTCTCTGTCTCTGTCTCTGTTCTTTCTATAGCAACTATTGCTCCTATGTGTGCTCTGTCTCTTTCTTTCCTTACCCCTTCACCATCACAAATTACTGTGTGATTTTTTGGTCTATTTCCACACTCCCTCAAACAACCATTTGTTAACCTACATAAATATAAGACTTAGGGTGTGGAAATCCTGCCTTTTTTAAGCCTTTCCCTCAAACCAACATTTTTGGTGAGACTTCTTAATTGTCATCTTTATCTTTGTGCCCTTTCATTTAATTACATAGAAATATAACTCACAGCGATGTTATATAAATGAAAATTATTGTGAGTTGGTGCACTTCTTTCTGGCTTTATATAGATAGCTTTACACTTTCATTCAAATATTTAAACTATGGGCTATGGGTTACAATAAATATCTCTTTTGTGGCCTGAGCTAACTATTTATGTCTTTCATAACTTACTACTTCAATCTCTGAGTTAAATGCCCAATGAGATTATACTCGTATTAACTGAAAGTAATATCAATTTATCCTCCAGTAATAAAACAAATAAGTAAGTAATGCTGTCCATTGTCCTATGTTAGTGGAGCATCTGACTTAACTAATTTTAGTCACCCCAGTGTTACATCCTGTTCACAGTGCCTGCAAATTTCACAGAGACTTGATTACTTGTGTAAAATCTGATTTCAAAACCTTCTTGCTGGACTGCCCGTGTCAGTTTTAATTTTTTGCTGTTCACAGCAGAGAGTAAACACATGCAGTGCTTTCTGCTTGGGAAGAAATAATCCTATGGTCCCAGTGCCTTTTATTTAATACTTGAGTACATAATTTAAACAGAATTTTAAAAATATTTCTTACAGGCATAAGAATGAAATTAAAAAAGGATGTAGACTTGAGGGCTGGGCCACATTGGAGTCCATGGTGTGGTTTGCCTTGATGCGCAGAGCAGTTGAGACAACAATATAAGAAGATGAGTGATTGATTTCAGTACTGGTAGACTTGTTGGATTGATGGATTGGACAGTAAGGCAGTAGTCATAACTAAAAAGAAGTATAAGGTTATCTTTGCTGTTTAGAATGATGGTGACGCTTGTTTGTTAGAAAAAGTGAGACCCAATAGTGCTCGTGTTATAATCCCTGCTGATGCTAATACTAGACAAATCAGAACCCAGAGTGAAACAAGGCTAATAGACTAATTGGTTTTAGTTTTCTTTTGGTTTATTGTGAAGATAAATTACTGAAAATATTCAGTATGTTCTTGCCAATGTACTTTCAAGAACAAAGAATGTAAAAGCTTACTACACAAAATAAAAGCACAAACTGTTGCATTATATTCAAACAATTTGAAATAGTCTCATTGTAAATATCAGGAAGAAATATTTAGCTCTTTTACCCTGCAACATTTTTACAGACACCTTAAGTTCACTCAAGAGCCACCCTGTCTCTTTGCTGACATTCCTATTTCAGTTGGCATAGCTTTGCTCACTTTTTTGGCAAATTTCTGCATTCCTGTGCCATTTTCTTCTGTTCATATATCTCTGAGAAATCCTTAACTAAATTGCTAACTCAGATTGCCTACTGTTAGCATGGATTCCTTAAACTCTCATCTTCCACAACCTTCTACTTATGGAATTTTCTTCTCAGAAGCTTAGGGCTTCTTCCCAAGTCTGATTGTGGAGACTGTGAAACTGATAGCAGCTCTGCAGTTAGACATTTTCTCTGACTGAAGCTGCACACTGGCAAACATTTTCTGAATGGTTCTGTATTTTTGTGTTACTGGACTCCTATCACTAGGAATAAAAGCTTTTTTCTCTCTCATCCCTTTATTTCTAATGCAGTGAACCTTTCACTTCAAAGGTTTTAAAGACCTTACTAACAAGCATATAAACAGAACCATTCTCTTGACACCTGCTACCAGTCTCCAAAGAAATGTAAAATGAAACTGAAAACCATGTTCTCTCCCCCCTTGTTATTGCACACAAATCAAACTTAAAGCTCAGCATTATTCCTCTGCTTTTAGAAAGCAAGTTCTCAAACAGGAGTAATACCTTCAGTAATCAACCATCACATATGCCTAGATTTTTAAAAATGTACCTTTTGAGGCATTTTCATTTTCTATAACAATATCTTATCACTGTATCAGTTTTATCCATTCAGTTTTCACTTTGATAGTTACATTTATTCACATTAAATTGACAAGAACTTTGCAAAGTAATCATATTCATCTTGATCACTACGCCCGTTCACCTTCATATTTGCTCTTTCAACTTGAGTGCTGTAATGGGACAAACTTACAAATAAATCAACTCATGTTGATGTACTGCCAAATTTCTTATTTTGCCTTAGGCATGGTAAATTCTAAAATCATAGAATCCCAACAGTACAGAAAGAGGCTGTTTGGGCCATCTTTGAAGAGCAAGCTATCCAATCTGATTTCTGAAAAGTTGACATCAGAATTTTCAATTTCTGATTCACTCAAAGTCTTCTGATATTTTTATTTCTATCCCTATTGATTTCATCGCAGTTAATATACATCTCCTCACTCTTCTCCCTGTGTAGTGTTGGTTTAGCTTATTTACATGACACTGTAGTGATTGGAACCAGGTGGGTGTTATTAATTGAGATCCTTGATTGGGTTTTTTTTAACTTGGGCCAATCAGGGAGCTCTGTCTCCTAGATATAACCAGGAGACAGAGTGGAGTGCATTATTTAACCCTCCAATTCTATTTTGATTTAATCCCTGCCCTCCCCTTCACTGTTTGATCACACAGCATTGCCCTTTGATGTGAAGGGCACTGCTTGTCACTGACCATTCGGCTGTTTTCTTCTTCCTGGTGGTGGAAATTTGAATAAAGATTCGTGCGCCTTGTGACTCTCACTGTGTCTCTCACCTGTGCACACACACAACATTGGTGCTGAAAGAAAAAAAAGAAAAAAAAACAGGAGACAGAGTGGAGTGCATTATTTCCCCCTCCAAATCTATTTTGATTTAATCCCTGCCCTCCCCTTCACTGTTTGATCACACAGCATTGCCTTTTGTGAAGGGCACTGCTTGTCACTGGCCACTCGGGTGTTTCCTTCTTCCTGGTGGTGGAAATTCGAATAAAGATTCGTGCACCTTGTGTCTTTCACTGTGTCTCACAAGAAAAAAAACAGGAGACAGCTCCTTCGCTACATCCTGATGAAGGGCTTTTGCCCGAAACGTTGATTTCGCTGCTCGTTGGATGCTGCCTGAACTGCTGTGCTCTTCCAGCACCACTAATCCAGTATATAATCATCTTCACTGTCCACTGCACCTCCAATTTTGGTGTCATCGGCAAACTTACTAACTAACTCTTTTGCTCGCATCCAAATCATTTATGTAAATGACAAAAAGTAGAAGACCCAACACCAATCCCTGTGGCACTCCACTGGTCACAGGCCTCCAGTCTGAAAAAGCACCCTCTGTCTTCTACGTTTGAGCCAGTTCTGTATCCAAATGGCTAGTTCTCCCTGTATTCCATGAGATCTAACCTTGCTAACTAGTCTCACATAACCTTGTCGAATGTCTTACTGAAGTCCATGTAGATGACATCTACCACTCTGCCCTCCTCAATCCTCTTTGTTGCTACTTCAGAAAGCTCAATTAAGTTTGTGAGACAAAATTTCCCACGCATAAAGCCATGTTGACTATCCCTAATCAGTCATTGCCTTTCCAAATACATGTACATCCTGTCCCTCAGGATTCCCTCCAACAACTTGTCCACCACTGAGGTCAGACTCACTGGTCTATAGTTCCCTGGCTTGTCCTTACTACCCTTCTTTGCCAACGTTTGCCAACCTCCAGTCTTCCGGCACCTCACCTGTGACTATCGATGATACAAATATCTCAGCAAGATGTTAATTGTTTGTAAACTTCACTGTTTAATAAAATTTAAGAAAACAGAAAAACAAATTAAACAGGCAATTCAGAATCTTCTCACTTGACTCCATGCTGGCTGGCCACAGCCTGTGTACTTGTACATGTAAATTCTGATTCAATCAGTTTTATTCAGCTGTTTGAGATCCTGGGGAATCCATATCGGGATTTTTGACGAGATTAAGATGACCAGCAGAGGGATGTGATTTTGGGTTAATCTTTAATGAGGTACTGAGATATGGTTTGGTATGTGGGATTCATGATGTAACCAAGCAGAAGTGACTTCTAGCTGAAGCCCAACTGGACTTCCCACATGCACTACAACTGGCTGAATTATTGTAGCTATAGGGCATTCCAGTGGAAGTGGACACCCTCTCTTGTCCAACTGAGCTTGGAGAACACTACGTGAGTGTCTGCAATTGTAGAACCTCACACAGGGCATGTACTGAGCAGAAGAATCCTTGGCCATCCCACAGGAGAACACCAGAACAAAGCCGAGCCTCAGCTAAATAGCTGAAACATTCTTCAGGATCTGGGCAGGCAAGCCATTTAGTTGCTGCCAGTATGCAGATTGGAGTCAGCAAAGGAGTCTTACAAGGCCTGAACCGAGTAATAAAACTCATAGGCCAGTATCCAGAGAGTGTACACCCTGAAAAGTCCATCTGCCTGTGATTTGGAACAGTTAAATTGCTTAGCAACATCCAAATCAGAACTAATTAATGTGTAGTTAAATAGTCACCTAGTTCTCATGGAGGTAGATAACAACATAGCTGTAGCTGTGGTTACAGAACCTGTCTTGGAGCTCTGGACTCCAACCCTTAAATTTACACCTCAGCTAGACTGAGAATATGTACTGGGGAACCAAAACAGATTAAGGGCACAATGTCGTTTCCGGTTTCCTATGAGAAGCGGTTGGTGCAATTACCACTGATTGCTAAGATGCTTGGGTGCAAGCCTATTCGGGCAGAATTGGTTGAGAAAGATTCATCTTGATTGGCTCCACATTTAGAAAATGGCTGTTTTAGTGAAGTCCTAATTAAATACCTAGTTTTTCAGGGAGGGCTAGGATCTAACAAAGGGGCTAATAAAGCTACATTACATGATAATCAGGAAGCAATTTGTGGTTTTGCAAGGCCTACCCAGTGCCATTTGCCTTGTGGGTAGAAGTAGAGGCAGAAATCAAGAGGCTGGAAAACAAAGGAATCATCAAACCAGTGCAGTTTGCAGAATGGGCAACACTGGTCATACTGATTGTGAAGCCTGTGGGGATTGTAATCAAACAGTAAACCGCTTCTCACTGCTGGATAAGTACCTAATCCCTTGTATAGAGGACTTGTACGCAAAATTGGAGGGATTCCTGTTCTTTACAAAGTTGGGCATGAGCCATAACTTCCTGCAATTGTGGCGAGATGAGGAGTGCCAGAAGTATGCCACAATTAATACCTGTAAGGGTGTGTACCAATATACAAGACTGCCATTCAGGTATCATCAGCCTGCACCATTTTACAGTGGATGATGGAGAACATTTTACAATGGCCACCTCAGGTTGCCACTTATCTGAATGATACGCTAATAACAAAGAAGACTGAAAAGAATGAGCACTTGGAGAACTTGGACATGGTGCTTAAAAGTTTCTTCCAAGCAGGCATAGGCCTTAGAAGGGAAAATTCTGTATTCCAGGTGCCTTAGAAGGGAAATATGTTGTTCCAGGTGCCCAAGTGACCTACTTGGGCTCCAAAGTTAATAAGACCCAGTTGCACCTGTTGGAAAATAAAATAAGACCATAAGACATAGGAGTGGAAGTAAGGCCATTCGGCCCATCGAGTCCACTCCGCCATTCAATCATGGCTGATGCGCATTTCAGCTCCACTTACCAGCGTTCTCCCCGTAGCCCTTAATTCCTCTAGACAACAAGAATCTATCAATCTCGGCCTTGAAGACATTTAGCGTCCCGGCTTCCACTGCACTCCGTGGCAATGAATTCCACAGGCCCACCACTCTCTGGCTGAAGAAATGTCTCCGCATTTCTGTTCTGAAATGACCCCCTCTAATTCTAAGGCTGTGTCCACGGGTCCTAGTCTCCTCGCCTAACAGAAACAATTTCCTAGCATCCACCTTTTCCAAGCCATGTATTATTTTGTACGTCTCTATTAAGTCTCCCCTTAATCTTCTAAACTCCAACGAATACAATCCCAGTATCCTCAGCCGTTCCTCATATGCTAGACCTGTCATTCCAGGGATCATCCGTGTGAATCTCCGCTGGACACGTTCCAGTGCCAGTATGTCCTTCCTGAGGTGTGGGGACCAAAACTGGACACAGTACTCCAAATGGGGCCTAACCAGAGCTTTATAAAGTCTTAGTAGTACATCTCTGCTTTTATATTCCAACCCTCTTGAGATAAGAGACAACATTGCATTCGCTTTCTTAATCACAGACTCAACCTGCATGTGTACCTTTAGAGAATCCTCGACTAGCACTCCCAGATCCCTTTGTGCTTTGGCTTTATTAATTTTCTCACCATTTAGAGAATAGTCCATGCTTTTATTCTTTTTGCCGAAGTGCAAGACCTCGCACTTGCTCACGTTAAATTCCATCAGCCATTTCCTGGACCACTCTCCCAACCTGTCTAGATCCTTCTGTAGCCTCCCCACTTCCTCAGTATTACCTGCCTGTCCACCTAACTTCGTATCATCGGCAAACTTCGCTAGAATGCCCTCGGTTCCCTCATCCAAATCATTAATATATAATGCGAACAGCTGTGGCCCCAGCACCGAACCCTGCGGGACACCGCTCGTCACCGGCTGCCATTCTGAAAAAGAACCTTTTATCCCAACTCTCTGCCTTCTGTTAGACAGCCAATCCTCAATCCATCCCAGCAGCTCACCTCGAACACCATGGGCCCTCACCTTGCTCAGCAGCCTCCCATGTGGCACCTTATCAAAGGCCTTTTGAAAGTCTAGATAGACCACATCCACTGGGTTTCCCTGGTCTAACCTACTTGTTACCTCTTCAAAAAATTCCAACAGGTTTGTCAGGCATGACCTCCCTTTACTAAATCCATGTTGAGTTGTTCTAATCAGACTCTGCTCTTCCAAGAATTTACAAACCTCATCCTTAATGATGGATTCTAGAATTTTACCTACAAACGAGGTTAAGCTGATTGGCCTATAATTTTCCATCTTTTGCCTTGATCCTTTCTTGAACAAGGGGATTACAATAGCCATCTTCCAATCATCCGGGACCTTTCCTGACTCCAGTGACTCTTGAAAGATCTCAACCAATGCCTCTGCTATTTCCTCAGCCACCTCTCTCAGAACTCTAGGGTGTATCCCATCGGGGCAAGGAGATTTATCAATTTTAAGACTTTTTAACTTTTCTAGCACTATCTCTTTCGTAATGGCAACCATACTCAACTCAGCCCCGTGACACCCTTTAATTTTTGGGATATTACTCATGTCTTCCACTGTGAAAACTGACGCAAAGTACTTGTTAAGTTCTCCTGCTATTTCCTTATCTCCCATCACTCGGCTTCCTGCATCAGTTTGAAGTGGCCCAATGTCTACTTTTGCCTGTCGTTTGTTTCTTATGTACTGAAAGAAACTTTTACTCTTATTTCTAATATTACTGGCTAGCCTACCTTCATATTTGATCCTCTCATTTCTTATTACACTCTTTGTTATCCTCTGTTTGCTTTTGTATCCTTCCCAATCTTCTGATTTCCCACTGTTCTTAGCCACTTTATAGGATCTCTCTTTTTCTTCAATACATTTCCTGACTTCCTTTGTCAGCCAAGGTTGTCTAATCCCTCCCCGGTTAATCTTTCTTTTCTTGGGAATGAACCTCTGTACAGTGTCCTCAATTATACCTACAAACTCCTGCCATTTTTGCTCTACTGTCTTCCCGGTTAGCCTCTGCTTCCAGTCTATTTTAGTCAGTTCCTCTCTCATGCCCTCATAATTACCTTTATTCAACTGTAACACCATTACATCCGATTTTGCCTTCTCCCTTTCAAACTCTAGACTGAACTCTACCATATTATGGTCGCTACTTCCTAAGGGTTCCCTTACTTTAAGATCTTTTATAGAGTCTGGTTCATTGCAAAGCACTAGGTCCAGAATAGCCTGCTCTCTTGTGGACTCCAAATGAGGGCAATCAAAGGAGTCCTGGCTCCCATGTCTGTACCAGAGCTTAGGTCTTTCCTTGGGTTAGTGAGTTATTATGAGAAATTCATATATGGCTGTGTTTCTATCTTGGTACCCTTACGCCTGCTGTTGAAAAAGGATCAGCCTTGGAAATAGTTGCATAGCCAAGAAGCAGCCTTCATGTCAGAAATAAAGCAGCTGTCATCATCTATGGTGTTGACCCACTACGATCCGAAGCTAGAGATGGTACTGACATACAATGCCTCCCTGTACATTATCGGGGTAGTTTTGTCTCACCAGTGGCCCAACGTAGAGAAACACCCAGTGGTCTATGCTTCCCAGAGTTCGGCTGATGCCGCATGCAAATATGCCCAAATACAGAAGGAAGGTTTGGCTGTAAGTTTTGGTGTGAGGAAGTTCCACCAATATCTTTATGGACATAAGTTTGTGATAGTAATGGACCACAAATTCCTGCTAGGGCTAGTCAAAGACAAGATGGTGCTCGTCGAATTCAGCAGTGGAGCCTTATTCTTAGTGGTGTACGAGTACAGGCCGGACCACCATCCAAGAAGCCAACTGACTCATGTGAATGCTTTGAGCTGCCTCTCACTGGCATATACTCCACCAATGGTGCCTGGAAGAGTCTGTTCTGGTTTTCAACTTAATGGACACCCTTCCAGTCACTGCTGACAATATCCGACTATAGACACAAGATTCCTATGCTGGCAAAACTAAAACAGATCACAGTAATGGGGAAAACAGAAGGGTCATCACAACTAGGATTGAAACCTTTCTGGACCTAGCAAGACCAGATCACCAAAGATGTTGGCATATTGCTATGGTGGGCAAGAGTGCTTATCCTGAGTGAAGGTTGCTGCCAGGTACTAGCACGGTAGCTCATTAGTTAGTTGCTGCCTCACAGTGCCAGGAACCCGGGTTCGATTCCAGCCTCCGGCGACTGTCTGTGTGGAGATTGCACATTCTCCCCGTGTCTGCGTGTGTTTCCTACGGGTGCTCCGGTTTCTTCCCATAGTCCAAAGGTGTGCAGGTTAGGTGAATTGGCCACGCTAAATTGCCCATCATATTCAAGGATGTGTAGGCTAGGTGTATTAATCAGGGGAAATGTAGAGTAATAGGGGTAGGTGAATGGATCTAGGTGGGATCCTCTTTGGATGGTCGGTGTGGACTTGTTGGGCCAAATTGCCGTTTTGACACTGTAGGGATTCTATGATTCATCAGGTCATCCAGGACTTTCCAAAATGAAGATGTTTTGAGAAGCCATATCTGATGGCCAGAATTGGATGCTAACATACCTGCATTGGTGGGGCAGTGCCCGGACTGCCAACCAGGACAAAACTTGCTGCTGGTGGCACCCTGGAGGGAGTAGCCTTGTAAAATCTGGACTCAGTTACATGTCAACTATACTGGCCCTTTCGTGTTCTTGATCACTGTGGATGCTCATTCAAAGTGACTGGTCATGCATAGAGTTCATTTGTCAAATTCAGGGATGATGATTGAAAAGCTGTGAAGGTCGTTTGCGATACACGGACTTCTGGAAGTGTTGGTCACAGACAATGGAACATCATTTACCAGCAGGGAATTCATGTACTTCTGAAAATAGATTGGTAGTTGGCATATTCAAACAGCTCATACTATCTATCATCCAATGGTCTGGTGGAAAGAATGGTCCAAATGTTGAAAGCAGGCTTAAAGAGGCAGCTTACAGCTTCACTCAGTAACAAACTGTACCAGTTCCTATTTGATTATAGGACCACTCCACACTCAACAACGGGTCGCTCCAGCAGAATTGCTGATGGGGAAAAGACTTCACACCACGTTAAAGCTGGTATTCTTGGACCTGGGGAGAGAGGGTGAAATGGAAGCAGGAATGTCAATGCTGGTCACATCCTTCTTCTAAATGAGAGAGAGTTTACCTCAAAGGATGAAGTTTGGTGCCATTCCAGAGAAGTGGCCCTGCGTGGGTATGACACGAGGTCAACATGAGGTCAGTTTTCATGACACACAAAGTTTGGGTAGATGAGGCCATCCTGAACAAACATGGGGATTACCTGAAAGCTGATACCTTGCAAATGGGGCAGGAGCAAAACATACCTAGCCCCTCAGAATAGCCAGTCAGAAACCGTGGGTTCTCTCCCTCCATCTAGTGTCAAGGAAACCTCCAACTCTGAGATGGAAGCCGCCTCCATACCGTTACTGCTGGAAGAAGAGGAGGAAACTCACCCAAGATGCTTCAGACATGAGAAGAGGGAGATGGTCTGATACATATGACTCGTGTCAGAGTCTGAGTCAGAGGAACCGGACTTGGGCCGAAAATGTTGCAGACGAAGCTACCTGAGAAAGAGCAGGCCTACATCCCCGGACTTGTAGAGCAATGTAGTGATTGGAACCAGGCAGATTCTATTGGCTATGAGATACTTAATCAAGGATATATAGAGGGATGACATATACATGGATTTCAGAGCCTCCTCAGTTGTGTTTGAGCTGGCTGGCCAGCACCAGTATATTGCACACGTGTAAATAAAGCGTGACTTGGTGATGGCATACCAGCCTCTGTGCCTTTATTCAAACACTGTCTGATTTTCTTTCTCTTGTCTGGAGTACTTACTTATAATTCACATGATTTAATGGCATTTTGGGCTTTTCCTTCAATCGTTATCAGAGATGTATAAAAATGCTAACACCTTTCCACCAGTGATAAAATTCCAAGCAAATTTATTGAGCACTCTCCAGATGACTTTTGATCAACTCACATGCTTTGTCAGTTTTTCTCAGGAACTTGATACACAGGTTGGAAATGTATTCTGAGCTTTAGTATATATGTTGTTTAATAAATTTAAGGGGTCTTCTCATTTTGTGCTCATACAACAGTTCAAAAGGCCTTAATCCTATTCTACCATTAGGATGTCATTAATGATGAAAAGGAGCAAGATTATTATTACAGTAATTAGGAAATCTGAACAATAAGCTATAATCGTAGTCTTCAAAGTTGTTGCTAATGCTCCTTGAGTTTGTCGATGAAAAGCTGAAATAACTTGCTTTATTCCCAAACTTCTCATTATTTCTTTGAACATTTATAATATTTAATCAGATCAACATTCAAATTTTATTTCCTTGGGTCATCAATTTATTATGGGAAAAAAAATTGTACTAACTACCCACCTCCTGTTTTTGCTACTACTTTCCCAAAAGGCATTAGCTCAGGAAATCTTGTTGATACATGCATAAAATTAAGGGACACTGATTCCCACTTGAGGTTTTAAGTAGGGGTCCAACACAATCTATTAAGACCCTGCTAAATGATTTTTCAAAAGCTGGTATTGGAATGAAAAACACAGTTTTAATTGATTGACTTTTCCCATTGACGTGGCATGTATGACCTGATTAACAAAACTTCACCATCATTATGTAATCCTGGTCAATTTTTTTTCACACTATTCGAGTCTGTTTCCTAGTACTAAAGTCACCTGCCATTGGAACTTTTGAGCCATTCATAAATTCTTTTTTACATACAGATGGAACCACCATCTGATGAACAGTTGTCCATTTCTCATTGGAATCTGAGATGATCTCACTTCCTGATTCACACTTTGCCTTTTAATAGTGCTCAGGTATTGGTTGTAATTAAGTTTGTGAGAAAGCTTTTTATGCAGTTCTGTCAAGGCATATTGTATTTATAGTAAAGTAGATGGGCTAGACATGTTTGCCTCATTCTCTTTACCTATCTCCTTGTTACTTAGGTTTTTCAAAATTATATTAAACAAAGGAATTTTCACGTCATCATTTTTAATAGATGCTCTCATCTCCTGTTTACTTGTCTGGTATTTAGTCACAACGCAGTCTGGAAATAATCTAGGAAGTTGCTGATGTAGCATCTCAGGTCCTTTTTCTTCCATTTTTGTTCCAAAACCATCAGAGGGGTCAATATTTTGATGAGCCAAGACAATCCCAAAATAAAATGAATCCCTTGCATTGTGCATTGTCCCCACTACAATTGTTCCAATTACTAAGTTATTCTTTAATCCAATGTGATATATAATGTGACCAGTTTGTCACCTCCATAAAAAACCTCCAATTTTTTTTTCCCATTAGTTCTGCTGGTAGACAAATTGTATAATCAGCCAGTATCTGTAATTTGGTCTATTAGCTCTCAAGTTAGTTTGCCTCTTTAATTAGAGAAAGTACCTGTTCCTTTGAATAAAAGATTCAGAACATTGAGTGATCTGAGTTTTATTTTATCGATAGTTGAAGAAGAATTTGCTGAACTGTCTTAAGTTAAGAAAATGCCCTTTTCATAATGGGCTATGAGGGGATGCATTCCACCTGTAAAATTGCTAAAGTTTTAATGTCCATTATTTTATATGCTGCCCCCTTTTCTGAGGATTCATAAGGTGACCCTGCCACTGCAACATGTCTTCCATTTAACTTCCAGAAATAAATTTTAATATGTTCAGTCTTATTGCAATAGAAGCATTTTTTGTCACCTCTAGGATCTAGCCTTTTTCCTTTTATTATTTTGTTTCTGTTTATTCTGTGAAACTAATACCTTTACCATCCCAAATTTTCTGTTTCTGCAGCTTCTTTCCTGATTCCCATAGGGTTGGTTTCCATGCATATAAGGGTGTCTGTGCGATATCATAGGTACCTGCTTGAGATGCAGCTTCTTGGATCATTGATACCTGATGCTCATCTAATTAAATTTTCAATGTTATTGGAATACAATTTTTAATTTTTTCCATAATCATCATTTTTCTCTAACTTTCTTGATCAAAACCACTGAACTCACTTTTCTATTCTTTCTCTCCAAAATTTGACAATAATCAAATGTGTTTTCTTCTTAAAATGTGAAATTTTAATTGTTAAGCTTGGGGACAAGCTCATAAGCATCTCATATGCTTTTTAACAGTTTCATAACTGAAGAATGTTTATCTGACAAATTGGTATATACATTTATAAATATACCATCTGATACTTCATAACATAAGTTCTGAATTCTTTTGGCCACTTCAACATCACAGATATCTGTTCTGAAGAAAGGTCATTTGACCCTAAATGTTAACTCTCTGTTTCTTCTCCACAGATGCTGCCAGACCTGCTGAGATTTTCCAGCAATTTCTGGTTTTGTTTCTGACTTCCAGTAATTACAGGTCTTTGGGTTTTTGATTAGCTTCTTTTCAAATTGAGATGAAATGTCTTCCAACTCCTCCCTTCATAAATTTAGATACAAAAGAGATTTCTTGATAAATCGACTCTGTCTTTGAAATCATAATCTGTATCTGTTCTTTATGCCTTTACTTGGGAGATTTTTTTTCTCATCTTGGGCTTCCCAAAATGGAGTTGGGAATCAGAGCAGGATAACAACTCCAAGTGAAGTCACAAGCTCCAAGGCAGCAATGACTGACCCTTATTCCCCTCTTCTGAGTCTTTTCCTGCACTCTCCATCATTCACTAAGAGGTCAGAACAACTTTCAAGACTTGAAATGGGGTCACAATTGGAAAATGTTTAGGAAGCACTACTGAAACTAAATGATGTTGCCTAATTTGACGCACACTTTTTGGGTGCAAGATTTTAAAATTCCATTATTATTTTCTTTGTCATCAGTTTTCAATTCAAGCTTTTTTATTTCCAGTTTTCTTTGTTTCTTTTTCATCTATTTCCGTTTCTTATTTTTCTTTCTTCTCCCTTCTCATTTCCCTTTTTCTTCTCATACCAGTTTATTCTTTTCTAATTTAATCATTACCTATTCTTGAAAGGAAACATCAATTTCAGGTTTCCTAGTTTTAACTCTGAGTGTTAGTTAATTACTTTAAACAGCTTAACCTTGTGAAAACCTGCTTTCCTTTCTACCTGCAACTCATTACCAACTTTCTCAGTGTAGCCTTCATCAAATATTTCATATGATTCACTGATCATATGTGAAAGTGTTTTTAAACAGTCAAAGCCAATAAGCAATTCCAATCCATGTAATTTACTTTGCTACAACTTATAGTTTTTTGCCTTGTACTTCTACATATGTAATTCTTTAAAATTCATGTATCCCTTTGAAGTTCACCAATTTTGATTCTGCAGTGATTCCCATTTTGTGATCTCATTTAATTGAAATAGTGGACAAGTCAAATTCGAAAGTGAAACCTGGCTTGATAATCAAAAAGAAAAATCAAAATTTATCGTCTGATATAGAGATCAGTAAGTAAACATATTTACAAGAGGTTGGCAATGTACATTTTAACAAGGAAACATAAAAGTTTATGACACAACTGAAAAATGTGTGCTGTGTTACATAATATAAGCATTATTTGAACTGTCTTAGTACACGCTCCTTCGTCGGGTGGTGGTGGGGGGCTCAATCCTAGCACAGAATTTGTGGCAAAAATTTACAGTGTGATGTAAATGTGGCACAGTGGTTAGCACTGCTGCCTCACAGCGCCAGAAACCTGGGTTCAATTCCCACCTCAGATGACTGACTGTGTGGAGTTTGCACATTCTCCCCGTGTCTGCGTGGGTTTCCTCCGGGTGCTCCGGTTTCCTCCCACAGTCCAAAGATGTGCAGGTCAGGTGAATTGGCCATGCTAAATTGCCCGTCGTGTGAGGAAAGGGGTAGATGTAGGGGAATGGGTGGGTTGCGCTTCGGCGGGGCTGTGTGGACTTGTTGGGCCGAAGGGCCTGTTTCCACACTGTAAGTAATCTAATCTAAATACCAGAAAGTAAGATTCAACACTTTTATCACCTCCGTGAAGGTTCACACTGCCTCCATGCTGAAGTTCCTTGTTCAGTTGGCATGGTCGCAGTTGGAATTCTTCATAGCGAATCTGTACATTCATTTGATGCATTTTTTAAAAAAACTAATGTCTTCCTGAGGTCCTCAAATAAACTGTTAACTTGATTCATGTCTTACTTATCATGCTTTCCTTGAACTTGTATCTCCCGAAGCTTTTGTTTCTGGAGTTTTCTTTAGACCTTCTCCCACCACTCTGACTGTTTCAGAAACTGTTTAACTAATTACCACTCTGGTGTTGAACAGATTTTATCTCTGAATGAGCTTGCACACAACCTGACTGTTTCTGGTTCTGTCTGTCTGTGTTACTGGACTTTTATCGCAAAGAAGCAGCAGATTTCTATTTTCTCCCTTTTTTTTCCTAATGCACTGAGCTTTTCATCTCAAGGGTTTTAACGTCATTTAAATAAGTGTAAGCACAGCAAATCTCCAGACATCCTAATATACTTATACTTATACTTACATCCTTAATATAGTTATGTATAAACCATGAATTGAAATTTCTCTTGAACGGCATAACAATGGTGAAATACTTGAGGAGAGAAACAGCAAGAATGAAACTATGCGATTCTAGATGTTGAGTCCAATTTTTGGCACATTAGTTTGTAATGAGTTATTAAATCTTATGTTATCTCGTACATGTGCAACTCACTATTTTCCCAGCAACAAAAATAAACTAGAAGATGCTAATTTCTGACACAAAAGTCAGGGCAGTTACCTGGTAGCTGCAGCTTGCTATTGTTTTCTCTGGGAGTTATTGTTTGGTAGAATTCCCTAATATTCCAGAGCACACTCCATGACCAGTGACCACCTGCACGCTCAATTCATAGAAGTTGGCAATGGGCAAACGTGAGCATCAACCCATGATTATAGAACATCTTTGAATCACTTTTAAAGCATTTTGGAGCAGAAGAACATATCCCATGGAAATGCTGCTGCTAGGTTACTTAGTGCACCTTCACTTTTGGATGCTCATGCATTACTGTGTCACTGAGCCTGTAGGATAACAGTACCTATGTCTTGCTTTGCAATTTAGCACAGACACAAAGCCAGGCAGTTTGTCATGTTCATCAGTAATGATCAATGGATTGAACGTGTTGCTGAATGCTACCATGTTACATCAGTGTCACACTTTCAGCACGTGCCATCGGATTATGTGGAATGTGCTTCTCATCTATGCACAGTAATCCTTCATCAAGTCATAAATGATGACTTCAGAGAGGGGTACTGGCATCATAAGTCAAGGAAATTTTCGAATATCAGTCCAAGGATCGAGCAAAGTCTGTCAACATGGGTTGCTGATGGTTCTATTTTAGAAGAATTGAGGGAATGGGTCACAGGGAGTCCTGCAAGTCCAGTGCAACCAATCTGTGGATTTGTTCAATTAAGTCAGTTAGGGAGCTGCACAGATATCAGTCTGGCATGTGCTTACTTATCAGTCGATACTGACTTTCCAGGTCAAGTCAGGGAGTGGATCATGATCGGTCCTGGGGATCTGCACTGCATGTTAGGGAGTGTGATCATGTCAGGGCTATGGTTGGGAATTCAAGCAAGTCAAGATTGAAGGCTGCTGGGATGCAGAGGGGGCAATAATTTTGCAGGTGGACAACTGGACATATAATGGTGGGAAGCAATAGAGCATGTCAGACCATGAGGTATTGCAGGAAGAGAAATGTGATCATCACTGGTCACCACCATCCTTGCTTTGATGGAGACAACTGTGTGTAATGATCATTAACAAACTAATCTGTAAGCCTGGAGAAGTAACCTGGGTCAGCAGGTAATATGAGAAGATGGAGTAAAACCTGCTGGTATTGCCAGGGATGCAACTGCAGCATGTAGGTGGGGAGCACACATTCAACTTGATTTTTCCCTCTTATTGGTTACCACGTCATCTGCCTGGACCCAAACCTGCAGTTACATTTTCCAGAACATGGGCAAATTCAGTCACTAGTAATGTTATCTAGCATCTTGGTGATGGGCATTGAAGTTAACACCCAGATTACATTATGTGCTTTTGCCATACTCAGTACTGATTCATTTGCCAAAGGTCGGACATCAGATAAACAGCAGGTTTCCTTACCCGCGTTTGACTAGATGTCATTGTGTTCACAGTCAATGTTGAGGCCTCACAGTGCAACCCATTCTCAACTATGTACCTCCATAATGCCAACTCTAATGACTTTGTCCTGCTAGTTGGACAGTGGTGTCTGGGACCTGGTCTGAGAAGTATGAATCTGAAAGATTCTGTGAACCTGTCTTTATCAGTCTGCTGCTTGATCATTTAGATTAGATTAGATTAGATTACTTACAGTGTGGAAACAGGCCCTTCGGCCCAACAAGTCCACACCACCCCGCCGAAGCGCAACCCACCCATACCCCTACATCTACTCCTTACCTAACACTATGGGCAATTTAGCATGGCCAATTCACCTGACCTGCACATCTTTGGAGTGTGGGAGGAAACCGGAGCACCCGGAGGAAACCCACGCAGACACGGGGAGAACGTGCAAACTCCACACAGTCAGTCGCCTGAGGCGGGAATTGAACCTGGGTCTCTGGCGCTGTGAGGCAGCAGTGCTAACCACTGTGCCACCGTGCCACCCACAAAAAAAACCTCTTCCAATTTTGGTGCCAGTCTCAGATGTTGGTAAGGGAGATTTTGCAGAGTCAGCAGGCTGGGTTCAGCATTGTCATTTATGAATCCTAGCTCAATACGGTATAGGCTACTTGTTTTATTCTGTTTGTTAAAACTTCGTAACACTTTGATTACCAGGCCATTCCAGAAGGCAGTTGTGTCAATCACATTTTCTGGGTCTCAAATCAGATGTAGGTCAGACTACGTATGGTGGAAGATTTCCTTCCCTAAAGGACATTTCTGAGCTGTATGAGTTTTCACAAAAATTTGAGTGTGGTTACATGGTGACCCTTAGACTGGTTCATAATTCTGGCTTTTATTGAATTCAAATTTTACCATTTAAAAAAAATAACTTTCATGGGACATAGATGTCACTGGCTAGGCCAGCATTAATTGCCCATTCCTAGTTGCCCTTGAGAAGGTTATGGTGAGCTGTCTTCTTGAACCGTTGCAGTCTATGTGCTGTATGTAGACCCACAATACCCTTAGGAAGGGAATTCCAGAATTTAACTAGTGTCAGTGAAGGAATGGTGAAGTATTTTCAAGTCAGAATCATAAGCAGCTAGGTAAGGAATCTTTCAGGTAGTGTTGTTTCTATATATCTGCTGATCTTATCGTTCTAGATGCAACTGGCCATGGGTTTGGAAGGTGCTGTCTAATGATCTTTATTGAATTTCTTCAGTGTATCTTGTATAGTATATACTGCTGCTACTACTGAGTGTTGGTGGCGAAGGGAGTGGATGCTTTTGAATGTGGTGCAAATCAAGTAGCTGCTTAGTTCTGGATGGTGTCAAGGTTCTTGAATGCTTTTGGAGCTGCACATATCCAGACAAATGGGAAGTATTCTACCACAATCCTGACTTGTGCCTTGTAGATGGTGGACAGGTTTTAGAGAGTCATGGTGTCTTGGGGATGCATGTTCCCAGGAATTAGCATAGGATTCTGGATTATGAGTCCAGTGACATTATCATGATACTGTAATCATGACGGATAATGAGCTCTATACCATTTTCTTGCCTCTTCCCCATATTCCTTGATTTGCTAAGAGGCCAAAAAAATCTCTCTAATCAATCTTTAATAAATCTTCTGCAGTGGAGATTTTGAAACATTTCAAATGCCATTTGTGGACTAAAATTATTTCTTTTATTATTTGTTTCCAAATAGAAAAAAAGCTTAAAATAATGTTGCATTTGAAATTGTATCATATGTTATGGGGAAATCAGGTACTGCTGTATTAATGTTCTTTCCAGTGTTGAACTGTAGGTATCATTTTGCCAGCAGGTGGCACCCTTATCCATTTAAGCAGTGTATAGCTATCAAATGAGCTTAGGATGTCAGTGTTTCTTGTAATTGCTCCCTATCTATTTGTTGCTTACTTATGAATTAACTTGCATTTATTGAACTAAATCATTTCAATCATTTAATTACACCTGAGGAGCTGAACTATAATTGCCTGCATCTAACAAGGATCTAATGTGGCTTCAGCTGTATTAATTTGATGTTTACTTTTCTGAGTGCTAAATGCATTAAAATGATTGCGCAATGGGATTACATTTTGTTAATTGCTGGCAATCATTAGCTTGGAAATGGTGCTGAAGAACGACTGTAAATTATGGAGGGATAAAATTTATGATTTATGTTATGAATAATAGGGCAGCCTGTCTTCCTTTAAAATGCCGATGAGATTATTAAAAATTGCTTTCTTTCTGCATCTTGGTATATTAAAAGACTGAAATTATTATTCATCTTTTTTGTACTTCTATAACTGCTTTGACTGAGACATGTACAGTACATTTAATTAATGTAATAAAACACCTGCATTTCAGCTAATCCAAAAGTAAATGAGGAACTGAACGAAAGATTGCCTGTTTCTAAGATGCACTACAGCTGACAGCTGGAAAAAGAGCTTGAGACTTCATTGGAAATTTTCTATCAAGAACTATGTTAGCAGTTAGGTGAGAAGTTAATGGAAAAATCATGAAAGCTCGGGCATTATCTCACCTTTTAGATTGTGACAGCTAATGAGTTGAGTATAACTCAACTACTTGTTGAGTAACTTTCTGCAGATTTATTGCTTTAAGATAAATGTACACACAAGCAATTTTAGTTGAACCACACAAATAGTGGTACTATAGATTATGCCTTTTTCTTGGATGATCCATTAGAAAACAATTCACGACATAACTAAGGTTAATGTCAAAAGACTGAAATAGTGACCAAGTTCAAATTTCTACAGAAAATAATATATAATTCAATACTGTTTATTGAGCACAGTTATTATTCATCTCTTGTCTTCTGCTTTTTTTCCCTACAAAAGCTTGAATAAATGATGCTAATATGATATGTAATAAATCCTTATACTAATTCTTAGAATTGTGAAATTTCAAAACCTGTTCATATAATCCAAAGACAGAAACCAGACATCAAAATTAACAGCTATTTTGTTACAAATTAAAAGTGACAGTTCTGTTGTTCTTGCAATTTTTCAACTTCAGTACTTTATTTGCTTCAAGATACTTGAACATTAGAACTCTCATTAAACATGTGTCTTTGATTCTCTGTTCTCACAAAATGGCTTTTTAATTGTTTTTCAATTATCTTTACGACACTTCATTTTTACATATCTGAAAACTTAGAGGAATGACATAAAATCACTAAAAGACCAAAATGATCTGATTTACATTTAGTGATAAGAGAGGATCTATCACAGGCTAGATTATTCTGAATGTGAACTTGAATAGCTTCTATCCCAGAGTTTTAAAATCAGTCTGCACAAATTTGGTTATGCATGCAAAGTTATAGTTTTGCCAACCTAGCTAATTAAACCCTTGAGTTGCTAAGTCCATCAAATGTTCCCAGACATGATGAACACCACCACAACACTTGTCTACCAATCTTCCATTGATCACATTTACTATTGATGTTGTACCCTTTCCAGAATTGAGTTTCGACAATGTGTAATTCATGATCTGGTCATCCAATTCAAAGGTTCAGGCATGCAAAAGACTTCCAAATCACATCATAAGAGTCAGTCAATTTTACCTGTCTTGCAAGTCAGTTCTCCACTGGACTTTTTTTAAATATAATGATTTCAAAGACTTAAGGCTTGTTTACAACATGAATGGAATTGGCAAATACAGTTTTGTTACAAATCAACTTCATTCTAACAAAGAATAAGTTTATTAAGTTCTCAGATAAACTATGTCAATAAACTTGAATGGTGATTTCGAGTTTAATGTGGATTATACTACTCAAGTCAAGATCTGGGTAGAAGAACACTTAGTTCATCAGCTCATAAGATATAGGAGCAGCATTAGACCTTTCAGCCCATTGGCTCTGCTCTGCTATGGCTGATATGCTCCTCACCCTCATTTTACTGTCTTCTCTCCATATCCCTTCAACCCATTACCAATTAAAAATCTGTCTAACTCCTCATTAAATTTACTCACTATCCCAGCATCCAAAATACTTTGGGTAGTGACTTTCACAGATTCACAATCCTTTGGGAGAAGTAGTTTCTCCTCAACTCTGTTTTAATTTTGCTACCCTTTATCCGAAGACTATGACCTATCGTCCTAGAATGTCACACAGGAAGAAGCATCTGTTCTGTGTCTATTTTATCCACACCTTTTATCATCTTGATTACCTCAATTTGATCTCTCCTCATTCTTCTAAATTCCAGAGACTATAGGCCTAAACTATTCAATCACTCTTCATTCGACAAACCCTAATCTCTGGGATCAATCTAGTGAACCTCTTCTGAACTGCCTCCAATGCCAATGCATCCTTTTCTCAAATAACAAGACCAAAACTGTGTATAGTACTCCAGATGTGGTCTCACGAATACCTTGTATAGCTGCAAATTCCTTGCCTTAATATTCTATTCTATTCACTTTCTTTATAATCTGCTGTACCTGCATGCTAGTTTTCTGTGACTCATGAACGAGTACACCTAGATCCCTCTGTGCTGGAGCACTCCTGAAATCTTTCCCCATTAAGATAATAGGTCACCTTCTCATTTTTCCAACCTAAATGCATGCCCTCACATTTATCCACATTAAACTGTATCTGCCGCATTTTGGCCCACTCTCCTAATCTATCTATAATATCCATTTCTAAAGTTCTTATTACCTCATTGCAATTTACCAGCCCGCCTATTTTTGGGTCATCTGCAAGTTTGGCTATAGAGCCTTCTGTCCCTGTATCCAAGTCATAAAACCATGCTGACCCTGATGGATAGCATTTTGACTTTCCAAATGTCCTGATATTGCTTCCCTGATAACTGATTCTAACACTTCCCCAACAACTGATGTTAAACTAACTGGTCTGTAATTTCCCACATTTTGCTTTGCTCTCTTGTTGAATAAGGGTGTTACATTAGCCATTTTCCAATCCACTGGAACCTTTCCTGCGTCCAAGGAATTTTGGAATTTTGTAACCAACAGGGCTACTATCTCCACTGCCACTTCCTTTAATATCCTTCCAGATGAAACTGAGGTTAATCCATCTCTCTTCCAACCTAGTTACTGCATAAGGTGCTCCCGATATGGTCTTCTCTCCATTAGGAAGATCAAACGTAAACTTAGGGAAAGGTTCACCAAGCATCTCAGGTGGTCCCGCAGGGCTGACTGGATCTCCCAGTCACTGCCCATTTCCATTCCCCTTCCTACTCCCTTTCCTTGGCCTCCTCCATTGCCATGCAAACCAAACCGCAAATTGGAGGAACAACACCTCATCTTCCACCTGGGCAGCCTACAACCTGGAAGATTCAACAATGAGTTCACCAATTTCAAATAACCTTCCAATCCCCCGAGTCCCTACCTAGCCCCCCCCCCTTCCCTGCCACCAACTGGATTCATTCTTCCCATTGATCAACCAGGTTGTACCCTCTACTTGTCTTCACCTATCCCTACTTCACCACCCTGCCCCTGCCACCCTCTACACCCACCCCCACTCCTGAAGAAGCGGTACAACCAAAACGTCGACTTGTCTGCCCCCTGATGCTGCCTGGCTTGCTGTGTTCTTCCAAACTCCTGCCTGTCTACTTTGGATTCCAGCATCAGCAGTTTTTTGTCTCTAACCCTAGCATGTAGATCATCAGGCCTGAGGACATGTTTGCCTTCAATCCTAATAGTTGCTTTTCCCTATCGATGTTGATTGTTCTAAGTTCTACCTTATCTATTGTCTTTGACTTGCCTGTTCCAACAGGAATGGTACCATTGTCCTCAACCACGAAAACTGAGGCAAAGTATTGATTCAGCATCTCTGCCATTTCAGTGTTCCCCACTATTAACTCTCTGGTTTCATCTTCCAAGGAACCAACATTCACATTAGCAACTCTCTTCCCTTTTAAATGTCCACAGAAACTTTTGCTATCTTTTTTGATATTTCATGTTAGTTTTCATTTGTAATTTACCTTAGCTCTTTTTACTAACTTTTTAGTATCCTTTTTTCACGTTTGAAAGTTTCCCAATCATCCATCCTGCCACTGGCCTTTGCAATTTAGTATACCTTTAGCGTTTGACTTTACATTGCCCTTGACCTCTTTGTTTAGCCATTATTTTTTAACATCCCTTATCACCTTTCTTTCTCACTGGGATATATTTTTGTGAGGAATTGAGTAGCTCCTTAAACATCTGCTACTGCTCATCAGCATTTTACCATTTAGCCTTCCTGTCCAATGTACTCTAGCCAAATCTGTCCTCATGCCTATATAATTTCCTTTTTTTTAAATCGAGAACATTACTGTGGGACTCATTTTCTCATCCCTCAAACTAATTTTTGAATTCTATCATTCTATGGTCACTGCTCCCTTGAGGATCCTTAACTATGATGTCATCAATCAATCTTTCCTCATTACACAATATCAAATCCAGAGTAGCCTGCTCCCTGGTTGATTCCACAACATACTGCTCCGAGCAACAATCTGTAATACATTCAATGAACTCTGGCTCCAGGCTACCCTTGCCAGTTTGATTCTTCCACTCTACATGCATGTTCAAATCACCCATGATTGTTGCCGTACCTTTCTTGCAAGCCTCTAATATTTCCTGGTTTATATTGTGCCCCACTGTAGGACTACTGTTTGGGAACCTATAGACTACTCCTACCAAGTACTTCTTCCCTTTGCTATTTCTTATTTCTACCCAGACTGATTCCACATCTTGATCTCCCATACTTATGTCAATTCTCAATACAGCACTGATCCCATCCTTCACCAGCAAGGCCACCTCCTTTTCCTTTCAGTCTATCTTTCCAAAATGCTGAGTACCCCTGGATATTCAATTCCCTGACCTGGTGTCTTGTAACCATGTCTCAGTAATTGCTACCAAATCATACTCTTTTGTTTCTATTTGTACTATTAACTCATTAATTTTGTTTAAAATGCTTTGTGCATTTATATTCAATGCTTTTAAATTTGTTCCACTGTTAAATTTCCCTATTTTTTTCTGATTCCTTGGTACAAAAAGATATTCGCTCATTCTGTCCCTCACCTTGATTGTCTTAAATGATTTCTCTCTCAGTTTTAGCCTTCAGTCTCTCTCGCTTTCTACCATGGCCGCCTTTTCATTCTTTCCCCATCATCTGCCCTGTCTCGTGTTGTTTGTTCTTGTGTCTGCATACTCTCACTCTCCACCACAGGACAAGAAGGCTAAGGCATCTTTTATTTTAGGTATTATCCAATTAACTTCTCCCTTGCCCTATTTGTATCTAAGATTTGTACCTCAGTACTTTGTACCCAAGATAGCGCTATGTGGGGCAAAACTGTAAATTTTTCATTGTGCTCTTGTATTTAACTAAACCTAATTCTAATTCTAACCTAATTCCAATTCTACTTATTTGCAGCCTTGTGTATGATGACACCAATCTTGGCTAACCATAGAGAAACCCCGACATTTAAGTGGTTTCTCACAGATGGCTACATATCTCACCTTTTTTTGCTACTATTAAACTTTTGTAAAATATAATTATCCATTACTTTGCCTTTCCATGCACTGCCTTACTCCTACATTTTTTACTTTACTGTGCAACAAAAAGAATATCTATTCAAGTAAAATGTTAGTTACTAATAAAGTTAAATATTGGTTTCTTACAAGAGCGTTAGATTTTGAACAAATAGCATTCTCATTAGGAACCTCATCATCTTACAAAACCTGTCAAAGAGTCAAAAGGATTGTCTTTTTCTGAGCTTTGCCCAGTTTTTTTTACACAAGTTATTTGTTTTTCTTCCTGCTTTTTCTTTGTGTGTATATCTGTGTACTGATTGTTTCACTGTTCAATTCTCCTCATGGATGTTTACCACACAGAAGGATGCCATTTGGGCCATAGTGCCTGTCTATGACAACAAAGATTAGACTACGTTCATCCCATTTTCAAATTCTTGCTGTGGTGGTAATGGCAATGCAAGTGCATATCTAAATGTTGCTTGAAATTTATCAATAGTAATAGGAGCCTCTTACTCGACCACCCTTTCAGGCAGTGACTTCCAGACATTCACCCTCTGAGTGAAAACATTTCTCCTCATCCTTATACTGGTTCTCTGAATTTGTGACCCATCAATGTTTGGAAAAAGTGCCTTCCTAATTGCCCTCTCTATATCCCCCATAAACACCTCTTCAGATTTGCTCTTGATCTTTGTTGCTGCTTATGTCTGTCAACCACATGATCTCCATATCTTAATTTTTTTTGTATTACTATTACTTCACGACCAAAAGTTCCCAAACTGCATAGATCTGAATTTCTCATCATCCAAGAAAGGAACAATTGATTCCTCTACAGTGAATGGAAACTCTTCAAAGTCCTTTACAAACATTCTTGGAAACATTGAAAATATCTGTTGATTCTTTCACTAAATTATGTATTTTTCTTGTTACAGTTTTTCCCATACTAAATGTCATCACAGTATTTGTGCATATTCGATCAAGTGTGGTGCTGGTTCCCTCTGCAACTCTCTCTTTAAGTCCACACTCCCCCCAGCTCCCTCCCCACACCTGGCACCTTCCCCTGTCGCCATAAGAAGTGCAAAGCCTGTGCCCACACCTTCCCCCTCACCTCCCTCCAAGACCCCAAAGGATCTTTCAAACTCCAATAGAGATATACTTAATTACTGCATCTGTTGCTCTCGAGGTGGTCTCCTCTATATTGGAGAGACCAAGAACAAGCTCACAGAATGGTTCAGGGAACATTCAGTCCGTATGCACCAACCAACCTCATCTACCAGTGGCTGTTCATTTCAACTCCCCTGATGACATGTCAATTCTTGGCCTCCTCCATTGCCTAAACACGGCCACCTGCAAACTGGAGGAGGAACATCTCATCTTCCACCTTGGTGTCCCAAAACCACACAGTCTTAACATTTAATCCATCAGTTTGTAAATCACCCCATCTCCCACCCCATCCCAGATCAAACCCTCCAATTCAGCACCACCATCTTGATCTGACCTACCTGTCCATCTTCCTTAGAACATAGAACAATACAGCACAGAACAGGCCCTTCGGTACTCGATGTTGCACGACCTGTGAACTAATTTAAGCCCATCACCCTACACTATCCCATCATCATCCATATGCTCATGCAAGGACTGCTTAAATGCTCCTAATATGGCTGAGTTACCTGCATTGGCAGGTAGGACATTCCATATCCTTACCGCTCTCTGAGTGAAGAACGTGCGTCTAACATCTGTCTTAGATCTATCACCCCTCAATTTGAAGCTATGCTCCCTCGTACAAGCAGATATCATCATCCTAGGAAGAAAAACTCTCACTCTCCACCCTATCTAATCCTCTGATCATCTTCTATGTCTCTATTAAATTGCCTCTTACCACCTCCTTTCCAGTGAGAACAGACCCAGTCCCTCAGCCTTTCCTCATAAAACCTTCACTTCAGACCAGGCAACATCCTGGTAAATCTCCTCAGCACTTTTTCCAATGCTTCCACATCCTTCCTGCAATGGGGTGACCAGAACTGCACACAGTACTCCAAGTGAGGCCACACTAGCATTTTGTACAGTTGCAGCACGACATCACGGCTCCAGAAATCAATCCCTCTACCAATAAAACCTAACACACCGAATGTCATCTTAACAGTACTATCAACCTTGGTGGCAACTTTCAGAGATCTATGTACATGGACACCAAGATCTGTCTGTACATCCACACTACCAAGAATCTTTCCATTACTCCAGTATTCTGTCTTCCTGTTATTCTTCCTAAAGTGAATTACCCCACATTTATCTGCATTGAACTCCATTTGCTACCTTTCAGCCCAGTTCTGCAGTTTATCCAAGTCTCCCTGCAACCTGTAACACTATCCACCATTCCACCGACTTTACTATCATCTGCAAACTTACTAACCCATTCACTTATGCCTGCGTCCAAGTCGTTTATAAAAATGACCAGCAGCAATGGACCCAAAACAGATCCTTGTGGCACACTACTAGTAACTGGACTCCAGGCTGAATATTTTCCATCAACCATTACTCATTGCCTTCTTACAGAAAACCAGTTTCAAATCCAAACTGCTAAATCATCTTCAATCCTATGCCTCTGAATTTTCTGCAGTAGCCCACCATGTGGAACCTTATCAAAGGCTTTGCTGAAGTCCATGTACACCATGCCAGCTGCCCTATCCTCATCCACATGCTTGGTCACCTTCTCAAAAACTCAATGAGGTTTGTGAGACACAATCTGCCCTTGATGAATCCATGTTGACTATTTCCAATCAAATTGTTGCTTGCTAGATGATTATAAATCCTATCTCTTATAATCCTTTCTAAAACTTTTCCTACAGCAGACGTAAGGCTCGCTGGTCTATAATTATCTGGGTTATCTCTACTGCCCTTCTTGAACAAGGGCACAACATTTGCAATCCTCCAGTCCTCTGGTACTAAATCTGTAGACAATGATGACACAAAGATCAAGGCCAAAGGTTCAGCCATCTCCTTCCTAGCTTCCCAGAGAATCCTCGGATAAATCCTATCTGGCCTGGGGCACTTGTCTATTTTCATTCCTTCTGGATTTGATTGCACCTCCACCTTACTAACATCAATCCTTTCAAGTCTAACAGCCCGTATCTCAGTCTTTTTCTCTACAATATTCTCCTTTTCCTGAATGAAAGCAGATGAGAAATATACATTTAGCACCTCTCTGATATCCACAGGGTCCACATACAACTTCCTGCTTCTGTCTTTGACAGGCCATATTCCTACTTTAGTCATCATTTTATTCCTCACATACCTATAGCAAGCTTTAGGGTTCTCCTTTATTTTCCCTGCTAAAGACTGCACATGTCCCCTCCTTGCTCTTCATAACTGTCTCTTTAAATTCTTTCTAGCTACTCAGTAATGCTCCATCTCACCTCAACATCACATAAGCCTCCCTCTTCCATTAACAAGAGATACAATTTCTTTAGTAAATCACAGTTCCCTTACTTTATCACTTCCCCCTTGCCTGACAGGGACTTCCTTCCCACCTATCTGCTCCACACTTCCCACTAACCTATTACAGTCACCTTCTACCTCTGTCCACCTATTGCCATCCCACCTAACTTTCCACGAGGCCTATCCCCCCTATTTATTTCTCAGTACTTCCCCATCCCCAGCCCTGATGAATGGTCACGTCCAAAACATCAATTCTCTTGCTCCTCGGATGGTGCCTGACCTGCTGTCCTTTTTCTCGAGCCACACTTTATCGAACCTGACTCCTCAGCACCTGCAGTCCTCACTATTTTCTATTTTTGTATATTGAAAAGTAGCAAGCGTCCCTCAGATATTCAAAAAAGAAGAGAGAAATTGGGGAACTATAGGCTTGTTAAAATTACATCATATACCTAGAAAAGTGAGTCTAGTTTTCAAAATGTGGTAATAGGGCACTAAGAAACTCATAACTAATTAAGCAAAGTCAATTCTTATTAATGAAAGGAAAATAATTCTTGATATCTGTTACAAGTTATTGAGATGGTTTCTGGAGGATGAGTAAAGAAAAATCAGTCGTTATTTGAATTTTTAAAATACATTTAAACCATAAGACATAGGAATAGAAGTAGACCATTCAACCCAATGAGTCTGCTTTGCCATTCGATGAGATCATGGCTGATTTGATTATCGTCAAATTCACTTTACTGCCTTTTCCCCATACTGCATGATTTCCTGATTGATTAAACATCTGTCCATCTTAGCCTTAAATATACTCAGATAACTCTGACAAGAACAAATTTCACAAATTCATTACCCTCCGAGAGAATAAATTCCTACTAATCTTTCATGCTAATCCTTTAAATAGGCAACCCCCTGCTCTGAGATTATGCCCTCTGTTCCTAGACACTCTCACAAAGGAAAACAACCTCTCCACATTATCCTGTCAAGTTCACAAGAATCTGACATTTCAGTAAGGTTACCTCTCATTTGTTGACATTCCAGTGAGGACAGGTCCAACCAATTCAGACTCCCTTCATAAGAAGACCCACCCCCATATCTGGCATCAACCTCATAAGCTTTATCTGGATTGCCTCCAATGCCAGCTTTCTGTAATGTAGCTTTCTGGGGACTTTTCTCATTTAAATAATATTCAACACCTTTTTTCTTCCTGCCCAAGTGTATAACCTCCAGTTTTCCCACATGTATTAGAACATAGAAAAGTACAGCACAGAACAGGCCCTTTGGCCCATGATGTTGTGCCGAGATTTAATCCTAATGTAAAATATAGTAACTTAACCTATGCACCCCTCAACTCACTGCTATCCATGTGCATGTCCAGCAGTCCCTTAAATGGCCCCAATGACTCTGCTTCCACCACCACATGCATTCCATGCATTCACAACTCTCTGCGTAAAGAACCTACCTCTGACATCTCCTTTATACCTTCCTCCTAATATCTTCAAACTATGACTCCTTGTACCAGTCAATCCTGCCCTGGGGAAAAGTCTCTGGCTATTGACTCGATATATTCCACTCATTATCTTGCATACCTCGATCAGGTCTCCTCTCTTCCTCCTTTTCTCCAGAGAGAAAAGTCTGGGCTTATTCTGTCATGTTTTATTCCCACTCATTAAACCTGTTTGTATCCCTCTGCAGATTTTGTGTCATCTTCAAGCACTTGCCTTTCCACCTATTTTTGTGTCATCCCCAGATTTGTTAATAGCAACAAAGCTTGTTGTTATATAAAATTTGGGTTCATGGGGTTGGAGGTGATATTAGCATGATTTGAAGATTAGCTATCTGAGAAAAAGTTGAGGAGGAATAGACACTTCATCTTCACTTGGTTTTGTTTGTAAACTAGCAGGGTATTGCAAAAGTTAAGACCAAGGAGTTTTTACCTTGTTTACTGAATTCAAGTCTGCTGATGGTACTAACTTAGGTGGGAAAGTATGTTAGGAAGAGAATAAAAAGGGACTGCAAAGTGATAGAGAGGCTGAGTGAATGGATAAGAATATGGTGGATAACATACAGTGTGAGGAAATGTGAAGTTACCTGCTTTGGTAGTTTTTAAAAATAAGTTGTATTTATTTTAAATGGCTAAAAACGGACATCTGTAATTCAAAAGGATCTGGTGTCCTTGTACACACTACAAATGCAACTCACAATCACAAGAAACAATCAGAAAGACAAATTGTGTTGCCTTAGAACAGTTGTGTAGGATTATTAGGTGAGTATACCTAGAGTACTGTGTAGTTTTGGTGCCTTAACTAGGAAATAATGTACTTGCTTTGGAGGCAGTGCAGTGATGGTTCTCTGTACCGATTCCTGTGATTAGTGGATTTTAATATAAAGAGGGATTAACTAGACTAGACCTGTATTCTCTAAAATTTATAAGAATGAGTAGTGATCTCGTTGAAGGATATAAAGCTCATATGCTGGGTGGATGATTCCCTTGAGTGTAGCATCTAGAACTCAAAGCCATTTTCTGGGGCTGATAGGTTCACCATTTAGTTCTGAAAACATTTTTTTCCTGCCAAGTATTCAGAAATTTTGGAACTCCGTATCCCAGAGAGCTGTGAATGCTTCAGTGTTGAGTTTAGTCAAGACTGAGAATTTTGGTTATTAGAGGAATCATAGGGAATGAAATTGTGAGATAAAATACAATAAGGTAGGAGATCCAGCTTGTTAGCATCGAATGGCAAAGAAGGCTCAAATGGCTGAATTACTGCTCTTATGTAGTTGTGCTTTTATATATTGATTAATTTTCCAGTTTTTGAATAGATCAAAAACCTTGAACTAATAACTTATTGGATGCTACAGTGCTGGGGGTGGGAGAACATTGAACTCTCTTGGGATAAATGAATTCAGATGCAAATGGGCTAAATCTGTAATTAGCTTATGACAATAAGTTTCCTGAAACATTATAAAACATATGGAGTGTACAATATAAACTCCAAATTAAAAAAAAACAATTAATTGTATTCTTTCAGGATCATCTACCGCAGTGATAAACTAGTAATGAATGCATGCTTCTTTGAAAATTTACCTCTTATAGCGAACCGTTAACACTTTCAGCAGCCTACACACCATTTCTCTTTTTAACAATGCAAGAATGCAGGTTTTCCTATCTCTTATTTTTTGTCCATAATTCCTGGTGTGCAGTGATTATATAGCTCATATATAAAAATATGATTTTATACTACCAAATAGTAATTGCTTCATTATATACTGAGAAATAAAGATTTTTCTTAGAGGTTTAAAGTCTCCTGCATCCAATGTTTTTTAAACCAGGGGCCTGAAGTCATCCAGCATGAATCATAAATGCACAGACATAAAATAGGTGGAATGACAATGAGAGATAAACAGAATGTTTACCTATCCCTTATGAGCTGATGCTGATATGTAAATTTATTCTCCTCCGTTGCACAAATATACATTCTGGGCCTTGCTTAAACACTTCAGAGGTCTTAGTCAAACAGCTTTAATGGTGTTTCCAATATTCTGAATGTGTGACATTTGATGAATGTCTTGTGCAGCTTGATATCCAAGGAATAGTGTGAATGAAAGAATCATTGATAACTACCTTACCACATTAAGATAATTTATTATTTTACTGTTCATATTCATCTTGACATTTTTATCTGCAGAAAGCAAATTTCATTTGAAATATCTAATCTAAGATTTATTTTGGATATTGGCTTTTTCCTGTTGATCGTTGAAAGAGATCCCAAAGGAAATTGTGCATTCAGTCTCAGATTAAGTAGAAGGTCTACAGTTGTTAGGGGAGTTCTACATTTAACACACAAAAGTACACATTAAAACTGCATCGTGAAGACCCATTAAGGTAACAACTTAGGTTTTGGAACAGTGTAGCTGAAGGCCATATATTTACAAATGACAAAGGGTTATACCACAGCATTTATTATTCTTTTTAAATTCATGTTTCCCTTGGTGAGCTGGATAACAACCCAAATAAGTATCACAAAAAAAGTCCAGACTATAAATTCTTGAAAACAAAACTGCACAGAAGACCTCTGATCTCCAAATGGCAAATATGATTTAAAAATAGTTCTGTGTACTCTAACCCATCTGATCTATTAAAATCATTGAGCATTAGAAATTAATCAATAAAATAGTACAATTATAACCTTAAGTAAAACTTGTGAATTTTCTGTGGAGTTCTGATATTCCTGCAGCACAAGAATGCATTATAGTTTCTGCCCACAGAAAAATTGTATGTGGTTGATTTACACACATACTCATTAAAACATTTAAAATGAATTTCATTATTTACATCATTTCCAAGTTACATCCCAAAGATCTTTTACTGCTCACATAACTGCATCCTTTACATGATGGTAAAACTATTTCATCAAGTTTCCTTTGTTTATGCAGACAGCATGGTGTCTACCCTCAATAATTAGGCCACATTGTGATTTAAGATTGTCTGATACTTGTGGCACTTGATAATTTATTCACAGTTTTTCAAAATATCATTCTTTCAAAGATCTAAACTATATTGGCCTAACATGTTGTCAGTCATGATGCAATTGAAATTTTGCAGATTCTACAATGTGTTTTGAAGGGATTACATAGCAGGAAAGCCCTTCCTCATGGGATTGTCACTGCTCAGTGTAAGAGTAGAAAGCCCAGGAGTATAACAAATATTTGTATTTATACCTTCACCATCTTAAAGCAATCCAAGGTGCTTTACAGGAGGTTCATAAACCACAATGTTGCTGTCAACATTCTTGGATGTACCTCAATTTGAAGATGACATCTACTCCAGCATTAAGTTTCAGCCTCAGGGCCTTATATCTGAGTAATGTGATTCTTAGGAGACAGTGAGGTCTGCAGATGCTAGAGATCAGAGTTGAGAGTGTATTGCTGGAAAAGCATAATAGGTCAGGCAGCATCCGAGGAGCAGGAAAATCAACATTTTGGGCCAGAGCATGTGATTCTTAATCTAATGATTTTTGGACATGCACTTCCCTGAAGAAGTAGGTACCAGGATACAGGATTTGCTCCGTTTTATTTCCTGTCGCTGCTCTAACTCATCATTAAGGTACCGGGACTCGAATTATGATATAATTTGGTCGACAATTTGTCACCTTTGTGAACGATTGATATCGAGCTTCTTGCAGTCATTAAGGCCAATACTGCAACACTTCAAGGAGAGCTTCAGAGTGCCTTTAAAGTTTCTTTCTTGTCGTCTCTGGAGGTTTGGCCATTTTGGGCATCTGGAGAACAGGTACAAGACCATAAGACAAAGAAGCAGAGTGGAACATTTGGCCCATTGAATGCTGGAGCAGACCCAGTCAGTTCTTGACTGATGTGATAATCCTTGACTTCATATCCTATTTCCCATATCCTTGATCCCCTCATTAATTAAAAATCTGTTTAAAATTTGAGTATATTGAACAACACAGCCTTCTATAATAAAGAAATCTCCAGATTCATTATCCTCCTGAGAAAAAGAAATTCCTGCTCATTTCTGTCTCCAATTGGTGAGTGATGTTTTACTCTGAGATTATGCCCTGTGGTCCTAGATTCTCCCACAAGGTGAAACAACATCTCCACATTACCTGTCAAGGTTCCTAAGAATCTTATGCTCCAGTAAGGTTACCTCCCATTCTTAATAAGGTCTCCTCTCATTCTGGAATTGGAAATGGTTTGAGGCAGTAACCAGTCATTTGAAGTTAATTTTGTAGGGGCTTTTCCTGAAAACATGTGGACCTGATTACAAAAAAGCAAAACAGTGATACAGGTGATAGGGTGTTAGTTGAGTCGATGGTTCAAAATTTAGTCAAACCAGTATATCAAGATCATCCTTTAAAGAAAGGAAATAAACAGAATTGTATAGAATCTTAGAATCCCTTCAGTGCAGAAAGTGGCCATTCAGCCCATCAAGCCTGCACTGACCCTTTGAAGAGAATTCCATCCAGAGCCCCTTCCCCATCCTATCCTCGTAACCCCACATTTACCTGGCTAATCCACTTAGCCTACACATCCCTGAACATTACGGAGCAATTTAGCCTGACCAGTCGACCTAACCTGAAGATCTTTGGACTGTGGGAGGAAACTGGAGTACCCAGTGGAAACCCGTGCAGACACAGGGAGAGAGTGCAAACTCTACACGCAGACCGTCATCCAAGACTGGAATCAAACCCAGGTCCCTGACACTGTGATGCAGCAGTGCTAACCATTGCCACCATGCCACCCCAAGGAAGGAAGTTTCTAAGAAGGAAATTCCAGAACTTAACTTGAAGACACAGCTATCAGTAGTGGATCAATTAAAATTGGTAAGAATTAGGTGGAATGGAGAAACTCTGAGGTTTGTTGGGGTAAAGAAATTTCAGATATAGGGTGGGGATGGGGGTGAGACACTAAATGATTTAAAACCAGGATTAGACATCTAAACTAAGGAGCTGTTTAACTGAAAGCCAGCTTTGGTCAGCAAGCACTGGGATTATGGATGATTAGGGAGGTCAGACAGGAGTGCATTGGATGAGGTGAGTTGTGAGGGAACCAACAAGACGGGAAAACCTACCTGGCCTTGTGCACCAATGTACCTGTTGCAATGCCTCTGCCCATGGTAGCAGACTGCCACATATTTGTTGTTACATTGATGGCATACCACTATACTAAATAAGAGACGTCCAACAGATGTAATAGTTCAAAACTGGGCTGTGGGCCATCAGCAGCAGAATTATATTCAAGCACAATTTTCAACGTGGTGTCCTCCACTCTACCACTGCCATCGATCCAGAGACCAACCTTGGTTCAATGAAGAATGCAGAAGGCCATGCTGGGAGTAGCACTATGCATACCAAAAAATGAAGTAAAAAATCAACGTACTGGAGAAACACAACAATTCTGACTGCATTTGTAGAAAGAAATATGATGTTCATGAAAAGTAACCTTTTACTTGACAATAAGGTGTCACAGAACTAATTGCAGGACAAAACTGGAAGCAGCATTCAATAAAGAGCACTAAGCAATCTCGCAACCAATGTATCAGATCTAAGACCATATTCAGTTGTGAATAGTTATGGATAATTAAACAACTAACAGGAGGAGGTTCTCCAAAAATAACCCCATCCTCAATCTAGCACATCAGTGCAAAAACAATGCTGAATTATTTGCATCCATTTTCATCCAAAAGTGCCAAATGGATGGCCCACCTTGGCCCCCTCCGATGGTGTCCAATATCATATGTGCCACTCTTTGACCAATTTCATTCACTTTATGTGCTATAAAGATAAAGCTATATGGACATGATACTGTAAAAGCTATGGGTCCTGACAACACTACAAATTTTCAAGCTATTACAGTAAAAATCAAACTACTGGAAAACTGTCCAGTTATGTCCTGTTCACTAAAAACAGGAGAAATCTAACCTAATCAATTATTGCCCGAACCCTCTGCCGTCCGTCATCTGCAAATTATGGAGTTGTTGACAGTGCTGTCAGGCTGCACTTAATAACTGTGCAGCAATGAGCAAGTTTTGCCAGGGATGCTTGATTCTAGACTTTATTACAGATTTGGTCTGTATTTGGTTAAAACAGCTTATCTTCAGAGGTTAACTGAGTGACTGCTTTTGACATTAAGGCAGTATTTGACTGGTATGGAAACAGACAGTCCAGCAAAAAAATGGTATCAGTGGAAATTGGGAATCTTTACACTATTTATATCGAGCACAAAGTAAGAAGGTTGTGTATGTTGAACGTCAATCATGTCAGCCCAGTTCTTCATGACAAGAGAATCTCAAGTTAGTGTCCTCAGGGCAAGCTATCTTCAGTTGTTTCATCAATGACACTATCTCTATTCTAAGGTCAAACAAGGATATTTACAGCTTATTGTGAAATATTCAGCACCATTTGCAACTCTAAAGTAGCCTGTGCCCATATGAAAGACCAGACAACATCCAGACTTAAGATAAACAGCAAATAAGATTCACGTTCTGCAACTTGGTAATGACCGCCTCTGGAAGAAAGTCTAACCATCTTTCCTTGATATTCATTAGCATTGCCCTCACGGAATACCACACTGTCAATATCGTGGGGTTACTATTGGCCAAATGTTGAACTGTACCAGTTATATTAATACTGATTGCAAGAGCACAACAGTAGCTTGAAGATCTGAGGTGACTAATTCATTGCATAACTCTCCAAAGCATGTCCACCATCTACAAGGCGCAAGTCATGAGTGTGCTGAAATACTTTCCATTTCCCTGGGTGAGGATGGTTTAAACAAAACTCAATAAACTGGACACCGTCCAGCATAAAGTTGCTTGTTTGATTGGAACCGCATTCACTGCCTTCAATGTTTACTGTCTTCACCACTGGCACACAATGACAACGGTGTGTTACCATCTACAAGATGCAGTGAGAAACTTAGCAATTCTCCTTTGAAGGCATCTTCCAATTCCTCAACCTATTTGACCTAGAAGAGGAGGGACATGAAATATATAGAAGCACGCTCCTGCAAGTTTACCATCTGACTTGGAAGTATATCACAAATCCTTCGCTGTAACTTCAAAATTCTGAAGCTGTCTTAACAGTACCATGTGTATCTGTTTTCCTTGGACTGCAACAATTTAAGAATGCTGTTTACCACCACCTTCTCAAAGGCACTTACAGAAGGGCAATAAATGCTGGCCCAACCTCCTTTGGCTATGTGAAAACTATCTCAATGTAAACTGAAGGAATAAATAAAGAAACAAGACCAGCCCAGCAAAGCAAAATAGTCATTTGAAGGAATGCAGTTATGATCTTGAAATAACTGTGCAGAGACTGGTATCCCATGACCAAGTCCACCTTTATTTAAATGTACACAGTAAATTGGCAGTGGTGCACTAGCTCAGAGTCAGTCCCTGAACTGAGGAGATTCTGAATCACCTGATTATGTTTAAAAAAAAATGAAAACATACAATTAACAAACAGTTAACAGTAAACAGCCATATACAAGAATCAGCAATTTACAGGGGAAAGAGACAGAAAAGCCAGACCCCATGCCCCACCGTACAACCAGTTCACAGGGAAACGAGGACAGACCTAGAATCCCACCTTATGTCAAGATAACAGTAAATGCAATCACATACAGATAATTTGATAAACCGAATAACAAAATAGTGCATATATCACAGACACTCTGGCAACCCAGCAAACATCTCGTCCCTCCCACCTTCCGGTCACTCCAAGGCAGTTGGCTCTATGCCCCTTCTGGCTCTCAGTCTGCCATGACACACCTTCTGACCACCTCAAGGACAGCCCAACCTATTTCCCCACTGTCCCACCTCCCCACCATCTTGCGCCAGGACGACTGCGATCCAGGTGGCCTACCCACCTTCCGGCTTCCCTAACCAGCCACTTCTAGGACAGCTGTCCCTATTACCCCTTCCTGCGACAACAGGGCTCAGAATGGCCTACCCACGTTCAGGCTCTCAGGGTGACAACCTACGAGCCCCAATTTTTGGGACAACCTACGAGCCTCACCATTCACAGTAATGCCTGCCAGTCTAAGGGACACAAGACAGTGAAGGTGATAAACCCAACAAGCAACAAGACTGTCAATTACCAACAAACAGAATCCCTTCTAGTACTCTGAGTCCATTACCATAAACCATTCTGTTTTGAATGCAGAGTCTGTTCCCAGGAACAGAGTCCACTCCAGTATGCAGAGTGCATTGCCAGAAACAGGGTCCACAACTGAAAGCAGAGTCTAACTCAATGTGGAGATTCTACTCCTGAAGACAGGAAATGGATACCCCACAGCACACAGAGGTGTTCAGTCTCCATAGAGGCCTGGTCTATCCAGAGGGAACCAGGCCCACTCATAGGAATACAGTTAGTTATAAAAGGGTGTGGTTAACTCATAGGGGAGGGTACACTCCAACAGGCAGCAAATGCTCACCTCCAAGTGCACACACACATAGGTGTTCGGTCTTTATAGAGGCCTAGACCACCCATACAGGGCCAGGGTTACCCTCAGAGGAAGAGTTCATCTGGAAAAGTGCTTTTTCTCATTGGGGCTCAGTCAAAACACCAAAAAAGTGAAGACACATGTAAAAAACAAAGGAAAACCAGATAGCAAGGGCTAAGTCCTACCACAAATTCAGCATAGCCCCTTTCTCAAAGTAAAAGAAAAGAGTAACACACACAGGCTGTAACCAGTCAGTGAAACAGTAGTTCCCTAATGAGAACTGGAGTACTCCTGTAACATATTGACTGTGCATGTCAGGCAGTTTAGAAATCAGTCCTCAATAAAAATGGAATACCAGTTAACAAACTGGCTGTGTGCTTCAGCCAGTTCAGGAATCAGGTTCCCCTCTCCCCCAAACAAAAACCAACAGCAGCAGAACACACTGGCTGTGTGACTAGCCAGCTCAGAGCCAGTCCCTGAACTGAGGGAGATTCTGAATCCCTTGTTTATTTTTTAATTTTTTTAACCAGTACAAATTACGAACAGTTAACAATGAACAGCAGTTTACAAGAAACAGCAATTTACAGGCAAAAGGGGCGGCGGGGCCAGACCCCAATCCCCACCGTACTACCAGTTCACACAGAAACAAGGTTACCTCAAATCCCACCTTACATTATCATGAAGGAAACAGTGAACGCAATCTGGTTCCCTTTGGATACACCAGGCCTCTATGGAGACTGAACACCTCTGTGTGCTGTGGGGTATCCATTTCCTGTCTTCAGGAGTAGAATCTCCACATTGGAGTAGACTCTGCTTTCAGTTGTGGACCCTGTTTCTGGCAATCACATGCAGACAGCGCAATAAACTGAACAGGAAACAGCATATAGCACAGGCATCCCTGGCAACCCAGCAAACCAACCATCCCTCCTTCCTTCCGACCACTCAAAGTCAGGTCATCCCTATGCCCCTTCTGGCTCTCCGCCCTCCCTGACAGATCTGCTGGCCACCTCTAGGACAACCCATCCTGTTTCCCCACCACCCCCACCCAGGTCGACAGCGATCAGGATGGCCTACCCACCGTGTGGCTTCCCTTGAGGACAGCCCACCCTGGTCTCTTCCCAGGGTGACAGCGTTGAGGACAGTTACATGCCTTCTGGCTCTCAGTCTACCGCTACATACCATCTGGCTCTCGCCCACCCTGACACGCCTTGCGGCGCGACACATCTTCCAGCCACCTCTAGGACAGCCCATCCTGCTCCCTGGGACGACAGCACACAGGGCAGCCCACAAGCCCTTCGGATCTTGGTCTTCACCTACGCACCTTCTGCCTCTTGGCCACTCCCGACACCTTCTGGCAACCTCTCGGACAGCCCACCCCGATTACCCCTTCTCGGGACAACAGCACTCAGAACAGCCTACTCACCTTTCTTCCTGGTGTTGGAAAACTAGAAGGAAGCAACTGAAACAGTCCTGACAAAAAAAACAGTAGATGAACAGATGGGACTGAAGAGTGACTGGTCCCCCGGACCTGTTTCATTGTATCCTAAGGTTTTAAAGACCATTTCTAACAGATGGAGGACGCATTAATTTTAA
The DNA here is from genome assembly GCF_047496795.1 of Chiloscyllium punctatum. NCBI lineage: Eukaryota > Metazoa > Chordata > Chondrichthyes > Orectolobiformes > Hemiscylliidae > Chiloscyllium > Chiloscyllium punctatum. Next base: position 65,863,400 of record NC_092742.1, read on the forward strand.
TTTTCAACATATCTAGATTATAGAAAGGTCTTTGCAGAATGAAAAACTGCAATTCCATGACAGGTATTCAGGAAAAGAGAAAGACAGAAAGCAGAAACTAAAACACAAATTTATCTCGAATCTTGAATTCCAAAAATTTGAGAATTTTATTAAAGCAATAATAGAATGACATTTACAAAATCATGATCCAGTCAGGCAGAATTTCCATAATTTTGTGAATGGGAATTCTTTAAAGATGTCATAAATTGTGTGGATAACTGAAATCCAGTAGATGTGGTGTATTTGGATTTCCAAAAGGTGTTTCATTAAGAGTCACATGACAGCCTGCTGCCCAAAATATGAGCTCATAATGTTGAGAAGTTATATTAATGTGGAGGATTGATAATTTGCCAGAGTCTATTTCCAGAATCAGGATGGATGAATAATTTTCGATGTGAAAGCTGAAGAATGGGGCATCACAGCATTAGTGTGGCAGTCTCTAATTATTTACAGTCAAGTTATTGCCTTGAATGAACAGGTATTTGTTGACACAAAAATGGGAGTGGAAATTGTAAGGAGCTTGATGATGTCTGGAATTTTGCTGAGCTAGAATGACTTGGGAACTCTTTAAAAATGACAGGTTCCAATCTCAGATTTCAGCTCCCAATTCTCATTTCTAGCTATTCTTGCCAGCATAGCATGAGAGGGCAGGGGCAAATCAGTTTAGAGACATTTTCATTGAGTAGGGCCCCTTTAGTAAGTAGATATCATTCATGGCCTCTCAGACGATGTGTGAGCTATGGGGAATCCCTAGTCAAAGTGAGAAATCAAAACAATTATTATGCTTTCCTGGAATACTTTCTTTCAACAGGTTTTAAAATACAATAAAGCAATGTTTTTCCCAGTTTTGATCATAAGATGCTGTTGTTACAGATTGATAACTTTTAAACAGCAATTCTAATTTCCAGTTCATGCAATGCACATGAATTATGCTCTTTCACTCCAGAAAATTTTTTAAAGTTTTTTTTTAAACAGTGGATAAGCAAATTAGATTTGTCAGAGTGGTTTACTCTCAGAAATCTGAGGTTTTGATTTTTTGTTGACACCTTTAGCCAGAACGATGGTCTCCTCAGCAGGAATACAAATATTCCCAGATTTCCTTTTGCAAAAACAAGGAACTCATTATTGGCTTTCAGCAGGATGTTACTCATGCCCCCCTAACGTTATTAGCACAGAAGTGGAACGAGTTTTTTCGCATCAGAGAGCGGCGGGAGCGGGGCAGAAGTGAAGGCAGAGCGCAAAGCTAGTCGGGAAGGTAAGTGATTGTTATTTGAGTGGGTGTGTTCTAAACCCCAGGTCCTACAAAGTAGGGCCTCCCTCCCTCCCTCCTCCTCTAACCTGAATAAAAAGTCCACAGACTTGCCCCAAAAAGAAGGTCCAAGGAAGTTCCTGTGAATTGAAGAGTGAAGTTTTAGCTCAGGAATCTTTGACAAGGAGGCTGAGTGAAGTGATTACGCCACAGTTGAAGAGAGTGAAGACATGACTGCCAAGTTGGTTCAGTGTGCTACGTGCTTGATGTGGGAGGTCAACGACTCTGGTGTGTCTGGCTCGTATAAGTGTGGAAAGTGTGTGCACGTTCAGCTACTGACAGAGCATATTGCAGCACTGATGAAAGAACTCGAGGACCTTAGGCTCATCTGAGAGAACGAGATCTTTCTGGACAAGACCTTCAGCGAGGTTATTACACCACTCTTACCAGAAGATAGCAGATGATGAGGATGGCAGAGAGGAACAGGTGCAAGAGACCCCGGGGGAAGTACCTGTCAGGAACAAGTTGAATCTTTTGGAAACAGTTGAAACAGATGACACTGCCAGTCCGCAAGGTCTGTCAATCAAAAGTTGGCATGGAGTCAGAGCAGAAGAGTCGGACATCACACAGAGCCGTGGTAATAGAGGACTCCATAGTGAGAGGAACTGACCGGGGTTTTGTGGCAGCAGACGGGACTTAACCCTGCCTTCCTGGTGCCAGGGTTAAAGACATCACAGACAGAGTGCAGGAAATCCTCAAGGACGAAGGTGAAGAGCCAGAGGTGGTGGTACATGTTGGCACAAATGATGTCGGGAAGAAGAGGAGGAACATACTACAGCGGGACTTCGGAGAACTAGGAAGAAGGCTGAAAAGCAGGACGTCCAAGGTGGTTATCTCCGGTTTGCTTCCAGTTCCTCGGGCTGGTGAGGACAGAAACAGGGAGATAATGGACTTGAACGTGTGGCTGGGGAACTGGTGGAGGAAGCAAGGATTTAAATTCTTGGATCACTGGGGTATGTTTTGTGGTAAGCATAAATTCTACAAGAGAGACAGTTTGCACCTTAATAGCTTCAGGGCCAGCATTCTGGCAGGCAGGTTTGCTACTGCAACACAGCTACGTTTAAACTAAGTAGCGGGGGGGAGGGGGGGACAAACTGGATGTTTAAGAAGGAAATTGGAGGGAAGGTTAGAACAAGGGAAGTCAAGAAAGATAACTGTATCAATGAGGCAGAAAACTCAGAAAGGGATCATGCTGTAAGGTTGAGTGAAAAAGGAGTTGATGGGAAGGGTGAGGGCAGTAACAAATTAAAAATACTATACATGAATGCATGAAGCATTAGAAATAAGATGGATGAGCTTGAGGCTCTTTTGGAAATCGGCAGATACGATATTGTGGGGATAACTGAGACGTAGCTTCAAGTGGACAGGACCTGTGAATTGAATATTCAAGACTACACATGCTATCGTAATGACAAACTGACGGGCAAAGGGGGTGGGGTGGCCATGTTGGTAAGGGATGATATTCAGTCCCTTGTGCGGGGGGACCTAGAATCAGGGGATGTCGAGTCAGTGTGGATAGAGCTCAGAAATACTAATGGTAAAAAGACCCTCTTGGGAGTTATTTACAGGCCCCCAAACAATAGTCTGGATGTCGGATGTAAGATAAATTAGGAGCTGAAATTGCCTGTCGCAAAGATGTTACTACAGTTGTTATGGGGGATTTCAACATGCAGGTAGACTGAGAGAATCAGGATGGTATTGGACCTCAAGAAAGAGACTTTGTGGAGTGCCTCCGATATGGATTCTTAGAACAGCTGGTGCTGGAGCCGACCAGGGAGAAGACAATTCTGGATCTGGTATTGTGCAACGAACCAGAATTGGTCAGGGACCTCGAAGTGAAGGAGCCATTGGGAAGTAGTGACCATAATACAATAAGCTTCAATCTGCAATTTGAGAGGGAGAGGGTACAATTGGAACTGACAATATTTCTGTTGAATAAAGGGAACTATGGAGCTATGAGGGAGGAGCTGGCCAAAGTTCAATGGTGCAATACCTTAGCAGGGATGACAATGGAGGAACAATGGCGGATATTTCTGTGTATAATGCAGAAGTTGCAGAATCAGTTCATTCCAAAAAGGAAGAAATATCCTTGGAGGAGGCATCGGTGGCCGTGGCTGACGAGGGAAGTTAAGAAACATATAAAGTTAAAAGAGAAAAAGTATAACATAGCAAAGTTAAGTGGAAAAACGGAGTACTGGGAAGCTTTTAAAGAACAACAGAGGATTACTAAGAAGGAAATACGCAGAGAAAGAATGAGGTACGAAGGTAAACTGGCCAATAATATAAAGGAGGATAGTAAAAGTTTTTTTAGGTACGTGAAAGGCAAAAAAGTGGTTACGACTAAAATTGGGCCCTTGAAGACAGAAACAGGGGAATATATTACGGGGAACAAAGAAATGGCAGAAGAATTGAATTGGTACTTCAGATCTGTATTCACTGGGGAAGACACAAGCAATCTGAGGTAACAGTGGCTGAAGGACCTGAACTGAAGGGAATTTATATTTGCCAGGAATTGGTGTTGGAGAGACTGTTAGGTCTGAAGGCTGATAAGTCCCCAGAGCCTGATGGTCTACATCCCAGGGTACTGAAGGAGGTGGCTCGAGAAATCGTGGATGCGTTGGTGATTATTTTCCAGAGTTTGATAGATTCAGGATCAGTTCCTGCGGATTGGAGAGTGGCTAATGTTATACCACTTTTTAAGAAAGGTGGGAGAGAGAAAGCAGGAAATTATAGACCAGTTAGTCTGACCTCAGTGGTGGGAAAGATGCTGGAGTGTATTATAAAGGATGCAATTACAACACATCTGGATAGTAGTAACAGGATAGGTCAGAGTAGCATGGATTTATGAAGGTGAAATCACGCTTGACTAATCTTCTGGAATTTTTTGAGGATGTAACTCTGAAGATGGACAAGGGAGATCCAGTAGATGTAGTGTACCTGGACTTTCAGAAAGCTTTTGATAAAGTCCCACATAGGAGGTTAGTGAGCAAAATTAGGGTGCATGGTATTGGGGGAAAGTACTAACTTGGATTGAAGGTTGGTTGGCTGATAGGAAACAAAGAGTAGTGATAAACGGCTCCATTTCGGAATGGCAGGCAGGGATCAGTACTGGGACCGCAGCTTTTTACAATATATGTTAATGATATAGAAGATGGAATTAGTAATAACATTAGCAAATTTGCTGATGATACTAAGTTGGGTGGTCGGGTGAAATGTGATGAGGATGTTAGGAGATTACAGGGTGACCTGGACAAGTTAGGTGAGTGGTCAGATGCATGGCAGATGCAGTTTAATTTGGATAAATGTATGGTTATCCACTTTGGTGGCAAGAACAGGAAGGCAGATTACTACCTAAATGGAATCAATTTAGGTAAAGGGGCAGTATAAAGAGGTCTGGGTGTTCTTGTACACCAGTCAATGAAGGTAAGCATGCAGGTACAGCAGGTAGTGAAGAAGGCTAATAGCATGCTGGCCTTCATAACAAGAGGGATTGAGTATAGAAGCAAAGAGGTTCTTCTGCAGCTGTACAGGGCCCTGGTGAGACCGCACCTGGAGTACTGTGTGCAGTTCTGGTCTCCAAATTTGAGGAAAGACATTCTGGCTGTTGAGGGAGTGCAGCATAGGTTCACGAGGTCAATTCCTGGAATGGCGCAATTACCTTACACTGAAAGACTGAAGCGACTGGGCTTGTATACCCTTGAGTTTAGAAGACTGAGAGGGGACATGATTGAGACATATAAGATTATTAAAGGATTGGACACTCTGGATGCAGGAAACATGTTTCCGCTGATGGGTGAGTGCCGAACCAGAGGACACAGCTTAAAAATACGGGGTAGACCATTTAGGACAGAGATGAGGAGAAACTTCTTCACCCAGAGAGTGGTGGCTGTGTGGAACACTCTGCCCCAGAGGGCAGTGGAGGCCCAGTCTCTGGATTCATTTAAGAAAGAGTTGGATAGAGTTCTCAAGGATTGTGGAATCAAGGGTTATGGAGATAAGGCAGGGACAGGATACTGATTAAGGATGATCAGCCATGATCATATTGAATGGTGGTGCAGGCTCGAAGCGCAGAATGGCCTACTCCTGCACCTATTGTCGATTGTCTATTGAGTGGAGATTGTCAAGCTCCTGGGAGTGGTCATCCATAACAAGCTTTCTTGGACTCTTCATGTGGATGTACTGGTTACAAAGGCCCAACAATGTCTCTTATTCCTCAGGCAGCTGAGGAAATTTAGCATGACGGCAAATACCCTTGCTAACTGTTATAGGTGCGCCATCGAGAGCATTCTGTCTGGATGTATCACTACCTGGCATGGCAACTGTACCATTCAAGATCAGAGACAGTTACAGAGAGTGGTGAACTCAGCCCGGACAACCACAAAAGTCTACCTCCCATCTATAGAATCCATCTATCAGGCCCGCTGTCAAGGAAAGGCCGCCAACATTCTCAAAGATCCATCCCATCCTGGCAATGTTTTTCTACAGCCTCTACCATCAGGAGAAGCCTGAACACATGCACCAGCCGGTTTCAAAACAATTTCTACTCTACTGTTGTTGTTAGAATACTGAATGGACTCAAACTATTAACATTCACCTGTACCTGTGTTTTTGTTTTTGCCGCTCTTTACCTATTATTTACTTATCTATGCTACTTAACTATGTGATCTGCCTGTATTGCTTGCAAGACAAAGCTTTTTACTGTGCCTCAGTACATGTGACAATAAATTCGATTCGATTCAATTCGATTCATCAGCTTCAATGGACATGTCTTCCATCTCAGGAGATGGCAAATCTTTAATCCTCTGCTCGGCCGTTTCCAAGCATGAAATTGACATTAATAGGCAATTTTGATACCATTACAACAGTAGAGGCTCATTGGCTAAAGTACAACTGTATGCAGTTGAACAGGTAAAACCTTCGACCAATGTCTTGAATTGGTACGCTCTTTTTTAACATGTTTTGCTAGCAATAAGCTTGAAGCTAAAACTGTGTCCTGGATTTTTTTTCGGACAAAATTAGAAAGCTTTCCCCCTCAACTAGAGAACTTTGACTCTTAAACTGTAAATACATTTTATGGTATTGGTTTGTGATAGCTTTCACTTGCTTATAAACTGCTTGCTGCAAAAACATTTGACAGGCCTGCATGCTTCACTTTCAATTTCCAGAATTCTGTTTTTATATAGGAAAAATAATATGTTGGTCTCCTTGAATTTTTTTTTCATATCTTCCAAATTGAGTCCCATTGTCTTAATTTGAGAAGTGGAAGCCCCTTTTTATCATTTCTGGTATGCCTGTTATGGTGAGCAATGTTCTGTTTATTATCGACTCATTTATCTTCCCAGTTTGCAAACAAAGATTTGCTGCCCCATGTATCTGCGCAACGCGGCACTTCAGAAATATCAGCTAAAAGTGCAGTTTCCTTTACTTTAGAACCTTGATAATTTTCTAGCGAGATTTGATACCAAAAAGATTGCTGACTTCAAATTTTTCGTGAAACACCACCTCACCAAGAGTTTGAAAGTCTGAATACACTTTATCACCCTAAACTGGGCGTGGGGGGCTCAGTTGTTCGGACTGCTGCCTCACACCACCAGGGACCCGGGTTCGATTCCAGCCTCGAGTAAATGTTGATGTAGAGTTTGCGCAATCTCCCCACGTGTCTGTATAGGTTTCTTCTGGGTGCTCCAGTTTCCTCCCACAGTCCAAAGGTGTGCAGGTCAGGTGAATTAGATTAGATTACTTTTTTAGATTAGATTAGATTACTTACAGTGTGGAAACAGGCCCTTCGGCCCAACAAGTCCACACCGCCCCACCGAAGCGCAACCCACCCATACCCCTACATCTACCCCTTACCTAACACTACGGGCAATTTAGTATGGCCAATTCACCTGACCTGCACATCTTTGGAGTGTGGGAGGAAACCGGAGCACCCGGAGGAAACCCACGCAGACACGGGGAGAATGTGCAAACTCCACACAGAGAGTCGCCTGAGGCGGGAATTGAACCCGGGTCTCTGGCGCTGTGAGGCAGCAGTGCTAACCACTGTGCCACCGTGCCGCCCATGCTAAATTGCCCATAGTGCATTAGAGGGAAATGGGTCTGGGTGGGTTATTATTTGGAGAATCGGTGTGGACTTGTTGGGCTGAAGGGCCTGTTTCCACACTGAAGGGAATCTCATCTAAACCATTAAAGAAATATAATTTATTTTTCTGTTGCAAATCTGATTCTGTCTTTTCCTCAGATTTCAGTTTTATTTCTGTAAGCTTAATTACACATTCTGCCAGATGTCTTAATTGTACAGGTTGTTCTCCCATATTGTGCATCTTTATAAATGCAGTTTGACTGTAACCCGACTGGTGAATTGGGAACGGTTTTTTAATAACACAAACTTCCATTAGCTATTCAGTGATTCCATCCCAGGCACTAGTTGTCACAAGTGCAGACGACTGGTCTTTGTGTCGACATTACATGGTCAGTTGGGTCATGCACTTTGTGGGGAAGTGTTTCGTGAAAGGAAGTGTTGTACTCAGTAATTTTAGGTCCTGTTTTTGGCAAATCTTGCTGTATTTTCCATGAATATGGAAGGGCAAAATTGCAAGGATGTTGACAGAAAGCATTCAGGTGAGAAAAATCACAGGTGGTGACTGTAAAAGAAAGGCTACAATGCTTGAACAGAAGCTAGATATTATAAAACATTTTGAGTATAATGTACATTTGGTCAGCATGGATAAGTGGGCAGAAGGGTCTGTTTCCGTGCTGTACATCTCTATGACCCTATGACTCTATGAAAGAGCACGTGATATTGTTCATGCAACAGGAATAAAGGAGTCTACGCTATGCACCATTAAAGACAATGCAGAAAAAATTAAAGCAAGCTGTATTGCTGGATCAAATCTGAATGCTAGCAAGTCTGTGGGATCATGAACAAACAAACTTGAGGAGATAGAGCAGCTTCCAGTGTCTGGATGAGAAAGCAATCTAGGACCACCTTTCTCACCATAAAACAGGAAGCCTTATCAATTTATGAGGACCTAAGGAAAAAAGTTGAAAATCCTGCAGATGTGCCTGCCTTCAATGATAGTAGTGGCTGGCATGCTGGATTCAATAATGTAAACTTATGTGGCGAAGCTGCCAGTACAAACAAGGAACAAGTGTTATCATTTCCTCTCATGGTGAAAAAATTGATTGAAGAAGAAGGCTACATCTTAGTTCAAATCTTCAGTTTGGACGAGACAGGTTTGTACTGGAAGAGAAGGCCATCCAGAACCTACATTTTTAAGAATGAAGCAAAGGATTTTAGATGGCAAAGGATCATATGATTGTGTTTTCGGGTGCTAATGCTAGTGGAGACTTAAAGTTTAAGCCTATGTTAGTGTATCACTGCCAACACACAAGTCTTGAAAGGTTGCCTTAAGTTCACTACAGCTGTTTACTTCAGGTCAAGTAAAGGAGGTTGGATGATGGAGCAATTTTTTTTCTGACCTTATTGTTGATATTTTCGAGGATGTTTTTTAGAAATTATTGCAGGAGAAAGAATTTGCATTTCAATAGTCTCCTCATTCTGGGCAATGCACCAAGCCATCCTCCCACCATGGGTGAGCTTTGTGAAAACATCAAATGCTATTTCTACCTCCAAACCCAACATTCTCTCATTCAACCCATGGACCAGGGTGCAGAAGCAGCTTTTAAAGCTTATCATTTAAGGCACACATTCAATAAGCTGATTCCAGCTACTGAAAGGGATATGAGGACAGTGTTTTTCAATTTTGGAAGAGCTTTAACATTAAAAATGCTATTGACATCATTGTGGAGGCCAGAGGAATGCTTGCATGCAGTTGTGCAGAAGCTTCTCCCAGATTTTCTTCATGACTTTGAAGATGTTGAACTGTCAGAAGACCCTCCAGCAATCAGAGGACATTGTGTCGCTCTTGCAAGGGTATTTGAATTTATTTGAGAAATAAGAAAGGGGTGATTCCCTGATTAGAATTGTACTGTAGACTCCCTCAATGGTCAGCAGGAAATTTGTAAGGAGATCGCAGTTATCTGTCAGAATAATAGGGTGGTTATGGTTGGGGATTTTAACTTTCCAAACATAGACTGGGACTGCCACGGTATTAAGGGTTTAGAACAGAATAGAATCCCTACAGGTGGAAAGGAATTTGTTAGGTGTGTGCAACAGAATTTTCTGATTCAGTATGTCAATGTATCTACGAGAGAAGGTGCAAAACTTGATTGCCTCTTGGAAAATAAGGCAAGGCAAGTGACTGAGGTATCAGTGGGGGAACACTTTGGGGCCAGCGACCATAATTCTATTAATTTTAAAACAGTGATGGGAAAGGATAAACCTGATCTAAAAGTTAAAGTTCTAAATTGGAGGAAAGCCAATTTTGACAGTATTGGGCAAGAACTTTCAAAAGTTGATTGGGTGCAGATGTTCACAGGGAAAGGGACAGCTGGGAAATGGGAAGCCTTCAACAATGGGATAACAAGAGTCCAGGGACAGCATGTTCCTGTTAGGGTGAAAGGCAAGGCAGGTAGGTGTTGGGAACGCTAGATGATTAGAGAAATTGAGGTTTTAGTCAAGAAAAAGAGATAAGCATATGTCAGGTATAGACAGGATAGATCGAATGAATCCTTAGAAGAGTATAAAGGCAGTAGGCGTCTACTTAAGACTGAAATCAGGAGGGCAAAAAGGGGATATGAGATAGCTTTGGCAAATAGGGTTAAGGAGAATCCAAAGGGATTAAGGACAAAAGAGTAACTAAGGAGAGAATAGGACCCCTAAAGATCAGAAAGGCAGCCTATGTGTGGAACAGCAGGAGATAGGGCAGATACTAAATGAGTATTTTGCATCTGTTTATACTGTGGAGAAAGAGATGGAAGACATAGAATGTTGGGAAATAGGTGGTGACATCTCAAAAAATGTCCATATTACAGAGGAGGAGGTGCTTGATGTCTTAAAATAGATAAAAGTGGATAAATCCCCAGGACCTGATCAAGTGTACCTGAGAACTGTATGGGAAGCTAGGGAAGTGATTGCTAGGCCCCTTGCTGAGATATTTGTATCATCGATAGTCACAGGTGAGGTACCAGAAGACTGGAGGTTGTCTAACGTGATGCACTATTTAAGAAAAATGGTAAGGAAAAGCTATAGAACTATAGACCGGTAAGCCTGACTTCACTTGTTGTAGGGAATCCTGAGGGAGAGGATTTACATGTATTTGGAAAGGCGAGGACCTATTAGGGATAATCAACATGTCTTTGTGCATGGGAAATCATATCTTACTCATTGACAGTGTTTTTTGAAGAAGTAACGAAGGGGATTGATGAGGGCAGAACAGTGAACATAATCTATATGGATTTTAGTAAAGCATTTCAATAAGGTTCCTCATGGTATACTGGTTAGCAAGGTTAGATCACATGGAATATGGAGAGAATTAGCCATTTGGATACAGAATTGGCTCAAAGGTAGAAGACAGAGGGTAGTGGTGGAGGGTTTCCTTTCAGACTGGAGGTCTGTGACCAATGGTGTGCCACAAGGATCGGTGCTGGGATCACTGCTTTTCATTGTTTATATAAATGATTTGGATGTTCACTGTTCACCAGTTTTGTTGTCATCCACAAACTTTGTGACCATCCCTTTTATATTTTCATCCAAATCGCTTTATCACTAACATCAGACTCACCTGTCTTTGCTCCCCTGGCTCTTCCTTGTAGCTTTTATTAAATAGCACAACATTAACCACCCTCCAGGCTTTTAGAACCTCACCCATGGCTGTCAATAATAAAAGTATCTCTATTGGGGTCCCAGAGTCCATTATTACAGTTTATCATGTCCTGACGATTTATCTCCCTTTATGTATTTTAAGATGTCTAGCATCTCCTCTTCTAGAATATGGACTCTCTTCAAGATATCCCTGTGTATTTTCTCAAGTTCTCTAGCTTCCATATCTTTCTCCACAGTAAATACTGGCGTGAATTTTTTGTTGAGGATGTCACCCATTTCCTGTGGTTCCACGTGCAGAAGGCCTCATTAATCTTTAAGAATTTCTCCTTAGTTACCCTGAATATACTTGATTGCATTCTCCCTAACCTTATCTGTCAAAGCTATTGCATGGCCCTTTTTTGCCCTCTTGATTTCTCTCGTAGAGTCACAGAGTCAAACACCACGAAAACAGACCTTTGGTCCAACCAGTCAATGCGGAACATCATCCCAAACTAAACTAGTCCCACTTGCCTGCTCCTGGCTCCTCCAAACCTTTCCTATACATGTGCTTATCCAAATGTCTTGTCCTACACAGCTTATATTCCTCAAGGAATTCCCTTGATCCCTTTATCCTTGCCTATACCTGACATATTCCTCCTTTTTCTTGTCCAGAGCCTCAGTATATCTAGTCATTCCATGTTCCCTACTCCTGCCAGGCTTACCCTTCACACTAACCGGAATATGCTCGTTCTGAAGTCCTGCTATCTCACTTTTGAAAGCCTCCCACTTGCCTGACATCCTTTTAGCTGCAATCAGCTTCCCCAACCAACTTTTGAAAGTCCCTGTGTAATACCATCATATTTGGTCTTACCCCAATTTGGAACTTTTAACTTGTGTACCAGGCCTATTCTTTCCATAACTATTTTAAAACTAGTAGAATTATAGTCACTTGCCTCAAAGTGCTCTCCCATAAACACCTTAGTCACTTGCCATGCCTTATTTTGATACAAATATTCATTTGTAATTAACTTGTATTTCCTTGAATAATTCATGCCTTTTAAACTAGTTAAACCACCTCCTACATGGTCATTATTGCTATTTTTTCCCCTAAAATACACTGTTTCAACACAATATCCTGAAGCATCCATAATTCCCAATCCTAGTTTTAGACAAGAACCTGCACAATTTATTGTGACCCTAAATGGTTCTTCAAAAGTTGGTATTGGAATTAAGGACACAGGTGAATTAATGGTTGGGTTTTTCCCATTACCTGAAGTGTGTGGCATGTCTAACAAGATTTAACCACGTCTTTGTAATAAAATTTGTTTCATGTAAGCTGTTTTCTCTAATCACAAAGTAATCTTCCTTGAAATCTCATGAGCCTCTTGTACAACAGCATTAAGATAGTCAGATGGAACTGTCATCTGATGGACTACTGCCCATTCCTCATTAGGTAGTATATGAGATAATCTCCATTACCTTATTCATACATTGTCTTTCAAATAATAACACTTCAGTATTGATTCTGAATCACATATGAAGGAGACTGTTTGGTACAGTTCTCTGAATTCAGGATTGAAAGAAAAAAGGCTAAACATGTCAGCATCATTCTGATTACATTCCTCTTTTTTTTTAATAAGTTTTTAGTAATTTTGTTTGATAACTGAATTTCCAAGTCATCTCTCATTTCTAATTGCTTCCTTCTCTTCCTGTCCAATTCTATGGGCCTGAGATCAAGTCACAACATAGTCGGGGAACTATCCAGGAAGCTCTCCTGCAGCATTTTGGTCATTATACTTTTAGCATTTCAAGACAAATGGTGAGGCCAATATTCTTGAACAAGCCAGGTCATTTCCAAATCCACTCCTGCTGTCTGGATTTGGTGCACTAATTAACTAAACGTCGCTCATGTACTATGTGACTTTAGAACCTAACTCTATACAATAGGCTTAGTTTCTGTATGCCTCCAGTTTATATTTTTCTTCTTAACCCTTCTGGAAGACAAATTGCATTATCAACCAGCATCAGTGGCTAACGAACTCCAGTGCATTTAAATATCTTTACTGGTTTACCTCCTTGATCATCTATCATCTCAGTCGGCACGGTGGCTCAGTGGTTAGCACTGCTGCCTGACAGCGCTAGGGACCCATGTTCAATTCCTGCCTCGGGCAACTATCTTTCTTGAGTTTGCACATTCTCCCCGTGTCTGCGTGGGTTTCCTCCAGGTGCTCTGGTTTTCTTCCACAGTCCAAAGATGTGCAGGTTAGGTGAATTGGCCATGCTAAATTGCCTGTTGTGTTAGGTGCATTAGTCAGGGTAAATGTGGGGGTGTGGGACTGGGTGGGTTGCTCTTCAGAGGCTTGGTGTGGACTTGTTGGGCCGAAGGGTCCGTTTCTACACTGTAGGGAATCTAATCTAATCTAATCTATAACTGTAGTGAGGGTGGATCATGTTGTACGTTTGTTTAAGAAGGGTTGAAAGGAGAAACCTGAGAGTCTAGTTTTGGTTGGTGGTAAATTGCTGGATGTGATTTTAAAAGATAGGATTTATGAACATTTAGAAAGGCAAAAAATTGTTTAGAGATAGTCAGCATAATATTATGGAAGGAAAGTTGTGTCTCAAAACGTGTTTGAGTTTCTTGAGGAAGTTACCAAAGAAAGATTGATAACAGCAGGAGCAGTAGACATTGTTTACTTGGACTTCAGTAAAACCTTTGACAAGGTGCTGCATGGTTGACTTATTAGTAAAGTTAGGTCACACGAGATGCAGGGTGAGCTTACCAATTGGATACAAAATTGGCTTCACAGCAGGAGACATAATGGTAGTAGAAGTTGATTTTTCAGACTGAAGGCTTGTCACTAGCGGTGTTCCACAGGGATCAATTCTGGGTCCACTTTTGTTTGACATTTATATAAATGATTTGGATGAGAATATAGAAAGCATGGTAAGTAAGTTTGCAGAAGACACCAAAACTGGTGGCATAATAAACAGTGGAGAAGGTTTTCTAAGATTATGAAATCATGATCAAATGGGTCAATAGGCTGGAAAATGGCAGATGGAATTCAATCTGGATAAATGCGAGGTATTGCATTTTTGTACAACAAACATGGATAGGATTTATCCAGAGGGACCTAGGGGTTCAGGTGCATAATTCTTTGAAGTTAGTATCACACATAGACAGGGTGGTTAAAAATGCATTTAGCATGCTTGTCTTCATTGCTCAATCCTTTGAGTATAGGAGTTGGGAAGTCATGTTGAGGTCGTACAGGACATTGGAGAGGCCTCTTCTGCAGTATTGTGTCCAGTTTGTCGCCCAGTTATAGGAAGGATATTATTAAGCTGGAAAAGGTTCAGAAGAGATTTACTAGGATGTTGCTAGGTATGGAAGGTTTGAATTATAAGGAAAAGCTGGATAGGTTGAAACCTCTTTTACTGGAGCGTAGGAGGTTGAGGGGTGACCTTATAGAGGTTTATAAAATCATGAGGGTTATAGCTAGGATTAATAGGGGTGTCTTTTCCCTAGGATGAGGGATTTCAAGATTAGAGGACACATTTTTAAAGTGAGAATAGAGAGATTTAAAAAAGACATGAGGGGCAAATTTTTTTATACAAAGGGTTAGATTGTGTGTAGAATGAAGTTCCTGAGAATTGGTGGATATGGGCACGATTACAAAATTTAAAAGACATTTGGATAATTATATAAATAAGAAGTGTTTGGTGGGATATGGGCCAACAGACAGCAGGTGAGACTATTTTGGTTTGGGATTATGTTCAACATGGACTGCTTGGACTGAAGTGTCTGTTTCCATGCTGTAGCTTTTTCCTATTTGCACCCTAAATCTAGTATGTTTTCTGTCCCCAAATGGATTTCCATTTAACCGTTTTCCCAAATGTAATTGAGGGAACTCCCATATGCATGTACCAGAACTGTTGCTTCTCAGAGTTTTGAAACTTGCAGCTCATCTAAATAAATTTTAAGGTTTGCTGAAATGAAATACTATTTCTGAATTCCTCCCAAAGCATGATTTCCCTCAGGTTATAAAAAGTTTTCTCCCACTTTAGAAATTGAAATCACTGATTCTGTTGCGAATTTTACAAATGTATGATTTGATTTTTTGCTTTGTCATACACTTTAATTGATAATGCTTCTGATCACTTGAATTTTAAGTTTTTAAAACAGTTTCCCATGTTGCAGATTGCTGTTCTGACAAACTGGCAAACACATTCAAAGTCATACGTGTCAAAACACCCTAGGGTCCAGACATCTTTTCGTCCTTTGGTTTTCCAAGCTACCATTTCAAATGAGGCAAACATTTTTCAACTGCTTACTCTATAAATCTAGGTATCTAATTAACATAGATTAGTATTTAAATCAAATCTGTTATTGGAATCAGGATCATCTTCTGAGCTACAGGCTCTTCCTCCTTCTTTCATTCTAAGATTTTCTCTTTCGAAGTTGTTTTTTCTGAGTTGCTTATCTTTTTGAAGGTTGAGCATTTTAAACTTTCATCTCCCTTTTCATTTCTGTTTGTCTTCTCCCTTTCTATTTTTCTTAATTTTTCGCTCTCCTTATTTATTCAAGCTTTCTTATTTCCAATTCTCTTTTTCATTTTTTCCCCATCCTTTCCATTTCTCTCTGCTTCTCTATTTCTTCCAATTTAACTCTCTTAATTTCTCTTTATTCTCTCTGTCAAGTTTTTTTTTCATTTCTAGCTGAATCTTTCAAATGATGATGTGTCAAATTCCACTTACCAATCAAATTCAGGTCACTTTACTTTTCAATCTAAATGCCAGGCAATTACTTTAAACATCTGGTCCTTACAGGATCCTGCTTTTATTTCTATCTTCAATTTATCACTAATGCCCTTAAGTTTAGCCTTAAAGAGTTCAAATAATCCATTGTGAGTGTATTCTATTCCAAGAGAAGTCTGTGAAATAAACTCAACATCATATCTGTTTTACATTCTTACCTCCACAGGCATGCTTTAAAAGACATGCATTTAACTCCAATTCTACAAGAGCCCCTGCTTTACGATTCCAGCTTTTGGTAGGACTGGACAATCCTGAGTCTTGAATAAAACTTGACTCGATAGATCACGTTTAATTTAGTATGTTGAAACATCAATCTAACCTGTGTTTTAAAATCAAAATCCAAAATGACATTTCATCACAATAGACATTCAAACAAGTTCTGATTGGAATTAAAATTTATTACCTGCATCATAAGTATGTAGATAGGATTGTTTTGTAAGTATTGCTATCTTTGAGCTGTTTTACCTTTGTAAAGATTAAGAAAATTCGGATGCTCGCCATTAATAAGTTCTAATATCTGCAGTTTTGAAAATGAAAACAAAATTGTTGTAAAATTCACACTTAAGCTTTGAGTATTATTTTAAACACAGTAGATCAATACTCTTCTAATGTTGTGCAGCAGTTACTTAAGAGTGCTGTCTGAGCCTGGGCCTTTTGCTTTTTTTCACTTTTCTGTTTCAAGAATGCCTTTGCATAATAATGAGATAGAGTAATTTATTTTAAGACAATTCAAGCACAGCTGATATATGCTGGTTTTCCACTGAAACATTGATGCATGTAAATTTTCCAGACCAGTTCCGAATCTTTAGTTTAAATAATTTACTATTCATTTGCATGAATGTGTCTTATTGCAGCAGTCTATATTTAGGTGCATTGCAGCCTATAGTCTCTCAGTATGCTATAATTAAGCAGTTTCAGTCAGAAAAAAAGTCTTATAACATGTTAGCATGATTATTGTTCTTTTAAGGCGATTTCTATTTCAAATCTCATTTTGTCAAAGGTGCAGAATGTACAACGATACTTTATAACAAAAGCTGTATGAAACTGGAATATATAACCGTGAAAATATTTTGTAAAATATAATGCGTTCTTCATCATGTCTTAAAGAAATCTTCAGACAAAAATATTGTTAATTTGTTTAATATTGTTAAACATATTATAGCTACTTGCTCTACATGAGGGTGGAAAGGAATTTGGCATGGGAATAGGAAAAGGGTCCTTTTTGTGTGTAAGTAGTAGAATCAGCCAATGGATCCATTAACTTATTTTGTTATAGTAGCATTTGTGTTTTAAAAAAAAAACTGCTTGCTGCCTTAATCATTGGACATAGTTTTTTTTGGCTTCTGAGATCTATTCATTTTAATTGATGCAGGAATAGTCAAAAAAAAATGGAAACAGGGAAAAATTGAGGCAACATGCTGGCAACCACCTGATGAAGGAGCAGCACTCCAAATGTTGGTGCTTCTAAATAAACCTGTTGGTCCCTAACCTGGTGTCATGTGATTTTTAAGTTTGCACACCCCAGTCCAACACCTGCATCTCCAAATCATGGCTGGTAATCTAGCCTTCAAAAACACAGTTAATCCCAGCAGCAAGGAGATGTAGTTGGATTCCTGTTTCCTGAAGTGTGAAAGTGATATAGCAACCTCTGCACCTTCTCTTGGATCAATGCATGATTCTACTGAATGTGGAATTTGTACTAATAACTCCTTCAGTATGTTGCAGTTAAATAAGTACACCTATTCTTTCTAGAAATCTCAGGAACACCCTTTTCCAGATTCTTCACAGCAATCAGTTGTTCTAAAACTTAACTCTGGTAATTGGATCCAACAAGAGCCCAGAACTTACAGCTTTTACTTGCAAGATGATGAGTACAGAACTTCAAAATATGACACTTCTATTCCTTTGCAAATATCTAGCGTGATGCAAATCACAACAATTTCTTCGGCAGAATGGTGTCAAGGAGTAAACTCTGAAATGAAACGGAATATGAAAGTAAATAATGTAAGGTATAATGTTTTCCTTTATTTCTTTTAATGCATAAAATACATTGACATATAAAAATATGTTTATTCAACTGTAAATGTACTAACATTAAAAGTAATCAGTCCAGTTCATTATAAAACTTACCTTTCACCTCTTGCTCTGTGTTGAATTCATCCTGACGTGAGTAACAATCTTTTGATTGCTTTGCTCCAGTCATAAAATTTAATGGTTCATACCAGGATATATGACTTTAAAAACAATTATTCATGAATGTGGGTGTCACAAAGCTAGGGCAGCACATATCGCCTATCTCAAATTGCTCTGGAGAAGGTGGCTATACATAATGATTGGAATGAATGAATGTTGAAGGTGTTCATTGTGGTTCCTGTTGAGTCTGCTTTGTCTTGGATGGTACCAAGCTTATTGAGTGTTGTTGGAGCTGCATTTAATCACACAGCTGGACAGCATTCCACCTCACTTTTGACTTGTAACTTGTAAATGGCAAACAGGATTGGAGAAGTCCGTAAGTGAGTTACTTGCCTCAAGAATTCTTAGCATCTGTGCTGATATTGTAGCTAGTATTTATGGCTGGTTCAGTGCAGTTTCTTGTCAATTGTAATCCCAGGATGGGATAAATGTTGAGGGCAATATTTAAATTCTCTTCTATTAGAGGTGACCATTGTCTGGCACTTATGTGGTACAAATGTTAATTGCAACTTAGCAGTCCAAACCTGAATGTTGTCCAGATGGCTGCATTTGGGTATGGACTGCATCAGTATCTGGGGATCTGTGAAAGGTAATGAACGTGGTGCAATTTTCACTGATCATCCCAGCTTCTGAACGAATGAAAAGTCATTGATGAAGCAACTGAAGATGGTTGGGCCTCGGACACTACCCTGAGGAGCTCTGACAGTGAAGTACAGAGGCTGAGATGATTGACCTTCAACATACAAAACCAGATTCCTTTGTGCTAGATGATCAGCAGAGTTTTCTCCTGTTGGCTTCAATTTTGTTATGGTTCTTTTCGGCCCCACTAGAACAAATACTGCCTTGATGTCAAAAGCAGTCAACCTCACTTCCCCTGCAGATTCCAGTTCTTTTCTTACTGTTTAGACCAGACTACATTGAATTCAGGAGCTGAGTGGGCCTGTTGGAATCCAAACTGAGCATCAATGAACAGATTATGTTTAAGCGTGTACCATTTGAAAGAACTGTTAATGACCCATTCCTTCACTTTGATTGAGAGTGGATGGATATGATAATAATTGGCTGGATTGGAATTGTTCTGCTTTTGTGGACAGGGAATACCTGGATAGCATTTCACATTCCTGGTAAATGCCAGTGGGGTAAATGTACTGGAACAACTAGGCTGTGGTGCAGCTAGTTTTGAAGGACATGTCTTCAGTACTGTAGGTTAAATGATGTTCGGGCCCATTCCCTTTGCAGAATGCCGTGCCATCAATCATTTCTTGATATCATGTGGAGAGAATCAGATTTGTTTCACAATTCTAAATTCAATTCCCATTTGAACTAAAATGTCTCATTTAAGAATAAAACATGACTGGATTGAATAATCATAGTGACAGAACCACTACAATTTATTTTACTGTTAAACTACAATCCAAAAATCGGTAATTAGCAATTTCTCCAAGAGGATGTCTGTAATTTAACTCCAAAAACAATTCCACAATGCACACCATGACCTGAACACATTTTGATTAGACCATAAGACATTCAGATACAGGAGCAGTGGTGGCTTTTCTGCCCATTGAGTCTGTTCCACCATTTAACTATCCCTTATGTTCTTGCTGGCTTCACATCCCCAATGTTGAACTTAAAATCATTTGCTTGACTTCATCTCCAAGATGGCACAAATTCACACTTATCCACACCTCTCGACTTTTTTAATTTTGATATGATCCCCTACATTGTTTGAATATCTTTGCTTATCCTTCACCTTATGTAACCGATGGTGTCAAAACTGGCGACAACCTGAATCCGAAATCCTATCGACTCTACTTTTAAAGAACTTCAACCCATTTTTTAATCCAAGCTTTAAGTAGTTTTTAATTGTCTTATACCTTGGTGTTGTTTTGAAGATCATATTAAATAGTAATTTTGCATTTTTTAATTCACTCATGGGACATGGGCATTGCTGACTGGCTAACATTTATTGCCATTCCTAGATGCCCTTGAGAAGATGGTGCTGAGCTGCCTGACTGAACTGCTGATGTGCACTTACTGTAGTTTGAATGATTAACACAATTGAGTGGCTTGCTGGGCTATTTCAAAGGGCAGCTGAGAGTTAATCACATTACTGTGGGTCAGAAGTCACATGTATGCCAGACATGGTGACGATGACAGATTTCCTTCCCAAAAAGGACATTAGTGAGCCAGATGTGTTTTTAAAATCAATAATGGTTTTATGGCCATCAGTAGATTCTTAAGTCCAGATGTTTTTATTGAATTAAATTAAATCCAGGATAGAATTCAAACCAGGGTCCTCAGAATATTAGCTAAGTTTCTGGGTTAATACTCTCGTGATAATAACACTAGTCCATCATCTCCTCATAGCTGCATTCAATTGTATGTCAGTATTACTTGCACATTGAACCTGATCTCTGATTTGGTATTATTTATGATTTTTTGAATGCCATATGATACATTTGATGTTTTAACACAAGGAGAGGTGGGAACACAAAATGATAGTTACTAATTTAAAACAAAAATACAGTTTTGTACAGTAATATAAAGCCAGTATGCTAATCCTGACTGTATATACATAGAGTTCCCAGCGAAACAAACTAATTTAGTCACTGCTTCCCCATAGGAAAGGAAATCAGGAAGAAATTAAGTCTGACATTTTTTACTCTTTACATGTTTTAGATCAGAATTTTCTAGAATGTTCTATTTGCCACCATGATTTGAAATAGTGAATCATCAAGAGAAGTTTTCCAATGTAAGCAATAAATTAAATAGTCAGAAAGGATTTGTACCTTTAACAGAAGAAATAGGAATGAGCAAAAGATATCTAGACCATCTGACATCACTCAGTTTGCTGATCCAGTTTCTGCATTTGATTGTCGCTCTACTTACAAATTCCCAGGCACAGCATTTGTCAAGGAAGAAAATAAAGAGTCATGTTGCAAGTACAGGAATATCAGAGGGGAACGTTTTGGGTAGAGAAGCCCAACATTGGTATCAGAAGGGAAAAGCCAAGGTCTGATTTAAAGGAATTAAAGAACGGTGCTGGAAAATGAAGACATGAAATGTGAACATACCATTGGGAACTATATGCATATGGAAGATTAAAATCATGAATACAAGGAAAGAGAAAGAAACATGCTTGCATGAATCAGTGGGTCAGAAAGGGAAAGTGTGGCTGTGATCTGGGAAAGTATTGGAATCTCCAATTGATCTGTAGACTGCAAAAGCATGTAGGATTGGAGAATATCACTACACAAAGGAGAGAATCCACTTGAACATGGGTAAACGGAGGGGATTTGGGAAATGTCTCTACAGAAAGGAGAGAGTGACCGTTACCTTGCGAGAACATGATGGCCTGGTCAATTTTGTTAAAAACTTAAATCTAATGTATTGTTTTTCCCATTTACTAATTGAACATCAAGAAGTGTTCAAATGATTGAGAAGTTTAACATAAAAATGCTTACATTTCCAGTAAAGTTACGTTGATAGAGTGAATGCACTTTAATTTGGTTCTCGTTTGTCCAGGCGATATTGTTTATAACTGGTTTAGAATTTCCTCCTTACTTCAAACTTTAACCTTTTCTTTGGAGTAGATTCCCTGGAACTATCGCAAAAAAAAATTAACAATGAAGAAAAGTATAATTCCAAATTGGTAAAGATACGTATATGTATATGTGCAGAGGAGAATTCAAAACTTTGAAAAATGCCTGCATAGTGTCACAACAGTTCCAGTAAATTCAATGAAACTGTTTTTGAAACAAGGTCTGTTTTGCATCTGATTTCTTATTACATATGTAACAATCTCGGTAAAATCCAGTAACTTTTTTAAAAACAAATTCTGAATTTTTCAGTATTTACCAACTGAATTAAGCTGTGAGATTGCATGATTTATAACAGGATTTTTTATTATATAAGAGAAAAGCCAAGAAGACATAAATACAATAAATTATAAGCTATAGATTGCACACTAAATGCCAAATACAACTAAGACAAACCTTTCAAATTGACTCAGCTGTCAACACAGTACATAAATCATCCAAATCAGTCACAAGAGCCCTTCAAAAACCTGTCTTCCTTTATGAGGACTATTAGATCCTCTCTTCTGGCAGTTAGTTTTATCCCCAGTTGCCAGCAGCACACAAACAAAACTGGTGCTAAGAGTACAGTCTTCACCACAAATGTGATATGTTTGCAGAAACTCCAAAACTGATTTGGATAGTGTAGATCCATCTGTGGTTTCTTCAAGTAATAGAAACTGCTGCAGGATTATGCATTCACTATGCTCAGTTTCTGAATCTAGCCTTTGTCATTTTCAGGTTGCTTGTACCGCCAATTTGGCTTGTCAACTTAAACCACTAAGCTTGGATGGCTGTAAATTCGTTTCTATGGCCTCAACCAGTTTTTGGCTGCCTGGATTTTGTTAGAAACTGGGAGGGTAGGTTTTTTTTCTTTTGTTTTCTCTTCCTGTTTCCTGACTGAATTTCACTTTTCAATTGGGCACTGCCTCAAAAAATGTCCTGAACTATTCTTCAGATTTCTCACTTTTTTTCAAAGTTTATTTCACTATCCCCTTGTTCAAACAAAATTGTGTTTTGATTTCTGTGTATATCAACCTCATTCTGTTCACTTTATTCATGCTATAGCCAAACATTGGAGAAATTTTATCTGCATTTTAGGGGGAAGACAGTTCAGACAGACCATAACAGTATACAGGCTAGTAAATATTACTTTGTGTTGAGCCAGAAAAATTGAATTTGTGCTGAATTTTATCACAAGGTTTATTAATAGAAGATATATTGAAGAACTAATAGCAACATGTGCCCAGATATTCTGATTATTATTGAAACAGATCTGACTAATAGTAATCTATTAAAGATGGCTCACTGACCAAACAGTGATTACAATGAGTAGACTTCTGACATTACCTGTCCTGATGCTTCCATCATATGAAACCAGCCAGGAATTTGCTTAGGGCAGGATCAAAATTGGAGGCCCTGATATGCTATTTTTATATCACTAGCTGCTATTAAAAAAAAATCATGTATAGGTCCCAGATACTGCTGAGATGGTAAGTGGATTAGGGAATAGGGTGGGTGTAGAATGTCAGGTCCATGCCTGAGGGATCAGGTGGGGAAGGGGTAAGGGGCACAGTGAGGGCAGCAGGTCCATAGGCAATTTTGTAATTGGTTGAGGGGGTAGGGGTAAGGTAAGAGATGAGGGAAGAGGGTGTTGTTGAGTGAGGATAGGAGTAGCTTGTGCTGGGTGGTGGTGGTTCTATGGAGTATCAGGAGAGATGGTTAGTCAACTTAGGCCCGTAGGGGGTTTAGTGCAGCTTAATAGAGTTAAGGGGATACCACGTTATGGGAATTTGGTGTTTCCTAGTTTTGGGAAATGATGCTCAGAATGAAGGACATCACCGTTAGAAATTGTAAAGGGAATAGTGTCAATTCTACAGTTAGCCAGGTGTTAAAGTAGATTTTTATCCTTCTAACTATCCCATATAATATCCAGGTGGTTAAGTTGAAATCATCTTCAGTCTCTGACTTGAACTCACAGTTAGGACTTTTTCTTGAAAGTTCTAGATTATTCATTGACAATTAAGAATTTCAGAGCAATTCCTGTGGAGTCTGCGCATCAGCACCTCTGCATGGTTCCAAAATGACACTCTGGTGTATATTTCAGAAACAATGACCTTTCAACCAGAAGATCTGGATCAAACACATTGGGGAACTACAGAATATCAGAGGCATAGACTCTTACCAAAAATGATTGATTATCGCCTATGAAAAAGATAAATCAATAACTAGTTAAGGAAGTGGGAGGTTACAAACATGAGCTAAAATATAGATGAACAAATATTTGAATAAGTCATTGTTTTTATGGACGCATTAGGATAGTGGTAATTGCAAGATTTAATGCAGTGAATAAGTCCAATAATATAAACTTGAATGTTGGTTAGAAGGTGTGCATTGAAGCTCTTGAAAGCAGATTGAAATCAATTAGCTTGAAGGACAAAGATCTCTTCATGTGGTTTATATGTGTTTCTGCCTAATCAAGAAAGAACTAATGCCACCTTCCCATCGCTGTCCTGTAAAAAATGCAGCTACTTAGAGTTGATCATGATGGTACCATGAAATTGAGGAGCCTTTTTTGTTATTGTAAAGAGTTAGAATTTTTAATGTAGCATTGCTAAATTTGGTAATCAATTCCAAGGCTCACCACTTTTCAGTCTTCCAATCTGTTTTCAGAATTATAATGTTAGTTTTAATGAGAATTGTCGACAATTTCCACAGACTAGTAATTTATAATAGATCTGCAATTAATGACAAAAAGGTACGTTAAATTGCTTGAGTAGATGACCTTTTTTCTTCTTGCCACTTCAAAAACTCATTTATTAGAGTTAAAAATCACACAACACCAGGTTATAGTCCAACAGGTTTAATTGGAAGCACACTAGCTTTCAGAGAGACGCTCCTTCATCAGGTGATAATGGAGGGCTCAATCCTAACACAGAATTTATAGCAAAACTTTACAGTGTGATGTAACTGAAATTATACATTGAAAAATTGATTGTTAAGCCTTTCATCTGTTAGAATACAATGATAGTTTCACTTCTTTCATGTGTAAATCACAAAACCTTTTTTTAAAAAAGTTGCATTTTTAAAACAAAACCTGTTGGACTATAACCTGGTGTTGTGTGATTTTTAACTTTGTACAGCCCAGTCCAACACCGGCATCTCCAAATCATATATTAGAGTAATTTGCATTGATTTTTCTTATTAAAATCTGAGGAGAATCCATTGATATAAAATTGGCCTTTGTATGGAGGCACTGAATGGAAAGCAGAACCTGCTGAAGTTGTGGAGCTGCGCAAACGTTTGATTAATTTGAACACTCTTTTGAGAAGCAAGTGGGAGGATTTGGAGTAACAGCAACTGAAGTTTCATAAAGCTATAACCAGACCTAAAAGGAGAACTCAGATTTATTTATTTGCTGTAAACTGTCATGATGCGTAGGTCAAACTCCTCTGATAATTAAAACCAAGCACCCAAAAAAGCTCACCTTGCCTCTTTATAATATGAGTGAGTGAAAGAGAACTCCTAATTTCCAATATGTAAAGAAAAATAACAATTTATTTTCCTAACTGTAATAGGGAACACTAAACAAAACTATTAACAAACCTAATACTCTTTCCCCTAATAACTATTCCTTAACTGAACACAATTCTATCAATGTTATTTCTAATAATACAATTATGAAACATTATATTAACTTAATCTCTAGACCACACAGTCTCATATGCTGTCATCTTTCTTTTTACTGCGAGTATTTTTACGGTACAAGATATCTTTGATAATGCCTTCTGATTTCTTTTGAGAGCTTTTCATATTAGATGGGCAGTTAACTCTCCAGCTGTGCGGCAGTTGCTCTGTTGTTTGGTGGCAGTTGCTCTGACCAATTTTCAAATGTTCACCTCCATTCAAGGCCCCAAACAGTCCTTCCATGTGATACAGAGGTTCACCTGCCTCTCGTCCAACCTAGTTTACTGTATCCAGTGCTCCCAATGTGGTCTTCTCCACATGGGGGAGACCAAATGTAAACTAAGGGCATGTTTTGCCAAGCATCTCAGCTAGGTCTGCAAGGGCTGACCTGACCTTCCAATCACCGCACATTTTAATTCCCCTTCCTATTCCCTCTCCAACATGACCATCCTCGGCCTCCTCCATTAGCACAGTGAATCAGACCGCAAATTGGAGGAACAACGCCTCAACTTCCACCTGGACAACCTACAGACTAGAGGACTCAACACTGAGTTCTCACATTTCAAATAAACTCCCTTTTCATTCCCCGACTCCTTTCTAGCCCCCCATCCTCCCTTCCATTTACTGACCCTCCTTCCAGCCATCAACCAGATTCATTCTTCCACCAACCAACCAGGCCATACCCTATACCTGTGTTCACCTATCACTACCTCACCACTCTGTCCCTCTCCCAACCCAAAATCCTCCCCCAACCCCCTTTTATCTGCAGCTCCCCTCACCCCTACCCCCAGTCCTGAAGAAGGGTTTTACCTGAAACATTGACTTCTCCACCATCTGATGCTTCCTGGCTTGATGTGGTCTTCTAGTGTCCTGCTTGTCAACTTTGGGTTCCAGCATCTGCGGTTTGTTGTCTCTAACCTGGTTTTATACCTCCCCAACATCATTCCCTCACATTGGTTTGATGTTGCCAACACAATAAATCCTAACTCAACTGGGTTTTAGTATCCTGGGAATAATTCAAATTAATTGGTTACATTTGAATTCTTTTCAAAACAGCAACCAAAACTTAGGTATCCAGGTAACGGGCTTTTGCCTGAAACGTCGATCTTCCTGCTCCTCGGATCTGCCTGACCTGCTGTGCTTTTTCAGCACCACTCTAATCTAGACTCTGATTTCCAGCATCTGCAGTCCTCACTTTTGCCTATACAGTTAACAGCCAATTGTTACATGTGTCTATTTTGGAACAGCCCATCTTTCAGCTGTTTTGTCCTAGTAGCTGAGGCTGTACTTTAACTTTACTTTAAACTTCAGAAAACACTTTCCATCTTAAAGTAAGCATACATTCTTTAAACTCCGTAACAAAACTTCCCTAAAAGCTTTATTAGCTTTGTTTACTTCACTGAAAGTAACTCCATGGATGAACTTAATAGCTTCATTAAACTTTAAATTGATAATAATTAAGAAACCTTTGAATTGATTGCAGTTACCTAAAAGGCTGTGGGAACACAATCTCTGTATGGAAAATATTGAACGTTTCCTTGCATAAGATGTGCACAAAATGTAAAAACTGATGCCAAGCAGTTAATTCCGGTTTTGTTCCTTTTGGACTTTATAGTGTTTTAATACAACTGAGTATTAGATATTCATTCACTTTTAGTTCCTCAAATTTTGCACACTACTAGACCTGCATTCAGCGACCACTAGACCTAGCTTCAACAGAGATGCACAAGCAAGAGCAATTAATGTTAGTTGGAATATGTAGAACACTATCCTGTTACATGCTCAAAGGTGCAGCTGTTACACAAACACCACTATCTAATACTGACAGTGCACTTATCATAGAATACCTAGAGGCTGTGCTTAGTGACATACACAACTTCAGAATTGTGCCAGGACCTTCAGGAAGACCTTAAAATCATACAGCATCCACACAACATTATTGATTGCAGTCAATGTCCTCCTCTTTTTTTGCAAAGGCACTCATCCACACTAGCACAAGGCGTATTTAAATATTGACATGTTCTATCCACAAATATATCATGTTCATCATAGGTGCATAGGATTGGATTTTGCAATCGACAACAAATAAATTGTGCTCACCACTATCATAGTCACTGCTTCCAGCATCCTATAGACATTTTATGAGCACATAGAACATAGAAAAATACAGCACAGTGCAGGCCCTTCAGCCCTCGATGTTGCACCGACCGAAGCCTACCTAACCTACACTAGCCCAATAACCTCCATATGCTTGTCCAATGCCCGCTTAAATGACCAAAAAGAGGGAGAGTCCACCATTGCTACTGGCAGGGCATTCCATGAACTCACAACCCGCTGAGTAAAAAATCTACCCCTAACATCTGTCCTATACCTACCACCCCTTAATTTAAAGCTGTGTCCCCGAGTAACAGCTGACTTCATTAGCGGAAAAAGGTTCTCACTGTCAACCCTATCTAAACCCCTAATCATCTTGTACACCTCTATCAAATCTCCCCTAAACCTTCTTTTCTCCAATGAGAAAAGCCCCAAGTGCCTCAGCCTTTCCTCATACGATCTTCCTACCATGCCAGGCAACATCCTGGTAAACCTCCTCTGCACTCGTTCCAATGCCTCCACATCCTTCCTATAGTATGGCGACCAAAACTGCACACAATACTCCAGATGAGGCCGCACCAGAGTCTTATACAACTGCAACATGACCTCCGGAACTCAATTCCTCTACCAATAAAGCCCAGTATACCATATGTCTTCTTCACAGCACTATTTACCTGAGTGGCAACTTTCAAAAATCTGTGTACATGGACACCAAGATCCCTCTGCTCATCCACACAACCAAGTAGTCTACCATTAGCCCAGTAATCCATCTTCTTGTTACTCCTACCAAAGTGAATGACTTCACACTTAGCTACATTGAATTCCATTTGCCACCTTACTGCCCAGCTCTGCAACTTATCTATATCCCGCTGTAACCTGCCACATCCTTCTTCGCTGTCCACAACTCCACCGACTTTCATGTCATCCGCAAACTTGCTCACCCAGCCTTCAAGCCCCTCCTCCAGGTCATTTATAAAAATGACAAACAGCAATGGTCCCAAAACAGATCCTTGTGGAACAGCGCTAGTAACTGCGCTCCAAGATGAACCTATACCGTCAACTACTACCCTCTGTCTCCTTCCAGCCAGCCAATTCCTAATCCAAACCTCTAATGCACCCTCAATGCCATACCCCCGTATTTTTTGCATTAGCCTGCCATGGGGTACCTTATCGAACGCCTTGCTAAAATCCATATACACCACATCTACTGCTTTACCCTCGTCCACTTCCTTGGTCACCTTCTCAAAGAATTCAATAAGGTTTGTGAGGCATGACCTGCCCTTCACAAAAGAGCATTTGAGTGTCAACTTAGTACCATCAGGCATCAGAAAAAAAGCAGCATCATGTGCAGGGATCTGGGACTTGTGTGAACAGGGCAAACAACTGCTTATTCCTTTAACTAATAAGACTGAAGGATGCATATTGAGACTTATAGGCCATGACAGATAATTCCATAGCAGACTTTTGGTGCTATCTGTTCTATTTTGCCTTATGAATGATGTGAGATTCTGGTGCTGACTGCCAAATAGGTTGGGAACATTAGCATCTGCACAGTCAGACTTTCTTGGAAATGAAGAACCCTTGCCCGCTATTTAAAATGAGCGTCAATTATCTTCATGGAAGTTGGTGTTTGACTTCTTTTGGCTATCACTATGATTATATA
Source organism: Chiloscyllium punctatum (assembly GCF_047496795.1). Classification (NCBI taxonomy): domain Eukaryota; kingdom Metazoa; phylum Chordata; class Chondrichthyes; order Orectolobiformes; family Hemiscylliidae; genus Chiloscyllium; species Chiloscyllium punctatum. The sequence continues at coordinate 65,892,478 of NC_092742.1, forward strand.
AATGCTTGGTCATTTCCAGATTTGTTTAAAATTGCTAGCATGTACAAGGTATACAAGATGTTCTCAGCATTGCTGTGACTTCAAGGATTCTGAACAAACCGGTTGCTCCTAAAAATATAGTATGTCATGATGAAGGAGAAGAGGACCTGAGGAAAATTGGGACTTCTGTTTCTGGGTTTTAGGAGGAAGATGCATGGTTGCATTGTAACATGCAACTTTCTAAAGGGACTTGATCTGCTCAGTGAGTGTAATGAGAGGTTATTTTCCCTGGTTAGGTCATTCAGAACACCAGGACCCAGGCTTACCATAAAGGTTTGATTGTTTAAGATTGAGATGAGGATAAATTCTCTTGACTTAGAGTGTTATTAATCTTGGAATTAACACTTCCAAGATTGAACATGATACATGATTGAGTTCATTTAAATTTAAGAAAGTCAGACTTTCTTGGAAAATGAAGAAATATGAAGGATAAGTAGTAAAATTAAGTCAAGACAGAAGGTAAGCTAATAAAGTATTGAATGGCAGATCAATCTTGAGGACCTCTGTTTCTTGTCTTCTAATCTATGTGTCAACCATGACTAGAAGCAAAGCACAGTACAGCAGTATTTGCTATGTACTGAACTATCATTAAACTTTCCAGTAGGACTGCTGAAGAGAAGTCTTGCCATCCACCCCACCATAACTTAAGTTTTCCATAATAATTGCAGCCTAGTACATGAGAGTACATGACTAGTACATGATACGAATAGTTCTTCGATAATGCGATGGTTACATTCTTCTGCAACTGCGCATTATAGAAAAATTGTGCTTTAGTAATGCATTACAGTCAACGCACATTTTAAAAGTTTGTGCTTTAGAAACAGTGTCCCTAATTCATCAATCACGTAACAGCGAATTCACGTGAACGAAATGCACATTATAGCAGAACGACCTGCGTACAATATGTGTTTGTGAAGAAATGTTTCATATTTTACACATAGAGCATATGACAAATGACAATGTGAATGAAATTTCAAGAGCAAAAAGAATGCTAAAATGTAACACCCAGAAAAGACAGCGTCTGTATTTTAGTCATATGTTTCAAGCTGAATAGCTACAGAGACCTCTTCTATAGAGTAAAGTGGAGGACAGCAGAAAGAGGTGTAGATTTCAGTATATTGAATGACTGACCACAGATCAATTGAAGTTATGGTACAGTGGATAGGTAATGATAGTGCAAGACAGAAGACAGACAACCCTTGATAACAGATCTCTTGGCAACGGTAGCTATAAGCAGCAGTGGCTGTATATGCTAGACATTTAGCTCTTGAAAAGAGTCTTCAGTGCAGCCCCTGATTATTAGAAAAGTTAAAGCATGCCAGACACCAGTTCCAGCAGTCTTAAAACTTTACCTGTGCAACATTGTGGCAGAAGATTCCATGTCCTAATAATTGTTTCCCAACTATACAGTTCTCCCTCAATTTGTGTTCAGTTATTGAAGTACCATCCACTGACATCTTAAGATGGGCTGATGTTAATCTGGAACTAATAATAAATAAACACTTGTCGTAATGCTTCCATTGAAGCTTGTGTAATGCACACCTAAACCAACTAAATAATTCCTTTGCAGAAGAAGCACGTGTTTTTCAATAATAATCTTAAAAGGCAATTTGATGAATAGTTAAAGGGGAAAATTACAGGAAATGGGACTATGTGAATGGCTCTTTCAAAGTGCTCACATAGGCATGATGGGCTGAGTGGCTTCTTCTGCTCTGTATCTAGTTCTATGATCTTCATAATGTGTTATGCTTCAGGTTGGATAACTGGCTCTGGGATATGGTTATAAACAAGTATTGAGGAATATTGAGTTCAAAGTATTGGAACAGGGGTAATCTGTATAATTCCCAAGTCGAATACAGTTTTAACTACTGCAGCATGGTATGTGACAATTTTGCAAGGTTTTTGGGAAATACCTACTTATAAAAGAAGATAGACTGTGTTGTATTCAATGCAGTGTAAGATATTATTTATTTAAATAATATATAAAACAATGATATTGATTTATAGTCATGGTTGCCCATCGTTTTTTTTGGCTAACTTGGATCAAAATACTGAAAGCGGATATTTTACATAGATCAGAAATACAATCTCTGAGAAATGGAAATGTGAAGATAGATGCCCAACATTAACTTTATTTTATGAAGCAAATGTTGCATTTCCTTTCTTGTAAATTAGCTTTCCTTTGTTTCTGCCTTGCAGGTTCACGTTATAGTATAGTAGCTTTACTAAGAAAGAGTACATGCTTTTATAATAAAATAAGCATCACCAAGAAATATTAGTGCACAATCTTCTATTTATTGCCCTCTGCAGAAATAAAGCAAAGATTTCAGCCACAAATAGTAAAATCAGTCCTCTTCTTGTAAGAGGTAAAGCCCTACTTGCTATTTGCACATCGGAGGAAATAAATCAATAATAGCACAGCAAAATCGTAGCAAGTTAGTTACATACATCCTCTAGCTCAGAATGTGATTGGCAGCTTGCTAAAACAAGGTCGCTTCCTTGTCATTTCAAGGATAGGAATCAATGCAGAAGGAAGAAAGATGCATTTTAAGTGATAGTGGAGTTGTGTCAGCAACAAACTCTTGCAAATTAAGTATCACACAGTTTTGCTGTACAGTGAAGTTTGACTCACACTGCCTTAACAATGTATCTCAATTCTAATTTCAGAAGATGTCCCTTTTCTATCTTTTACTGAAAAGAATCATTGTTGGTCATTGGATCAGTTCAATGTTTAATGCCAGGTTTGGCTGCATAGCGTCCATTGAGAGTTAACCCAAGTTTATTTCAACATGAACCATCCTACAAAAAAAAGTGTGAGCCTCATTCCTGATGAAGGGCTTTTGCCTGAAACATTGATTCTCCTGCTGCTCAGATGCTGCCTAACCTATTGTACTTTTCCAGCACCACACTTTCAACTCTGATCTCCAGCATGTGCAGTCCTCACTTATATGTTTGAATCAAGTTGTTTCTTAGTCTTTTAAAGTCAAGCAAATTCAAGCCAGGCCTGTCCAACCTTTCTTTATAAGACCATTCACTAACGTCAGCTATTAGTCTGAAAGATCTTAACCTAGATAAATTGCTTTTCTTAAATAAAGCGACCATTCCTGTACACTGTATGCCAAATGTAGTCTCACTAATGTTCTGTATGGCTGAAGATATCCTTGTTACTTTTGTATTCCATTCCGATTGTATTGTATGAGCTTTCCTAATTACTTGTACCTAAATAATTTGTTTTGCAACTTACACAATGGGATACCCAGATCCATTTGCATCACGGATCTCTGTTGTGGCTTACTGTTTGCCAAATCTTTGTCCATTCACCTAACCTGGAAACATAGAACCAGAACAGCAAGAAAGAGGCCATTCATCCCATCATGTCTATACCAGCTAAATAAAGTAGTTGCATATTCTAATCCCACTTTCCAGTACCTGGTCCATAGCCATGCAAGTCACAGTGCTTCAGGTGCAGATCCAGATACTTTTGAAATCTGTTGAGGATATTTACCTTAACACCATACTGGGCAGAAAATATCAGATGCCACCCACACACTGGGTGAAAATATTTGTTTGTTCATGTCCCCTCTAGTCCTTCTACCAATAACCTAAAATCTGTGCCCTCCTTAGACAGGATTTTAAATGAGTATTTTACCTCTATATTTATGAAGAAGAGACATGATGCAGACATTCCAATGAAAGATGAGTGTGCAAAATTAGACGGAATAAACATTATGATAAGGGAACTACTTCTTGAAGGTGAACAAGTCACCAGGCTGGATTCACCTGCCTGAATGAGTGCAACTTCAATAAGCTCAAGAAACTTAATACCATTCATAATAAAACATACGTGATTGTACCTAATCCACAACTATCAACAGTCACTCCTTTGACCATCAACATACAGTGGCAGCAGTGTGTACCACTTAGAAGATACAATAAATCACCAAGCTTTCCTTGACAACATCTTCCAAACCTGTGACCTCTACCACCTAGAATGACAAGTGCAGCCAATATAAGGGGACACTTTTATCTGTAAGTTCTCCTTTAATCCACGCAGCATCCTGACTGGAACTATGTCATTTTCCTTTCACTGTTGCGGTCACAATCCTGGAGCTGCCTTTCCATCTGTTATGTCCCTACACCCCAGCGATTACAGCAGTTTGAGAAGGCAGATTACTGCCACTTTCCAGTACTAGTAGGAAATAGCGATAAATACTGGCCCAGCCAGCAACATCACATTCCCATGACTGAAGAGAACAAAATTGCCACCATTGAATAACAATACAGAATTACTCATCATCAAAATGTCAGCACAAACTTACAGTTAACAAGGTTTGAATTCTCAAAGTTCGAAGTTTGAAATAATAATTCCTAGAAATTGAACCAAACTGACAATAGACAATCATACATCACATATAACTACAACTGAAATTTTTGCTGAGTTTCTAGATTTGCCATTCTCCTCTTCACTGGAGAGAATAAATAGATGGCAAACCTCAGCATTCTTCATGAAAATTGAAATATTCCCTGAAAATAAAACAGTTTTACATTAGACAAATGTGGTTCAAGGATAGGTTAATGTAGATGCAATGGCAGACTTTAATAGGTCATTTCACTCCAAACAGAATACATGTATTTCAATAAGGAAGAAAAGTTCCAAGTGCAGAACCCAACAGCAATCAGAATCATTAAAGACAACTCAGAAAGTTTTTTTTTTAAAAGCATGTTATTAACAAATATGGCTGGCAGTTCAAGAGGTGACAGTATATTAAAGCAAACCAAACTATGACAAAAATTGGTAAGGCTGAAAAAATTAAAGAGAGGAAGTTAGCTAGGAATACCAAAAGTAAGGATTTCTATAAATATTTTAAAAAGAAAAAAGCTAACAAGAGTATTGGTCCAATAGAAAGTGAAATGGGGAATTAATAAAAGAAACTGAGGTTATGGCAGATGAATTGAACAGATATTTCATATTAGCCTTACATGTAGAGGTAGGTCATCTCTTGGAGCTCCTCCTCCTGAGGGGTATCATGGAGTGCTAATTTCATTGGGGGCACTTCTGTGGTGACACTCGCTGCTGATACAGTTCTCGTCAGTAGTGCCTTACAGCAGAGCTTTAAACACCCAAGGCCCACACAGAATACCAGCATGAGTGCAATGAGAAGAACTATCCCGTGTGCCAAATAGGGTCCCCAAGATTAACCTATCAAACAATTTAGCCAGCTGTCTGTAATTGTGACTCCAAGTCGAAAATTATCTAGCTGATCTCTGATATTCTTGATGGCTTTTGTAATTTTATAGGAGGCATCAGTAATATTGGTGATACAATTGTCACCAATACTTTTACAAACTCTCCCTTGCTGTGCTAATTGATAATCCACCACGTAACTTGTCTGCTGTGTGCAGAATCTGAGTTCAGTCAGCTCTGTATTAATTGCTTCCAGAGCTTTTGAGGTACTATTGCCTAAGATAATCAGGCCACATACAAGGTAATTTTGTTTTTTAGCAGTGGCGATCCCTGCTGCGCCCCCACAAAGATAGAGATCCCAAGAATTCATATCCCAGTGATGACCCCAAAGTGGTAGGAACCTGCCAGTCAGCACAGAACTCCTCACTGTTAGAGCGGGTCACTGTCCTTCTCTGAACATGTCCCCCACTGGGGCATGGTACAATAAGAGGTCAATTGTCCCTTCTGCAAACAGGTTTGGGAGGTCTGGGGTGTCTGCTGCATAAGTCCCCTTAAATAGAAAGACAAATCCCTTCACTGCTCAGTAACATACATTGTCCTGTCCTTCAATCTGTCTACCCATGTCGCCACTGATCCCTTGGGTGCCCACCCCAGCTGGTTAGTATCGAATGGTACGTCCGTGTGGCAGAGCTGACATGGGTGCTATTTCATTTACCACACATGAATTGTCTGCCCGCGGTCACATTCAAGCATGCCGACTCACTGCAGGTGCAGGTAAACTGTCCCCTGGTGATTGTACAGTGCTGATAAGTGCACTGTGTCGGACGCAAGAGTCATTTTTGGGAACCAGGGCATAAACGCGACCCCATCCCTGCCCTGTGAAACAGAGTGGGTAATTACCGGGTTTTAAATGGGCTTTCCCTTCCCTAGATGCACGCACCTACCCTGGAGTCTCCGTTTGTATTTTCCTATATGGCCCTTACACAGCGTTCCTGAGGTGTCAACTGTATACAGGTTGTGAGGGGTCCACACCGAGGTAACCACAAATAGGGATTCTACTGATTGTGCCAATAGATAGCAGACAGTTCAGTTATAGAGTCACAAAGGTGTACAGCATGGAAACAGACCCTTCGGTCCAACCCGTCCATGCTGACCAGATATCCCAACCCAACCTAGTCCCACCTGCCAGCACCTGGCCCATATCCCTTCAAACCCTTCCTATTCATATACCCATCCAAATGCCTTTTAAATGTTGCAATTGTACCAGCCTCCACCACTTCCTCTGGCATCCCATGTAAACCTACTTGACAATCGCGACACTTAAACACAGTGAAATACATACAGGTAATATACATTTTGCAGTTAAAATAAAGTTATCAGTCAAAGTCTTTGTTTTCGTCAGGAAGTGCAGTCGTGCTTCTGTGTGTTTTCGGTACTCCCTCCAGAATGACCGTCTTGTCCGCCATTCCTGTCTGCACCTGGGGAATGGTCAATGACATTAGTTTGGTCACAGGAGTCTTTAAACAATTTGAGTTGGGTTCAGTGCTTCCATGTGCCTTTCCCTTTAATATCTATGCAGGCACAGGTGTTCCCTTATTACCACGTAATATGGCCCATTCCATTTTGGCGCAAAGCCTAGTTTATCAGCAGTGCTCACACCAGGACATGGCTTCCTGCTGCTGGGACCTCAGGGAAGATTTCACATTCCCCTGCCTTGACCTTTTTGTCCTGTTTATCAATTACAGATTTCCACATTCCTTTTAATTGGCTTAATTCTATCACATATTGCCAAATTTAGTCTTTTAGTGGACCCACATTGGTGCCACCTGTGATTATTGTCTCTGGCAATTGCGTTGCTCACCTGGTCATTAATTCATATGGTGTTAGTCCGGTTGCCTGATTCATGATTGCTCTTAATTTCATTAGTATGGCTGGTAGCACTTCAGCCCATGTTCTGCTTGAGGTTTGCATAGCCTGAGCTAAAGTATTTTTGAGCATTCTATTCATTCTCTCTATCAACCCTGAGCTTTGGGGGTGATAAGGAATGTGAATTTTTTGTCTAATGCTGAGTAATTGGCAGACCTTCCCTGTACAATGCATCCCTTGGTCAGAGTCAATCTGGAGGAGTACGCCCCACCTCAGGATTACCTCCTCCGCTAATATTCTGGCTACAGTGAATGCCACCTCCTATTCTGGCCCCCAGGTTACAGGCTCCAAGTCGGGCTTGCCTCTTTTAATTAATCTCTGGATCGGTCCAGCCAATTTTGCGAACTCTGGTATAAAGCTCCGACTGTAGTTAAATAACCCAAGACCTTTCTGACTCCCCTGACAGTGACAGGTTATGGCATCTGTTTGGATTGCCTTATTGCAGTCATTGAGCATTTCTTTGAGTCCCTGGAATATAAGGTGTCCCAGGTATAAGGTTTGCGTTTTGCCAATTTGTGCCTTTGTGGGGCTAACTTTTAACAATGCGATTGCCAATTCCTGTAATACTAACCATAAAGCTTTCTGGTGTCCTGACTTGGACTCTTGAGGCAATTAGAATATCATCTATATATTGGAGTGCAGTATTACCCTCTGGTAAATCTATTCTCTTCAGAGTATTGCTCATCACCCTGTGAAAAATAGTGGAGCTGTTGTGGAACCCTTGTGGCAGGCAAGTCCACGTGTACTGCCTGTCCCTTACCGTAAAAGCGAATTTATTCTGGGGCTCAGGGTGTTAATGGGACAGACCAGAACCCAGTGGCTATGTCTAAAACAGTAAAAATCTTGTGTTTGGAGGGCCAAGCCATTTAAAATGGCAGAGGGGTCAGCTGCAATGGGGTGCAATTTGGGGATGACCTTATTTAGTCCTGTATAATTAGTGGTGAGCCTGTAGCTCTCATCAGGCTTTACTACTGGCCACATCGTTGAATTAGTTGTACTTGTGGTTGCTTTCAGGATTCCTATTCTCACTAGTCCTTTCACTATCTCTAAAAATGCTTTTTCTGCTTTGGGTTTTATTGGATATTGCCGGTGGGGCTTATGCTCCCGTCCAGGAACCCTTATCGGGTCTATGTTAACTCAACCTGTATCTAATTTTGTTTCCGCCCATGCTCTGGGGACGAAGGCGCAGATGGCTCTGAATCCCCCCTTTTCGAGGTTCCAGTCCCTACTGGTGGTTGTAGCCACTTTAATTGTTTCAAGGTGACTTGTAAGTTTTCCAATCTCGATGTTTCGACCTGGGCCAAATCAATTTCAGGGTGCCTAGTGTCACCCTGCCCTGTGCCATGTCCCCCTCCATACTGGTATACTAGACTCTCCCAACATTGAGGATGGGGTTATTTTGGAGTTTCCAACTTCTGTAGTTGTTTAATTATCCAGCACCATTCACAACTCTGTGGAAGGACTGCAGAATTTTGACCTGATCCATTAGTTGTCAGATTGTTAACCCTGTTTATTGCTTGCTGCTTCCACAATTTGACATGCAAGCAGTGATGTGTTGTAGCTTCACCAGGTTCATATCTCATTTTTAGGTCCGTCTATTGCAACTCCTGTCATGACGCTTGTGCTTTTCATTAAATGAGGGGTGTTGCCTTGTTTGATGCTCTTAATATGGGCGGTGAGGTTACAGATTGTGGTTGAATAGAATTCTGCTGTTTTTATGGTCCATAGTGGCTCATGAATACCCAGTCTTGCATTGCGACATTTGTTCTAAATCTATCCCACTTAGCATAGCAGTTATGTTACACAACATTATGGATGACATCTTCCATTTGAAGATAGGATTTAGTCTCCACAGTACTGTGTGGTGCTCATTTATACCGATATTGTTCTGAAGGATAAATGTGCAACAGATAGATTAACAAGGATGAGGTGAAGTAGGTTTCCCCTTTCGTTGGTTCAACATGGTGGAATCCTGATTCATCAGCTGATTGGGGCGATCGGTGGTAATCAGGAAGTTTAAGCACTTACATTTTACCTAACTTCCTGAGATTTCATATTCCAAGTTGATCTTTAGGACTCCCAGGGCAATGTCCTCTGAACTGTGTGCCGTGGTGCTACCATCCTTGTTGGGTCTGGCCAACTAGTGGAACTGAACATACCCAGGGATGATGATCATAATGTCTGGCATGTTGTTTGACATGTATGATACTGAAAGTATGACTGTGTCTGTGGAGCACTTCTCCCAATTTTGGCAGAGCTTCCTGACGAGGCCTTTATGTGGTTGACAGGGTTGTGTGTTTGCTATTGTTTCTGGTGTTTAGATTGATATGAAGTAATCCATCTGGTTTGATTCTTTGTTTGGAGTTTTATTGTTGTTTTATACAACTGAGTGGGTTGTTTGGCTATTTCAAAGGACAGCTAAGAGTCACTGACATTGCTGTGCATCTTGGGGTCCGATGTAGTCCAGACCAGTAAGGATGGCAGATTTCCTTCCCTAAAGGGATTTGTGATCCAGATGAATTTTTACAATAATCAACATTAGACTAGCTTTAATCCAGATTGTACTGAATTCAAATCTGCCATGGTGGGATACAAACTATGTCCTCAGGACATTACCTTGTTCTTCTGGATTGCAAATCCAATGGTTTTGCCACTAGGTTATCACTGTCACATAAATACTTTTTATGTTTGAATTCTTCTTATGAAGCCTATGTAGAAAACTTTCATTACATTTCAGACAATATATTGAGAGTTGAAATTCTATACATTGAGAGTTGAAATGTAATAGTATTCCATGTAAAAAGGTAGGTCATTAGATTAAATGGTATCGCATAAAAATGTCTCCATTACACTAACTGTAGGATTCGATCTGGAAGATGGAAGAGAGCTGAAGGGATATCAGACAGCTGAGACACCATATATTAGTGACAGGGCTACTTAACTTTTCTTCAGTAATTTAAATAGCCTGTTTTCTCCTTTCAATTATTCTCTATTTGAAGAGGTGTGATGTAAAGGACTTGTTCAGGACTCATTCATAATGTTGCTTTCTAAACTAAAAGGAAAGAGACACTCACAAGCATAATATTTGCAACCTATGGTCAAGAATTCTGGTACTAACCATATGCAGGACATTTTGGAGGTAACTAGTTTCAAAATACCATTGAAATATTCTACTTGGATTTTAGATTTATCCAGAAATATTTTAAGATCAGTTATATAACTTACACCATGTCATATCAACATGAAATGTCTTTACATTTTAGGACTTCATACTAACATTTAATTTTTCAGCTTTAGCCTTCGAAAAGCACCACTTGTAATATATGCTTCACACACACAAAATCTCAAGAGATTAAAATTATCATGCTTTAGAATAACTAGGCCCACTTTATATTCAGCTGTTATTTGCACAATTCAAGTCTTCAATCAAAAAGGACCTGAGCTCCTAAACTAAATTTGTGCATTCAAGTGAACTTTGAGCCTCACTAAATGATTTCTCTTTGATTTTTGACAGCAGAGCAGAAAACGGAGATAGTAATACACAAGATGACCCTTTTACCTCAAGTCAAGTTACCAAACTCTTAAATGATAACAGGAGAGTAACATTCCTATTAAAAGAGTTGAATGCTGTGGCAGAATCTAATAAAAAGGTATGTTCTTAAAAGTTTAGATTGCTTAATTGTACTTTGTGGCATTCATGCTTACATTTAATGCTGTACGTGTCTTGCTATTTCAAGACAATTGTCTTTGTTCCATTTAAATAAGAAATTTATAAATCTATCTTTAAGTGCTATATTTTGATTTTTGCCAATCTGTCAAAGGACAAATGCTACATTTTCAGTTTTCGTTTTTGTGAAATTATTCACAGGATGATAATCACTGCAATTTCATTGCAGCTAATTTCTGCCACTTATATAATAGCTAACAAAGATGCCTCCAGATCTTGATAAACAAAGAGGGTTTTAATTTTGAACTTTTGAATTTTAAGTTATCTGTTCCAAACAATGCAAACATGCTTTAAAATATAGGTTTCTATATCTCAAGGACAATTTTCATGTAGCTCCACAGATTGGACTAGGATATACCATGAATTCAAATCTTTGTTTCATTTTGGACCGATATGAGCACACCTTTGAAAAAAAGTGCTCCTTAGTTTGCAGAAAATTTCTTGTTTCGTACCTTTTGATTGATCTGATGTAAAATTGTAAAATTAATAATTTGTACTGCATAAGTGATGGTAAAATATTTTTATTTATAGATTTCTCATTTCAGTGGATAGCTAATGAATCTTATTTAACGCTGTGGGATATCTGCATGTTTATTGAGGGTAAAAGTTGTGTGCGAATAGTTGTGTTTAATTATTGATATTGTTATAGCCTTCAGAAATACTCTAATTTTTGCATGCATCCCATGAAGGCTACTAGCTTCAAATATTGTTGATCTATAATCAAAAATAGTATGCATGGCTTGACCTTAAATATATACAACATAATGTGTTTATACTTTTAGCTTCAGGATAAACTGTCAGAAAAAGAGCATGAATTGGAAATTTTAAAGCTTGACACTGAATTACAAGAACAAGCAGCAGAAGCCAAAATAGCTGAAAAGGCTACAGGTACTTTTTTTTTGCATGCAGTTTCAGTGGTTTTGTGTTTCATTTATAAGAAACATTGCAATTTGATGCTACTGAACATGAACTGTATTTGCTAAAGGTGTGAGGATTTCAAGTTTGTAACATATTTAAGTGACATATGAAATGAGTAATTCCTGGATCTCAGTGCTAGCATGCTGGACAGCTTTACTTGAATGCATACTGATATTGACATTAAATGCATTGTTAACACCATGTCAGTTTAATCACAAAAGAAGCTGTTTGTTTTGTTGAAAGGCCTTGAGTCAACATGGGAGAATAATGATTACCAGTGCCTTTACCTTCCATCCAGCAGTTCAAACATTGCTTATTGTTTTAACTGGTTCAAAGCATCACAACATCAATTGTTTAGGTGTACACACAACTATCTACAATTCAACCCATTCTTTCAGAAGTCCCAGCCCATGTGCCAACAAATGACCAGTTAAAGCAAGCTTTTGTAGTTCAAATGTAATTGTTTTATAACCCCACTTGATATACCAAGGAAGGCAAGATCTTATTTCATCATACGTGTTTGCCTGTTATGTCATAATAATAGTTTAGCTTTTACTAAGTGCTGGTAAAAGATAAATTGATCAGTTGCTTTTTATCTTTGGAGTGTCTCTCTACTGCTGAATCCTGCATCAAAAGCATGTGCACTTCAATATGCACAAACAGTGTTGTACTCACAAATGACATGACATGTACATTCTGTGTGATGACACAGTATATCTTGAAATCTCTGTTTCCATTTCTTTGGATAGGTTGACCACCAATATCCACTACAAATCCATTGACACCAACAGTTACCTTGACTATACATTCTCACACCCTGCTTCCTGTAAAGTCTCTGAACCATTCTCCTCTGACTCCATCATATCTGTTCTGATGATGTCAACTTTGAGATGGGGGCATCCAAAGTGCCCTCAATATTTCTTCCTCACCAGGATTTCTCACCAATGTGGTTGATATGGCCTTCAGCCGTGCCTGACCCATTTCCTGCACTTCGGGCCTCACCCCCCTTTGTTCTCTCCCACAACTGCAATGCCATCCCCTGACTTCACCTAACATCCCACCTGCATACACATCCAAAGAATCATTAGCCACCATTTCCACCACTTCCAGTGGGAAGCCCCCGCCAGACAGACATTCTCCTCTCGCTCTTGTCAGCCTTTTGCAGGGTCCATTCCCTATGGGACATCTTAGCCCATTCCTCCTCCACTCCTCACACCCTCATGGCACATTCCATTGCAATCACTGAAGGTGTACCATCTGCCCTTTTACTTCCTTTCTTAGAGTCATAGAGATTTACAGCACAGAAACAGACCCTTCTGTCCAACTCGTCCATGCCGACCAGATAGCCCAGCCCATTTTGTCCCACCTGTCAACACCCAGCCCACATCCTTCCAAACCTTTGCTGTTCATGTACCCATTCAGGTGCCTTTTAAATGTTGCAATTGTACTAGCCTCCACCACTTCCTTTGGCAGCCCATTCCACACACGCACCACGTTCTGCATAAAAAAGTTTCCCCTTAGGTCTCCACTCTCACTCTAAACCTATGCCCTCTAGTTCTGGACTCCCGCACTCCAGGAAAAAGACCTTGTCTATTCACCCTATGCATGCCCCTCATGATTTCATAAACCTCTATAAGGTCACCCCTCAGCCTCCAGCACGCCTGGGAAAAAACAGCCCTAGCCTATTCAACTTCTACCGATAGCTCAAATCCTCCAACCCTGGCAAAATCCTTGTAAATCTTTTCCGAACCCTTTCAAGTTTCACAACATCTTTCCAATAGAAACGAGACTAGAACTGCACGCTGTACAGGACATTGGTTAGACCACCACCATCCTCTGTCTTCCACCTTTGAGCCAGTTTTGTATCCAAATGGCTAGTTCTCCCTGTATTCCATGAGATCTAACCTTGTCACCCAGTCTCCCATGGGGAACCGTGTCGAATGCCTTACTGAAGTCCATGTAATTCTGGTCTCCTTCCTATTGGAAAGATGTTGTGAAACTTGAAAGGGCTCAGAAAAGATTTACAAGGATGTTGCCAGGGGTGGAGGATTTGAGCTATAGGGAGAGGCTGAACAGGCTGGGGCTGTTTTCCCTGGAGCTTCGGAGGCTATGGGGTGACCTTATTGAGGTTTACAAAATTATGAGGGGCATGGATAGGGTAAATAAGCAAAGTCTTTTCCCTGGGGTCGGAGAGTCCAGAACTAGAGGGCATAGGTTTAGGGTGAGAGGGGAAAGATATAAAAGAGATCTACGGGGCAACTGTTTCACACAGAGGGTGGTAGATGTATGGAATGAGCTGCCAGAGGAAGTGGGGGAGTCTGGTACAATTGCAATATTTAAGAGGCATTTGGATGGGTATTAGAATAAGAAGGGTTTGGAGAGATGTGGGCCGGGTGCTGGCAGGTAGGACTAGATTGGGTTGGGACACCTGGTTGGCTGGACCGAAAGGTCTGTTCCCATGCTGTACATCTCTATCACTCTATCCGGCACGGTGGCACAGTGGTTAGCACTGCTGCCTCACAGCGACAGAGACCTGGGTTCAATTCCCGCCTCAGGCGACTGACTGTGTGGAGTTTGCACATTCTCCCCGTGTCTGCGTGGGTTTCCTCCGGGTGCTCCGGTTTCCTCCCACAGTCCAAAGATGTGCAGGTCAGGTGAATTGGCCATGCTAAACTGCCCGTAGTGTTAGGTAAGGGGTAAATGTAGGGTTATGGATGGGTTGCGCTTCGGCGGGGCGGTGTGGACTTGTTGGGCCGAAGGGCCTGTTTCTACATTGTAAGTAATCTAAAAATCTAAAAAAATCTATCCCAAACACCTTCTTTATTATCCTATCACTATCCTATCTACCTGCCTCTCTACTTTCAAGGAGCAATGAACCTGCACTCCAACGTGTCTTTGTTCAGCAACATTCCCTAGGAATCTACTGTTAAGTGTATAAGTCCTGCTAAGATTTGTTTTCCCAAAATGCAATACCTTGCATTTATCTAAATTAAACTTCATTTGCCACTCCTCAGCCCATTGGCTCGTCTGATCAAGACCCAGTTGTATTCCTAAGTAACCTTCTTCGCTGTCCAATTTTGGTGTCATCTGCAAACTTACTAACTAAACCTCTTAAACTCACATCCAAATCATTTCCATAAATGATGAAAAGTAGTGGACCCAGCACCGATCCTTGTGGCACTCCACTGGTCACAGGCCTCCAATCTGAAAAACAACCCTCTACCACCATCCTCTGTCTTACACCTTTGAGCCAGTTTTGTATACAAATGGCAAGTTCTCCCTGTATTCCATGAGACCTAACCTTGTCACCCAGTCTCCCATGGGGAACCGTGTCGAATGCCGTACTAAAGTCCATATAGATCACATCTCCTGCTCTGTCCTCATCAAACCTCTTTGTTACTTCTTCAAAAAACTCAATCAAGTTTGTGAGACATGATTTCCCATGCTCAAAGTCATGTTGACTATCCCTAATCAGTCCTTGCCTTTCCAAATACATGTACATCTTGTCACTATCCAAGGCCCTGGGCACACCTTCTAGGTGAAGTAGTGATTTGCCTGCACATCATTCAATCTCAGTGAAAGTGAGGACTGCAGCTGCTGGAGATCAGAGTCAAGATTAGAGTGGTGCTAGAAAAGCACAGCAAGTCAGGCAGCATCCAAGGAATCTGAAAATCGACGTTTCGGGCAAAAGCCCTTCATCAAGCACCACTCTAATCTTGACTCATCATTCAATCTAGTCTACTGTATTTGCTGCTCACAATGTAGTCTCTTCTACAATGGGGAGACAACACACAGACTAGGTGACTGCTTTCCAGAACACCTATGTCCTGTCCGCAAAAATGACTCTGAGCTTCTGGTTTACTGCCACTTCAATACAACTTTAAGTTGCCTGATTAACACCTCTGTTTCAAACTTGCTACAGTGCTGCAGCAAAACTCAGCGCAAACTGGAAGAACAACACCTCCTTTTCCACTTGGAGACTGCAACCTTCTGGGCTCAATATTAAGTTCAATAATTTTAGGACTTCAGCAGCATCTCGCATACTAACCCCAGCACACCTGGCCTTGACATCACATGGGCTGCTATCACAAACAACCCATTGTCAGCTGCTTACCATCCCCATGAATGGATATTAATTCTCCCAGGCTGACCTTTACACATTCCTTTGTTTGCTCAACTGTTTTTTTCTCTGTCTTTCTCTGGGCTTCATCACCACCTAATGTTTACTGTTGACTCTCCTCCCAAACCTGTAACAAACACAGAGTAAACATTTTATTAACTGGTACCTGTGAGACCAGAAGTGTCGGTTGGTCAAGTATTCCAATTGATCAAGTGGTCCACGTAGACAATGTAAGATCACACACTAAGTAATAGAAACATAAAGCAGTGGTTATACCCATCACTGTTATACTTTATTTACAGCATAAATTACTTAAATACTAATGCAACTTTGCTTTAAATAAAACTTAATAACAGCCTTCTTATTGCACCCTCAATTGGCTATGTGGAGATCATGATAATACAGTGAACTTCTGGTATTTCAGATTCATAATTTTTGCTAGTTTATCAAGATGGCCATTTCATAAGTTGATAGTTAAAACAAAGTTTGCGGTACCAACATTTTCCTCGCTACAAACAGTTCTGAAGGGTCACTGGAACCAAACATTAATTCTGCTTTCTCTCCACAGATGCTGCCAGACCTGCTGAGTTTTTCAAGCAATTTCTGATTTTGTTTCTGACTTCTAGCATCTGCAGTTCTTTAGTTTTTATCTTATTTTGATGCTACATAAATTCTAGATTAATAAAAGTATAACTGATTACATGGACATTAGTCCTGTTAAAATTCACTTCAACAAGATGATTTGATTAGCTTCTGAAACCTAAACCTCTGGAAAATTAGTTTCCTTGCAAAATTCTATTAATTCTGCAATGGTTCCTGCAGATCAGAAGGTTGCAAACCTATAATCCAAGAGTTCAAAAGAGGAAAATATGAAACAAGGAACTGAAGGCCTATTAGGCTGATAACTGTAGTTGTGTTAGCTGGATGGGTAGTTTACAAAGCAAGTATGGGTTCCCTTCCCACGTTGGCTGAGATAACTATGAAGGTCTCTACTTCTCAAACTATCTGCTTGCCTGAGGTTTAGTGACCCTCAAGGTAAAACCACCACCAGTTGTCTGTCTTTAATAAAAGAGTAGCCTTATAGTCTGGCAAGCAATGACAACTTTACCTTTATTATTGAATTAGACAAAGAAAGTATACGACTGTGACAGATGTGAATGCTTCACTGATCCCTAAGTTATTTAAAATAATGGACAAATGAGGGTCATGGTTTGAAATAGTGGGGTGTTTGGCCCAGGTGCCTTGCAATCTTTGATGATAACAGTCTTTCTCTTTTCCATGGAGTGATGTAAGGAAACTCATGGCCTTCTCCTTAGAAGGTGGTGGCTTGCTTTCCTCAGTCATGATGCTCTCCCTATAGCTACCTCTGTTGATGTACCTTATTTTGGGGCTGGCTGTATATGCTGTTTCAATCAACTGTCTAAACTACCTCAGCCAATGACCACGAGCAGGTACTCAAGATGTCAGGATGACCCTTGCAGTAGATTAACATGTGGAGTGATTGAGGAGAAGATAGAGATTATGTCAGTTATGTCTAATAAGAAGAATAGGTAGGGCTAGGTTAATTTACATGGCTAAACTATTTGTCTGAAGTGTGTTTATTTCAATGGAGAGTGTGTTGACAGGTAAGGTAGATGAGCAGAGAGCCTAGATTAGTATAGAGAACTACAATGCTGTAGCATTGCAGAAATTTGGTTGAGAGAAGGGTAGGATTGGCCCTTCAATATGCCAGGGTTTAGATGTTTCAGGCACGATAGAGGAGGATGTAAAAAGTGTGTGGGAGCTGCATTCGTGATCAAGGAGATTTTCGTAGCTCCACAAAGAAAGGACACCTTGGAGGCTCATCCAATGAGGCCAGATGAGTAAAAGCAAAAGAAAGATGCAATTACTATGATGGGGTTATACATAGGCCTCCCATAGCCAGTGGGAGATGGAGGAATGGATATGTAAGCAGGTCATGGAAAGATGTAAAATCAGCAGGGTTGTTGCAGTGGATGATTTTAAACTTCCTCAATATTGACTGGGGGCCTCCTCAAGTGCCAGCAGCTTAGATGAGGCACAATTTGTGAGGTACATCCAGGAGGGTTTCTTGAAACAATATCAACTTATTCCAACTAGGGAAGGAGCTATACTATTACCAGGAATGAGCCTAGAATGATAGCTTCGCTGGGGGAGCAGTTTGGGAATAGTGATCATAATTTTGTAAGCTTTAGGATAGTTATGGAAAAGAATAAGAGTAGTCCTTGGATGAAAGCCGTAAATTTGGGCTAAGCTAATTATAACAGTATTAGGCAAGAACTGGAAAATTAAATTGGGGTGGCTTTTTTGGGAGTAAATCCACATCTGGCATATGGGAGTCTCTTAAAGGCCATTTGATCCGTTTTCAGGATCAGCATGTTCTTGTGAGGATGAAAGATAAGGATGGTAAGATTCGGGATCCTGGATGCTGAGATGTTAAAAGTTCAGTCAAAAAAATGTTACAGAAACTGAAACCAGTCAAGGCCCTTGAATATTTTACAGGAAGCAGGAAGGAAACTAAACAAGGAATTCAGAGGGCCAAAAAGGCCGTGAATGTTCATGCAATTAGGATTTGCCAAGTAGGATTAAGAAGAGTCCCATGATATTTAATGCAAATATTAGAAGCAAGAGGGTAGTTAGGGAAAAGAATAGGTCCACTCAAGGATAGAGGAGGGAATTTATGCATGGAGCTGGAGCAAATGGATGAGGTCCTTAATGAGTACTTCACATCAGTATTCATCAAAGAGAAGAATATGGATGATGGTAAGGTGAGAGAGGGATATGTTGATATTCTAGGGCATGTTGATATTAAGGAAGCGGAGCTGTTGGGTGGCTTGAAAAGTATTAAGGCAGGTAGGTCCCCCGTAGCTGATTGCATCTGCCCCAGCAAGGCCAGGGAGGAAATTACTGCGGCCATCACAGAGATCTTTGTATCTTCTATAGCCACAGACCAGGTCCCAGAATATTGGAGAATAGCCAATGTTGATCCTTTGTTTAAGAAGGGCAACAGGGATGATCCAGGAAAATATAGGCTTGTGAGCCTTGTATCATTGGTAGAAAAATTATTGGAAAAGATTTTTAGGGACAGGTTTTATTTGAATTTGGAAAGGAATGGAATTAATTGGCATAGTCAGCATAGCTTTGGGGAAGGTCTTGTCTCAAATGTGACTCCATTGTTTAAGGAAGTAGCGAAGGTGATTGATGAGGCTAGGGCTTTTGCCTATATGGATTTTACTAAACCCTTATGGTAGACTGGTCCAGAAGATTAA
Source organism: Chiloscyllium punctatum (assembly GCF_047496795.1). Lineage (NCBI taxonomy): Eukaryota > Metazoa > Chordata > Chondrichthyes > Orectolobiformes > Hemiscylliidae > Chiloscyllium > Chiloscyllium punctatum. The sequence goes on from NC_092742.1 coordinate 65,911,680, forward strand.
GTCATATGGGATCCATGGTGAGTTAGTCAGCTGGATACAAAACTGGTCATAGAAGACAGAGAATAGTCGTGGAGGAGTGTTTTCCTGACAAGTAGTTTATGAACAGTGGTGTTCTGCAAGGATCAGTGTGAACAATGTCTATCATTTGTAATATGTATAAGTGATTTGGATGAAAATATAGGTATCCTGATTAGTAAGTTTGCGTACGTAATGGACATTGGTGGAGTTGTGGATATTATGGAAGGTTGTCAAAAGATACAACATGATATAGATCAGTTGGAAAGTTGGGCAGAGAAATGGCAGAAGGAGTTTAATCTGGACAAGTGTAAGGTAATGCATTTTGAATGCTCAGATGCAAGAGGAAGCAGTAAATGGCAGGACCATTAGGAGTATTGATATACAGAAGGATCTTGGGTCCATAGTTCCCTGAAAGTGGCAATATAAGTGGATAAGGTAGTAAAGAAGGCATACAGCTTTCATTGGGCGAAAGTGAGGACTGCAGATGCTGAAGAAGAGCTGATGAAGGGCTCCTGCCCGAAATGTCGATTTTCCTATTCCTCGGATGCTACCTGACCTGCTGTACTTTTCCAGCACCACTCTAATCTTGATACAGCTTTCATTGGTCAGGGCATTAAGAATGAACGTTTGCAAGTCTTGTTGCAGATATAAAAAACATTTGTGACAGTCACATTTGGAATATTGTGTGCAGTTCTGATCACCACACTTTAGGAATGCTGTGAAGGCTTTGGAGAGGGTGGAAAAGAGGTTTACAAGGATATTGCTTGGGATGCATTAGTCAAAAGGAGCAGTTGGACAAACTTGAATTATTTACATTAGACTATTGGAGGTCAAGGGGTAAAAGTATATAAAATTATGAGAGGCACAGATAGGGTTTCTCAGGTTGGAAATGTCAAATATTAGGGATTTAAGGTGAGAGAGGAGAAGTTGAAAGAAAATATTACGCAGAGTATGGTAGGTGCCTGGAAAGTGTTGCTAGGTGGTAGAAGTAGATGCAATGGCAACTTTTAAGAGACATTCAGACAAAAATGTGAACAGGCAGAGAATAGAGGAGTACGGACCATGTGCAGGCAGATGAAATTAGTTTTGAATGGCATTATGATTGGCATGAATATGGGCTGAAGGACCTGTTCCTGTGCTGGACTGATCTTTGTTTCTTGCAAAGTATATTGTGTCTGACTAATTTATTTGAGTTTTTTTGAGAAAGTTTCAATCAGAATATAGTGAACCAGTAGTAGAGTTGTACTTGGATTTCCAGCAGGTGTTTGGCACAGTACATTAAGTCATTAACTAAGAGCCCACAATGTTGGAGATAATATATTGGCATGGATAGAGAATTGGTTAATGGATAGGAAACAGCAAATGGTGATAAGGGATTCTTTGCAGTATGTAGGTCTGTAACCAGTGGGGTTCCACAGTTATCAATTCTGGAACCTCAGCTGTTTACAGTATACATTAATGATTTGGAGGAAGGAAACAAATGTACTGTAGCCAGGTTTGCAAACAGCACAAAAATAGATGGAAAGGCAAGTTGCGAAGAGGATACAAATAGGTTGCAGAGAAATATTGATAGAATTCAGTAAGTAGGCAAAAGCATGTAATGTGGACAAATGTAAAGTTGTAAATTTCGAGGGGAGAATAAAAGAACAGTATTATTTAAATGGAGAAAAGTTGCAGAAAGCTGCAGCACAAAGGAACTTGTGGGTACTTGTGCATGAAACACAGAAAGCTAGCACACAGGTGCGTTAGGTAATCAGGAATGTGATTTCAAGAGGGTTGAAGCATAATAGGAGGGAAGTCTTACTTTAACTGTACAAGATGATGGTGAAAACACATCTGGAGTACTGTGAGCAGTTTCAGTCCCCTTATTTAAGGAAAAATATAATTTAAAAGGAGGCAATTCAGAGATGGTTCATTCGGATGATTTTACAAGTAAAGGCTAAAGAAATTGCAACTACTCACTGGAGTTTAGATGAAAGGTGATCTCATTGAAACATATAGGAGAAAGGGTTAACAGGGTATATGTTGAGAGAATGTTTCCCCTCATGGAAGAGTCTAGAAGTAAAGGGCATAGTCCCAGAATTAATGCACAACAGTTTAAGACTGAGATGGGAGGAATTTCTTCTCTGAGGGAGTTGTGAGTCTTCGAAGTTCCTTGAAACAGAGAGCTGTGGGGGTAGAGTCCTTGTGTACATTTAAGACGAGATAGATTCTTGATCAGTTGGGGAAGCAATCAAGGGTTATGGGGAAAATGCAGTAAAGTGGATATGAACAATGTTGGGATCAGATGTACAGAGTTAAAAATCACACAACACTAGGTTATAGTCCAATAGATCATAGGACACAGAATCTTATATCCTACAACCACCTGATGAAGGAGCAGTGCTCCGAAAGCTAGTGCTTCCAAATAAACCTGTTGGACTATAACCTGGTGTTGTGTGATTTTTAACTTTGTACACCCCAGTCCAACACCGGCATCTCCAAATTGGGATCCAATGTGATTCTATTGACTGGCGGAGCAGACTCGAGGTGCCAAATGTTCCTATTTCTCATCGTCTTATGAAACCTAGGAATAATCATAATTTGATCATTTCTGCTTTGCTTCTGGATGTAAATTTTAAAAGCACGATTGCACAGTGCTCCACATAGCCACAACTGCAAACAATTATTATAGAACCTGCTTGCCATTTGAATCACTCTATAATTGTTTAATGTATCATTTTGGATTTTTCCCCCCATTGTTGCAATCACTTTGAATTCTCAAAAAAAATTTAATCCTCTGCTACAAAAGGAATATTGAAAATAAATGAGATAGAAATTAAACTTAAGAAGCCATGCTATGAGTTAAGTATAAAGTACTGGGATGTGTAATTGGACAGTAATGATATCAACTTGGTAGTTTATTATGAAGAAAGTTGTAAAGGATGGGGAAGCAGATTATCAAGGTAAAACTAGATTTCAAATTTAAATCTGAAGAGCTGATGTTGACAGCGAGCATTCTTGATACATTTTCATCTTGCAACTGATTACATATAGACTATGGCACTAATGCAATTCTTGAGCAACATAAAAGAGATGGTACAGACCTCTCCATTTTTAATAGTGTTATTTTGTGATGTTTCCTGTAAAAATGTGTGTTTATTAGTCCTTGGACCACTGAGATGGCAACCCTGCAGGGTGTGGTTCCTCAACCAGTAGAAAGTGAGACCACCTAAGAGGCATTTTTTCTGGTTTCCTCATTTGGGATGAGCAGGGGATGTCCTGCAGTGGACTGCCCAAAAGTATGTCTGTTCGAACATACTTGCTCAATGACCTTCATGCACCTGTTGCTTGTTCATAAATTCTTGACAAAAGACTTACTACAGCTGTGAATCTGTCACCAATTCTACTTCAATGCAGGAGCGGCAACAGGATCCTAGTGAATACATGCACATGACTTGTTTCACCATGATTTTGTCAGGTTGACAGTCACACTTCGTTGCTGATATAAATAGTGATGGCTGGAGCTACTTTGCTGCAGTCTTCATCCACCTTTGAAGCCAGCGACAACACGTCCAAACCACACCCTGAACTTGTTGTCATGGGTGACCTTGTTGGGAGCAAGAAACTTCTGACAGCATAGTTCAAGGGAGAACTGAGGCATGCAAGCTCCTTTAGCATATCAAGATGGTGATCTACAGAAAGTATACTAAAATAAGATTATGACAATAGAGACATACAAACTAATGCAAAGAGACTTACATTTATCAAGTAATTACATTTAATCTAGGTAGATGAGGTGTCCAAAATACACACGGCATTCACAAGCAATGAAACTGAAACCTGTTTGAGAGAAAGGTTTTGATCTGTAATGGGGCACTGATCACGGAAAATGAGCTGAGGCACAAAGCATGAACACTGATAGCTATGTGAACTGATTTATAAATTGAGTGGAATGTTTAGACTTCAGTAAGACTCAATTGGATGCAAAGGCATCAAGAAAAACAGCACAGTTCAACTATATGCAAGAGCAGTAACCTATAGGGACAGGCAAAATGATAGATACCAAAACAAACAATGTAGAACTTAGCACTCAGCTAAACAGTGAACTAAGTCATAAAGCTTAAATGAAGCTCTGAATTAAATATAGATGTGGTGAAGTAGGGCTCCTGAGCCGGGGCTCATCTGCTCTGACCACCTTTCCTTTCCTTTTTTTTTCTCCTGTAGTTTTGTTCTCCTTTACTTACCTCTTGTCCTGAGCTCAGACAGCATCGGTGGAGGCGGGGGATTCTAGACAAGTGAGCCCCTACTGACTTTTGCTGTGCCACCATGGAACCTGGCATCAGAATCAGCAACTGCTACATCAGCAAGGTCGCTTCAGTGGCAAAAGATAGTGCCTGAGGATTGGTGACTTCATTGTTGGTTGGGTCCGGCATAGGCTGCAGCGAGGTGGTGGTGGGGAGAAATGCCCAACACCGAAAGATGATGCCTGAATAGTGGTGACTGTGACACTGATTGGTGTAGACAGCAGAGAAGTAGTGGAGGAGGGATGGCAGCACAGGCATCATTGATGATAAGCGGGCTCAGGACTGACTGATGGACTGTCTTTAAGCTATATCTTGTAGCTTTTTTTATTCTTAAACTATTCAAAATGGTGCCAGATCGTAGCTACAGTAGAAAAACTTGTTACTGTATTTTACTGTTTTTCTCATTTTGAAATACACATGACAATAAAATCATTTTTTCAAATTATGTTTGTAATCAGTATCACCTGAAAATCAAATGAAACAGATTGTGCCCTTAATGTTGGATTTAATAGGTAATCTGTTTGGGTGGAGCTGAGATGGAGCAAAGGAAGAAAGTCATAAATATTTAAAGAACAGAAAAAGGAGCATTTGTCCACTTGGTCAAAAAGGACTACCTGCTGGCAGTAGTTTACAGGCCTCCAGATTAAATTCCCCTACAATGTGGAAACAGGCCCTTTGGCCCAACACGTCCACACTGATCCTCCGAAGAGTAAACCACCCAGACCCATTTCCCTCTGCTAATGCACCTAACACTATGGGCAATTTAGCATGGCTAATTCACCTGACCTGCACATCTTTGTACTGTGGGAGGAAACAACCCACCCAGACACGGAGAGAATGTGCAAACTCCACACAGATAGTCACCCGAGGCTGGAATCGAACCTGGGTCCCTGGCGCTGTGAGGCAGCAGTGCTAACCACTGAGCCACTGTGCCACCACTTGTGGTTTCTTCATTCATTTGTTCAGAGGATGGGGGCACCACTGGCTCAGCCAGCATTTATTTCCCACCCCTAATTGTCCTCAGGATGGTGGTGGTGAGCTGCCTTCTTTAACCATTGCAGTTCATTTAAGCAAAGTTAAAAATCACAACGTAACATAATAAGACAGAGTATAAATCAAGAAATATTGGGGCTTGTGAAAAGGTTTTGCAATAATTCAAAGTTAGCCAATTGATCAAGGTGAGAGAAATTGTGTTGGAGTGGGATTGAGACGGTGAATAACTGGAAATTTGGGATACAGTGGAGCAGAGGGAGAAAAGAGGTGCTTTCATTCAGGTTTACTGCAGAATGGAATAAAGCAAGTAGAGAGGAGTGAATGAAGATGAGGTTGTGTGGGTAGGTGGTATCTTTAAATAGTTCTAAATTAGGAATCATCCAGAGTAGGGTCAGATGAGTACTTCTATTTCTAGTTTATGTACTAATTAAACTGCTGCTGTCCATTGACTTAAACAAAATAAGGTAGGGAGTTTGTGCTATAGTGTGTGTTTTCAAGTGAGCAAAGGACCCTTGAGTAATTTGTTTGCATTAAAGGGAGTAATAACAAGCTTCATCTAATGGTAAATCATGACAGCAGAGCTCACACCCATGATGTGCTCTTCCAGTGCAATGTCACGGATACTTCCAATATCCGTGGGTGAACACTTATACAGGACATGTATCCAGCTGCAACCACTGGCTAACTGCATTTCAGAGTTAGACCTATGAATGGACTCACTGAAGAGCTTCTGCAATGCTGAGGTTATTGCGGATGGCTCACTTAGTGAGTTGGTTGCACTGCAAGTAATGATTTAACAGTCAGAAAGGGATTGGGAGACCACAAGGCAGAGGAGAGGAAGGCGGGTAGTGCAGGCAACTCTTGGATAGTCCCCCAACTAACAAATATACCATTTTGGATCCTGTTAGGGAAAACAGTTTCTTGGGTACAGCAGCAGAAGCCGAGTTAACAGTACCATGGCTGGCTCTGATTCACAAGCGGAAAGAAGAAGAGTGTTAGGGCTTTAGTGATATAGAATTCAGAACTAAGGGGAACAAAGATGTTACTACGGTTGCAAAAGGGACGACAGGATAGTCTGTTGCCTTACTGCTGCCAGTGTCTAGGATATCTTGGCAAGGTTCCAGAGCACTCTGAAGAAGGATGATGAACAATCAGTGTTTATGGTGCATATTGGTACCAATGATATTGGTTTAAAGAAAAAGGGATGAAATCATACCAGCTAAGTGAAGGGAGTTGGGATGTAAATTAAAATGCAGGGCCCCGAGGGTGCCATGTGCTGGTGAGCTTAGGAATAGCAAGATGTACCTAATGACTACATGGCTATAAAGGGGGGAGGGATTCAGATTCATGATATATTGGGATTAATTGTGCGGAAGATGGAACCTGTACAGAGTGTGTTGCATCTGGGCAGGACCTGGATCGACGACATCAGAGAGGTAGAGGGACTGTTTGCTAGTACTGTTACAGTTTAAATTAGAATGCCATCGGTTTGAGAGCCTCATTAGGGAGACAGAGAAGGAAGAAGCCAGAATAGAAATGAAAAACTGAGAAGTAAGAAACAAAAGTGAATGGTGGAAAAACAAATGAGCAAATTAAACCTAAGATTATCGTAGTTAAAAAGACGAGTCTAAAGACATTATATCTTAATGCATGCAACATTCATATAGGTTGCACAAACCAAGTTAGAAATAATACTGTGGATGATGACTTTTTGGAGTATATAAGTCATGGTTTCTTAGATCAATACATTAAGCAACCGACTACAGAGCAAGTTAACCTGTACTGTGTATTATACATAAGAAAGGATGAGTCAACAAGCTTTTTTATCCTCTGTGGAAGAGTGACTATAAAATGGTAGAATTATTCATTAAGATGGAGAGTGAATCTAAATAATGAGGCAAAACCTGGCAATAATGGATTAGGAAACCATACTAAAAAGGTTAACAGTGGATAGGAAATGGTTAATATTTAAGGAACATATGAATGAATCACAAAACTATTAATTCATTTCTGATGTAAAAATGAAATCAAAAAAGTAGCTCAACTATAGCTTATAAAACAAATTAGTGATTGTATTAGAACCAAAGAGAAGACCTATAAAATTGCCAGTAAAAGTAGCAAGCCTGAGAACTTGGAATATTTTAGAATTGAGCAAAAGAGGACAGAAAGATTATCAACAGGGGAAAAATAGAATTTGAGAGTAAACTTGCAGGGAGCATAAAAACTGACATTTAAAGAAGATTTTACAATGTCAGGTGAAAAAGTTTAGTGAAGACAAATGTAGCTCTCTTAGACTCAGAAATGGTGGAAGTAATAACAGGGAGCAAAGAAATGGCAGAGGAATTGAACACATTTTGGTTCTGTCTTCACAAAAGAAGATACACATAATTTCCCAGAAATTTTAGGGAAGCAAGGGTCTAGTGAGAGCAAACAATTCAAGAAAATCAGTTTTAATAAATGATGGATAAATAAATGGGTTTGAGGACTGACTAATCCCATGTCCTGATAATGTGCATCCCACAGCACTAAACAAAGTGGCCCTCAAAATATTGGATGGATTGTTGGTCATCTTTCAAAATTCTATAAACACTGGTGCAGTTCTACAGATTGGAGATTGGCAAATATAACCCCACTATTTAAAAAAGACAGGAGAGAAAATACAGGGAATTTCATATCAGTTGGTCTAAAATCTAGGAAGGATGTTGTGAAACTTGAAAGGGCTCAGAAAATATTTAAAAGAATATTGTCAGGATTGGAAGGTTTGGATTACAAGGAGAGGCTGAATAGACTGGGGTATTTTCCCTGGAGCATTGGAGACTGAGGCATGACCTTATAGGAATTCATAAAGTTATGAGGGGCAAGGATGGGGTAAATAGCCCAGGTCTTTTCCCCAGGGTGGGGAAGTCCAGAACTAGAGGGCATAGGTTTAGGGTGAGAGGAAAAAGATTTAAGAGGGACTTGAGGGCAACCTTTTCACACAAAGGGTAGGGCGTGGTGGAATGAACTGCCGGAGAAAGTTTACAATTATAACATTTAAAAGGCATCTGGATAGGTATATGAGTAGAAAGGGTTTAGAGGGATAGGGCCAAATGCTGGTACATGGGACTAGATTAATTTAAGATATCTGGTCAGCATGGACGAATTGGATTGAAGACTCTGTTTCCATGCTGTCCAGCTCTATGACTCCATCTATAATGGGGAAATATTATAGTCTGTTATGAAATATATAATAACAAAGAACTTGGAAAGTATTAATAGGATTAGGCAAAGTCAGCCTGGGTTTATGAAAGGGAGATCATGCTTAACTAATATCTAATCTAATCTGTAATGTTTGCGGATATAACTGTTAGAATACATACGTGAGAACTGGTAGATATAGTATACTTGAATTATGAGAAGGCTTTTGATAGCGAACCACAGAAGAGGCTGCAGGGCAAAATTAAAGCACGTGGGATTGGAGACAATATACTGGCATGGATTGAGAATTGCTTGGCAGACCAGAAACAACATGGAAATAAATAGTTGTATTTCAATGTGACAATATTTTGAGTGTGTGGCAAACACATGACAGATGAAGTATAATATGGATGCATTTGAAGTTATGCCCTTCGGTGTGAAAAACAGCAAGACAAAGTATTATTTCCTTGGGAAATGTTGATGTTTAAAGAGATCTTTGTGTCCTTGTACACCATGCAATAAAAATAAACGGGCCTTCATTGAGGAGAATTTGAGTTCAGAACTAAGAATTTGTAACTGCAAGAAGTTCGGAGCATATAAGTATGCAAGTTTTGCCACGAACGTACTGGACCCAACCTAGACTACTGTTTATAGTTTTGGTCTCCTTAATTAAGGAGGAAATATTCGCATTGGAAGCAGTTCAGAATAGATTCATTCAGCTGATTGCTGAGATAGAAGGATTGTCTTATAAGGCAAAATTGAGCTCATTGGGCCTGTACATACTGGAGTTTAGAAGATTGGGTGATGATCTCATTGAAACTTATAACATTGTGAAATGCTTGATGCAGTAGATTTTGAGAAGCTGTCTGCTACCTTTGGGGAATTTTAAATGAGGGATATTGTTTCAAAATCAGGGATCTTCCACTCAAGATGGAGTTGAGGAAGAATTTACTTTTTTAAAAAGTGTTTGGCTATGAAATTCTCTACCCAGGGGTCAGAGCAGTGGAGGATTGGTCATTGCATATATTCAAGGCTGAGCTTGACAGATTTTTGATTGACAAAGTCATGAAGACCTAGTGGAACAGTTTGGAAATCAAGAGGGAAATAACGCTGTCAAGAAGACAATATGAGAATACAATGAAAACCAAATGTTTACTACCAGCATACAAATAGTGACCAAGTCATAAAGGGTAAAGGGGTATCCATTTGGGTCAAGGAGGATGCTTAGAGCAGGAGGGCAAGGCCAGAATATTTCATGAGCACACTGTGTTGGTATTCACCAAGACAAAGTAAAAACAATGAGGTAAAAACAATGATTGCAGATGCTGGAAACCAGATTCTGGATTAGAGTGGTGCTGGAAAAGCACAGCAGTTCAGGCAGCATTGAGGAGCAGGAAAATTGACGTTTCAGGCAAAAGCCCTTCATCAGAAATACAGGCAAAGTGCCTGAAGAGTGGAGAGATAAATGAGAGGAAGGTGGGGGGTGGGGAGAAAGTAGCATAGAATACAATAGGTGAGTGGGGAGAAAGTAGCATAGAGTACAATAGGTGAGTGGGGGTGGGGATGAAGGTGATAGGTTAGGGAGGAGGGTGGGGGAAGGTAGCAACGAGTACAATGGGTGTTTTGGGGTGGAATAAAGGTGATTGGTCAGAGAGGAGAGTGGAGTGGATAGGTGGAAAGGAAGATAGGCAGGTAGGGCAAGTCATGGGGACAGTGCTGAGCTGGAAGTTTGGAACTGGGGTGAGGTGGGGGAAGAGGAAATGAGGAAATTGGTGATAACAGAATATTAGTCGATATAGTACAAGCAATGGCTGGATTGAAAATTGATAGGCAGGATTATTCAGAATGCTGGCTGGCCTATGACTCATATCCCAAATTGCAAAAGAAACTGGAGAGTGGAACACAGAAGGGCTTACCATAATCTTCCAGTATTTCCTGGAAATATTGGCAGCAGAGGATTGGAGAATTTCAAATGTCACACCTTTATTCAAGAAAGGGTGTTGCACAAATTGACATTTATTGACACTGATCACAGAAAAGAAATGTTCTTCCTCACATTTCCTGCACTTTTTAAAACCCAAAACATTACATAATTCCCTTGCATAATCAGTTTTTCCTTGTCTAAATGTGTTTAACAATATATGCCTCCATTAAATCTAATCTCAATCTTTTCCAATCTAAACTTGTTCTTATAATTCCCAATCCTGGAGGCATTCTGGTAGATCTCCTTTGCACTCTGTTCAGGATGCTCACATAATTATACACAATAGTCTGGTTTTATTATTTTATTTGACTCAACAACAGGTCCAACATAGCTTCCATGTTTTTGCATGAATGCATTTAGTTATGCAGTTTAAGATGTATGCTTAGCTAGCCACATTCTCAAGGTAGCCTGCATTTCCAACAGTCAAACTGTGACCCCAGATGCACAATAACATGGCTGACTCCAAACTGTCCTCTGAGCAGTTAGAGATGGACAATAAATGCTAGTGATACTCACATCCTGTGAATGAATAAAAAAAAGTTAACTTTGAAAAGAGAATTGCAGTATACTCTTAAAGAAATAAAATTCAGAGAAATGTGGTTTGGGGCTATTTTGGCAGCTTGTTGTAAAGGGGCATGATAGGTTACAGCTTCTCTGTATGATTCTATTAACTTGTTTTCCAGTGGAGTGTTTTTATATTATTATAGCAGGGAGTTGTGCCAGGCTCTGACTCCCTGTCTTCAACATGGGACCAGATGACAAACTGTACCTTTTGCAGAGCATTCTTACGTCCTACCAATAATTGTTGATGATGGTTGAGAATGCTGGACTGTGAATTTGGTTGACCTTGTGGGCACCTTTGGGGTAAGAAGCAGGCTAGAGAGTGGAGTCTGAAGGCTTGAACATGAGCTGAAGAAGAGACAGAGCCAGAAACCACAAGAAGGAGACTGTGAGAGAGGAGGAACAGACAGAAGTAGGAATCCAGGAATGGTGAGCTATACCATAGTAGGAGGAATTATCATGAAGCCTCTGACAGTCTAGAGCCAGTGAGGGATATCAGAGCAGATATGCAGCTGTTAGGGACCAGGACAGACTACCCGGACAGCATCTCTGAATCCCAGTAGTCTGGAGATGAGGATGATGCCCTCTGGATGGTAAGATAATTTGGCTCACACAATTGTAGGGGATTAACAGGAGCTCCACTATCTGTCATTTCTGCTGGATGCAAGATATTTCTGCTCCTTATGGCTGATTTGAGACCAGGAATTGAGTTCTCAACAGTTTTCTGGTTTCTGGAGAGTTAGACCGTGGTTGTACATACAAATAGATCTTTTCCGAGATTCAAAGTTTTTGATGTATATAAATAAAGATTTGAAGCCAATCAAATAAAAATAATAAAATTTCAGACTTTCCTCATTGACTGTGTACTTAAATCCTGTAATGTAGTTTTACCCCTTTTATATACATTGTTGTTGTGTAAATCTGTATGCACAAGTTAATGAATTTCATGCTTGTGCTTATTATGTTAAAAATAGCTAGTCTGCTGGTGCCCTAAATTTCATTAGTGGCTATAATTTAAAACAGCTTCATTGATTATGAAGTGTTTTGACATACTCCAGTGCTGTGCAAGGTGCTAGGAAACTGAAAGTTCTTACTAACAAATATATCTTTTAACTGAATTCAATGTATTTGATTTGCTTGTTTAAAATTGGAGGTATCCAAATTTGAGAAATATATGTTACACTTTCTTATATCTTGTTATATCATTCTTGGCATGGATAGTAAATACTAATATCTGTCAACTTGGAACTTGAGTTAGCTATTTCGAATCTTCATTGACCAAATAATGGAATTCATAGCAGTCAACCCAAATATGGCTAAGTGCAGTTTCCAAACTCTCTCCTGAAACCTAAAACGTACAAGTTTTGAAAACTTAAGTTTAATAAATGGATTACTTCAGTTCCATTAGAAGACTTCGTTTCAGTAATAGCTATACAAGAATTGGAACAAATTTTGAACAATTTAAAACTATTGCAGATATTCCAGAAATCCTTAGATTGTGGAAATGTCTTAGCTGATTGGAAAATGCTAATGTAACATCTTTATTTAAAAAGGGAAGGAGACAAACAACTAAGTGTTGGCCACTTAATGGCTTTTTTTTGGGAAAATGCTAGTTCTATTATGAAAGATGCAAAAGCAGATCATTTAGCAATACATAATATGATTAAGCAGAGTTAGCTTGGTTTCATTTCATTCTTTCAAATCACAATCCTGAGATAACTTAAGGTTTTATAAAAGAAAGTGACGTCTCAGCTGAGACAATGCATTAAAGGTGTGAGGTTAGAGTCTGTCTGTATCCCAACCTTGAGTCAGACTGTTTCTATTTCCAAAGTAGGAATTTATAAAATATCACCTGGGTGTGTGAGTGTGTCTGTCTGAGAGAGGGCATGTATACGAGAGAGGGTCTATGTGAGTGTGATCGTATGTAAGAGTATGTGTGTATATGTGCTTTTGTGTGAATGTGTATAATGTAGTAGGGCCACCTGTAGTGAGACATGAACCTGAGATCCTGGTTAAGGCCATCCTCATGGGTACTGAACTTGCCTATTAGCTCTGCATGTCTGCGTTGTTGCGTATCCCAAAGTCTGCCTTTGAACACTTCATTTCAACAGGAATAGGCTATGAAAGTAGGGAGGTTTGGCCTAAATTATATAGAGCACTAGTCAGACCACTGCTGGTACACTGTGAACAGTTTTAGGCCCCTTTAAACAAAAATATACTAGCTTTGGATGTAGGTTCACATGGATGCTTACAGGTTTGGAGAGACTGTCTTATGAGGAGAAGTTGGGTAGGTTAGGCTTATACTCATTGGAATATAGATGAATGAGGGGTGACCTTCTTGAAACAGAGATGATTCTTTGGAGACTTGACAGGGGAGATGTGGAAAAGTTGTGGAAGAATCAAGGACCAAAAAACATAATTTCAGGATAAAGAGTTGTGCATTTAAGGCGGGAATAAGGAGAAATGTCTTCTCTCAAAGGGTAGTGACTCTAATGAATACTTTACTGCAGATGTTGTCAAGATTAATTCAGTAAGTATATTCAAGGCTGAGGCATACATGTTTTTAATCAGTGTGGTAATCGAGTGTTTTGGGGAAAAAGCAGGAAATGAGTTAAGGATTGTCAGATCAGCCATGATCTCATTGAATAGTGGAGCAGATTCGATGGGCTAAATAGTGTCATTTTTCTCTTGTGTCTCATGGCCTTGTATTTTATTGTCAGTATTGGAATTGTGAACATTTTCATTCTTTTATACGTGGAATACATTTTTAAAAAATTAAATGTTAACTACTGTGTGAAATTAAATGGTTCAGGTCACTTGGTATTGCTTCTGATTTAAGTACCTTATTGTTCAATTGTATGTAAATGTGAAGTTAGTGTAAGGGGAAGTACCTGCAATGTAATTTGGTTATTCTTTAAAAACACGCCTGTGTTTTAAGTATAATTTCCCCACCCCTAAAGCAAACAAGTGACTCCACAGCTCCTACTGTAGCATTTACAGATCTGGGAAGAGAAACTGGATCACACTCAAGAGGATTGGCATGGATACTCATGTGAAGTATTGTATTCTAATTCTCCATGCTATTTGAGATCATTTGCAATTCCCATTCAAACCAGGCTCTATTTCAGTTAACAAAACAAAGCTTGAAATGTCGTTTCACAACCAGCAAATGATGCATTAAAATATCATTTTACAACCATGCTCATAATGCAACCATTGGTTACAAGGGTAAGCAACTAGCATGAAACAAAGTTTCCAAAACTGTATTAGGACAATTAATCAAGGACTCAGTTGAGCTTTAAACTATTTATATAAAATCTGTTTCTGAAGTACGTGTCATCTGTTTTCTTCATTTTGTGTTGGCAAATAAATTTACACAGATTTAAATAATTCAGCAGTGCATTGCTGCACATGAATATTACGGTACATTTGCAATTAGGCATTATGTTACTAATGTAATTTCAACAATTCTTAGTGTTTTAATTCAATTTTTTTTCCAACTACTAGATCTGACACCAACTGTCAGTAAATCTCTTATCTGTTCATATTAATCACATGAAATGATTAATGATCACCAACAATATTTGAACATCTGAAAATTCTAGAGGGAAATAGAAGGATATTGAGAAAGGATATCATATTGATAGAACATATTTTACATCCTCAAAATGCTGCAAAGTGGTCTCAGTGAATTAATAATTTTTGAATTAGGATTATTGTTGTTATGTGAGCAAATATGGTGGCCAATTTGTGCAATGCAAGCTACCATAAATTCAGGCCAACAGAAGATTTGGCCTCTGGTGGTTTAGGCATGCATCTGATATCTTTGAATCTAATTTTATCATAAAATGTTTACCAAAGTTGCTCACTTGGAACTCTAGTGCTAAGTATTTAAAGATTCATGTCTTAAGGCATCTGTAAAATCATGCTGATGTGAGGCTAGACTTTATCAGCCAGTGCAAAGATAAGAGTTGGTGGGCCCATTGTTGTGCCACCACTATGAGCTCCTGCCATTTGCAGACAGTCTGATTGCCTGCAGGGCAATTTTCACTGCCATTTTACCAGTCACAGGGCATCTTCTGTATTGGAAGGCTACTAGGTAAACCTGGGCAAGCTGTTTGATGGCCATTGTAATGATGCTAGTTACCTTGAGCAAGCTACCTTTCCACACAGCCACTAGTCTGTTCACCCAGATAACATAGCTGACTTTGAGGACTGAGAGTGTGGTGCTGGAAAATCACATCAGGTTAGGCAGTATCCAAGGAGAATCGATGTTTCGGGCAAAAACCCTTCATCAGGAATCCTTCGAATTTGAGGACCGACAGTCTTCAATGTACTCTTAAGTGGCAAGCTCTCTGATTGACTAGCAGCTCCTGAGGTGTGGATCTTCAACCTTAATAAGAATAACAGCCACCTATTTGGCTGCTGCTGTCATGATGTGGCCCAAGTCCCATTGACCACTGACGTACATTTGCTCTCTGGGTTTCTAGCTGCCTTCATAAAATCTAGCTTCTTTATTGATTGACCTTGTGCTTTTTTACAGTGCTTGTTGAAGAAATCTATCAAGCACAAAAGGAACGGGATGCAGCAGTTATGGCTCGACTTAGACTTGCCAATGAAGAAAGAGATGAAGCCCTCATCCGAGCTAAATGGCTAGAACAGACCTTTGAAGGGTATGTACACTGAATTAAAAAATATATTTTTCACAAGTTTTTCCGAATCAAAGTAGAAAATATTTAAATACACCTCGTGAAGTGCTTCCCAATTAATTATCACTCTCTCTTATAAGGAAGATATGAACAAGGAGCAGAGATAGGCTATTCAACCCCTTGGGCCTGCTCCACCGGTTTACACGTTAATCTCAAATTCACATTTCTGTCTGTGCAGTGATAATAATGTGGTCAGCCAGGTGGTCCTTGTAGAATATGAGTTCCCTGATTGGGGCTGTGAGCCAGATCCAATCAGAGGGACCCAGCTGACAGATATAAACAAGAATGTCAGGGATTCTGGTCACTCTAGGAGCCAGCTCTGTGCTAGCTGCGTCAGTGTCATGTACTATGCATGTATAAATAAAGGATGACTCGGTGACGCGATACTGACCTTCATGGAGTTACTTCAGTGGCAATGAAAGAAAAACACACCCCTGTAGAGATTTATCGCAACAGTTGTCTTTGAGTTGGAGTAAGCATTTCTGGCATCATGCCACATTGGGAATCTTGACTTGTTCAGTCCTGCCATCGAAGACTGGGCCCAGTACTTAAAAAGAACGTGTTTTTTTTTCCGGGTAAATGAGATTGAGGCAGATGAAAAGTAACGAGTAATTTCGACTGCTTGTGGACCCACAGCTTTTTTTGATTATTAGGAACCTAACTTTTCCTGAGGCACCAGATACTAAAACCTTTCAAGAGTTGATCGATTTAGCTGAGGACTATTACAACTCCAAGCCTCCTCTATTTCTGAGATGCTATCGGTTACACCTGGCAGTTTGAGAACCAGGGGAATATTTTGATGAGGTTAACATGACTAGCAGATTCTGGTTTAACAAGACCTTTTGGTACATGGGATTAATGATGTGATTATACAAAGACGCTGACTAGCTGAAGCCCAGATGGACTCCAAACAGGCACTACTGCTGACTTTGTCATTAGAAAATACATCAAGTGGAGCTTATGAATTATAGGGTATGTTAATGGAAGTGGAAATCCTCACCAAGCCAGGGAGTTTGGAGAACACCACTTGAGTGAAGGCAGTTGCACAGTCTCATTCAGACCATATCCTCAACAGAGGAACTCTAGGTCTAAGTCAGCCTATAGCAAAGGTCAAAAACAAAGCCAAGCGTTTGCTAAATGATTAGAATTTTCTCAAGATCTGGCCCAGCAGGCTCTTGAAGTTGCTGCCAATATGCAGACTTGAGATAGCAAAAGCATGCCCCTTGGGCTGAATTGAGTAAGAGAACTCATAGGCAAGTGTCCCGGAGAGTGCACACCCTGGAAAGTCCACCTACTGCTGGTTTGGAGCAGATAAATTGCTTACCAACATCAAAATCAAAAACAATCAAAATAAACATCTGGTTAACTGGTCAGCCGGTTCTAATGGAGGTCGATACAGGTGCAGCTATGTCAGTGATTGCGGAACCAGTCTTTATCAAAATTCACTGTGCACTCCAACCCTTAAATTTGCTCAAGACCTTGGTCACTCTGAGAATCTATACTGGGGAACCCCTACAGATTAAGGGTACAACTTTGGTTCCGGTCTTTTATGAGAAGAATCACTGACATGATGGCTCAGTGGTTGGCACTGCTGCCTCACAGTTCCAGGAACATGGGTTTGCTTCTACCCTCAAGCGAATGTTTGTGTGAAGTTTGCACATTTTTCCAGTGTCTGCGTGGGTTTCACTTTGGTGTTTATATATTAAAGTAGGTGAATGCTTTATGAGGGGTAAACGTGTGTTCCAAGCACACCAAGTGATCTTCTTGGGCTACAGAGTCACCAAGACCTGGTTACACCTGTTGGAAGATAAATTGAGGAAGATCAAAGGCTCCCACTTCTGTGCTGGAGCTTAGGTCTTTCCTTGAGTTGGTGAATTATTGTGGAAAATTCACTTGTACCCTGGCACCCTTACATCTGCTGTTGAAAAGGGGTCAGCCTTGAAAATGAGCATGTAGCCAGGGTATAGTCTTTAGGGAATTGAAGAAGCAGTTATCATTGTTACAGGTATTGGCAGACAACGATCCCAAGTGAGACGTGGTGCTGACATGTGATACCTCTCTATACAGTATCGGAGTAATAGTGGCCCACCGGTGGCCCAGTGGAGAGGGTTGCCCAATAGCATATGCCCTGGTGGATGCTCAACGAAAATACACGCAGATAGGTTTGGCAGTCACTTCTGATATGAGAAACTTCCACCAATACCTTCATGGACAGAAATTTGTAATAGTAACTGACTACAATCCCTTGCCAGGGCTACTCAAAGAGGGCAAGGCCATGTCACCCATTACTTCAATTTGGATTCAGTGGTGGGCTCTTATTCTGAGTGTGCAAAACTACAAGTAAGAATTCTGTCCAGGAGGCCAACTTTCATATGCGAATGCTTTGATCCTCTTCCCACTGGCAGATATAGTATTGATGCCACCGCCACCAGAATTTTCCATTCTGGTTTTAAACTTTCTGAACACCCTTGCAGTCAACACTGGCAATATCAGGCTGTGGGCACAAAAAGATCCTGTCCTGGCAAAACTAAAACAGCTGGTGGTGATGGTGGAAACAAAAGGATCATCACGACCAGAATTAAATCCTTTTTGGACCTGGCGGGTAAACCCTAGACTCGGTTACATGTCAACTATGCCGGTCCTTACATGGACCCTCTGTTTTTAATCATTGTGGATGCCCATTCAAGGTTGTTGAAGGTGCGTAAAGTTCATGTGAGGATGTGGACATCTGGGAGGTAGGACAAAATGTCTGAAGGAGCTGCACAAAATGGCTTCTGCTTGGCTAACTTGGTTTGTATTGAGTTAGGCAGATACTTGTGACTCAGAACAAACAAGAAACCGCAGACTGATGCAGGTCCGATAGAATATTGGAAATGCAGAAGTAACGGTTTAACCCTAACTGCAAGGCAGGACAAATAAGATTCTAAGAACAGGTTGTTGACAAGAAATCATAATAGGCTAAGGCAAAAGTGCACATGGAACCCACCGTGACTATGCAAACTCTGTAAGTCGTCAGATTCTTTTGGTGGTGTAGGAGTGCTCATTATTCTGGGCTGATATGGCTACCGACCTGGCCATATCAAAGAATAAACGATTGCTTGTGTGATTGACAAAGAGTCATTTCCAGGTGTAGTTATTGACCAATCCCACTAACCCGAAGACCCAGACAGCAATCTAGTTCATCATTTTGGTGCCATGACTCAGATTTCCACCGACGGTTTTGATCTTAGCGATAGCAGTGACTGAGTCGTTCCGAACCTCATGTTGAGGAATTGGCCAGCGAAGTGTGAGTATTTTGTTTTCCAGTTGGTTTTCTCATGGCAGATCGGGGTCAACTGGTCCATTCGCTAAATCCATAACCATCCTGCCAGAAAGGAACAGTCAAGTATGAGAATTGTTATTACTTTAAGAGATTTGAGAAAAAGAGATATCTGAATGTAGTCAGATTGCCAAGAGAAACATTTGTAGGGACTGAGTTAATTGGACTAATAGTAATATAAAGTAGAATTTGTCGGTCCTGAGGATATACGTACATGATTGTAGAAAAATCATATGAAAGTAGTGAACCTAGGTTGAAATGTAGGGACCTGTAATTCCTGAGTTGATGATGTTGTTTCAGGGTCTGAAACGGACATCTGATAGGACACCGATTGGTGGGTTAGGTTTCTGAGAAAGTTACAAGGATTTGACAACCGGAAATTGACAAAAAGGGATTCAATATAATTTTGGGTAGAGAATCTTGTGTTTTCTGAATAAGGTTAAAATAAATTCCAGTTGTATATTTTCCTGCATTGCAGACTAATGAAGCAACATTAAAAACTTGTCCTGAATTAAATAGTGAGAGAGGCGAAAGTTTGAGAATGTGTGTGTCTGTGTGAGAGAGAGAAACTGAACCACAAAGGCTTCCACCAACCTGCAGAAAATTTAACTCCTTGTTGTCTGGTTTGCATACACATTTGTTTGTTGGTGTTTGAATGTTTGTGTCTTGTTTTCTAGAGCTCCAGACGTAAAATAATGGTCTTGCTTAAAGAAATTGTGATTTAGACATTTAAATTTGATCTCAATTGTATTTTAAGGATTTAAATTCACTTTAAAAATGTTTTAATATTGTGTTGTCATATATGTTGAAATATTCATCTGTTTTGAATTGTTTTGAAAATAAGAAATAATGGGAAATTATATAGATTTGACCGTTAAGAAAGATTGTCCTTTGAAGGCATTATGTGATAAATATCCAGAAAAAAACCAAAGTTTTAAACAGTTGTCTGGTGACCCAAACAAAAAAAATTGGGCAATGAACAATGGCAATTGGGAGGTCTGAAGAATTTAGACATGGTAAAGTCAGCGCAACAGCAAATTTGGCAAAAAAAACATGGGCTAGAAAACTGAAGAATTAATTGGACTTTGGCATCAATATTGTCAGGAACTTAAAAATAATTCTTTATTAGCTTCTTGCCATGAAAACGTGACTAAATTAGGCATCGAATTGGCTGAAGGGGGTATTTTAACAAGTTGAAGTTCTTAAAAAGGAATGTGCACATGAGAAAAGGTTACAGTCTGAGAGATCTCTATCTAAATGTAATAACAATACTAAAGAACTGCACAGTTCAATGGTTTGCCTTAAATTAACGAAGGAGACTGTGAATGCGTGGATCTTAATTATTAGACATCGATACTTCCAGGGGGAAAATGAATCTGCATGGAAGGTCCCATCAAATTCCATTTAAGTCAAAAGGCAGATACTGTTGATAGTCAACTAGGACTCACTGCTGAGATGACATCATATTCAGGGAAGTATCAAAACAGTCAAGTCTGCAAATGACAAAGGTGTAATGCACAACAGTTTCAGTGACAAGTTACTGAAAAAGAGGCAAGTAAACAACCTCTGATAGAAAGGATGTGAAGCTGGAATTTCAGTTCAAAATCCAACAAGCACTAAGATAAAAACAGCAGCCTGACAGGTGATCAAGATTGGGACTCAAATCTATGGCAGGTAGCTAGTCTGTGACAGTGGATGATGGCTTAAATTTTCCAAAGTTTGATTTGAAGAAATTCTGGGTCATTCAACACTAGATTTTGGAATAGTCGTCTTGCAGTATAGATAGTGTGGATGAGTCAGGAAGCTTTGAAAAGAGACAGAGTTGCACATCAGCTGACATGGGACACATTCAGGAATTGTCTGTAAAGTTAGAATGGGGTCCAAGGAGCAGATGGTGAATCCAATTGATGAGTAGCGTGAGGATAATAGTAACAGATTTGATGACATTACAGATCAAATGAATAAACACATGACAAAGAATATGGAAGATGTGTGAAAAGATGCAAATTGGACTTCACATTGAGGAGGAGCAAAATAGAATGTTACAAAATAAAAAGGGAAAAGCAAGACAGATCAAGAGGTTCTCATAAACAAATTTTACAGCTGATAAATTTATTAAATGTACTGCCCATAGTAATGGCAAAGGTTTAGTTGACATTGGCAACTGTTTGGCAGGTGCAGCAGCAAATGCAGCCTCTAAAGGGTTGTGCCCAGAATGATGAGGCAGACTACAAATTCTAACAAGAACTAGTCTACTTTGGATAAATTAATGCCAACCATTCAAGATGTTGTTAAACTTCAGGGGACACCCCTGACACTGATAAGCTGCTTGTGTGATCCTGATGCTCGACTCTGGACTACTCCCGCAGGTCAAACTTGTATGCCTGGTGATCTTGCTGTATGGATTATTGACTGTGTGTATTATGCAGCTCACTGTGGTGTCTGTTCGGTCGCCGACCTTCTCCTGACTGCTTGGTGGCATCCCTGCCTCCAGCAACTAGCTCAAAGGGTTAGTGACTGATGTCTTATTTGTCAAGAACATAACCCCGGAAAAGGCTTGCCTTGCACTCTGGGTAGAACTCCCTTGCTGGAGGGTCCCTTTGAGATGCTTCAACTGGACTTCATTGAGTTGCAGAAATGTCAGTGCTACAAATATGTTTTGGTTATTGTTGATGTCTTTTCTAAGTGGTTTGAAGCCTACCCTACCACTAACGCTACTGCTGAGACTGTGATGAAGATTTTGCTTAAGGCAACTGTTTCCAGCTTTGGTGGACCTGCGTGCATTAGCTCGGACAATGGACCACACTTTGTTGGTAATATTATTGAAGAACTCTGTTCCCAGCTTTCTATTCATCGGCAACTGCATTGTGCCTATTATCCTCAAGCTGCCAGCCATGTTGAACATTCTAACCAGACTCTTAAGACTAAACTTTCCAAATTAATGGCTGAGACTGGCCTCTCCTGAGTTAAGCAATACCATGTGGTTTTATTCCAGATGCGATCCGTGCCTGTGGGCAAGACACGACTGCCTTCAACTGAGATTCTGTGTGGTCATCTGCTCCGTACTCCTTGGAATGATTCGACTCCCTCGTCAGTCCACTTCCACCACATGATCAAAGAAATGATTGGTGTGTTCTTGCACTAACTAACATTGTGTGTGCCTTTCACTCCCAGGTGCATGCAGCCCACGGCGATGTTCCCTCCCTTTCAGCCTCATCACGGGCAGAGCTGGTTCGTTTGTGCTTGTCAAGAACTGGGTTCGCAAGGGTCTCCAACCTCGTTGGGATGATTTTACTTACCATCCTTACGGCGGTCAAAGTCACTGGTCGCTCAGCTTGGGTCCACCTGCACCATTGTAAATTGATTAGCCGTGCTAATCAAAAGGGGGGAGAGGACAATATCTCTTGAACAATTTTAAATGGTAACGGCACCCACTGACTGGACACCCATGTTAATTGATTAGTTGATTGACTCCTTACTTACTTTTTGTTATTTGTCACGCAACCCTTGTGTTACAGAACTCTTTCCCAAATTAGTCATGTGGCAATTTGCTTGTCTGCTGTCCCTCCTTTTGATAGCCCACTCCCAGGAAGTCTGAGCAGATTGGCATCACTGACATCAACCGACCAAACATGATACGCCATCTATGTCGAGTAGATGTTGTCCAATGCACCGGACCAGATGCCTTCGACGTGTGGAACGTGATAAATATTGGTTATTGCAATGGGCTCTTACATCAGAAAGACCGTGTGGTCCATCTGGACAGTAGCAGTCATTGGGAATTACCATGTCGTTACCAAACCTGTCTTTTTGATTTTACCTGCAAACGTAAGCCAAATGAGGATAAAAATTATCAACCCTGTTACTATGGTAAATGTTTTAAGGGGGCCATCCCTTTTTGCAGGACGGGCCTACTAGTGAAGAGAAGCCTGATAGGGGAAACTCCTCAATCCACAAACAACTTTTTCAGACAAGCCCACACTCCTCTCTGTCAGTGGATGATTTACTTGCCCAGTCCCAAGTCCCCAAACCTAATCTATTCATCAGACTACCTACTGCCGACCCTCCGAAGAGAAATATCACTTTCCAATTCCTTTTTAGCCCTCCTGCCACCTGTTTGCTGATGTCTTTTAACTCTACTACAGGATCGAATGAGAAGTGCTTTAATGGAACCAACTACGGGTGTGCAATTGTTCATGTCCACATAACATCTCCTGCCTATTTGAGACTTGTCTCGCCATTTGTGTAAGACAAAAGGGCCTTATACCTTCTGTCCGTGTATCCAAACAGCTTGCGTTCCTCTGGCTGGGGGGGGGGGGGGGGGGGAGCAATAGGCCTTATGCGGCATAATTAGATATACCCATTTCCATGTACGGACCCAGAATGGAACTCTTCCCTTGCGCATTTATAGGTATTTTCTCTTTTCAGAATTTGATACTGTGGCCAAGACCATATGCAATAGAGCTAAGGGAGAGCCTAATGGGAACAGAATTCTGAGGACCATTGTCTACCATATAGTGTGAGCACTCAACAGACTCTTGGCCCATTTTTTACGGTGCTCAAGTGACGCCTCTTGCAAATTGTCCGCCCTTTACTCCTGTAGACCTGACCAGAACCCCTGCTGGAACATTTCAGTAACCTATTTTAACAAACCCTCCCTCATATACACCAAACCAGGCTATTATTTCATTAGCCAAGGTAAAGCTACTAATTTCCTTGTCCTTGATGACAGAGATGTTCCCCATAAGGTCACTATCGGAGCCCTTGTTCCCACAACAGTACCTTGTCCTGGCCAGTGCACAAGTTGATGGAATCTTCAACTGAGAAGGCCGCAGCGGTTGGTCTCAGCCAACTTTTGCTGCAATTGGAAGGATCCCAAGGCACTGGGTGACAATAGAGGACACTCGATAGGCTGGGGAATCCTGAGTACCCTGAGTTTGGGAGGATCAGCAGGGGTGATAAGTCAAAAGAACCGCAATGACTTTACCTGCAGCTGACCATTCGAGGAAATAAGACTAAAGTGGCTTTGGAACAGATTAAACTGGGATTATCAGGTCTTTATACAGAATCGGTACGCCTTAGACTATATACTAGCCAGGGAAAGCGGGGTCTATTCTATTGTCCAAGATAAATGCATCATTGGCATTGCCAATAGCACTGGTAATAATACTAAGATACAAGATGAGATCCAGGTGTCCCTTGATGGAATGACTGAAGGGACCAATTGGGGAATCCGGGGATCGGGCTCTTGGTACAATTGGCTTATCAATTTAGTTATGGATATCGGAATCATTCTCCTCTACTTGTTGGTCGGTATTGCTTTTGTTAAGTGTTTAATTGCTAAGCTTATGAACTCCCTTAGTGATATTGATTCACTCCAGAAGATGCTCCTTTTGCAATCCGATGGCTCACCCGCATGTGTTGATAGTGATGATAAATGTGACCAGATGAACTGCGTAGATACTGGTGCCACTCTAGAGGATGTTAATGGCTGGAATGCCTTGAAGGGCATTCGTTTGGATTAGCCTTCCCTTTTAGTGATCGCAGTGCAATCAAAGGGGAGAATGAGGATGTGGACATTTGGGAGGTAGGACAAAACAGCTGAAGGAGCTGCACAAAATGGCTTCTGCTTCACTAACTTGGTCTGTACTAAGTCAGACAGATACTTGTGACTCAGGACAAACAAGAAACCACAGACTGATGTAGAATATTGTAAATGCAGAAGTAACGGTTTAACTGCAGGACAAATATGATTCTCAGAACAGGTTGTTGACAAAAAAGCGTGATAGGCTAAGGCAGAATTACACACAGACTTCAGGGAATCTGATTGATTGTTACTATGTGATCATGCTCCATGTCTGACTATGAACAATGCACATAAACCCTATGCAAACTCTGTAAGTCGTCAAATTCTTTTGGTGGTGTAGGAGTATTCATTATTCTGGGCTGAGCAGAGTCTACCGACCTGGCCGTTTCAAAGAATAAATGATTACTTGAGTAATTGACACAGAATCATTTCCAGGTGTACTTATTGACTGGCTCCACGAACCTGAAGACCCAGACAGCAGTCTAGATCATCACATTCACCAAATACAGGGACGATGATTGACAAGTTGCAAGCATCTTTTACAGTACATAGATTCCCACAGATGTTGGTCACAGACAATGGGCCATCATTTACCAGCAGGGAATTTGAGTATTTCCTAAAGTCGAGTGGTGTTCGGCATGCAAGGATAGCTTCATACCATTCAATGTTCAGTGATCTGGTGGAATGAGCAGTCCAAACATTGAATGCAGACTTAAAGAAACAGCATACAGCTTCACTGGACATCAAATTGTCCCAGTGCCTGTTTGATTGTAAGACTGACTTTTACAGGACTACAGGCTCTGTTCCAGCAGAGTTGCTAATGAGGAAAAGACTTCACACCAGGTTAAGCCTGATCTTCCCAGACTTGGGGAGGGTGGGGGAGTGGTGATACAACATTAGGAATGCTAATGCCAGACACAAGACTCCTCTAAACTAGAGAGGTAGTTTACTACAGGGACGAGGTTTTGTGAGAAAAGGACTGGAATGGGCCTGCATGGGTAAGAGGCATGGTCAACATGAGGTCAGGTCCCATGATGTACAAAGTTTGGGTAGGAGAAGAGGTTCTGGACAAGCATGTGGTCCACATGAAAGCTGAAAACTCATGAATAGGGCAGGAGCAAAGCATATACAGCCTGTCAGACCATGCGGCAAGGCTGTCAGAAGCTGTGGGTTCTCCTCCTAGTGTTAAAGAAACCTCTGAGGACGAGATGGGCATGGCAGAGATTGCAGACTCAATGGCATTACCACAAGATGAAAATGATGAATTTCTGCAGAGACGCTCCAAAAGCAATGGACCGGCTACAGCTGGTAAGTGTTGCCAGAATCTGAGGCAAAGTTGGAAGAACCAGACCTCTCTGGACTTGGAGGGATGTAGTGACTATAACGAGGTCTGCCTCGTAATCTTGGGATTGTTATTCTGGTCCAATCAGGGAACCCTGGCTGACAGAGATAAACAGTTGTATCCCCAGTGGAGGGATCTCTATGCAGGAGTCCTCCCCCTTTCTCTCGGGGATCTGGGGTGGAGGGTGCTGCACGCAGCAGTCCCCTGCAACTGCAGATTGCGGTGGTTCACGGACTCCCAGCCCAACTGCTTTTTCTGTGGTGCTGTGGAGTCCGTAGATCATGTATATATTGGGTGTGGGCGTTTACACTCCCTTTTTAATTTCCTAAAAAACCTCCTTCTCTGTTTTTGGTTGCACTTCAGTCCCATGCTCCTGATCTTCGGACACCCGGTACAGAAGGGGGAAGGCAGGTCTGAAGACTTCCTCGTGGGTCTGCTCCTGGGCCTGGCCAAACTGGCCATAAACAGGTCCAGGCAGCAGGCCATGGAGGGGATCTTTAGTGTTGACTGTCTGTCCCTCTTCTGCGGTTACGTTAGAGCCCGGGTGTTCTCTGGAAAAGGAGCACACGGTGTCCACCAACACCCTGGAGTTGTTTAGGGAGAGGTGGGTGCCGCAGGAACTGGAGTATTATTTCCCCGTCCAATTCTATTTTGATTTAAGCCCTAACCTCCCCTTCACTGTTTGATCACACAGCATTGCCCTTTTGATGTGAAGAGCGCTGCTTGTCACTGGCCACTTGGTTGTTTCTTTTCTTTAAAAAAAACAGTTGTATTGGGGTTCTGCTCACTCTAGGAACTGGTATTGAGCTAGCTGGGTCTGTGCCATGCACTCTGCATGTGTAAATAAAGATTGACTTGGTGATGACTCCTTTGAGGAGTTATTTCAGTTGTCTATGATAACACTTCACTTTCTTGTTCATCGAAGGATCTATGAAAAGCATTCAAAGATTCTGCTGCTATCATCATTTGAGGGAGTGTGTCAAAGACTGCCAACCTTCTGAGAGGACATAAAATGCCCTTCTCTGTTTTGAACAGGTGACACCTTATTTTTAAGCATTGACTCATAATTCTAGATCCACTCTAGATCTCTCCACATCTACGCTGTCAAGTCCCCTCAGGATCATATTTCAATCAAGTTTTTCTTATTCTTACAGCAATTACAAGCCTAGTTTGACCAACCCTTCCTTATAGCCTATCCATTCTAGACATTAGTTTTGGTATTACTTGCAGAGCATTTACTTTCTTAAATAAGCAGACCAATATTATACACAGTTCTCCAAATGTGGTTTCTCCAGTGCCTTTATGACCGATTCATAACCTCTGTTTTTATATTCAGTTCCTCTCACTTAAATTGTGGCACTGTATTAGCTTTCCTAATCACCTGCTGTACCTACATGCTAACTTTTGTGATTGGTGTGCTCAGACACCCATATCCTTCTGCATTTCAGAAATCTGTAATCTCTCAACATTTAAATCATTTGCTTGTTTTTTTAATCTTCCGATCAAATAAACAATTTTACATTTTCCCCCATTATTCTCCATTTTCTAGATCATTACCTGCTTACTGAACCTATATGTATCTTCTTGTAATTTCCTTATGCCCTCTTTGCAACCTATCTTTGTGTCCTCTGGAAATTTGACAGCCATATCTTTCAACCCTTTATTAGTTGAGAACCTAGCGCTGATCCCTGTGGCACGCCAATCATTATGTCTTCCAACCAGAAAAACATCCATTTATGCCTACTCTCTGCTTCATAAGTGAACCAATCTTTGATCCGTGCCAGTAAGTTAACCCCAATACCATGATTGTTTATTTTATAAGATAACCTTTGATGTGGCAATTTATCAAATTACTTCTAGAAAATCAAGTCCAGTTCCCCTTTATCTACAAAAGTAATCGAATCTAATCTAATATCTGCTCCCAGGTGAAGCATGTTACTTCCTCATGGAACTCCAAATGATTGGGAGTAATTTCCCTTTCATAAACCATATTGACTCTGCCTGATTATTTTGAATTTATTTAAATGTCCTGCTAGAACTTCTTTCGTAATAGCTTCAAATGTTAAGCTAACTGGCCTATAGTTTCTTGCTTTCTGTCTCCTCTTTTCAAATAAACATGTTAGTTGTCTTCCAATTTAGTGGGACCTCCTCCAAATCTATATATTTAAATATATGATATGTATACTACTTATGGTATATATTCATATAGCATCAGTGTTGAGACTTATGGTTCACTTTTTCTCAGATTCTAATTTTTCCTCCTTGATTAACCATAGTGATGGTCCATCCTTGGGAATTTTTTTAATTATCTGTTGAAATCTATTTATTCTTTGTATTCTGAAAATCTCCAGAATGCGTTCCACTGCATCTTTATTGAACAAATTTTACTTTCGTATCCTCATAATTCCCATTACTTAGGTTTAACAAAATAGTCTTGGGCCTATTCTTCACTTCCTTAAACTAAATTCAACCTAATACCTCGGGACCTCTTCACTGAGATAATTAATTTATCCTATCTTGTTGTACAACACTAAGCCTACTTTCTAACTTACTATCCTTCCTAAATGTGTTGTACCCTTCAATATTCAGGTCCCAATCCATGTTATCCTACAGCCGTGTCTTTATACTCTATCAATTCATGATTCATTTCAAATGCTACTTGCATTTGCATTAAGACTTTAGCTTTAACTTTTTATCCTTCTTGTAACCTCTCGCCTTATCTGTTGACTTGCTCTTAGATTTGTATTCTATCAGGTTCCGTGTCAGTGTGTTTATCATTTCCTGTATCATTACCTTTCTCTCTTGCATTATATCGGATCTTGGATTTGCTATAACTTCTCAAATTTGATCCCGTTCCCCCATTTGGTATAAAACCCTCTCTACATCCCTCATGTGGCTCACAAGAACACTGTTCCCACCATGCTTCAGATGGAGACCATCCCAATGTACAAATCCCATTTTCCCCAGTACCAGTTCCCCACAAGCGATGACCACTTCTCCACATTAGACGTTGAGTGACATACTCATCTCTTCAACCTTTTTTACACTTGAATAATTTACATGCAACTTAGGTAATGATCCAGCGATTATAACTTTTTAAGGTTCTGTTTCTTAATTTGGTGACGGACTCCTCTCACTGACTATGCAGAATATAGCGTCTCCTCTCACTGACTATATCCTTCTTGGTCTTTCCTGTATTAAAAATTACCACTATTAGGGTGGCACGGTGGCTCAGTAGTTAGCACTGCTGCCTCACAGCATCAGGGTCTCAGGTTCGATTCCAGCCTCGGGCGACTGTCTGTGTGGAGTTTGCACACTCTCCCTTTATCTGCATGGGTTTCCTCCAGGTGCTCCGATTTCCTCCCACAGTCCAAAGATGTGCAGGTCAGGCGAATTGGCCATGCTAAATTACCCATAGTGTTAATTGGTTAAAGCACCTAGTGTTAGGTGCATTAGTCAGAGGGAAATGGGTCTGGGTGGGTTACTATTTGGAGGGTTGGTGTGGACTTTTTGGGCCAAAGGGCCTGTTTCCATACAGTAGAGAATCTAATCTAATCTAAATTGAGTGCAAAAGACAATCACCTGTATATAATTACAATTTGGTGCTGACATTTTTAGCTGTTTGCACACCTTTGATCTCTGATTATTTCTCCATCATGTATGATGATTACAGATTAGTGATTGTTACACAGTGCTGCTGACTGTCTGTGATATGGTTGGCCATCTTAAATGGATAGATGGATTCTTGCAGTATCCAAACAAAGTTTACGTATATTTTTAAAATGCAAAATTCAACACAAAATGTAATATATTTGCTTGCACTCAATGCAGCATTAAAGCAAATGAAGTGTATAGTGGTCATTTCTTCTATAACGCAATAGTTGCGTACTTGTGTGACCCCCGCTATATGAAAATTGCGCATTAAAAATAACACTTAAAGTGTTGGTGATGTCATCGCATTATAACCAACACACATTTTACAAGTTTGCATTTTAGAAAAGCAGCATTCCCTTTTCATAAATTGCATTACAGCTGATTCGTGTTAACAAAAGACGTGTAATAGCAGAACTGTTTGTATTAGAGTTACTAGCGAATTTAATAAGTTAACTGGAAGTCATTTATTGATTTGTTTTCGTGTTCAGTATAGCTAAATCTCTAAAGCTCTATCCAGGATAGGTAGAAAATTGATTGTGTTGCTTATTTACCAATGTGTTTTGGGATATATTTAACATAGCATTACTTAGTAATTCCAAAAATATATTTGGATTTAAATAATTGGACTGAAAATATTAACTCTGTTTCTTACTCCCAAATGCTGTTGAGTTTCTCCAACATTTTATTTTAGTTCCAATTATCATCAACAGTACTTTCCTTTTATCAAGCAGGTTTTGAAAATGGTGAATGTGTATATGGTAGGAAATTTGCTTTCTCTGTTAGGACCACTTTTGATTTCTGGTGGCTACTTCTCATTTTGGAGGATTGCTTTTTCATTTTCACTAACCTATTTATTAGTTAATGCAGTAATATTGTAAGAATACCTTCTGTATTTGTATTAATATATGTAATATTTGGATTTGCATGGAAAATGAATTGTGGTCACGAAAAGTATTAACAAACAGGATTAAGGAGAATCCCAAGGCTTTCTATACATATATTAAAAACCAGAGGGTAGACAGGGAAAGGGTTGGCCCACTCAAGGGCAAAGAAGGGGGGTCTATGTGTGGAGCCAGAAGAGGTAGATGAAATCCTATAGGAATACTTTCTGTTGGTATTCACCAAAGAGAAGGAATAGATAGAGGACGAACCCAAGAAAGGGAGTGTGAAGTTTCTAAGCCAAGTTGTAATTAAAAAGGAAGAGGCATGTGCATCTTAAAAAATATTAAGGTAGATAAGTCCACAGGTCCTGATGGGATCAATCCCAGAATATTGAGGGAGGCAAGAGAATAATGATGGAGCATTGACAGACATCTTTGTATCCTCTTTGGCCACAGGTGAGGTCCTAGAGGTCTGGAGAATAGCCAATGTTGTGCCATTGTTTAAGAAGGGTAGCAGGGATAATCCTGGAAATTACAAGCCTGTGAGTCTCATGTTAGTGGTAGGGAAATTATTGGAAAAGATTCTCAGGGACAAGATCTATAATCATTTAGAAGCAAATGGACTTATTAACAACAGACAGCATGGTTGTGTGCAAGGGAGTTCATGCCTCATTAACTTGATTGAGTTTAGCCTGGAGGATAATGAGGCAAGACGAGGGCAATTGATCTAAGACCTCGCTGTTTACCCTGTTGGTAGGAGCCCAAGGATTTAAACCTGGGACAATGGACTGGCTTTAAGTTATGGGAGAATAAGGGAATTTCATGCCTGGGAGATTTGGTCAAGGCGGAGGTCTTGATGTAATTTAGTCAGTTAAGCCAGAAATATGGACTGTCTAATAGAGACCTTTCCTGGTACTTACAGATCAGGGATTGTATACCGAGGAAGATCATGTCCTGGCTCAGTGTTACAAGCCAGACGTGGAGAAAAGAGTACACCGCTGTATGGGTGCTCTTTCAGTCAGTACCTTGTATCATTTACAGAAAGGTCATGCCTTGGAGGACATGGATGGACTCTGTAGGACGTGGAATCGAGAGCTAGGAGAGGATATTTCGTCAGAGGTATGGGATGATATATGGAGAAATATAAGGAAAATTTCAGTATGTAACAGCGCGCAGGCCATGCAATTGAAAATCTTACACAGGGCTCATGTGGCACCAGAAAGGTTAGCTAAGTTTAAGAGAGGAACGTCTTCAGGGTGTCCCAAATGTAAAATTGGCATTGGCACTCTTACACACTGCTACTGTTCATGTTTTAAGATCCAGAGATACTGGAACGCTATAGTAAGGGAGCTAAAGGACATTCTGGGCATTAAAATTAATGTGGATCCGGTATTTCTTCTTCTGGGGCTATAGAGTCATAGAGATGTACAGCATGGAAACAGACCCTTCGGTCCAACTCATCCATGCTGACCAGATATCCCAACCAAATCTAATCCCACCTGACAGCACCCAGCCCATATCCTCCAAAACTTTCCTATTCTAGTGAATTGGACATTGGAAAAACCACCAGGTTTTATGGGGTGGCGTAGGCTGGTGATGGAGCATCTCCCCCAAGACTACCCCTCAAATATAGTGCACCACAAAACAGAGCAGTTTTACAAAACGTGGTGGCCCTTTTAAGTTATATTGATGCAGACCTATCAGCAATATTAGTTAGGGCTGTGGTACAGCCGTGGGAATCAGTATGGGTGCCCATGGGTCCCTGGGAGGGGGAGGCTCGGGGAAAAAGCATACGGGTACTATAGCTGGTGCTCCATGGGATGGGAGCCTCAGTGGAGGTGTGATGATTGAACTAGAATAAAGGAATGAGATAGAATTTAGTTAAGTTGAATTTAGTTCAAAAATAAATATTTATTTAATTTGTTAGTATTTAGTTTAAGTTAAGTAGATCTGTTTGTTCTGGTAGAATAGTAGGTCATTCATTACTAATAGTATCATGTTATGACTTTGTTGTACTGCCTCTACTTTTCTGTTTTTTTGGTGTTATTCTTTTTTAGTATATAGATGTTTTCTAAAAGATTTAAAAAGGTGTTTCGTAAAAATATTTATACAAAAGTTTTTAAAAACTTGATTGAGTTTTTTGAGGAGATGACAAAGATGATTATTCAGGGAAAAGTATTTGATGTTATCTCATGGACTTCAGTAAAGCCTTTGACAAGGTCTGTCATGGCAGACTGGTACAAAAGGTGAGGTCACTTGGTATTGGAGTAAGCTGGCAAGAAGGATATTGAACTAGCTTATTCGTAGAAGGCAGAGAATATTGGTGGAAGGATGATTTTCAGATTGGAGCATTGTGACTAGTGGTGTTCCACAGGCATCAGTACTGGGACCTTTGCTGTTTGTGGTCTACATAAATGATTTGAAGGAAAATGTAGCTGGTCTAATTGGTAAGTTTGCAGACAATACAAAATTTGGTGGAGTTGCAGATCATGAGGAGGATTGTCAGAGGATACAGCAGGATATAGATCAGTTGAAGGCATGGGCAGAAAAATGGCAGATGGAGTTTAATCCGGACAAATGTGAGGTGATACATTTTGGAAGGTCAAGTACAGGTGGAAATTATACAGTGAATGGCAGAACACTTAGATGTATTGATTTGCAGAGAGATCTGGGTATGCAGATCACTGAAGATGGCAATGCAGGTAGATAGTGTGGTAAAAAATGCTTATGACACGCTTGCCTTTTTTGAAAGGGGCATTGAGTATAAGGATAGACACGTTATGCTGCAGCTTTATAGAATTTGGTTCAGCCACACTTGGAAAATTGTATACAGTTCTGGTCACCACACTACCAAAGGATGTGGCTACTTTGGAGAGGGTCCAGAAAAGGTTTACCAAGATGTTGCCTGGTATGGGGGATTTTAGCTATGAAGAAAAGCTGACTAGACTAGGTTTGTTTTCACTGGAATGTAAGTGGTTGAGGGGTGACCTAATAGAAGTTTAGAAAATTATGAATGGCATGGATAGAGTGTAAAGTAAGAGGCTTTTCCCATGGTGGAGGGGTCAATTACTGGGGATATAGGTTCAAGGTGCAAGAAGGGAAGTTTAAAAGAGATGTACAAGGCAGGCTTTTCACACAAAGGGTGGTGCCTGGAACGCATTGCTAAAGAAAGTAGTGGAAGCAGACACAATAGCAGCATTCAAGAAGCACCGGGATGAAGACATAAATAGGAAGGAAATAGAGGGATAGGATCCTGTAAGTGAGGGAAGTTTTAGTAGGGAAGGGCAAAATGTGTCAGCACAGATTTGGAGGGCTAAAGGGCCTGTTCCTATCCTGTATTATTCTTTGTTCTTTGAACTCTCCATAAAATTTCAAACCTCCTAGATATAGCTTTATTTAAATTGATACATGAGAAAAGGTATAAGTTAGAAACAAAATTTTGTTTTTCCTAAAATTACTGACACATACTTCTGCATGCAGAAAACCATCACCTGAAATGCACATTCCACGGACTAGTGTGAACACAGCTTGTTGGAGTTTCCATCACACAAACCAAAACTGGGACTTTATAACCAAGCAGTTGCCAAACCTTTTTACTGCATCTCAATCTCAGATTTCAATTTAATAATTAACATAGTGTTCATTGTAGCAGGATCCACTCAATTATAGTTCCCCAAGTAGAGTAGTTCATGATGTTACACACCTTAGACAAAATATTCCACATTGATTTGCAAGGAATTTATTTACCTGTGCGATTTGAAGCTTTCTGCTTTCCCAGTTAGTTGAGCATTGCTTTATTGACAGGTTTAAAGCTATTCTGTCTTCATTGCAACCTCTCTACCTTTCCCTTCTGCCTTTACAGCCTCCTTCTCCCCCAGAGCTCTTGCCATCCATTTTCTGTGCACAACCTTCTTGCAGCCTTCTTTTTCCCCCACTCTTTTGCCAAGCACAACTATTTTGCAGCCTTTGTCTTTTCACAAAACACTCTTGCAAGTCTCTACTTACCCCCACAGCCATCTTGTCCCTTCTCTTCCCTTCCCTTCCTCTGCTCACCCATATTGCAGTTTAACTTTCTCAGGGATCAATGCTCATTGTACTAACTTCTTTAAATATTTGTAATATTTATATGAGTTATGGTGTATATATACCATCTGTGTTGTTACTTATGGTTTACTTTGCCTCATGTTCGAATTTTCCCTCCTTAGTAAGCACAATGGTAGGTCTATCTTTTGTAATTTTTCTTAGTTGTTAAAATCTATTTATTCTTTATATTCTGAAAATCCCCTTAAATATCTACCACTGCATGTCTATTGACCTATCCTTTAACCTACTTTGCGAATTAATTTTAGCTAACTTTGTTTTTATGCCCTCATAATTCCCCTTATTTAGGTTTAATAACATAGTCTTGAGTCCATTCCTCCCTCCCTGAAACTGAAGGTAAAATTCAATCTGCTACCTCAGAACCTCTTCATTGAGATCATTGATTTAACCTGACGTTACATAACAAATCTAGTATAGTCTGCTCTCTGTTTGAATCCAAAACATACCATTCTAAGGATATATCCCAAAAAGAATCTTGAAATTATTCCAGAAATTATCCCACTCCTTCAATGTTTCCTAATTTCTTGTCCTTCCTCGATGCCTTGTACTCTTCAATATTCAGGTCCCAATCCATGTTATCCTGCTGCCATGGCTCTATAATGGCTGCAAGATTGTAATTACTTATGTCTGTTGTGTTCTCAGTCCATCTTTTTTGTTTCGTATGCTACCTGCATTTAGATTTTGGTTTTAACCTTTTAGCCTTCTTGTAACCTTTAGCCTTACATGTTAACTTACTCTTAAGGCTTATACTCTGTCTGTTCCTTTCACAGTGTTCTTTTCATTTTCTGTATCAATACCTTTTTCTTTCTTGCTTCTCTGATCTTTGATTTACTACATCTTCCTAAATTTGATCCCTTGCCTCCACTCTTCAGTTTAAAATCCTGTCTTCGTCTCTCATTATTTAGCTCACGAGAGCACCATGTTTCAGATAGAAACAGCTCCAATGATACAGATCCCACTTCCCACAGTACTAGTGCCAATGCCCCACAAACTAAAACCAGTTTCTCCACAGCAGTCTTTGAGTGACATATTCATCTTTTCAATTCTCTTCAGCCTCTCTTCACAAACCTCCATCTTAAGGCCTTCTTTCCCCCACACCTATCTTGACAACCTTCCCCCCTCTGTAGTCTCCTTCCTCTCACACATATCTCGGAGATTCTTCTTACCTTCACTCTCTTCTTACCATCACACCCATCTTGCATCACTCCCATCACTCCCATCTTGCAGCCTCCTTCTCCCATCAGTCCATCTCGCAGCCTCCTTTGCCCCCCCCCCCCAACACCTTTCTTGCCACCTCCACCCCCACAATAATCCTGCAGCCTCCTTCTCCGCTCTGTCCACCTTGCAACCACCTTCACCTCATCTTTTTCCACCATACTCCAATATCCTTTTGCAGCCTGCTTTTCTTTTATCCCCTTTTTTAACCCCAGCAGACTCCCCTCATTCTGGACCTGGCAGGCAGAACTCATAAATCAAACAGAAGACTCAAAATCCTGTCCTCAGCAAAAGATGGCCACCATCCAAACCTGGGCTAATGATGGCTCCCATTTCCAGCCTTAGCCAAAGGTGACCCCAATGAATCGCTCACTTAGCATTCCAATGCCCCACTATACACAGATTGCTTCTGTCCTGTGTTTGTTGCTGTGAATCTATTTACAGCAAGCACAAGAGAAAACTGCACTGTGGAGAGAGGAAATCCTCCTCACTATTTCATAGAATTATAGAATTCCTACAGTGTGGAAGCAGGTCATTTGGTCCATCGAGTCCACCACTTACTCTTCGAAGAGCATTGCACGCAGACTCACTCCCCTATCCCTGTAACCCTGCATTTCCCATGGCTAATTCACCTAGCCAGCACATACCTGGACACTACCAGCGGTTGAGAATGGCCAGACTATATTACCTGTACATCTTTGGACTGAGAGGAAACCGGAGCACCCAGGGGAACCCACGCAGACATGGGGAGAATGCATAAACTCCACACAGACAGTTGCTGAAGGGTAGAATGGTACTTGGGCTCCTGGTGCTGTGAGGCAGCAGTGCTAACCACTGAGCCTCTGTGCTGCACACAAATTTCCTTGAATTTTATTATGAAAAGACTTTTTTTCTGATTGATTGTCCCTATAGATGGCTTTTCTGGGTGATCTGAGGACTTTTATGGATGGATTATCCTGCCTCATTATGTTTTTTGACTGCTGGACTATGGAAATTAAAAAAGAAAAGAAGAAAATCCAATGCTAGTGCTAGGGCTGCAACTATTTGCGATCTATACCAGTGATTTGGATAAAAGGACTGAATGATGACATCCTGCTGATGACACTTGGATATCAGACCAAACCCCGTCAAATTATATTAAGAATATAACCCAGACCCTAACTTTTTCTTATTTTAAAGGTAAGTGTAAGGTCTTGCATTCCAGATGCAATTTGATCGGTCAACCTACCCAACGTTAAGCAAAATACAGTTTTTTTATGCTACAGTTAAAATACAGACAAAATAAAAACCAAATAAAATATTAGCTTAACTGTAACTATACTGAAATGCTGAACAAAATCATAGATATATTAATTACTTCTAATTAACTGTTCCTACACAGTACCATCCCACAAACACTCCCTTGTCAAGGGCAAATTCAGTAAAAGAGATTGCCTTCCATGCAAATCTAGCAGCAGGAAGAGAACCACAGCTTTTAGCTTAATAGAGAGAGGAATAAGAGCTTCCACATCCAGCTTCAAGACTCCAGCAACTGTATAAAGCTAAAACGAAAAGCCCTGATTCTGTGGGAGCTTGAGCCCACCCATTCAGGCTGCTTCTATTGTTCCAATTTAAAAAAGAAATTTGCAAGGCCTCACAAGCCATCTACTTTAATGGCTTTGAGCAGACTGATCATCACCTCTGTCTCAACTTTCCTTCAGTAAAAATCAGAACAAAATACACCTCTTAAAGCCATTGTATCGTTACAGATAAGTAAGAGAGTAAGTTGTGAAGAGGTCATAAGTCAGCAAAAGGGTGTAGATTGGTTAATGGGCAAAACTTAGATAAGTGGAGTATGACTTGGGAAATGTAAAGTTGTCCACTTTTGTAGAAAAATAGAAAAGCAATACATTATTGAAATGAAGAGAAGTTGCAGAGCTCTGCCTTACAAAGGTAAAGAGATATCCTGTTACATAAGTCGCAAAAAACAATGTATACGTATAGCAAATGATTAGGAAGGCAAAATGAAATGATATTGTTTATTGCAAGAGTATTCAAATGTGAAAAGAAGGAAGGTTTGCTGTCATTGTACAGGGCATCAGTGGGGCCACATGTGGAGTACTGTGTGCAGTTTTGATTTCCTTACTTAAAAAATGACAAGTGCCATCAGAAGCAGTTCAGAGAAAGTTCACTTGACCAGTTCCTGGGATGATGGGGTTTTTGTATGAGGCAAGGTTTGTTAGTTTTGATCTCTATCTGACAAAGATTAAAAGAATGAAAGGTAAAAGATAAAAGATCCTGAGGAGTCTCCCACATTAGACTGAGGTGAGGAGAATTTACTTTTGAATACGGTATTCGCACTGTGCAAAGTTCTGTGTCCAGAAAGCAGTGGAAGCAGAGAGATTGAATTTTTAAGTTGAGTCAGATAGATTCTTGATTGGCATGGTGAAAAGCTATAGTGGATAAGCAGGGCAGTTGAGTTGAGGCCTCAATAAGACCAGCCATGATATTATCGATAATACAGCCGGTTTCAAGGGCCAAATGACTTACGTTTACTCCTAATTCATATGTTTACAAACTGAATTTCATATTATGGTTTGTTCATTTACATGATAAGGTTATTGACTGCAAATCACATTAAGTTGAATATCAACCCAATCATTGAGTGAATTAAACACTTAATCTATCTTCTATGTCATTGCTCATTACAATTTCAATTTGAATATTTATAGGATGGCTGTTTTTTTGCCTTCAATTATGGTATATCTCTGGAAAGGGGAATCTTGCCTTCTCGTCAATGGTGCCCCCTGTGCCTGCATAAGACAGGGCATCATGAATGCAACCACATTCTCTGACTCCCAAAGTGTTTTCTCAGTTCTGTCAGCCATGAGACCATTGGATATCTGGAGTGAGTGCATTACCTTCGTGTCCCAAATTCAAATGCTGGAATATGTAGCAGAATGGATTTCCCTTACTTAAATTTATTTTACGTATACTTACTAATTTAATACTCAGTACATATTGTGCTGTTGGATCCTATCGGGATGAAATGAGAGGAGATGCACAAAAGATGGGAGTGAAGAGTTTGCTTCCACTTTATCCAGATCTTCTAACAGAAACAAAAAATGCTGGAGAAACTCTGGCAGTCTGGCAGAATCTCTAGAAAGAGAAATGGAGTTAATGATTCGATTCTGATGACACCTCTTCAGAATACTCACCTCCTCTGAAAAATATGTGGGAGAGGTCTTGAATTTTAACACAACTAATTAGGGCATCACATTGGTGATTAGTGATATACAGACATATCACAAGCATTTAAAGTGGATAATATATGTAATTAGTTTTGAAAGAAATGCACAAATACCTATGAAACCAACAAGCAGGGAGTGTAGTCTAAGTGAAAGGACAGGTTATGTACATTCTTTTCAACTGTCACATAGGTCGTAACAGAGATATTAAAACATTTTGGTATTCCCTTCACATGTGAAAACTTGCCTTAGAGTTGTTTAAACTCCATGGTGCCCTCCACAAAAATATGAATTTCTATATTTATATCTTAACAATGGGTAAGCATTAATTTGTTTATGACTCACATGAATGTGCTTTCACTTGCAGATATCTGCTAAAATGCTATTGTATTTTGCTTGTATTCATTTTAGCAAGCAACTCACTCTGTACTTTCCTTTGAGCTCCAAAAGCTTTCAGATTTTTTTCATACTGATCTGTGACTACACAACATTATACTTGCTGTTTGATTTATGAAAATATACTATTTTAAGAAGTACTAGTCATTTTCATCTTATGGTTTACTGAGTAATATTTTTTTCATGTATTTGAATTTCTAAACCTGATTTATTAGGAAAGGATCACAGAGTGGGGTTCGATACTAAATACTTGCAGGACTGGTACAGTTCCAAATGTATTTATTCAACATGTGACTTCTTATATCGTATGAAAATGATATGTTGGATTTATTAAACTAATATTATAAGGAATAAGAAATGAACAAAAGTTATTGTGTTTATTGTGTACTATTTAAGTAGGCAGCCACATACATTCATGAAACAGATTGCTCTTGATTTATTTTGTAATGCAATCCTATAATGCTACAAGTCAGATACACTTTGTCGATGTTGGAAGGTTTCAAGTACATTTTGAGAATCCACCACAGAAACACTGGTGCAGAGTCTTTTTTTTGTAAATAACAGACTGTTTTTAGAAATGTGAAGTGAGACATTGAAATAGATTTATGAAGTCTAAGGGCAGAAGTGTTAATGCCGTGAGAGTGCTAGCATTGCCGCCATAGCAGCTCTGACTTCATCTCTGCACATATGAACAGTTGATCCCTGTAGTCATATATAGCAGTAAACATTAATAACTTAACAGTCTGTAGACAGCGCTGAAGATATGGAGCATTATTGAAGGATGGAATAGAGCAGGTGGCACTTTAATATGTTTAGTGTCGTGGTTGACTCTGAAGACTAGTAGAATGAAATTACTTGAGGTTGGAAAGATTTAGAAAGTGAACTCATTTTGCTGTGCTAAGGAAATGCTACTGATCAGGCTCTCTGTGTCCCTTTTCTAGGTTGGAAAATATTAACCCTGAAGAAAATGACATGGTAAGCCATTCTCTAAGGAGATTTTTTAATGTCAGTCTTATATCTTCAAGGCTTAAGCACAATTGAGTAGGTTTCCAGAGCTAAGAAGTGGGAAAAGATGAATTTGACACACTAATAATGTATGTCTCAGATGTTCCAGAATAATGGACTAATTCTGTTCAGTGTGCTACTTATGTGCAACAACCAATTGCATAAAAAGAGCCAAATAAAACCTATTTCCAAATTCATGAATAACTGCCAGAAATATTATTGATAGACATTACAGGAATTACTGAACCGAATCAACAATGCAAATACAAGGAGATCTATTGACCAGAATGAAGATTTAATTGTGGATCGAATACGCAAAGCCAGAGAGCGGAAGAAGAAAATAACCGCTGAAGAAATTAATGCAGTTATTGAGGAAAGAGATTGTGCTTTAGAAAGAGTAAGTATATTTAGACCACTAAAGGTTTATACTTTCAACCAACTACCTTCTCCCTAACAATGTTGTCATGTAATAAACATTAATGTTACAAACAATATGTACATTTCAAAGACCAATATCAACATATGAATAGTTTAAATTCTAATCTAAAATTTAAAATTAATTTTTAGAATACTGTGTCAATTATCTTCTGTTCGTAATTTCAGCGGCTTCAAAACAATAATGGAAGGTGTTTTAGTTGAACAGCGCATCTTTTAATATTGCTATGAAATTTTGTGCTGTGTTTATAAACTTGGTTGTACTGGGTGTCCACCAATCTAAGGATTTTCAAGCATGCCAAATGAATCATAGATCCAGTAGCCACCCTATTCTAGTCAAATATTTTCAGGGCTGGACATTATGCTGCGATGCCACACTTCCCAAATCACATAGGACATGGTGAAATGCTGTAGCACAGTTCAATAAAAAGAGATGAGGTGGACTAGCCTTTAATTGAAGTTCAGCCTAGACCCCAGGGAAAAAAATCTTTGATTAAAAATCTTTGCCAAATCATACAAAGGATCAAGGGGGTCTGGGAATTACTACTCCGTGTTGATCAGGAGTTGAACATTCCAGTCCAGGTAGGCACGAGAGGTGAGTCCACAAACATGCATTGGTCACTCCATGTAGATTTTGTGCCCTCCTAACACAGTTAGACCTAGGGATGCAAACAGATGTTATCTTAATGTAGCTGCAAGGATTGCATTCCCAGGATTTTTAGGACCATAATATATTGATATTCAGGTCATTTTTGTTTTACCTATTCGACTGTGAATTTGCCTTTGTAAATTCCGAAGTAATTTATTAGATTGCTGAATAAACAAGCAAAATAGTTGGAATCTGTGTGAAATCAAATATTTTAATCTAACCTTAAATACTTGAAATTTCAAAAAGCATTCATATTTTTTGCTATCAAAATACAGGTGAAATATTGACACCTTGCAGCTTGAATTTTACACAGCTATATCTTGAACTGTATCTATTTACAACAGTTAACAGATGTATCCTCCCAAAACGCTTCTCTTGTTTTCAGTTGTTAGGTGTCATACCCAACAACAGGAAAGAGCAAGACTCAGTCTGTTAGCATTTGTATTTTAATTACTGATGCAGTAAGTGATAATTTAGTTTTTTGTTAGATTTGTCAAAATATTAATATGACTAATATTTCCTTTTCAAGTGGGGTCACAAGTTGAAATTTTGCTGTTGTGAGGTCTGAGACAGCAGTGATTGTCTTGGAGTTCTGACCAAGTTATAAGCACTGTCCTCCTGCTCGTTCAGTTTTGACTGAGGGTTTGTGCCAATTTTCAAGCTTCAAAATAGGATCACAGAGGGAAAAGACTTGTGAAGTGCTGCAATAGAGGATGTGGGATTGACGACAGAGGTCAAACTTTGTATTCATTTTAACAATCTGCTTCTCCTTTAATGTAAGTGGCTCATGCACAAAGCAATTACACATCCAAATATTCAAGTATCTCCTTCCAGTAAAGGTCAGCTGTGATCTGTGCTCCTCCATAGTTCATTGTAGATTTGTTTTGGCTTCTATCTCCCTGTATTTGGCTAAATGCCGAAATAAAAATGTGTTAACTCTTAGAAAATTATATAGACCTAAAAATGATTGAGATGCTCCTGATCCAATACAATTTAAAGAATGAAACAACAAGACCTTTTCTTTTCATGGAAGTAATAAGAATGTCTGTGATAGTACATGTTTTCATCTATGTGCAATCTATGTATAGCTTGTTTGTGTTTAAACTGTAAGTTTTTGGAAATTTTATCATTCTGTAATATGGATGCTGAGAATCTTGAGAGAAATTCACGTAGGGACTACTTCTGGCAAGCAATGCATTCGTTGCTTGTTTCCTGCATTTATGCACAACTGATTAGTTTATGATATTGCTTTCATCAGAAGCATTCTGATGTCCCCTTGAGTCAAAAAGGTTGAAAACTGTTATGATTTCCACAGACACTTGGAGGTGAAATGCCTTTGACAGAAGTGATCTTTTAATCAGTTTTCAAATTGTCAAATAACTTAGAAAGGTTTCTGTAATGAAGTGCTGCCTCTGAAGATATAATGTTTGATACAGATTGGGGAAGTTATATCCTAGTCAGTATTTATAGTGAGAGACAGATTGCTTATGATTGATTTGTAACTACCTCCAGTGCTTTCTAATCTGCTTCCCTAAGGAAGGTGTGGTCATAATGATACCTGATTGAATACAAATTTGTGAATCGTTCCAACTTACTTCAAAAACAGGTATTAAGAGCAAGAGAGATTTCTCATCATGTATGTTATGGAAAGAAAATGGGTTCTTTACCAGATCTTCAGGAGATCTTCAGATTTCAACCGTCAATATAATGGACTCCACCCTTTGGACCTAACTGTTTATAATGCACACTGCCCAACCATACTTGCCACCAGCCCACAATAGGACAGATGTATGCTTGCCTCTGTAATACGGACCCATTGTTAAGATATAAATATCAAAATTATTATTTTTTGTGGAGGATACCATGGGAATTTAAACAACTCTAAGGCAAGGTCTCTAGTTATATTATGCATGACTGATTGCCTGTGAGGACAGTCTGGCCCCTTTCCCCAGCCACCCTCCTAGCTTTCTCACTGATCCTTCCTCTATTGTGCAGTCTCATTTCCAAGCTTCCCAAAGGGAGTGGGAGGCAGAGGATATAGTCACAGTGAGAGGAATGAGTTGAATATGATAACATGGTCGTTATCTAGTCATGGGTGGATACTGGATAGTGTTGTGGTATGTCACGGTACAGGGGGCCTCAGGAATGGGAAGATTAAGACCAGAAGAGGCATGGCTAAGTTGACAGAAGCTTGTGCGAAAGCAATAATCTCTATATAGATTACAACACAGAGAATCGTTATGAGATGAAGAGGTTTTAGGGTAACATGGGAAAGAAATAACAACAATTTATGGAGGAGGATGGATATCTTGGTGGAACAGGGAAGCTGAAGCACCTTGGATAAGTTAATCACACCATTAAACCATCATCATCATTGGTGGTCCCTCACAGTTGAGAATGGCTCTTAGTGTCAGTCTGTAGGTGGCTATACAGACTGATGTGGCTTCCATAGGTTCTGTTAAACTTGCGACAGAAAGTAGTTGTGGAATGGAGTGTATGGGGCATTGGTATGTCTGCGTGCTCCTTATTTTATATTTGCTTGGCTTCCGTTTTTTTCCTGATGACAAGTCTCGAAGTGTTTGATGCCTTCTCAGATGCTTCTCCTCCACTTTGGTTGCTCTTGGGCCAGTGATTCCCAGGTGTCTGTGGGAATGCCGCACTTCACCAGTGAAACCTTGAGGGGATCACTGAAGTCCTTCCTCTGTCCACCTGGGGCTTGCCTGCCATTTTGGAGCTGGGTGTAGAACACCTGCTTGGGGAGTCTTGTATTGGTCATGCGGATGACATGCCCAGTCCATCGCAGCCGATCAAAGGTGGTTAGTGCCTCAATACTGGAGATGTTGCCCTGATCAAGCTCACTAACGCTGGTGCATCTTTCTTCCCAGCAGATTCACAGCTTCTCACACAGGACTGTGTTTGTGGTACTGCTCCAGCACTTTGAGGTTTCTGCTGTTGACACTCCACATCTCAGAGCCATAAATGAGGGCAAGAATTACCAGAGCTATGTAAACCATGAGCTTGATGTAAGATCTAATGATGTTGTCCTCATACACTCTTT
Source organism: Chiloscyllium punctatum (assembly GCF_047496795.1). NCBI lineage: Eukaryota > Metazoa > Chordata > Chondrichthyes > Orectolobiformes > Hemiscylliidae > Chiloscyllium > Chiloscyllium punctatum. The sequence goes on from NC_092742.1 coordinate 65,956,277, forward strand.
ACCTCAGGCAGCTGAAGGCTGTGCTAGCACACTGGAGGTATCTTGAAACACAGAACACATGAATAGGAAACAACCAACTGTGTTTTGGTGGGAGGATTTAATGTTGGAACATTTGGTTTGAAAAAATTCTCTTAATTAAGAGTCAAGTGGATGGAGAGCTATGCTCAGCTGAGCTCTCCCCTCTTTGACCAAGCATCCCAGAAACTAGCATTGTTCCATAACATATATTTACATTTTAGTGAGATGCCATCTAGGGCAGGAGCTCCAGTAAAGTGAATGTTGATTGACATCTCCTGTTGTCCCAAGCAAAGGCAGGGTGAATGTTTGATGATAGTGGTGACTACAAAGGCCTGTGTGTGGAAAGGCAATATACTCCAGTCTGGAATGTCCAGTTTTCTGGTGTGCTGTCATGGTTTTTATTACCTCAGTCAATGCACAATTTCTGAATACACATGGATTTATGAATAAGATGACCAGTCAACTGTCACGTTTAAGGTGGTCTTCACAGTGGTGGATAAGATAAGGTGAGATGAGGTCAAGGGAATACTGAGGGCGGATCCAGGGCTTAGCATTGGCTTAAAGTGTCAAGGATGGAGAAGAAGTCTGAAAGAATATGCTCACTAGATAAATGAATGCAATTTGTTGATATATCCTAAAAGAATAAGAAATAGGAATAATAATATCTCTGGCCTATGCAACACTTGCTCAAACAATCCTGCCCTTGTGCGAGCCATGGACTAACTAAGGAGAAACCAGCACAGGAGACTCCAACCAAAAGAGCACACTATCTACAACTGACATGCAGACCGCCTGCTGACTACAGCTTCCCCCCAACCCCCACTTCCCCACTTTGACTGTGTAGCTTGATGGCCATGCTATTGAAGGGGCTGTATGACCTCCTGGAGGTGATGGGGTCATTGGTTGAGTTAGCGATGGTTGAATGACAGGTCACTTCAATAATGTTCTGAGATGATACTCAGACACCATTTAAGAATATGCTGCCTGTCATTAATGCTCTCCCATTCTAGTAATGTAGCCTCCAAGCCAGAAGTGAAAGCCTTTTGGAAGTTGAAGCCAAGATCTGAATTGGAATGACATAGCTTTTGAGTTAAACTTGATCTGTATCCTTGGAAAAGCCTCAATGTTTTCTTGGATGAGGTACTCCTCACTGGATACCTGTGTATATTGTAAAAGCATTGCATGAATCACTCCTCATTAACAAGCTCCTTACCATAAATGAATAATCCACAAACTCTTCAGCATGGTAATGTTTAGACCTCATCTATTGTTTCTGACCTTCTACAGCAAAATTCATTTCCTTCTTTCTTCACTAAAAATATTCAAGGTCACCTTTAGTATTTGATTCCTGTGAGGTTGATGCATTGAGCTGGTGGCTATATTCCATGAAGGCTATGATACATGCAAGTGAGATGACTCAGATCGATACCATTACTGCTAAGAATAAGCATGTAGAAATCACTACACACAAGAATCTTCAAGAATTAGCTGAGAATATACTGTCAGCTCCAATAAACTGAGTTCCAAGTAGCTGAAGGACTGATAACTTGCCAGTTCACATCTCCTGTTCCCTCAAATGCAACAAAATAATTTTTAACACAGAAAATAGGACTAGGAGTACAGCATTTGCCCATTCAATTCTGATCTGTATTTTATTTTAAGTGCTGTGGTGCATTGAGGTAATGTGGTCTTATTACTCTTTAATTGAGGTTCAGAAATACTTGACATCCTAAACAGAAAAAAGATTCCTTATGATGACTGTGAGCATTTTAATTGATATTCATTTGGCAGTTCAAATCCAACTGTATTACTTTTCTATCCGTACCACAAAGTTTTCCATAATTTGCTCAAAACAACTGTCTCTTAGAGCTATAGAAATGCTGAGCATGAGATATAAGAGGGGAAATATTGCTCAGGAAAGTATTGGAATTCTTGGGTACAGCAACCAGCTTATTTATTTTGTTTGCCATATAATGAGCTGTTAATACAGCAGGGATAAAAACTAAATATGCAGAACCACCAAGCAACAGCACCAGTACCTAATAAATATCACTGGCTCACTTGTTTGCCAAAATAATTAGCTAAAAATGTACTTACTGTACCTTGTACAAATAAAGCTGCTGTTGGAGGCAATTTGTAAAGTGGTAGTGCGGGAACCTGCAGTTTCTGGAAGCATCGTAAAGTGAACATGTGCTGACATTTGATTACTGGTTCGTTGGCTGAGTTATAATCCTGTTCTGATCAATTCACTGGAGTTTGCTTGATTACTTCTGGGAGTCTGAAAAATATTAAGAGTTCTCTTCGTGGAAATTTATCTTGTTCTTTTATACCTCCCCAGGAGATACGTAGATGAGAAAAATGTTCATGACAATGAAAATTGTACATCATCTGTTGGAAGCACTGTGCCCAGTGGACCATGTGGCATTTTGTTGCTCCACAATTATGTTCTTGCATTTAATGTCTTGATCTGATGAACTAGTTCTGTATGACAATTATGCTTTTCATTTGAAATTAGTGCTATTTCTAATAATGATGCACTCACAATGACAATGTAGAGAACTTGGAGTGAGAGTTGTTCCATATTGTGTTAATTGGCTGAATGTTAAAAAAGAGATATGATGAAGATGGCTATGGAACACACATTGAATCAAGCTAAACCCACCTGACTCAACATGATGCTTCATTTTAAGGTTAAATGCTTTCATTCATAAATATGAAGATGAAATATTAGCATATGCATTTCTTCACCAAAGATCAGCTCAGGAGGAAAATTAAGAAAGCAAAATAGGTATGGATCATCTACCTGGTCTCTTGGCAGGAGACTGTTTGTTGTGGCTTACATGATTTAAGGTTGACACATTTGCAAACATTTATTTCTGAACTTGGAAAATACAGAGAGGGTGAACATAACATTCTCACATTTCAAACTGAAGTGAGTACGTTCTCAGAATTTTCTTTTACTTCAATGGAGGGCACATTTCATGTTTTATGTGCAGTTATGTTTCTTGGTTGAATCATGTACTTACCTAATATGTTAAGAAGAAATACATGCTAGTCAATGCTGCATTATCGATTTCTTTTCCTCCCTTAATTAATGTGACAAGATGCGTTAAAGGACACAGTTAAGGTAGTTTCACAGAATACTAAAATCTAAAACCCTTCAACAGCTAAATGCTGGGGATTGTAAAGAGAAGTTGGCATCTGGTCAAAGCATTCGTTGGATTAAAATGCAAATAAAGTAGGCATCTTGTGCTTTGGGACTCCTGCTACGAACAGACTGTAGAATTTCACCTTTTTGTTGACATTTATGTAATTTGGAATTGATCAGAGGAGTAATTGTACAAAATATTATAGGTTCTCTATTCAAGTGTATATAAGTAATTTAACAAGCAGAGTAAAGCATTTCAAAGTAAATTTTGAAGCATTTATCTATTTTTATCACTGAAACTGAAGAAAAAAATCTATACAATAGATGCAAGATATTTTAATTATTGTCAGCTGAAATGTATCAATAACTAGGCTATGGTTCTGAATTAAACTAAACATAAATTTCACCAGTTTTAGCATTTAAAATGTTGCTTGACATATAGTTATCATATTTTCATGTCATCATCTTCATCAACTATTCTTTGTACAAGACAGGTTTTTAGTTCATAAGCTTCTCCATATCTCATGTCCATATCATTTCCAATAACTTCCTTCAATCTTCAAGCCATTCAGCATTGATTTTCTCTTCCTCTTTTTTTCTCTCTAATTTGCATTTCCTCCTTTTCATGTACAAAGCTAAAATTTAATACTGTACAAATTATTCCTTTTTAACTACTGGAAGTCGATGTTTCTAAGGTATCATTGCATATGTAAGTGTTAACTTCCTCCTGAATTCCTTAAAGTTGCTCCAGCCTTTCTGTTTGAACTCTTGAGTGCTCATAAAACAATTTGTTTTGTAGTCATCAAGACATACAGCACAGAAACAGACCCTTCAGTCCAACTCGTCCATGCCGACTAGATATCCTAACCTAATCTAGTCCTATTTGCCAGCACTTGGCCCATATTCCTCTAAACACTTCATAAACCCATCACGATGCCTTTTAATTGTTGTAATTGTACTTGCCTCCACCACTTCCTCTGGCAGCTCATTCCATACACACACCACCCTCTGTGTGAAAAAGTTGCCCCTTAGGTCCCTTTTAAATCTTTCCCCTCTCACCCTAAACCTATGCCCTCTAGTGCTGGACTCCCCCACCCCAGGGAAAAGACCTTGTCTATTTACCCAATCCATGCCCCTTATGATTTTATAAACCTCTATAAGGTCACCTCTCAGCCTCTGACACTCCAAGGAAAACAGCCCCAGCCTATTCAACCTCTCCTGATAGCTCAGATCCTCCAGAATTGCACACAATATTCCAAAAGTGGCCTAACCAATGTTATAACATGACTTCTCAACTCCTATACTCGATGCTCTGACCAATAAAGGAAAGCATACCAAACACCTTCTTCACTATCCTAATCTACCTGTGATTCTACTTTCAAGGAACTATGAACCTTCACTCCAAGGTCTCTTTGTTCAGCAACACTCCCCAGGACCTTACCATTAAGTGTATAAGTCCCACTCTGATTTGCCTTTCCAAAATGCAACACCTCACATTTACCTAAATTCAACTCCACTCTTCAGCCCATTGGCCCATCTGATCAAGAGCCTGTCGTACTCTGAGGTAACCTTCTTCGCTGTCCACTACACCTCCAATTTTGGTGTCATCTGCAAACTTACTTATGTATAATCCCAGTCAATTTAGGTCTTTAAAATTTGGCAAATTAATTTTTATTTCTTTTTTGTTTATTTCTACAATACAGCCTTTAAACCAGTTTACATCATACATTATTTGACTGGAAAAGCCATTATCTCTTCCAAAATACTGGAAAGCGGCCCCTTTTTCAAGTATTTGCAGAGAAATTAATTCTAAATGAATTTTCTTTAAAATAAAAACTGAGGTGAGAAATTCAGTTTTTGGCAGCATCTATGAAGAGATAAAGAGCATTGATATTGCCCGTCAATGACCTTTCCACGCTGCCTTTTGAGTCTGCTAGATACTCTGTTTTCTAACTGTTGACTTCATAGCGGTATGATAATGGTATGATACAGAGTCAGATTTATTGCAGCCTCTGTATCATATTTGATCTGAAGGTGGTGTTAGAGCCCTCGCTGATGCTTCATTGTTTTACTTTATTCTTTTATCAATTTTGATTTGAGCTCTGAACTGGGAATTGTGACCTAAAGATGACTTTTGGACTGAGTAAGATTTAAAAGGAAAACAAACACAACACGCTTTGGATTATTTGTGAGGCCAGGCCTCACAAATCACTGATTTAACTGCTGTATCATTGGCAGTCATTGGCATTAAGACTGCTTATTTCAACCTCTAACATTTCCTAAGTTCATCCCTATTTTAGTTCATCTGCTGCTGAAATCCTCAGCAGTGTATTTGTTGTTATGAAATAGTGTATTCCAACACTGTTTGAATTCCCAAACCTTCCCTTCTGAAATTTTTGATCATTGAAATTACAGCTGATGCCTGTAACCTAATTTACACCAAGTTCTCATCTCCTATTTGCCCCGTCTCCGCTAACCTACATTAGTTAATCAACTTTCTATTTCAAGAATTTTTAAATTTCTCCATGCACTCAATCTCTATCTCTAAGTTCCTTCAGCCACTCAGATATATTTGTGCACCCCTAATTTTGACTTCTGAAACATCACTGATTTAATTGCTGTATCATTGGCAGTCATACTAAGTGCGAAGCTGCCTAGGAGCTGAACTCTGAAATTCATTTCCTAAAAACCTCAGCTAGTTTTTCTTCTTTGAGGAAGTTCCTTAAGAAGTCCCTTTTTGAACAAGCTTTTGGTGATCTCCTATAATATCTCCTCACATGGCTTGGTGTCAAATTCCCAATTATAATGCTCCTGTAAAGTGCCTGAGGATATTTCATTATGGTAAAGCCACCATGCAAGTACAAGTTGTTGTTGATTTTAAAAGTGATGAAAGAGCACAATAATGAAACAGCCGCCCAGATTACATTCTTCCCAATTTTATTTTCTGGTGACATCAACAGAGAAGATAATTGATCAGAGCTTTCAATAGTCTGGCTGTTTGCGTCTGTCAAACAAGAATCCCCCCCACCCCCACCCCCAATATGTGAAAGAAATGTTGCTTTGCTGTTAGTGGTCAAAGAGGTTCAATTGTTTTTTTAAGCAGTCTTGTGAATTCCAGCAGCAACTTCATTTGTTCAAATCTGTTTTATTTCCATGGAAAAAGGAGTGTAATACTTAATTGTATTTAAAGCCTAAATCAGAACATGTCATCTACATTTCTAAACAAAGTCATGTCATTCATTCAAAAATATAAAACGTACTTCAGGTCTGTTTTTACTGTCATATTCTGCACGCTGATGATAAATCTTAATTTGATCAATTGTACATTTTAGTCACTTAATTTCAGTTACCAAAATGAACAAAATTGATGCCAAAAATATTTTAAAGCAATGTAACATTATTGAAACCTGTCTCTTGCTAATGAATCAACGATAACTTACTTTCTCTGTAATTGGCATTTTGCCAATCAATGCTGTTTGAGATTCTAGCTAGAGGGTGTAATACATTTCAATATTCCATAGATGCTTTGTTTTTAAATACACAAAAACATTGTGTATTAGCTTTAGGGGGTGATTGAGTCCCTGGGGTGGCCTGGTACTATTGCAAAAACTTGTGCCTGTGTAGATATGCTTTTCAGTGTATTTGGTCTACAACTTCAGCTTGTTGTCTGAACAGCATTGTTGCAGAATGCCCCTGTGTTGCTAAAATGAACCCTGAACTGTCCAATGTTCCAACTAACACCTTTGTAAAGGGAAAATTAAAATTGTTAATATGCCAAGAGGGAATTGCTTGATTACTTAAATTAGCTGCCATGTTCTTAGTCATTGTGGATGCCCACTCGTAGTGGCTGTACCTGCATCGAGTTCATTTGTCAAATATGGGGACAAATGCGAGCATCTTTTTTTAACGCATGGGCCCCTGGAAGTGTTGGTCACAGACAAATGGACCATCGTTTACCAGCAGAGAATTTGAGTACTTCCTCCAATTGAATGGTATTCGGCATATAAGGACAACTCCATATCATCCATCATCTAATGGTCTGGCAGAAAGTGCAGTCCAAACTTCGAAGGCAGGCTTAAAGAAACATCATACAGCGTCAGCCAATTATGGGACCACCCTTCATACAACTACAAGGATAGCTCCAGCAGAGTTGCTCAGGGGGTGCGGGGAAGGGAGGGGGCTGGGGTGGTTGGAAGGTGGGTGAATTAGCATCAGGACCGCCAATGGAAGACACAAGACTCCTCCAAGCGACCAAGACGCTTTACTTCAGGTGACAAAGTTTGGTGCCAAAACCACAGAAATGGCCCTGCATGGGTAAGAAACATGGTCAACACGAGGTCAGGTCCAGTGATGCACAAAGTTTGGGTAGATGAAGTGGTCCTCAGCAAACATATGGATGACCTGAAACCTGCAAATCTGCAAACAGGGCAGCAGCAAAACATTTCCCACCTATCAGAACAGGTGGAAATGCTTTTGGAACCCATGGATTTTCGCCCTCAACCTAACGTTGAAGGAATCTCAGAGTCTGAGGTAGTTACAGCAGATGTTGCAGCCTTGATGCCTTTACCACCTGAAGAAGAGGACAAATTTCTTTCAAGAGGTGCTTAGGGCGCAAGAGACAGGCTACAGTTCAGTACACACTGCCTGTATCTGAGGCTGAGTTGGAAAATCCAGACCCAGATGGAAAAACCCAGGAGAGGCTACAAGAAAAGGAACAGGCTTACATCATTGGATTTAGAGGGAAAGGGACGTAGTGATTGTAATGAGCTCAGTCAGGTGGATCTAATAGAATATGAGTTCCCTGAGTGGAGCTGTTAATGTGGTCCAATTGGGGAGCCCTGGCTGACAGATATAACTAGGAGTATCAGGGGTTCTGTTCACTCTGATAGCTGACTGAGGAACCTGGCCAGTGGCAAGTATAATACATGTGTAATTGAGAGGTGACTTAGTCATGACATACCGGCATCAGTGAAGTTATTTCAGATATTCAGACCTGCACTGATCCATATTTCTAGGCTAGACCATTAGAATCTCCTTCCCCTCTGATATAGGGCTGGCTCTCTTCCTCAAAGATGGCTCTTGCAGGTCAGAGCATACCTTCCTCTGGGTCTTCTTGTGCCACAAGTCTTACTGTGAGTTTTTGCCAGGGGTTGGCTTCTAGGTGCTTGTTTTAATTTATCTTGTCCTGGACCTTCACCCTGATCACCCTTCACTATTGCCATGCTGGAGAGGTGTAGCCTCCACATCCTCAGGCACTGAAGTCAAGATGCTGGAAAGGCTGATCAGTACTTTTTCAACAAATAACCCTCAGGCTGGTTGTGACTGGTTTCCCCTGAACCTTTGTGACCTATTTGACCTTGGTTTCCAATGTTCTGCATAACTGATAGCTGCAGGCTGCAGTTCAATTGATTTGGCTAATTTTCTGTTAGGCTTGATATCTATAGCTGTGGGTCAATTTAGGATGTACAATTTTGGGGGTATGGTCATGTGATCACAGTCCCTTCTATTTATCCCTTGAAGCATCTGGTGAAACTAAGACTACAGGCTCAGCCCATGCTCTCATGCAGGCAAGTATCAAGTCTCAGATGGATAGCCTAGCTCCCTGAGTATCTTAGTTCTCCATTGTACATAGACATCAATACCCTATTAACGAACTGTCTTCCTTACACACATCAATAAGCCTAACAGTACTATATACAAATAACTCAATACATAACTTGAGAATTAGCCACTATTTACATATACTGGCTCAACCTCAAGCCTCTTTGGCAATTAGCAGCACTCGATAGAGTAAAATTCATACAGCGCACTAATTAACACGGCCTTTTCATGAAGCAGTCTGGGTTAATTAATTTCTTGGCTCCCAATATAGGAGCATAGAGTCCATAGTTAGTTTCTGGATAAGTTCCTTCCAGCGGATGAATTTAACCATGAGGACGGTGAGGTAGATCAAAGTAAACAGAATGAACACAGCCAAGTATGATAGGAGACATATGGGTATATATGCATGTTTTGAGCCCTAGGCCCAGAGGTCATCCCACCAATTAATCGCTTTGATTTCCCTAGTACCCTTTCAATTTGCTCTGTCTGCTGAATAATAGTAACAAAACATTAGGTTGCGTTTGTAGCGAAGGTGACGATCAAGTGGTATTATTTGCTAAACTATTAATCCGTCGATTCAGCTAATGTTCTGGGGACCTTGGTTCGAACTCTGATGATGGAATTTGAACTCAATAATAAAGAAAATCAGTAATTAAGAATCCACTGATAACTATGAAACCATTGTTGATTGTCGCAAAAACAATCTGTGGTTCACTAATGTCCTTCAGGGAAGGAATTGTGTCAACCTCACCTAGTGTGGCCAACATGTAACTCCAGACCCACAGCAATGTGATTGACTCTCACTTGTCCTCTGAAATGGCTGAGCAATCCACTCAGTTTACCCTACAGAGTCTCAAAGAAATGGAACCAGGTGCTTCACCTGGCATCAACCTCGGCATCGGAAAAGTCCACGGCAGAAACAGCCCTGTTAACTCTGCAAAGTCCTCCTTACTACCATCTAGAGACGAGTGCCAAAATTGGTAGAGCTATCTCACAGACTGGTCAAGCAACAGCCAGACATAGTCATACTCACACAATATTCCAGACACCACTATCACCATCCCTGGATACGTCCTGTTCTACTGGGAGGATAGACTCAGCAGAAGTGGCGGCACAGTGAAATAAAGTCGGGATGGAGTTGGTCTTGGAGTCCTGAATGTTGACCCCATGAAGCACCATGTTTTCAGGCTAAACATGGGCAAGGAAACCTGATTATCACGTACTGTCCTCTCTTGGCTGATAATTCGGTCTTCCTCCATATTGAACAACACTTGGAGAAAGCACTGAGGACGTTAGTGGCACAAAATGTACTCTGCATAGGTATGTGAGTAACCACCATCAAGAATGACTTGGCAACAGTACTACTACTAGTACTGATCAAGCTGGTCGGGTGCGAAAAGACATAGCTGCTAGACTGAGTCTGCAGCAAGTGGTGAGAGAACCAACAAGAGTGAAAAGTATATTTGACCTCATCCTTACCTATCTGTCAGCTGCAGATGCATCTGTCCATTACAGTATTGGTAGGAATGTTTGTGTTTTTGGAGACAAAGTCCTGCTATCACATGGAGAATAACCTCCCTAATGTTGTATGGCACTGTCACCATGCTAAATGGGAGAGACTTGAAACAAATCTAACAATTCAAGACTGAGCATCCATGAGGTGCTATTAGCTATCGACAGCAGCAGAATTGTTCTCCAGCACAACATGCAACCTGGTTCGGCATATCCCCTACTCAACCATTAACATCAAGCCAGTGGATGAACCCTGGTTCAATGGAGAGTGCAGGAGGGCATGTCAGGAGCAGCACCAGGCATACCTGAACATACTTTCAATAGGTGAAGCTACCAAACAGGATTATTTGAATGCCAAATAGTGTTAGCAGCAAGTATACATAGAGCTAAGCAATCCCACAATCAACAGATCAGATCTAAGCTCTGCAGTCATGTCACATCCATTCATGAATGGTAATGGATGATTAAACAACTCACAGGAGGAGGACGGCTCCACAAATATCTCCATCTTTAATCATGGAAGAGCCCAACACATCATTGTGAAAGATAAGGCTGAAGCATTCACAGCAATCTTCAGCAAAAAGTGCAAGATTCAGTTCGGCTTCCTCCAGTGGTCACCAGCATTACAGATATCAGTCTTCAGCCAATTTGATTTGCTCCATGTGATATCAAAAAACGGTTGGAGACACTGGATACTGCAAAGTTTAGAGGCAGTGACAGCAATAGTACCGAAGATTTCTGGTCCAGACCTTGCTGTTCTCCTAGTCAAAGTCTTCCAGTACAGTTACAACACTGGCATCTACTTGAAAAATGGAGAAAATTGCCCAGAAATGTCCTGTGCATAAAAAGCAGGACAAACCAAACCTAGACAATTATCGCCCCATAAGTCTACTCTCAATCATCAACAAAGTGATGGAGGTGCCATCAAGCACATGCTCAGCAATAACCTGAATCTTGGTTCTGCTAGATCACTAAGCTCCTGACCTCATCACAGCATTGGTTCAAACTTGGGGAAAAAAGCTTAATTCCAGTGGGGAGGTGAGAGCAACAGCCCTTGGTACCAAGGTTGCATTCAACTGAGTGTGGCATTGATGAGCCCTATCAAAACTGAAATCAATGGGAATTCGGGGGCAAATTCTCAGTTGGTTGAAGTCATACCTGGTACATAGAAAGATGGTTATGGTTATTGGAAGTCAGTCATCTCAGCTCCAGGACATGTCTGCAGGAGTTCCTCAGGGCAGTGTCCTCCACCCAACCACCTTCAGCTGCTTTAGCAATGATCATCCCTCCATCATAAGATCAGAAGTGGAATGATGATGTCCATGTTCAGCACCATTCACAGCTCCTCAGATACTGAAGCAGTCCATGTTCAAATGCAAATCTGGGCAATATCTAGGCTTGGGCTGACAAGTGGCAAGTAACATTTGCACCACACAAACACTAGGCTCTGACCATCACCAATAAGAGACAATCTAATCACTGCCCCTTGACATTCAAGGGTTTAACCATCACTGATTTCCCCATTACTAACATCCTGGAGGGGAGGTTACCATTGACTAGAAACTCAACTGGACTCACCACATAAACACAATGTCTTCCAGGCTGGTCAGAGGCTGGGAATCCTGTAGCGAGTCACTCACCACCTGACCTTCCAAAACCTGTCCACCATCTATAAGGCAATCAGGAGTGTGATGCATTACAGTGCACTTTCCGGGATAGTTGCTGCACCAGCAACACTCAAGAAGCTTGACACTATCCAGGACAAAGTAGCTGCTTGGTTGGCACTACATCCACATGCATCCACTCCTTCCACCACCAACCCTCAGCAGCAATGTGTGCTATCTAAAAGATGCACTGCAAAAATTCACCAAAGATCCTCGGACAGCACTTTCCAAATTCATGACCACTTTCACCATGAAATACAAGGACAATAGAAACATGGCAACACCACTACCTTCAAGTTCCCCTTCAAGCCACTCACCATCCTGACATGGAAATGTATCACCTTTCCCTCATTGTTGCTGGGTCAAAATCCTGCAATTCTCTCCCTAATAACATTGTGGGTCAACTCACAACAGGTGAAGAAGGCAGCTCGCTACCACCTTCTCAAGGGCAACTAGAGATGGGCAATAAATGCTGGCCAGTCAGCGATAAGCATGTTCCACAAAGGATTTTTGAAAAATGTCACTTGTGTCTGGATCTGCTGTAATATTTCTGTTAATATTTCAATGCCCATGTCATACTTCTCCCAATAATCTCTGAAAATATATCCAAGTTCGCCACTGACATTGACCAAGATTTTACTCCTGCTGTGGACATCTGTAAGCTCGATTAGGCCTACCCTGGCTGGTATATGTGGCCTAATACAAAAGTGGTGTTTTGGATGTTAGATGTGAAAGTCCCATACTGGTAATGTTTTAGGGAAGTTGTAATGCTACATTCATCCTCCCCCAAACACTACCCTAGTGATGTCTGTGTTTAGGCTCCAGCTCTCTACATCTGTGCGGAAACCACACAAGGCATCTTCATTTGAATATGTGGATCGGGGCATAAATTACATCTTTTGTTTATTGAATTTTAATTAGAGTGGTACCTATGAACCCTCCCTCTTTCCCAACAGTGTATACCAAGGTGCCGTCGTATTCTAACCATGCTCCCTCTTGGATAATGCCAACACTTTACACCTTGAAGAATTGTAACCCATTTTGATTTGGCTGTATGATTGGGGCCATCACTGTGGCTTGTCCTGGGGTCCCCTTACAACTGTTGTTAAGCTGGACCTTGGTCAATTGTCATAATTAACTATTTGAAATACTGGGATGTATCTTCTCTTAACAAGTGCTATATCTGTTCATCAGTGGTCCAAATGTGACCTGTCCTTCTTAGCCTACCTGGAGGTTCTCCCTCAACTGTTCAATCATCCACTGCCCATATATGCGCCAAGGGACCTATTCTGCTGCCTACTGTCAATATCTATCTTTCCTGATAGTCTTGTTTATGGTCCAGGTTGCCCTTTTAGCATGATTATTCAGTGTTGGTCTGCCTGATTTTCTTTTATTCCCTGCTTGGCGGGGGACTGTTAGTGACTGTCCAAGATGATCCAAGGTCTGTTTGACTTGCTGGGTTAAAAGTTTGAGTTTATTATCCACATTAGCCAAATCAAGGCTATCAACTGTGGACAGTTGTGCTCTGTTGCCAAATCACTGGACACATCTTTTGCTATGCCCCACCGGTGTGGATCACAGTCTTGTTTGTGTCAATCCCTGTTTTTCATCCAAATAGCCTCTAAGCCAAATACAAGTATAATTTCAGAAGTTGGAAAGGGCGCTATGTTGGCAGCTGCATTCCGGATAATTCTAACATGTCACTGGTACCAATTTATGGTAAGTAATATATATTGTCATACAGAGTTTTGCCTGTGTGTTTTAAAACCACCCATTTTATGGTCCTGGTTTAGTCATAGAATCATAGAATCCCTACAGTATGGAAGCAAGTCATTTGTCCCATTGAGTCACACTGACCATCTGTAGAGCATCCCATCCAGATCCATCTCTCTACCCTATCCCTATCACCCTGGCTAATCCACCTAACCTACACATTCCTGAACTGTGGCAGGAACCGGAGCACCTGGAGGAAACCCACACAGAATCAGGGAGAATGTGCAAACTCCACACACAGAGTAGCCTGAAGATGAAATTGAACCCAAGTCCCTGGCGCTGTGAGGCAGCAGTGCTAACCAGTGAGCCACCATGTCACTCCTGAACAAACATTTGTCCTGAACAAATGTGTAGGAATGCACTTCTGGCTGGATTCCCATTTCTAATTTAATTAGAAATGGGAAATTAGCATCACCAAGGGGAAGAATAGGCAGAGAGCAGATGAACGCAAAAGAACTAGCGGCCTGAAGTGCATATACTTTGATGCAAGGAGTATAGTAGGTAAGGCAGATGAACTTAGGGCTTGGATTAGTGCCTGGGAGTATGACATTATTGCGATTAAAGAGACTTGGTTGAAGGAAGGACATGATTGGCAATTAAATGTTCCAGGATATAGATGCTTCAGACAGGACAGGAAGGGAAGTAAAAGTGGGGAAAGAGTTGCATTGTTGGTCAGGGATGATATCATGGCTGTGCTAAAGGAGGACACTGTGGAGGGCTTGAGCAGTGAGGCATTATAGGTGGAGCTGAGAAATAAGAAGGGTGCAGTTACATTGATGGCGCTTTATTACAGGCCTCCTAACAGTGAGTGTGAGGTAGAAGAACAAATAGGTAAACAGATTATGGAAAGATGTAGAGGCAACAGGGTGGTGGTGATAGGAGATTTTAATTTACCCAACATTGACTGGGATACACTTAGTGTCAGAGGTCTGGATGGGGCAGAACTTGTAAGGATCATCCAGGAACGTTTTCTAGAGCAGTATGTCAATAGTCTGACAAGGGAAGTGGCCATATTGGACCTGGTGTTAGGGAATGAGCCAGGCCAGTTGATAGAAGTTGCAGTGGGGGATTTCATTGAGAATAGTGACCACAATTCTATAAGTTTTAGCATACTCGTAGACAAAGGTGAAAATGGTCCTAAGGGACAAGTGCTAAACTGGGTCAAGGCCAATTATGTCAAAATCAGGCAGGAGCTGGGAAATGTGGATGGGGGCAGCTATTTGAAAGGAAGTCCATCTTTGATATGTGGGACCCTTTTAAAGATAGGTGTGACCCTTTTAAAAAAAGGGATAGGAAAGACAAGAAATGGTGTGACTAGCTAAGAATCCCCTCTGCCCCCTGTTGACAGCATCTACATCCTTCCTATAATTATGCAACCAGAACTGGATACAAAATTCCAGCTAATGTCTAACCAGGGTTTTACAGAGCTGCAGCAAAACGTCCCGGCTCTTAAACTCAATCCCACTATTAATGAAAGCCAAAGTACCATATGCCTTCTTAACAACCCAATCAACTTGGGTGGCAACTTTGAGGGATCTATACATGGACTCCACTGTTCCTCCACACTGACAAGAATCCTGCCTTTAACCCTGCAATCAGCATTCAAATTCAACCTTCCAAAATGAATCACTTCGCATTTATCCAGGTTGAACTCCATCTGCCACTTCTCAGCATTGCTCTGCATCCTGTCAATGTCATGTTGTAACCTGCAACAGCCCACGACACCATCTACAATACCACCGAGCTTTGTGTCATCGACATATTTACTAACCCACCTTTCCGCTTCTTCATCCAAGTCATTTATAAAAGCTATGAAGAGCAGAGGCCCAAGAACAGATCAAGGAATTAGGTGGTGGGATTTCCTCCACTAAATTTGGCTGCGTGATCTCACCCACGAAGTTAACTAGTGTTTCTGGTCCTTCTAGCAGCATAGACTGGAGTCTTGAGTCTGGCTTATGTGGCAGTGCTAACTACAAGGGTACCCTGCAGCCTCTTGCAAAGTGCCTGTATGTCCACTATTGCAGCGGCAGCTGTTACCTTGGACCTCCCTACTGATTCCCCTCTCACTGGGGGGATAGCTGTATGGAGGTAATTGGCTCTGATAATAGATTCCCTTGTTTCAGTTCTCCCCTTCATTCCCAGGGGGCCAAGGTTTGTGGTTTAATGAGTGCATTTTTATCTTGCCTTATTTGGGGTTCTCTGATTCATGAACCTCTTTCTCCCATGCTCCGGACACCCTTCTTATCACTCATCATTCTGTGGTGATGTTCTCCGTTGCATCAAAATTTTTGCATGATTTCTTTGCTGCCTCAGCAGCATGTGAAACATGTGTTTGGGTCCAATTTACCCTGTTTTGCAGTGTCTGCAAAGTCCGGCCTAGGTTATAGAGATTTTTGTGAACTGCTATTGGGTGTTCTCCCTTTCACTGCCTACACTTACTTAATTCCTTCACGCATCTCCCATATTATATCTTACAGTGCCTAGGCTTGCCATTTTCTTGGCCTGCAGATCCCCTCCTCCTATTTTCAGAGGATTGGGTAAGGCAAAATGCTTTACAAGGTTCAGACACATTAACATTAATTTTACCTTCAACACTTCGACGTTGATGGACGTCAGCTATGGATTCAATTGCGGGGATTTTCTTGGCTATCTCCAATTGCACCTCCAGTGGCAGTCTGCACTCCAGTCTCAGCTCCAGCATCACCCCAGGTTCTACCTCCCAGTGCTGCTGTGTTTTTACTATTCCCCCGGACCTCCCCCTTACTGAGGGTGAAAGTTCGGTCCTCAGCAAAGGCCTCCTGGATTAATGCGTTTGACATGCATTGCAACATCAAACATTTCTTCCTCCACCTACGGACCCACCTTTTCAATTCAGACTCCCACCCTCCCACCTTCTCCTGCCTCCAACATAGCCCATCCACCTGGACACCCCGTGCTGGCCTGTTACCCACCCTGAACATCTTCATTTCTAACAAGACCTGCAAAGGACCTCTGCTGTTTTATATCTTCAGAACAATTCACTCACTGACCAAATGCTTTTTCCCCACTATATTGGACATAAAAGAACGTAAGTTGAACAAAATCTCATATATTTACCTCAATACTTGGGTTTCCTCAACCATTCCAGAACCTTCTTCTGGCCCCTGGAACTACTTGGATGCCATTAGCCACACGGCTGCTCCAGCCACAACCACCATAGTGAATTATGACATCATTTCCGCCCTCGTCGCCCCACAGACCACAGCCAGTGCCAACCATGCTGCAGTGGTCCAGATCGCCGTCCAGACAGCCACCTCCACAATCACCGGGAAGATGACCACCTCCACGACCGCTGCAGGATCCACTGCTGCTGCCGAATGCCACAGAATCCACTGCCACCGCAAGATCTTTCCCTTCTCCCCCGTTTGTTAAGTCTCTCATCTGTTAGAATGACCATGTTAGCTTCACTACTTTCATATGTAAATCACAAAACTTTTTTAAAAGTTACATTCTCAGGTTAATTTTAACAATTAGTGTCTGTGCCATAATGTTTAGACTGATTCTAATCTAAAAAAATAAGTTAACAGACTCTTACACGGATTCATGCAGTTTTTGAGCAAAGTACAACGTAACTTTGCAAGAACAAATTCACCTCATAAGCGTTTATGTATATGTGTGCATGTGGGTGGGTGTGTGTGTGCATGTGGGTTTGTGTGTGTGTCTGGAGCGGGGGTATGTGAGTGTCTGTGAGAGAGAGTGTATATACGTGTGTGTGTGAATGTAAAGGGGTCTAAGTCTGTGAGAGGGTGCATGTGTGTGTGTGTGTGTATGCGTGTGTGTAGGAGTGTGTGTGAGCCTCTGTGTCTTACAATTGTGTACTCCACAACCACCTGATGAAGAAGCAACGCTCTGAAAGCTAGTGCTTCCAATTAAACCTGTTAGACTATTACCTGGTGTTGTGTGATTTTTAACTTTGTACACCCCAGTCCAACACCAGCATCTCCAAATCATGACAACCCAGGTCAAATTCACCTGGGCTATCTCAGACATCTCCCTCCCCTTCCTGGACCTTTCCATCTCCATCTCCAGTGACTGACTAACCACGGACATCTACTACAAGCTCACCGACTCCCACAGCAACCTGGACCACACCTCCTCCCACCCTACCTCCTGTAAAAAAGCTATCCCTTTTCCCAATGCCTCTGTCTCCACTGCATCTGTTCCCAGGATGACCAATTCCACCTGAGAAAACCCCAGATGGCCTCATTCTTCCAAGATTAGAATTTCCCTTCCCATGTGTTCGCGATGCCCTCCAATGTATCTCCTCCACCACCTCTGCCCTTGAACCTCATCCTTCCCAATGCAACAAGGACAGAAACTCCCTGGTCTTCACCTTCCACTCCACCAACTCCGCATACATCGCATCATCCTCTGCCACTTCTGTTAGCTACAAACGGACTCCATGACCAGGGATATATTTCCCTCGCCACCTCTATCAGCGTTCCGGAGAGATCATTCCATCTGCAGCTCCCTTGTCAGGTCTTCATCCCCACCCCCTCACCAGCCCACAGTCCACTCCTGGCACCTTCACCTGCCACCGCAGAATGTGCAAAACCTGCGCCCACACCTCCCCCCTCACCTCCATCCAAGGCACCAAAGGATCCTTCCATATCCAACAGAAATTTACCTGTACCTCCACCAAAGTACTCATTGCTCCCGATGTAGTCTCCTCTACATTACATTACAGGACACCAACCATCAAATCAATTCAGAAAACATCTGTGGGATACCTGCACCAACCAACCCCACCATTCCGTGGTTGAATACTTAACTCCCCCTCCTCCTTTGCCAAGGACATGCAGGTGGATTCTTAGAACAGCTGGTGCTGGACCCTACCAGGGAGAAAGCAATTCTGGATCGGGTATTGTGCAATGAACCAGAATTGATCAGGGACCTCGAAGTGAAGGATCCATGAGGAGGTAGTGACCATAATACAATAAGCTTCAATCTGCAATTTGAAAGGGAGAGGGTACAATCGGTAGTGACAATATTTCTGTTGAATAAAGGGAACTATGGAGTTATGAGGGAGGAGCTGGCAAAAGTTCAATGGTGCAATACCTTAGCAGGGATGACAGTGGAGGAACAATGGCAGATATTTCTGGGTATAATGCAGAAGATGCAGGATCAGTTCGTTCCAAAAAAGGAAGAGAGATCCTATGAGAGGCAGGGGTGGCCTTGGCTGACGAGGGAAGTTAAGGAACATATAAAGTCAAAAGAGAAAAAGTATAACATAGCAAAGATGAGTGAGAAAACGGAGGACTGGGAAGCTTTTAAAGAACAACAGAGGTTTACTAAGAAGGAAATACGCAGAGAAAAAATGAGGTACGAAGGTAAACTGGCCAAAAATATAAAGGAGGATAGTAAAAGCTCTTTTAGGTATGTCAAAGGGAAAAGAATGGTTAAGACTAAAATTGGGCCCTTGAAGACAGAAACAGGGGAATATATTATGGGGGAACAAAGAAATGGTAGAAGAGTTGAATTGGTACTTCAGATCTGTGTTCACTATGGAAGACACAAGCAATCTCCAAAAGGTAACAGTGGCTGAAGGACCTGAACTGAAGGGAATTTGTATTTGCCAGGGATTGGTGTTGGAGATACTGTTATGTCTGAAGGCTGATAAGTCCCTGGGGCCTGATGGTCTACATCCCAGGGTACTGAAGGAGGTGGCTCTAGAAATCGTGGATGCGTTGGTGATTATTTTCCAGAGTTCAATAGATTCAGGATCAATTCCTGCAGATTGGAGGGTGGCTAATGTTGTACCACTTTTTAAGAAAGGAGCGAGAGAGAAAGCAGGATATTAGAGACTAGTTAGTCTGACCTCAGTGGTGGGAAAGATGCTGGAGTCAATTATAAAGGATGAAATTACGACACATCTGGATAGCAGTAACAGGATAGGTCAGAGTCAGCATGGATTTATGAAGGGGAAATCATGCTTGACTAATCTTCTGGAATTTTTTGAGGATGTAACTCTGAAGATGGACAAGGGAGATCCAGTAGATGTAGTGTATTTGGACTTTCAGAAAGCCTTTGATTAAGTCCCACATTGGAGGTTTGTGAGCAAAATTAGGGTGCATGGTATTGGGGGCAAAGTACTGATTTGGATTGAAAATTAGTTGGCTGGAAACAAAGAGTAGTGATAAATGGCTCCCTTTTGGAATGGCAGGCATTGACCAGTGGTGAACCGCAGGGATCAGTGCTGGGACTGCAGCTTTTTACAATATATATTAATGATATAGAAGATGGTATTAATAGGAACATTAGCAAATTTGCTGATGATACAAAGCTGGGTGGCAGGGTG
This sequence comes from Chiloscyllium punctatum, assembly GCF_047496795.1. NCBI lineage: Eukaryota > Metazoa > Chordata > Chondrichthyes > Orectolobiformes > Hemiscylliidae > Chiloscyllium > Chiloscyllium punctatum. Next base: position 65,976,330 of record NC_092742.1, read on the forward strand.
AAATGTGAGGAGGATGTTCGGAGATTACAGGGTGACCTGGACAGGTTAGGTGAGTGGACAGATGCATGGCAGATGCAGTTAATGTGGATAAATGTATGGTTATCCACTTTGGTGGCAAGAACAGGAAGGCAGATTACTACCTAAATGGAGTCAAGTTAGGTAAAGGGGCAGTACAAAGAGATCTGGGTGTTCTTGGACACCAGTCAATGAAGGCAAGCATGCAGGTACAGCAGGTAGTGAAGAAAGCTAATAGCATGCTGTCCTTCATAACAAGAGGGATTGAGTATAGGAGCAAAGAGGTTCTTCTGCAGCTGTACAGGGCTCTGGTGAGACCGCACCTGGAATATTGTGTGCAGTTCTGGTCTCCAAATTTGAGGAAAGACATTCAGGCTATTGAGGGAATGCAGCGTAGGTTCATGAGGTCAATTCCTAGAATGGCGAGAATATCATGTGGAAAGGTTGGAGCAACTGGGCTTGTATACCCTTGAGTTTAGAAGACTGAAAGGGGATCTGATTGAGACGTATAAGATTATTAAAAGATTGGACACTCTGGAGGCAGGAAACATGTTTCTGCTGATGGGTGAGTCCCGAACCAGAGGACACAGCTTAAAAATAAGGGGTAGGTCATTTAGGACAGAGATGAGGAGAAACCTCTTCACCCTGAGAGTGGTGGGTGTGTGGAATGCTCTGCCTCAGAGGACAGTGGAGGCCCAGTCTCTGGATTCGTTTAAGAAAGAGTTGGATAGAGCTCTCAAGGATAGTGGAATCAAGGGTTATGGAGATAAGGCAGGAACAGGATATTGATTGAGGATGATCAGCCATGATCATAATGAATGGTGGTGCAGGCTCGAAGGGCAAAATGGCCTACTTCTGAAGAAGGGCTCATGCCTGGAACGTCGATTCTCCTGCTCCTTGGATGCTGCCTGACCTGTTGCGCTTTCCCAGCAACACAATTTCTACTCTAGTACCTATTGTCTATTGTCCTGGGCTTCCTCCATCGCAAAACCCTTACCACTTGACGCCTGGAGGAAGAACGCCTCATATTCCACCTTGGAAACGACTGTGCAATCACACTGGATTAATGTGGATTTCACCAATTTCCTCATTCCCCCCCCCGCCAAAAAATTATCCCAGTTCCAAGTGTCTAACTCAACACCGCCCTTGTGACCTGTCCATCACCTTTCCCACCTTTCCGCTCCAACCTTCTCCCCCACCTTCATCTACCTATCGCATTGTCAGCTACCTTCCCCCCCAACACTGCCACCCTCCCATTTATCTCTCAGCCCCCAGGCACACCAGCCTCATTCCTGATGAATAGCTTATGCTTGAAATGTCGATTCTCCTGCTCCTTGGATGCAGCCTGACCTGCTGTGCTTTTCCGGCTCCACACCCTCGGCTCTGTTCTCCAGCCTCTGTAGTCCTCACTTTTTCCTAACCAACTCAGCTAAATGTTGCATATTTTCAATTTTCCAGTACACTCTGAGACTGTTATCTAGTTATATATGACACAGGTTCTTGTAAGCTCTTGGTGCAGAATAGCATTCACTCTCTCTTAAAGGTACAGTACATGCCTTCAACTTCATAACACTTTGATGTACTCCTTTTTTTCTCTGTCTCCTTCCTGCCTGTTTCTTGTCTCTGTGCTACAATATACCATATCTTTCATATTTTGTCCATTAGCTCCACTATTTTGTTTATTGCCTCAATCATTACCAGTTATGACTCAGACCAGCACAGTTCAGGTTTAGAGAATTCCAACAATGCAGCCCCCACTTTCTCCCGTACTGGTACCAGTGGCCCATGAACTGAAACCCACTTCTTCCACATTAGACTTTGAGCCACGTACTTATTTCTCTCATTTCAAGTACCCTGTGATACTTTACAAGCAGCTTTGCTGATAATCCAGATGTTATAACCTTTGAAATTCTGCTTTTCAATTTAATGCCAAGTTCCTCATGCTCCCAATGCAGTACCCCTTTCGTAGTTCTACCTATATCACTTCTATCTGCATGGGGCCACGAACACTAAATCCTCCCCCTACCACTGCAAGTTTCTTTCCAGCCCAAAACCTGGCAGTGGATAGGGAACACAGCCATCGGGAGTCTCGCTCTTTGGTGCAGAGAATTGTGTCCCCCACCCCCCGACTATATTATCTTCTTCTTCTTATTCCTTTTCTTTTCTGCCTATTCCTACTTCTACAACTATTACTATTGCTAAGCAACAATAACAAGGTTCCTTGAATATCACCTCCCCCCCCCCCCCCAACTTTACTGTCTTCCTGTAGGATGGGTCCATCGTCAGTTTGCACATTTGCCCTGCAGCTCACTACTCCTATCCAATCAAGCTGAGACAGAATCAAGCCGCTGGCCAATTTGCAGAGTTTGATACTCCTGTTCTCTGGGTTCCCTTCCCTACCTTACTCAGAGTTACAACTTCCAATTACAGTTGACTGACAGAATGAGAAGTTCCTACCACAAGTGGTGTGTCTATATCCTGATACAAATATTGCAAGTAACTTTTCCCTCCCTGATGTGTCGCAGTGTTTGCTCTTTAGCTTCTAGCTCAGAAAATCTGAACTGAAGCTACTTTAACTTCAAACACTTAGTGCAGATATGTTTCACCTGGAAACAATGGTATTCAGGAGGTCCCACATGCTGCAACATTGACCTATCAGCTGAACTGCCAACCTTCATGAGTTTGAATTACTTAATTATATTATTCATTTATTTATTTTGTCTTTAATATATTTTAGTATCCAAATTGGTGCTAAAGTTAGGATGTTCAAATTTAAGCAAAGAAAAGACCTTAATCACTTAGCAGAAACTCAGCTAACAGCTAGCTTCTTTCTCTATAGCTCCATGAATCGAGCTGTTTTTCTGACTGCCTGCCTCAGGGTCTTTATCTTGTCTGCAACTCCTCCACCAAGGGTGCATGATGGCACAGTGGTTAGTACTGCTGCCTCAAATATTAGGGATCCAGGTTCAGTTTCAGCATAAGGCAATTGTCTCCATGGATTATTCACTGTTCTCCCCTTGTCTGAGTGGGATTTTTCAGGGTACTCTGGTTTCCTCCCACAGTCCAAAGATAGTAGGTAGATTGGCCAAGCTAAATTTCCCCCTAGTATCCAGGGTGATGCAGGTCACATGGATTAGCCTTGGTTTAAATAAAAGAACCCCATGCAGTGTTATGGGGATTAGATGAGGAAATGGGTCTGGGTGGAGTGTTTTTTGGAGTGTTGATGCAGACTCGACAGGCCGAATGGCCTCTTTCTCCACTATAGTCATTCTGAGTTCCACTGACTATAGGGAAATGGGATAATAAATAGAGTATTTCTCTCTGATAAACTTAAAGTGTCAAGATTTTGATTAACTAATCAGAATTATGAGAGTATGAATCTATTTATTAGGAATAAAGAAATTCAAGGAAAATTAGTGTAAGTTTATTGCAGAGTGACATGATTTCTTTGAAGGCACTTTTCCCACAGAGTAGCACTTAATGTATCCTAAATTTATGTAATTATATAAGATGACATGGGACATTTCCAGATGCTAACTTGAATGCTAATACACAAGTTGAAGGCAGGATTACAACAGGAACAACTTGAAACAGCGTAACACTTGTTTCAGCAACTGGAGACAGAGTTGCAGTTTGTTTTTATTAAAATGTACATAATTTACTGCAAATCTGTAACTGTGACTCTCCTGTTCAATAATAATCTGAAATTTTAAAGAACGCATCATGTGTCTTATATTGTATATTCTGCTTACTTCTGTTCACAGGAAAAGGGTCAATAACAAATTTACTTTAAAAACAGGTTAACTTCCATTTGGATGCCTGAGTTAACATCTGGCCAACTTAATCGAGTTACCTGATGAAAGACTGAGATGGGTAATGAAGGTGTTACAGTAATAGATGTATGTTTAAAAGGCATTTGATAAAATAAGATGTTGGTCAGGCTAGTAGGGAGAAGGTATTTCCTCCAGCAATTAGGTTTTTAACAAGAGTCCAAATTTGATATCCCAGACTTTTGACATTTTTATCCAATACTTAATGGTTTGAAGTACCCATGTCAAGCATTGTGAGTATAACTCACTCATTACATTAGTACTATTAAGTGATGCTCCATAAGCATGTTTTGCAATATTAGAACTTGACACTACAGCAGAAAACTGAAGGTGGAAAAGATTACAAAGCAAATTAATACTTTTAGTGAAGTGATCATACGTTGAATTTAGCATTCTCTGCAATTTTGTAAGCAATCAGAAATATTTATGGCTCTTGCCAATAGTGTGGCAGTATGAAAACTCAGTTTAAATGCTTCTTGAATATGTTTATAATAGTTCTCATGGAAGTTATTATATGGCTGAATCTCTGCTAAAATGAGAAGTTCAGATCAAAAATCTTTACATCTGTTTGGTAAATGAAGAGCAGTTGCAAAACACCATTGAACGTCAGAGGGTGAATGTTCCTACATTACAATAAACAGGGATGAATGTTTCTTTCTTTGATAAAATGTTTTTTTGGAGAGATTCATGGTGAGCAGTTTGCTATAGCCCATGTCAGTGTTTTTCTCACAATCATCCTCCCTTCAGCTTATTAACTAGATACTATGGCACAAAGCTCATTGAATCATGGGAGGTACTCACAGCTTCAGGACTTTGCAACATTCCACAGCACTTCAAATGCTGCAAACCACAATCCGCCCTGCACTCTTATCCTGAACAACAGGGCCCAAAGGGCAACTTAGCTCCTTGCTTTGCTGACAGGGATCTGAAGCTGCTTTTGGACAGGGTCATCAAAAAGAGTACAGTGTCTTTTTCTGCTGACTGACAAAGGAGACCATGCCACCAGCTGGACACAGAGCTGACTGAGTCAGTACAATGACCTGGGTTAACAGAAATGCCTATCACTGTAGGAAGAAAGTCAATGATTTTCTGAACATCACTGCGAGATATGCATATGGATCTGCATTCAATCACTGTAGCCATTGGTGCTCAGCAGCATTGGTAAGGTGAGAAAGGGACAAGGGACCTTAACTGTACTCCAGGTGGTCCTTCCAGAAGGCACCTAAAGGGAGGAGGAACAACACGCAGAGTCCATAAGACCATAAGAAATAGGAGTGGAAGTAAGGCCATTCAGCCCATTGAGTCCACTCTGCCATTCAATCATGGCTGATGGGCATTCCAACGCCACTGTCCCCATATTCCTTAATTCCTTGCGAGATTAAGAATTTATCAATCTCTACCCTGAAAACATTTAACTACCTGGCTTCCACTGTGCTCCATGGCAGTGAATTCCACAGGCCCACCACTCTCTGACTGAAGAAATGTCTTCTCATTTCCATTCTAAATTGACCCCCTCTAATTCTAAGACTACAAGTCCTAGTATCCCCACCTGACAGAAATAATTTCCCAGCGTCCACCCTTTCTAAGCCATGCATTATCTTGTATGTTTCTATTAGATCTCCCCTCAACCATCTAAACTCTAACTAATACAATCCCAGGATCCTCAGCCATTTATCGTATGTTAGGCCTACCATTCCAGGGATCATCCATGTGAATCTCCGCTGGACATGCTCCAGTGCCAGTATGTCGTTCCTGAGGTGTGTGGCCCAAAACTGGACACAGTATTCTAAATGAGGCCTAACTAGAGCTTTATAAAGTCTCAGTAGCACATCGCTGCTTTTATATTCCAACCTTCTTGAGATAAATTATATTTGCTTTCTTAACCACGGACTCAACCTGCAAGTCAACCTTTAGACAATCCTGTACTAGCACTCCCAGATCCCTTTGTACTTTGGCTTTATGAATTTTCTCATCGTTTATAAAATAGTCCATGCCTGTGTTCTTTTTCCAAAGTGCAAGATCTTGCATTTGCCTACATTGAGTTTCATTAGCCATTTCCTGGACCATTCTCCTAAACTGTCTAAATCTTTCTGTAGCCTCCCCACCTCCTCAGAATTACCTGCCTGTCCACCTAACCTCGTATCATCGGTGAACTTCACCAGAATGCCCCCTTCGACCAGATCATTAATATATAAAGTGAACAGCTGCGGCCCCAACACTGAACCCTGCGGGACACCACTGGTCACCAGGTGCCATTTCATAAAAGAACCTTTTATCCCAACTCTGTGCCTTCTGTCAGACAGCTGATCCTCAATCCATCATGGGTGGCAAGGTGGCACAGTGCTTAACACTGCTGCCTCACAGCGCGAGACCTGGGTTCAATTCCAACCTCGGGAAACTGTCTGTGTGGAGTTTGCACATTCTCCCCGTGTCTGCATGGGTTTCCTCCGGGTGCTCCGGTTTCCTCCCACAGTCCAAAGATGTGCAGATTAGGTGAATTGGCCATGCTAAATTGCCTGTAGTGTTAGGTGAAGGGGTAAATGTAGGGGAATGGGTCTGGGTGGGTTGCTCTTTGGAGGGTTGGTGTAGACTTGTTGGGCCGAAGGGCCTGTTTCCACTCTGTAAGTAATCTAATTATTTCATTAGCTCACCTCGAACACCATGGGCCCTCACCTTACTCAGCAGCCTCCAATGAGGCACCTTATCAAAGGCCTTTTGGATGTCTGGGTAGATAACATCCACTGGTCTAACCTGTTGTTACCTCTTCAAAGAATTCTAACAGGTTTGTCAGGCACGTCCTCCCCTTACTAAATCTATGCTGACTTATTCTAATTCAACCCTGCACTTCCAAGAATTTAGAAATCTCATCCTTAACAATGGATTCTAGAAGTTTACCTGCAACGTGGTTAGGCTAATCTGCCTATAATTTTCCATCTTTTGTCTTGATCCTTTCTTGAACAATAGGGTTACAACAACGATTTTCCAACTATCTGGGACTTTCCCTGACTCCAGTGATTTTTGAAAGATTACAACCGACGCCTCCACTATTTCCTCAGCCACCTCCCTCAGAAGTCTAGGGTGTAGCCCATCCAGGCCAGGAGATTTATCAATTTTATCAAGTTTATCAAGTTTAGCTTATCAAGTACTTTCTCCTTTATAATGGCCACCATACTGAACTCTGCCCCTTGATTCTCCCTAATTGATGGGATATTACTCATGTCTTCCATTGTGAAAACTGACACAAAGTACTTATTAAGCTCTTCAGCTATTTCCTTATCTCCCATCACTAGCCTTCCTCCATCAATTTAGAGTGGCCCAATCTCTACTTTTGCCTCTTGTTTGTTTCTTAAGTATTGAAAGAAACTTCGACTATCATTTCTAATATTACTGGCTAGCTTACCTTAATATCTGATCCTCTCCTTCCTTATTTCTCTCTTTGTTATCCTCTGTTTGTTTTTGTAGTCTTCCCAATCTTCTGATTTCCCAGTGCTCTTGGCCACTGTATAGGCTGCCTCTTTTTCTGTGATACATTTCCTGAGTTCCTTCGTCAGCCATGGTTGTCTAATTACCACTGGGTAATCTTTCTTTTCTTTGGGATGTACCTCTATACTGTATCCACACCCAGAAATTCCTGCCACTGTTGCTCTACTGTCTTCCCAACTAGGCTCTGCTTCCAGTCAATGTTCGTCAGTTCCTCTCTCATGCTCCTGTAATTACCTTTATTTAGCTGTAACACCATTGAATCTGATTTTGCCTTCTCTCATTCGACTGCAGACTGAACGCTACCATATTATGATTGCTGCCTCCTAAGTGTTCCCTTACTTTAAAATCTTTTATAAAGTCCGACTTATTACATAGCACTAAGTCCAGAATAGCTTGCTTCCTTGTGTGCTCCATCACAAGTGTTCCAAAAAGCCATTGTGTAAGCATTCCATGAATTCCCTTTCTTTGGATTCACTGGCAACATAATTCACCCAGCCTATTTGCATATTGAAGTCCCCCATGATCACCGTGACCTTACCTTTCTGATATGCCCTAACTACATCTTGCGCCCATGGTCCTGACTACTGCTGGGAGGTCTGTACATAACTCCCATTATGGTTTTTTTGCCTTTGTGGGTCTTCAACTCCACCCGCACAGAGTGCACATCATCTGGCACTATATCATTTAATGCCATAGATTTAATTTCATTCTTATCTAACAAGGCAACCCCGCCCACTTCCCTGTCTTTTCGATAAGTTGTAAAACCTTGGATGTTTAACCCCTGAACCCCTTGCAACCACGTCCCTGTGATGCCTATCACATCATAATAATTTATGATGATTTGTGCTGTTAATCCATCTACTTTGTTTTGAATGCTTCGAGCATTCAGGTAAAGCACCTTAATGCTAATTTTCTTATCCTCATGATTTCCATCACCTCTACCTAAGTTATCTTTCCTTTTTGTTTCATTCCTAGTCTGCCTTGAACTTAAACCCTGCACACATGCTAACATGATGCTGACCTTTCTACTTGGCTTCATACTCCCTGTTGCTTTCCCTTTCCATTCTCCCCAACTCACAGATTTAAAGTCCTAGAGACCGCCCCCATTTATCCTTTTCGCCAGAACACTGGTTCCAGATCGGTTCAGGTGGAGACCATCCCATCGGTACAGATCACCCCAGTTACAAAACTGATGCCAATGTCCCATGAAATGGAAACCTTCTTTCCCACACCAATCTCTTAGCCATGTGTTAACTTCCCTAATTTTCTTATCCCTATGCCAATTAGCATGTGCCTCGGGCAGTAATCCAGAGATTATGACCCTCGAGGACCTGTTCTTCAATTTCCTTCCTAGAGGTTGATACACCCCAAACAGGTCCTCCTTCCTAGCCTTACCTATGTTGTTTGTCCCAACGTGGACCACAAAAACAGGAAGCTGCCTCTTCCGCTCCAATATGCTTTCAAGCCGTTCGGAGATGTCCTGCACCCTGGCATCAGGCAGGCAATACACCATGCGGGACTCCCAGATCGGCTCACAAAGGATAGTATCTGTCCCCCTAATTATAAAATCCCCTATAACAACTACTTGGCTTTTTGCTCCCCCCTCTTGCCTTCTGCACCATGGTCCTCCTGAAACTTCCTATCAACACTCCAGAGGTACCCAGCAGCACCATCTTGAACAGCATGAGCACCTCCTCACTGAGCTCAGTTTTTGTTTCAAGGCTACTCGACTCCTGTCCTCATGACTCCCTTGGTCCAAGCACGGGAAAAGAGCTAAAGTCCATATGTGAGAGTGATAACCTTAACATCAAAGCAGCATTTTATTGAATATAGTATCAAGGAGCCTTAGCGAAACTGGCATCAGAGAGAATCAGGACAAAACTCTCTACTGATTGAAATTATATCTAGCACAAAGGAAAACATTATGATTATTGTAGACAAATTATCTCAACCCAGGACTCAAAGCATGAGTTCCTTAGGGTCGTATCCTTGGCACAACTGTCTTCAACAGCTTCATTAATAAACTCCCCTCTATCATAAGATCAGAAGTGGTAATGTCCACTGAAGACTGCAGAATGTTCAGTACAATTCGTGATTCCTTAAATTTTGAAGCAGTCCAGCAGAACCTGGTTGCAGAACCTCCAGGCTTAGGCTGATGAGTGGCAAGCAATGTTCACACTACAAAAGTGATAGGCAATGACTATCTTCAACTAAAAATAAGGTAACCATCACTCTGTGATTTTTTTCAATGGTCACTGTCACTGACTCTCCCATTATTAACATTTTGGATGTTACCTTAGACAAGCCTTGTGTATAATGTGGCTATAAAGCAAGACAGTGGCAAGGAATTCTTTGGTGAGTAATTCACCTCCTATCTCATCAATGCCTGTCCACAAGGCAAAAGTCAAGAGTGTGATATAATTTTCTCCACTTGCATGGATTGGTGAAACTGCAGTAATATTCAAGAGTCTCAATGTTATCAAGGACAAAGCAGTATACACCATCTTCAAAATTCACTCCATTCAACACAAAAAACAGTGGCAGGACTGGTGTGCCATCTACAAGATGAATTGCAACAGCTCACCAAGATTCCTTCCTTCACACGTAGAACAATGAGGGCAGCAGATGCATGCGAACACCACCATCAGTATGTTCCCCTCTATGTCACTTAGTATTCTAACTTTGAACTGTCTTGCTATTCCTTCACTGTCATTATGTCAAAAACCTGCATCAACTTCTTAACAGTACCCTACTCTAAAAGGACAGCAATGGTTCAAGAAGGCACTTTCTCAAAGGCAATTGCAGATGGTAAATAAAATGCTGGCCTACGCAGCAATATCTACACTCCAAGAACCTGGAAATATATCTGTTTTAAAGTAGAATTTTATTACATGTGCATTAAAAACGTTCAAAGAAAATTAAAAGCCCTTCCAAAAATTTGCATTTTATTTCCTTGTAGGTAGTGTGTAAAATGAACAATTACTGCAATTATTGTGCCATGATTACGCTCACCAAAAATGCTAAAATAGAAGTTTCAATTATAGGTAAAGTTTATGTTGATGTTAGAAAAATGTAGTAGAATGACTTGAAAGTTAAAATGTCGAATCTATTGCTGATATAACAAAAACATATTAACGCAATGGCAACTGAAAATAATGACTTAAAATGATGCCTCCATCAGACGTTTTATCTAAGTAAGGAGATACTTTCATAGTGAGATTCTTTTTGAATCTGTAGATGAACTTGTTAAATTTTGATAATTCTAAATTGATAATTTGAATATTTTTAAATCGCACTCAACCCCAGGAACATGCTACCTATTAGGTAATGTGCTGTTTTATTTGACCCTAGTGCAAACAGTTGGAGCAGGAGCTTCATCTTTTGAAAGAGCAGAACCACGCATTGGCAAACAGTACGACACAGCTGATGACTGAAAACAACCAAGAACGTGCCTTGAAGGTAAATCTCTCACATTCTGAGTCAGGTTAGGGTTGTAAGCCATGGATACCATTTCTGACCTACTGGTATCAGTTATGTACATATCAGTACTATTATGGTATGGTGCTTGCCAATAACTCCTCTTTTAAACATGGATACAATGTCTTTCAATGCAATTTTATATTTTTCTACTTTTATATTTTGTATTCTGTTTCTATTTATGTAGAATATCAAATTAGAAGATAGGCAGGTGGAAACTGCTATTTCAGTATTTATATCTGATCACAATTTGGACATCATTTTTATCTATAGATACTGCTTAAATTTTTTTGTCATTATGTGGAACTTAATAATCCATCTCTAGTTCAAAGAATATATTTATTCATGTTCATTATGTTTGAGTTTACCTTTTCTTCTTGTTAAGTCCACACCAGCAGTGATCATTTGAATCTTTAGTAGCATTTAGCAGTTGACATTTTTGTAAATTACATCCAATTCATAAAACCAGCACCTTTTCCATAGTGACATGTACTGATGCTTAAGTAAAAATGTAAATATCAAAATTGTAAACTATAGAACTTTCTTCTGTCATGCCAGTTTGTATCTAGCATTGAATCCATAGGTCTGACTTGAGCAACCAGACTCCTGAAGATATTCTGGTACTCAATTATTGTCAGAACAGACACTTTTAACCAGGCACTCAACTCATTCAGATTCCTGGAAACTAGCAGGAACGAACCAGCTCTCTGTGTTAACATCGCAAGCTAGGTCAAAAGTATGAGCGCAAGCCAAAAGCATAGACTAAGTGGTGTAAACACAGGAAGCTGCTTTATAGTTATATAAAGCTGCTCTCATAATTCTGATTAACAAACACCTGTGTGAAAGGCACTTAAGTGAGCCGATGCACAAGCTGAAAAACAGCTTCTAAATAAAGATGTGTTTCATTGTGTAGCGTGAAGTATGATTTGACCCATTGTGGCCAATAACAGCTATCTGCCTTTCAAAGGAAACTTACAGAAATGTCAGTTGTTCTCTAATTTAAAGTAAAAGAGAACTTTGGGGATTGTCATATCAAGCCTTCTAGGCTTATAGTTTTCAGTTTTGCCTCTGATTTTTTCCAACGGGTAAAATCTTCCTTCTAAAGCCATTGATCTGAATTCTGCTCTGAATTAGGTTTGTGAGTGAACTTGAACTGATAAATAGAGAAGTATAAATTAGTTACTGCACCATTGGTACCACAGTAAAAGTTCCACCTGCATTTCTCCCTGCTTAAAGATGTTACTTTGATATATGTCTGTTGGCATATATCAAAGTAACCTGTACAGGAAGTTTTCCTATCGCACCATGGTTGTGATCCAGTGAACCTTCCTTAAGAGAAAATCATTTAATATAAATAATGAAGCCTATGGGAAAAGTGGGGTTGGGGCAGACCAGCAAAAACGTATCACTCATGATTGCTTAAAAGTCTAATGCAAAGTATAGCACAACCTGAATGAAGGTTGAAATCATATTTAATAACGAAACAAAAGTACATTTAACACAGTACATTTAAAAAAATGTAAGATAACTGCTCCCTACAGTACCTGTCACAGAAAGCTGCTCTGTTGGCAACTGACATCGAGCATGTGCAAAATGGCACAAAGAGCGGCACCAATGTTGTGCATGAGCAAAATGACAAGAACATTGGCGCATACGCAGTGCAAAGCACGCAAACTGATCCCTCCTGGAATTGTGCAATTGCCAACGGAAGTGAGCGTTCTCCAAAATACCATTCCTTAATTCTTCAGCGACGTTATAGCCAAATTGTGCTGCCAAAACATGCGCTTGCCCAGAACTACTTGTATTTGGGGTCAAAGTGACAAAAGAAGGAAAGCAAATAGAATTGCAGAGCAAGCTGTCAGAGCAAGATGAGCAACAGATGAGAGTTCAGGACCTTCAAAGAATAACAATTGACTCATTACACTTGCCCATTTTCTCAGTGCCTCTGAAATAACCCCATAGTAGCCGGTATCCCGTCATCAAGTCACCCTTTATTTACAAATGGAAAGTCCTTGACACTGATGCAGCTCCCTCAGAACCAGCACTCAGAGTGACAGGATGTCTATCAGCTAGGGGTCCCTGATTGAATCAGATTAACAGCCCCAATCTGAGAATTTATATTCAATGAGATCCACCTGGCTGACCTTGTAACAATCACTACAGCCTCCATCATTACCTTAGGGTAACGTACTTTTAAATCCTTTGGACATGTTTCAATATACGTTTTGTAATAGCGAGACCAAAATGGTACACTCAAAACTGTAGTTTAAGCAGGGTGTATACACATTAAATCTGTTTGTTTTACAATTCAGCTTTTCTAGCTGTTAACTCCAGTGTTTTATTTATATTTTCCATCGCTTTAACTTACATTGCTACTTTCACGAGAATATATACTTAAATCCCTTGGTCCTACCAATTTAGACCTAATTTTTAAGAAGTATGGAGCCTCTTTATTCCAAAATATACCACTTCACATTTAGGTATATTAATTTTCAGTGCTATTTTTACATCCATTAATGTTAATTTTGTCACATGCTTTAATCATGTAACATTAACAGCCTTACAGTATGTGAATATTTAAGAAATGGCACCTCTAATATAATTGAGGAGCAAATTATTGTAGATGCTGTACTGAAAACAAAAAATGCTGGAGATCACAGCATCCACAAAGAGAAAGCAAGCTAATGTTTTGAGTCTAGATGACTTTTCATCAGAGCTGACCAGAATATGATATAATTGAGTTAAACATAATGTTTCAAAGGAAGACATGTGAAAAAGTTCCCAAGATTCTAGAAGGTTACCTGAGAGTACAACGGGATTTTGATCAGATGGGCCAATGGGCTGAGGAGTGGCAGATAGAGATAATTTAGATAAATGTAAGGAGCTGCATTTTGGAAAAGCAAATCAGAGCAGGACTTATACACTTAATGGTAAGGTTTTGGGGAGTGTTGCTGAACAAAGAGACCTTGGAGTGCAGGTTCATAGTTCCTTGAAAGTAGAGTCACAGGTAGATATGACAGTGAAGAAGGCATTTGGTGTGCTTTCCTTTATTGGTCAGAGCATTGAGTATAGGAGTGGGATGGTCATGTTGGGACTGTACAGGACGTTGGTTAAGCCACTGTTGGAATATTGCTTGCAGTTCTGGTCCCCTTCCTATTGGGAGGATGTTGTGGAACTTGAAAAGGTTCAGAAAAGATTTACAAGGATGTTGCCAGGATTCGATGATTTGAGCTATTCGAGAGGCTGAATAGGCTGGGGCTGTTTTCCCTGGAACATCGGAAGCTGAGGGGTGGCCTTATAGAGGTTTATAAAATCACGAGGGGCATGGATAGGATAAATAGTAAAAATCTTTTCCCTGGTGTGGGGGTCTCCAGAACTAGAGGGCATAGGTTTAGGGTGAGAGGGAAAAGATATAAAAGGGACTTAAGGGACAACTTTTTCACACAGAGGATGGTGCATGTATGAATGAGCTGCCAGAGGAACTGGTGGAGGCTGGTATAATTATAGCATTTAAAAGGCATTTGGATGGGTATATGAATCAGAAAGGTTTAGAGGAATATGGGCCAAGTGCTGGCAAATGGGACTAGGTTAGATGGACGAGTTGGACTGAAGGGTCTGTTTCCATGTTGTACATGTCTATGACTCTATTTAAATAAAGCTGACTTCAGTGTGATTACCAGAGATTGTCCCCCATAATAAAGACAGCAAATAGCAAATGCTCAGCAGATTATCACAGCAACTGTGGAGAGAAATTGAGTCAGTGTTTTAGCTTTTTCAATTTTCATCCAATCAAGGCCAAGTAAAAGAAGTAATACATTTTGAACAATGAATGAGTCAGAAAAAGAAGAAAGGATGATTTATTATTTACTGAAGATCAGGAATCTAATATGAATCAGGGATTCACCAAAACTATTACCATCAAAATAATAATAATGCAGAAATTGATTCCACTTAAACATGACAACTTCCAAAGGTCAGTTGCTGTCCATTAGAAAGTATGTGAGAAATTGATGAAAACATAGATGCTTCAAACATAATCTCGAAAGTTCACTTGATTGAGGAACTGTTCCTTTAAGTTAGAAGATTCTGTGTGTCATTCTACTTTTTAAGGAAGGTGAAAGTGGAAAATCAGGGCATTGTAAGCTACTTCCATCATGATGTTAGACATATTATTGTCCATCCAGGCAGTGTGAACCACCCAACACGGTTGACTTTGCAGGTGAATTGTCTCAATGCTCCTGATGTTGGCATTTTCTGGGACTTCATTGATTATAGTGTGGTCCTGCCAGTGAACCTTGAGGATACTTTGTTTGGTAGCACTCTTGGAGATGTTCTAGATGGCGTACAGGACAGCAGTACAGGACCCACGACTTTTCACCATACTGAAGGGTGGTAAAGACCATGACTTTGTTACAGTTTGGATCTGATCCATGTTCTAAAGCTGTCGTTTCTCTCCATTTGTTTGTAGAGTCTACTGAATGTGCTGATTGCTTTTGATAGCCTCAGAGCATAGCTCAGGCTCAACAGTAACAAAGCCATGGTGTTCACCACACTTCAGTATGGAGCAAACTCATGGGTTCTGTACTGCTGTCATGTGCACCATTTTCTTGTCTGTGATGGCATCAATAGACCTGAATGACAGTCAGTCAGGAGATTTCAATCATCAGCAAAAAGAAGTTCACAAATCATTTTTTTCTTCATGTTGTTGTGTGAGCCTGAAGATGCCTGTGATTTGAAAGACCTCACAATTTCCTCCCACCTGCATCCTCCTGTCACATTCGCACCTACCTTCCCCCCCCCCCCCCTACCCCAGCTCCAACCCCACCCCACTATTTATCTCTAAGCCCCCTTCCCCCTCCACATTCGTGATGAAGGGCTTATGCCCGAAATGTTGAGTCACCTGCTCTTCTGACGCTGCTGTGCTTTTCCAGTGCCACACTTTTCAACTCTTCATCTGTCTAGGAGCATATATAAACTCGTTCCTTTAGATCTTCCACTGCCTGATGTTTATTGTGCTGAAGAAGTTGGTGAGTAAGATGAGGGCCAACTGCCTTCATAGCATTGACAGTTCAGAAGGGATTCAAAGTTGCTGTTTTTCCTTTCATGTCCGTGCTGATTCTTGCAAAACTGCTTCAGCATATCTAGGAACCTTAGTTTAAATCCAAAATTCTTAAGGATTTTCAAAAGTTCATCTCTGCTCACAGTGTCACATGTCTCAGTAAAGTCTATAAGGGTGACAAACAGGCCTTTGTTTTGCTCATCGCACTTTCTTTATATTTCTGAATACCACATGGGGTGCCTCTATCTGTTCTAAAAACACACTGGTTCTGTGTGAGTCAAGAGTGTGGTGCTAGAAAAGCATAGCAGGTCAGGCAGCATCTCAAGAGCAGGAGAATCGATGTTTCGGGCATCAGCCCTTCATCAGGAATTAGGTTTTTGGGCCGGGATGGAGGGGCTGAGAGATAAATGGAAGGGGGTGGGGTTGTGGGGGAGGTACGAAATGTCGATTCTCCTGCTCCTTGGATGCTGCCTGACCTGCTGTGCTTTTCCAGCACCACGCTCTCGACTCTAATGTCCAGCATCTGCAGTGCTCACTTTCTCCTGGTTCTGTGGGAGGTTTGCTTCTGCAATGGTAGGCACACATTTATTCAGAAGTATTCTTGCCAGGATCTTTCCAAGCAATAAACTGGAGTGTGATCCTGTGGTAGTTGGACCAATCTGATTTTTCTTCTTTTTGAACAAGGTGATGATAACTCAATTGCAGAGATTCTGTGAAACCTGCCTTGTTCCTCTTTGTTTGTTGGCCACAAAAATTCTTGATATGTAGCTTCGGGCTGCCATTGTTCAAAACTTTATGTGGAATTCCATTGACTCCAGAGAGACTTAAGAAGAAGAGAGAACAAGGCCAGCTGACTATAAGCCACTTGTTGCAGAAGTTTCCATTTTACCCTCCAGGAATACGCAAGATAGGGATTAAAAAGCCAGTTTCAACATTACTGAAGTGAACTATTGGTCCTGAATGCTTTCCTGAGTACCAGCCTGAATTCCAGTGTTAGCATACTTTGAAACCACTTTTGACATTAGTCATCTGTATTGCAGTTAAGGACCCTCTCTAACTCCAAGTTCAGCAAGCTAGTTAAAAAGGAAACTGTACAAATAATTATTGTCTCTCACCCTGAATACTGGATTTCACTCATAGACAACAGGCATCAGAAATTCATAGTTTTGCATATTGTTTGAGATTAAGCCTCATGAATCTGATTATTCACATAACAATGTCAACACTACCAATAACCTCCAATGCAGTGACCACAATATTCAACTATCTAATCTTGGGAAAACAATATAGAAACTAGGTTAGGTGAATTGGCCACGCTAAATTGCCCGTAGTATTAGGTGCAGGGGTAAACATAGGGGAATGCGTCTGGGTGGGTGCACTTCGGCGGGTCGGTGTGGACTGGTTGGGCCGAAGGGCCTGTTTCCACACTGTAAGTAATCTAATATAATCAGCTAATCTAATCTATATCTCTATTTAATACTTTTATCTTTCAGGATTTCATCTGCTTCTAATCAGTGTGTCTGTGTCATATTACTAATTCTCTTGTTTTGTAATTAATAAACTCACTCTTTGTTGTTTCAGAAAGTCTGGTTAAATTGGCTGCTCTTAAAACATAGCGTTTGTATCTGGGAGAGAAGTATCCACAAGGCAAAGGGAACCTTTTCTAAACTAAGTTGTTGCAGCCAACCAAAAGAATGGGTTCATGAACAAGGGAAGCCAGTTCACCCCTCCTCATCCTACAGCTTAACAGTATGGAGTATCTTAAAATATAACAAGTAGGAAAACCTCACTGGAGATCTGTTTGTAACAATATGTCTACAAGATGAGCTTTGTCAGTTGCTGACTTGAAAATTTAAATCAGTTGTTGAGCTTAGGCTTGAACTGAATGCTCTGCTTTGTGCAAGCGAACCAGTGGTCTAGGTGACATTTAGCACAATGTGACTATATATGTCCTTTTGGTCATGCTGTGGGAACAAAATGTAGACTTTAGTACTGATATTCAGAGTGGAGATGTATCCATGTGACCTTGAAATGACTTTTGGTTAAAAAAAAGGTACAAGTCCTGGACAACGTGGTGGTGAGCTACCTTCTTAAACCACCACAGATGATGGTGTGCCCAAGTATCTGCTGACTTTGCTGTTCTAACTGGTAGAGTTTGTAGGTTTTGAAGGTACTGGCAAGAGAAGCTTTGTTGAGTTACTGCAATGCATTTTGCATACATTACATACTGTTGCCACTATTTAATCAGTGATGAAGGAGTCAATGTTGAAGCTGAGGGATGGAAAGACAATCAAGTGGACTCTTTGTTCTGGTTGGTTTCAAGCTTCTTGAGTGTTGTTAGGGCAGCACTCAACCAGAGAAGTGGACAATATTTCATCACACTCCTGATTTGTGTCTTGTAGATGGTAACCAGGCACTGGGGAGAAAGGAAGTGAGTTACTCACTGCATAATCCTCCGCCTAATATTCTAACTAAGACAATAATTTACCTTGAATTGCATTGGCTTAATCCCTAACAAAGTCTCTTGTAAGGGCTTTATATAATGCCTTCTGGAATTCCATGTAAGCAATTCTATGGACATATATGGACATTCATTGTCTAATGCTTTAGTTAATTCTTCAGAAAACATCAGGTGCATTATGCATGATCTACCATTTATAAATCTCTGATAAGCTCAAAGGTTTCACATTGTTCAATTACCCTATCCATATTTACAGCTCAAGTAATTTTTCAAGTAATGATGTTTGACAAAGTGCTTTGTTCTCTTGGCATTTGTTCACACACTAAGGTTTTAGGAAGATTGTACTAATCAGTTGTCCTCTTGTGGACAGTCATCCATAACTGGCAGATTCTCCCACAGCGTGTGCAAGTGAAGGTACTGTCCATACTGGAGACAATTGAATCTATCCTGCTCCTCCTTTTCACTTTCATGCTAGTTCTTTACACAGCTTCAAAGGTGTCTGTAATGCCTCCACACAGAAGTGGCACACAGAAAGGGACTTCTTCAGGGACTCCTTGAAACATTGGACTTCATTTACCAGTTGACAACGTTCACAATCTTGCAAGGGCTCAAAGATGTCTCCTACACAGATTTCCACCCAGAATGTTCCTTCCAAGTATAAAATTGTCATCCTTGATGATTTCAACAACACAGATAGCCATGGCAACCTGGTGTGGAAGGATGTGCTCAGACACCATGGAGTTGGAAACTGCAGTGAAAACAGTTTTAAAATCCTGGAACTCTGCAGAAGAGCAGATTCCCTTCTGGCCACACACAATCCTGACTTGGAAGTATATTGTTGTTCCTTCATCATCTTGGAATTCCCTTCTCTAACAGCATTGTGGGTGCTCCTACATCGCAAGGGCTGCAGTGGTTTAAGAAGGCAGCTCACCACATGTTGTCCATGGCTATTAAGGATGAGAAATAAATCTTAACTTAGGTGGTGATGCCCAACATTCCATGATAAACAAAAAAAAGTGGCAGAATGGCAGCAAACAATGGGAATAATAAGCAGGTACTCTAATTGGCAGGAGATAGTTCAGAATGTTAAAGAAGGATCTATGTTAAATCCCCTACTGTTGAATCTAGTTAATGATTTATTTGATTAAACTGAAAACCACATACCCACTTTTGCTATTGGACCAAAAATAGTTTGTATCAAAAGCAGTATTTGAAAACACAAAATTGCATCAGGATATTAATGGATTAAATGAATGGTCAAAACTGTGGTAAATCGATTTGTATAGCATTTACCATGGGAAAAGATATAAAGCTAGGACATTTGAGAAAATAAATTCTGATGTCTTGTTTCGAAGTCACATTAGAGAGGAGGAGATATTGGAGGTCTTAAAACGCATGAAGTTGGATAAATCCCTAATCAATTGTATCCCAGGACATTGTGGGAAACTAGGGAACGAATTGCACGGCCCCTAGCAGAGATATCTGTATCATCGATGGCCACAAGTGAGGTGCCAGAAGACTGGTGGGTGGCTAATATTCTGCCATTATTTAAGACAGGCAGCAAGGAAAAGCTAGGAAACTACAGACTGGTGAGCCTATACAATAGCTCTTACTCAAGAAAAAAATAATGGGACTAAAGGCAAGTACATCCCCCATAGCACATAAGTTGCATTCAAGGATTTTAAAGGAAGTAGCTACAGAGATATTGTGTGCACTTGTAGTAATTTTCCATGAATTTGTAGATTTTACAAAATTTTCAGAGAAGTGGCAAACCACCAATGTAACACCCTTATTCAAAAAGAGAAAAAGACATTAAAAAAGTGAAATAGGAATCAGTTATCTGAATATCTGTCCTTAGGAAAGCATAATAATCTATTATAAAGGAAATAATAACAGAGTATTTAGAAATACACAATCTAATCATTGGAGATTAGAAGAATGAGAAGTGACCTTATCTAAGCATAGAAACTTCTCACTGATTGAGGGAGTGGTAGAGTGGGGGAGGAGTGCTTGACAAGGTAGAGGTAAGAGATTGTTTCCCTTCTAGGAGACTCTGTGACCAGAGGGCCTAGTCTTAAAATCACGCATTTAAAACAGAGACAGAAAGGAATTTGTTGTCTCAAAGAGTGCGAATCTGTGGAATTATTTAGCACAGACCTGGGTGATTCAGTATATTCATGACTGAGGTAGACAGAATTGTAATCAGTAAAGGAAACAAGGATTATGGAGATGACACAGGAAAGGGGAGTTGAGGATTGTCAGATCAGCCATGAAGCTGTAGAATGACAGAACAGCCTTAATAGCCCAAATGGCCTTTTTTTCACTCACTTGTGAGACATGGGCATCACTGGCTGGCCAGCATTTGTTGCTTTTACCAAGTTGCCCTTGAGAAGGTGGTAGTGATCTGCCTTCTTGAACTGCAGTCCATGTGCTGTAGGTTGGGAGAGAATTCCACAATTTTGACCCAGCAACGTTGCAGGAATTGTGATATAGTTCCAAGTCAAGATGGTGAATGGGTTGGAGGGGAACTTGCAGTTGGTGATGTTCTCATATACTTGATGCTCTTGTCTTTCTTGATCATTGTGGATTTGGAAGGATCTCTAGTGAACCTCTGGATTGCATCTTATAGATAGTACACACTGCTGCTACTGAACATTGGTGGTGGAGGGAGTGGATGCTTGTGGATGGTGTGGATGGAATATCAAGGGGTGGTGGTTAGATTGCCTTTTATTTGAGATGGTCATTGCCTGGCATTTGTATGGTGCAAAAGTTACTCGCCGCTTGTCGTCCTAAGCCTGGATATTGTTTAGATCTTGTTGCATTTGAACATGAACTGCTTCAGTATTGAAGGAACCACAAATGGTGCTGAACATTGTTCAATCATCAGCAAACATCCCTACTTTTGACCTTTTGACAGAAGGAACATCATTGACGATGCAGCTGAAGGTGGTTCAGCCAATGACATTACCCTGAGGCATTCCTGTAGAGATGAACTGGATCTCCTTTCTTTTATAGTTTATAGATACCAACATGAGCAATCAGAAGCATGTGTCCATCTGATAACAAAAATGACAAGAGGTCTGCAAGAGTTAAGGGGAACATGGCCAATGTTTTGTTCCAGGACAGTCTTTTGATTAATTTTTCAGTCAGGAACAGTTGTGTGGAGTCAAGCGTACTCAATGTATTTCAACTTTGTGATTGGTTCATGGTCAGGTGCTACCATATTTTCTTTGGGAAATTGAGGAGAAGCTTCTAACATTAAAGGCAAAAGTACCTCCTGTGTGGAGAAGTAACAGAAAATCTCCTTGTAGCTATTTTCAATCATCATTTTCCTTTGAATGACTATCTCAAGATTCTTTAATTGAAAAGAAAAGGAGAAAAATGATCTACAGAGACACTGAAAGGGCGATTCATTAAACAGTGAATGAAGGACTGGGAATTGGTGTATCTATAATCTCTTAGGGCACAGTGGTAATATCTCTACACCTGGACCAGGAGGAAGTCCCACCTGCTGCA
This sequence comes from Chiloscyllium punctatum, assembly GCF_047496795.1. NCBI lineage: Eukaryota > Metazoa > Chordata > Chondrichthyes > Orectolobiformes > Hemiscylliidae > Chiloscyllium > Chiloscyllium punctatum. The sequence goes on from NC_092742.1 coordinate 65,998,171, forward strand.
GAACTATATAATAACATCTCTGAACAGATTCATTAGCAAATATTTATCTATAACCTCTGGTCATTAGCAAAGAATCAGAAGAAAGTGAAAAGAAAACAAATAATTGATGTCTATGACCTAAACTGGTGCCAGAACTCTGTCTCTGACGTTTTTGTCCCTTCCCTACCTATAATATTTCTACCTTGTCTTGTTTTTTTGTGTCTGTTTCTACGTGAATGGAAATCTTTAAAAAAGTATATTAAATGTAATCGAGTTATAAGCTAGCAATTCATGTTCCTTTGTTCTGTTTTTAAAAAGAGTTTGCAACAGGTTAATTTTAAAAATTATCCCTTCTCTTTAAAAGGACAAAAATTATCGAGCCTTGGAATAGAATCATTGAATCCCTACAGTGTGGAAACAGGCCTTCGGCCCAACAAGTCCACACCAACCTTCTGAAGAGTAACCTACATCGACCCATTCCCTTATCCTATATTTATCCCTGACTAATGCACCTAACCTACATATCCCTTGAACACTATGGGCAATTTACAAGGCCAATTCACCTAACCTGCACATCTTTGGATTGTGGAAAGAAACCAGAGCACCCAGAGGAAACCCATGCAGATATGAGGAGAATGTGCAAACTCCACCCAGGCAGTCACCTGAGGCCAGAATCGAACCCAGGTCCCTGGCGTCATGAGGCAGCAGTGCTAACTGCTGAGCCACCGTGCTGCCACTGAACATCACACCTTCCTTGAGTCAACAAAGGTTATTAGTTACTAAACATGAGAAGAATTAGTAATGCAGTACACATAGACATGGATTAAAATAAGAGATAGGATCCAAAATAAGTTATGTCGATCAGTTTCTACATTACTTGTGAATAGCAAATCAGATTATGTTATGGCCATTATTGTGTTGAATAGGTGGCAAGATTATTTTTGAGATTCTTAGTTTTTCAGGCAGACGGAAGTTTCTTTGTCCAAGTTTCTTTTAGAACTATGCACTCAAATTGAGAGAGAGTCTTCTTGGACCTGCAACACAGGTGTAACTAGGGAATAGTTCTTCAAAGCACCTTAGTATTCATAGCCTGGATGGTGCTTATAAGAGCTTTTAGTCCCACTAGTCCACTCTAGTAGAGTTGAAATTAACTTTGAACTCCTGTTCTTGCATATTCCTGGAGTAAAATTAAAGATATTTCTGAAAAAGGTGGCTTTCTGCTGAGAAGAGAGAAGATACTCAACCCTCTCTCTTGTTAAGTGTCTTTAACATTTCCCTGATAAATTGCATATATATGATATTCTATGTTGGCAAATAGCCACTGAATGTAAATCCATAGTTCTTCCTGTAGAACTCCTCTTTTTGAAACCAACACATTTTGATATTAAAAGGAAAATAATTTTATAAATACTTCCATTGTCTCTGATTGGCCAAGGCATTGCCATTAAGAAAGCAAAGGGAAGTGAGAGGCTTCCCCCCCCCGCCACTTCCTGGTTAATCTACCTTGTGTCAGTTAGTCCTGTTATGACCTTGACTGATTGTATTAAATTGATGTACAGTGAGGATTGCTCAGAAAGTGCTACCCAATCCAGAATCACATTTGGTAGTAGATATTTCATCTGGATATGGTAAGCACAGCTTGATGGAACCTGTATGCAACCTGTACGCAACCAGTATGCAACCTGTTACCCAACTCCAAAAGAACATGCTGATTGAGTTGATCAGAGTCGAGATTAGAGTGGCGCTGGAAAAGCACAGCAGGTCAGGCAGCATTCGCCCAAAATGTCAATTTTCCTACTCCTCGGATGCTGCCTGACCTGCTGTGCTTTTCCAGCGCCACTCTAATCTAGACTCTGATTTCCAGCACTTTTGCCTCTTTGAGTTGATCAGACAATTATGTTGAACCATATTGCCAGCATACCTGGCATTGCACTACACAGAATTTTGTAACCAAATTTCTCAATTATGGGATAGACATAACAACTTATGCACGAATGGCAGCAGCCTGTTACTGCAATGAACCACAATATAGTCATTGTGACAGTGTGAAACAGCACTTTTAAGCTGTTGCTCAATTTCTTTGACATAAATTGCCTTTCCAAGGTGATTTGGCAAAGACAAGCATCTTTTTAAAAATGCAAATGGTGGTATTTGATGCATTTACCAGTTAATGCTATTTTTAATAATAGACGATAATCTGATCAGAATAGCCTTTCTCCTGCAGAGTGGTTTTGAACTACCTGCTTTTGTATCAAACTTGCAAAGTGAGTAAATGGCTTGGGTTCTGTTTACAAGATTTCTACTGAATTCATTCTTGTAATGTACGAGCTCTACAAATCATACGTGCAATGTTTTCTAGCCAGCACAGATGTCATTGAGCAGTGAGTGTATGCTGATGGAGTTAGCATAATCCAGGACCTCTGAGTTGCTGATCTTGTCCTGTTATGAGATGCAAAGGATATGTCAGAGGTGGCACAGGTGGGAACTGTTCAGCTTTTTGTCCTGGCTAGCACATTTTCCAGGTGTCACCACTATAAAAGGGGCCTTGAAAATGCAGGATTCTGAGTTTGGCATTCTCAGTTAATTTGCTGATGTGCCACACACTCCTGCCACACACTCCTACACAGTTTGTATGTATCTGCAGTGTTTCCAGTGCATGCGTTGATTTCAGCATCAGGTGATTGTGGAGCCTTGAAATGTGAAGCTATCAACAATTTCATGCATCACAAGGTTTAAATGTTGATAGGCAACTTTCCGACAACATCCTGGACTGAAATATTTCTCTTCCTGATGCTGATGATGCAACCAAACTCTTTATTGGTGCGTTTGCCTCTGCAGCGGCTCCTTAATTAGAATGTAGTGTAGCATTGTCAGGGTAAAGCAAATCCCTGGCGAGGATTCAGTGTAACTTTGTTTTGGATTTTAGATGTGTTCAGATATGTAAGTAGATGCCCTCTGTGGATGGCCTGATGACATTTTTTTTTGCTGTTTATTCATGGAATGTGAGCATCACTGGCTGGGCCACCATTTATTGCCCACCATAATTGCCCAGATGGTGCTGAGCTGCTTTCTTGACAACATCAAAAAGATGAATATGCCAAAGAGAGTCAGCACCAGAACACAACCTTGTTTGACCCTTGTTTGCATACCTCAAGTGGTTCCAGTGGTGCTGTATTATAGCTGACTTTGCCTATCATGTTGTCATGGAGAAAGTAGAACACACGGAGCAGTTTCGGCAGGCAGACAATTTTCTGCAGCTGCTTAAATCGACCAACTCAGCTGTCATATTTGAAGGCCTTAGTGATAGCAATGAAAGGAATATTTAGCCATCGCCTTTGTTAATGGTATTATTTTTCATGTGCTGGCAAGCATCCAATTGCCTTTGAGATGATAGAAATGAGCCACTTTCTTGAATCCCTACAGTTCATGGAATATACTTCCAGTTTTATTAGGGAAGGAATTCTAGGATTTTGACCCAGTGACAGTAAAGAAAAGTTTCAAGTCAGAATGGTGTGTGATTAGGTGGAGAATTCATGCAACTGTTGCCCTTTTGAGTACTAGAAGTTGCAGGTTTGGAATGCGCTGTTAAAAAAGCCGAGATGAGTTGGTGCAATGCATCTTGTAGTGCACTGCTATCATTGTGGACCAATGGGGGTATTGTATCGATGAAGCAGGCATGTTATGTTTTTTCTACACATAAGCTGCTTTATACTGGAAGGTATTGTTTCTTGAGTGGTTTGGATCTGCACTGATCCATGGAAATGGAGAGTATTCCATCACACTCCTGGCTTAGTGGCACTGGGGAGACAGGACGTGAGTACCCCCATAGAATTCCCAATCTCTGAGTGCTCTTGTAGTCATAGGATTTATATTGCTAGCCTATTTAATTTTCTGGTCAGTGATAATCCTGAGGGTTATTGCCATTGAATGTCAAGGGGCCATTGCTGGCTTCCCTGTTGTTGGAGACTGTTATTGCCTGGAACTGTGTGATGTAAACATTACTTGCCAAATGTTAACATAAGCCTGGATGCTTTTGGGCAGGATGTGTCTGGGCAGGGTTCCATATTATCAGGTTGATGCTCATGTCTAAATGTGCTGGAAAAGCTAGGCTAGGAACCTGAATAGTTCTAGAACATAATTATTCAATACTTTTTTCAGAATGTTGTCAAGGCCCATCACCTTTATAGTGTCCACTGCCTCCAGCAATATCTTTATATTGAATGGAATGAACCTAACTGACAGACAACTGGCATCTGTGACACTGAGGCTCTCAGGAGGAGACATATATAGATTGTCCACTCAGCATTTTTGGATGCAAATGCTTCGGCTTTATCTTTTGATGTGCTTGTTAAATAAGCATCATAACCTAATGTCAATTTTCTGCTTTTTCCCATACCCTTGCACATTATTTTTATCTGAATAATCACCCAACTCTCTCTTAAACGCCTCAGTTGAATCCTGCCTCCACCACAAATCCCGGCAGTACATTCCCTAATTACTGCTGGTTAAAAATGGTTTTCCTCACTTTACTTTTGCTTCTTTTGCAGCTAACGTAAAATCTATGTCCTCTTGTTTTTGTTCTTTTTACATGCAGGAACAGTTTCTCCCTGGCTAGTCTGCACAGCCCACTCATGATTTTGAAAAACTTGGTCAGATCTCCTCTTAGCCACTATATTTCCAAGGAGAACACTCTAAATTTCTTCAGTCTGTCCTCATTAATGAAGTTTCTTATCCTTGAAAACTAGGTTTCTGAACTCTCTCTAATGCATTCATATTGTTTTTCCTGTAATTGGTGCCCAGAACTATACATAATACTCCAGCTGATGCCTGGCATGTACCTTGTACAAGTTCAACATCACTTCCTTGCTTGAATATTCTCTGCCACTATTAATAAAACTGAGGATACTCTATGCTTCCTCCATCTTCCCTGTCACTTTCAGTAATGTGTGCTCATGTGCAACCAGGCCCTGCCATTCCTGCACCCTACTAAGAATTGTACCCTGTATTTTATATTGTGTTTCAATGGTCTTCCTAACAAAATGCTCCATCTCATATTTCTCTGCATTGAAACTCATCTGCCACCTTTTGTCCACTCCGCCAACTTGTCTATGTCCTTGTGGAGTTCAAGACTGTCCTCCCAGTTTACAATTCTTTCAAGTTTTGTGTCATCTGCAAACTTTGAAATTGTCTCGGTCTACCATAATCTAGATCATTCATACATATCAGGAAAATCATGGGTCCCAACACAAACATTCCTCCAGCCCCAGAAAAATTCATTGACCATTACTCTGTTTCTTTTGTATTTTGTACTCACGTTCCCACCAACCCTTTTGTTCTTTGACCTATAAATTTACTCACAAGTCTATTATGTAGCACTGTATTGAATGCCTTCTGAAAGTGCATGTGCACCACATCAACAGTGTTAACCACATTGAACATTACACTTCAGAACTCTATGCTGGTTCTTCCTAATCAAACCCCTTTTTTCAATGTAACTACTAATTCTATCCCAAATAATTGTTTCTTGAAGTTTCCTCATCCGGAAGTTAACTGGTTAGTTTGTAATAATAACTTCTCTTGAACAAGGCCATAACATTGCATTTCTCTCTGGCACATCCCCCTGAGTCTCATGAAGACTGAAAGATCTTGGCCATTTCAATCCTAACTTAATTTAAAATCTTTGGATACAACTCATCCAGTTCTGATGCTTTGCTCAAGTTTAAGTACCAACACTTCTGCTCTGACTGATCACTTTTATGACTGAGCTCAGTTTTCTGTCACCAAGGACTGGGTAGCAAATCTCTCAATATCACTTGTTTTTGTTGCTTATCATTCCTTCACTTTCACTGCATCACAATTCCGGAGCTCCCTTCCTAACTGCACTGTGAATATAACTGCACAACATGGATTACAGCCATTTAAGAATGGCTCGCAACAACTTTCTCCAGTGCAATTAGGGATGAGCAATAAATATTGGCCTGGGCAGTCATGTTCATATCCCATGAACAAATTTAAAAATTAATCAGTACAGGAATATCATTCATAACTGCTGTCTCTTACATCGTGTTAATGCTCTACAGTGAAACTGGAGTCTCCTCTCTAAAGCACAAGTCTGGCTACTCATTATCAGGATCCTCTCTTGACCTCCCTGGTTGAGTTCAAAGGAATGCAAGCATTCGGTTTTGCACTGGCTTAGTTGCAAAGTCTATAGGAAAACTACAAATTTGTAATAAATATGATAACTACTGCTTTTCTTTTGTTTGTGATTTGATGATGTGTTGTTTATGCTTTTCTACTTTGTGATGCAACTAAATGGAAACAATAATTATGCAGTAATTACATTATTTATAATTATTACAGTTTTAAGAACCTATAAGGATTTTAAGGCTAATTCATACACTGGAGAAGCAATATTTATTACTTTAGGTATTCAAAAATTAAAACAGTTGAAATGATTGAAAAGCAATTAATGAATAATTCAGTTGACTATAAATCAAGGATATTTCAGCTGTTACGTCTATTTTTCTTATGATTACTTTGTATTTTGCTTAAGGGAATGTTTGTATCAAACTCTTGTGTAAATTATATTTCAGCTAACTTATTCCTGATATTTAATCATTAACGAACTGACGTCTCCTGTTACTCTAGTAACTTTGTGTTACTTGTAGCAGTTGCCTGGTGATTTCTTTCTATTGGAAGTTTATATCAAGCAATACCTAGAATTTTATGACATTTCAAAAAGATCTCTTATCGTGCTGTCACCTTTATGGCACTTCACTCATCCTTTCGTCTTTGATCTTCACTAACTTCCCAGTCGAATATTGTATATCAGGAGGCTTTTTTAAATTGAAGTCTCTCATACACAAAGATTGCCACAGGTCAGCTAAAATCTCCAATTCAGGTTTTAAGTAAACGTTCATGGTTACATTGCTGAGTTTAATTAATGTGGCCATCAGAAATAACATGCAAATAAAGGCTCTTTCTACTGAAAGGGGACAATCTCAAGTTATCTGACTTACATTATTCACCTATCTCTCTAGTTATTCTGAGTGCTTCTTAAATGTTATCCATGTGAAATTAAGATTAGAAAAACAAAATATGTTTTTACATTGCAAGATTATTATTATCATCATCATCATTTAGGGGACCGAGATGTCCTGCATGAATCACAGTTAACATGCAGGTACAGCAAGCAATTTAGAAAGTCAATCATATTTTAGCCTTCATTACAAAAGGATGGCATATAATATTGAAGAAATCTTAGTGCAATTATAAAGGGCCTCAGTGAGTCCTTGCTGAAAAAATATGTGTAGTTATGGTCTCCGCACCCAAGGAAAGATTTATTTGCTTCAGAGGGAATGTAATGAAAGTTCATCAGACCAAATCTTTGGTTGAAGTATTGAGAGCATTGAATATATTTCATAGAACTTAGGAGAATAAAAGGGAATATCATTGAAATGCACAAAAATCTTAAGGAACTTCACTAAATACATTCTGATTCCTCTTGTTGTGGAATCTAGGGATAGAACCAATGGTCCAGATCTTCTAATATTGGAAGAGACCTCCAACTGCACTAATGCCTTAGGATCCTGACAGAGTCCCAGTGTATGCACATCTGTAGCACTTATGTGGGAAGTTAAAGCTTCTGATTCTAGTTTTATCTTGCCTAGATTTGTTCTGTGATTGCCAAAATCACACAGACTTGGGCTGTTTGCCCAAAATTTATCATGCTTTTTACATGGATTTACTTTGATTCTTCATAGCTGGTCTGTTTGCTGACTTCTAAGTGTCAATGCATTCCAGTACCCACAGCACCCTCCATATGGCAATGTTCATCATCTCCAGCACTCTTCCCCCACCCTAAGGGCATTGCTCAGTTCCCATGCCAGAATAACGTTGGTGCTCAGCATCACACCACTAACTGATCCAGCGACCTCAGCCTCTACCTCATTCCAGACCATAGTTCAGAATTACCCCTTCCCTCCTGACTCACTTTCAGCAATGCATGGCTCACATTTAACTGTGTCAGACAAAACAGTTTGCATTGTTTGTTTGTGTGTCTCTCAGAGTGTGAGAATGAGTGAGTGGGAAGAATGGCTGGCATGTAGTTGAGCTTTCTTGTGGGTTAAGGTAGAGAGAACTCTGTAAAGGGGCAGGGGTAATTACTCAGTGCAGGGACTGAGATCATCTGCATTGGTAAGGTGAGGAATTTGATAACTGGAGTAGGGTGAGTAGGAGGAGATTACTGTTGGGGCTGATGGGGGTGCTTGACATTGGAGGTAGGGGCTATAATCATCCTCTTGTTTAAATTCTTTCAAGGCTTAGATTTGTTATTTTCTTATAGAGGTGCTATAGGATTCCAAGCTCTCCAAACCTCTGAACAGAAATCCTCATCATATTTTTTAAAACTTGAACAAAAATACATACTTCAACTGGTTATATTGAACATATCTTCTCATGCATTGCCTTAACTTCAGTCTGTCTCGAAAAACCAACTTTTCTTTCCCAAGATTTCTATCTTCATTTCTGTCACATTTGTTGATACCTCTCATTGCACACGATGCACAGCTCCTGGCTTTCGTTGCACTACATAAATAACCTCAAATAAGAAACTAATATTTTCTGAAAATTCTGCATGTGTGTACTTAGAACATGACGTACTATCTAAGAGTTTAGCTCTCAGTATTTACATAGGATGTTCATTCTACTGGCTGAAACAAATCAAAAGGAAGATTAGCTTCTGTTGCAGAGTGTAACTGCAAGCACGCAGTGCATGAAATTTGCACTCCAAAACTATGAATCAATGAGAATGTAAATATAAAACTATCTCAATTATTTAAAACTTAAATGTTTCTTCCCAAAATGTTTCAACTAGAAAATTCAGTCAGAACGTGAGGGATCATGGGTCACAATGATCGTACAAAGTTGTGACCACCTGATGAAGGAGCAGCGCTCTGAAAGCGAGTGCTTCCAAATAAACATGTTGGACTATAACCTGGTGTTGTGTGATTTTTAACTTTGTACACCCCAGTCCAACACTGGCATCTCCAAATCACAATGGTAGTGTACTGGAAATTAAGCCCTGCTATTCCTGGAGTGGCCACAAAAGTTAAAACTTTTATCAAAGAATGCAAAATCCCTAATTTTTCTGTTGGATAGGTCCAGATGAACAGAAAGCATGGATCAGTTTTCTGCACTTAACAAGAATCACACTTTGTTAGAAATAAATAATTTCTAACTCAAGGTAAACTATGAATTGTTGATATATAAGTTTGCCAGTTAAAATTCTAACCCACTTCAAAAATCTATGCACATGATCACTGAATGGATTTTTAAAACTGGCTAGATGACATTAAACAAAAAGTAGGAATAAACGGGTCATTTTCTGAGTTGCAGCCAGTGACTAGCAGGGAAACCACAAGGATCAGTGCTTGGACCCTAGCTATTCACAATATATACTAGAGATTTAGATGCGGGAACTAAATGTAATATCTCCCAAGTTTGCAGATGACACAAAGATGGATGGGAGGGTTAAATTTGAGGAGGACGCAGAGATACTTCAGTGTGATTTGGGCAACTTGAGTGAGTAGGCAAATGCATAGCAGATGCAATATAATGTGACAGCGAAAACAGAAAACAGAACAAATGATTATTCTCTGAATGGCAATAGTGTCATTGGGTGTCATTGTTCACCGGTTGCTGAAAGTAAACATGCAGGTTTAACAAACAGCAAGAAGGCTTGTTGGCCATCATATTGAGAGGTTTTGTGCACAGGAGCAGGGATGCCTTGCTGAAATTGTACAGGGCCTTGGTGAGGCCATACCTGGACTATTTTGTGCAGTTTTGGTCTCCTTATTTGAGGAAGGATGTTCTGGCTATGGAGAGAGTGTAGTAAGGATTTACTAGACTGATTTCTCGGATGGCTAGACTGACGTATGAAACAAATCTGAATTGGTTAGAACTATACGTATTGGGTTTGGAAGAATGAGGAATAGAGAACTATAAAATTTTAACAGGACAAGCAGGATAACTACAGGATGGATATTCCTGATGACTAGGGAGTCTAAAACCAAGGGTCAGTCACAGTTTAAAGAAATGAGCTAGCCCATTTTAACACTGAGATGAGGGTGGTGAGCCTGTGAAATTCACTGCCACAAAAATTGGTTTTGGCCAAAACATTGAATGTTATCAAAAATGAGATAGCTATAGTTCTTGGGGCTGAAGGGATCAAAGGGTATGGGGTGCAAGTGGGATCAGGTCACTTAGTTGGATGATCAACCATGGTCATATTGAATGGCAAAGCAGACTTGAATGGCCAACTCCTGTCCCTATTTTCGATGACAGATTGAAAATAAATGGTGTTATGGAGGAGGAGAAAAATTGCTGGGGATGCAGTTCAATATTATCAGCCCTCAGGACTTGATGGATCGTTCCTTTTATTTGCTAAGTCCTTAAGTTCTCTGCTCTTTCCTTCCTCTTTCCCTACAGTGATTTCTTCATTGGAGGCAAAAAGTGACTACTTCATGAATTAATAGCCAGATTTTCATTCCATCCCTTTTTTATGAAAGGAGAGAACTCCACATTTGTGACAGAAGATTTTGATCAGGGTCCTTCAGAAATGTAGAGCTATACTTCTATTCTGACAGCTATACTTCTATTCTGACAGTTCTCTCATAGTGCCTAACTGTCGAGGGAAAGCAAACCACGCCCTGTTTTCATAACCATCAGCGACCATGTTCTGAAATTTAAAGATCCAGAATGACTAATAACCGCTTCATCAGCTACTGTCAAATGGTACGTATATGCCAGATAAGTAGGGGGTTTGATGCTAAATGTGTAAGGTTTCAGGTGGGTAGGATGCCAGGATGCAGGGTGGCCAGTTGCAGTGTTAAGTGTAAGTTAGGGTTAATGGGACAAAACAGGTATGGCTAGTGGTAGATGGAGGCACCTTGGGTCAATAACAGGGAATAGGGTTCCGGGGGAGGAGATGCGAATCAGGAGCAAGAAAAGGAAGGGTGAATTTGGGTCTTGAGCAATTGAAGGGAGGTTTGGTCAGGACCAAAGTGGGGGTGTTTAGATCTGGAGTGGGGAAGAGAGAAGCAGATCCAGATATGCAGTTGGGGGAGGGCAGGGTGGTAGTTTGAAAGAAGGTATCAAGGCAGGGTCGGTGGGGGATGGGGGGGAAGGGAGGGGAGGGGGTGCTTCTAAGGAGTATACATAAAGTGTAGTTGGAAGTTTATAAGGTAAGTATGGGGCCAGTTGAATAGTTGACCAGGTAGTTGTTTCCGCCACTTCCAAACAGACCCCACTACCAGGGATATATTTCCCTCCCCACCCCTTTCCGCCTCCGCAAAGACCGTTCTCTCTGCGACTACCTGGTCAGGTCCACGCCCCCAAACAACCCACCCTCCAATCCTGGCACTTTCCCCTGCCACCGCAGGAACTGTAAAACCTGCGCCCACACCTCCTCCCTCACCTCTATCCAAGGCCCTAAAGGAGCCTTCCACATCCATCAAAGTTTTACTTGCACATCCACGAATATCATTTATTGTATCCGTTGCTCCCGATGCAGTCTCCTCTACATTGGGGAGACTGGGCGCCTCCTAGCAGAGCGCTTTAGGGAACATCTCCGGGACACCCGCACCAATTAACCACACCGCCCCGTGGCCCAACATTTCAACTCCCCCTCCCACTCTGCCGAGGACATGGAGGTCCTGGGCCTCCTTCACCGCCGCTCCCTCACCACCAGACGCCTGGAGGAAGAACGCCTCTTCTTCCACCTTGGAACATTTCAACCCCAGGGCATCAATGTGGACTTCAACAGTTTCCTCATTTCCCCTTCCCCCACCTCACCCTAGTTCCAAACTTCCAGCTCAGTAACTGTCTCCATAACTTGTCCGGACTTGTCCTACATGCCTATCTTCTTTTCCACCTATCCACTCCACCCTCTCTTCCTTGACCTATCACCTTCATCCCCTCCCCCACTCACCCATTGTACTCTATGCTACTTTCTCCCCACCCCCACCCTCCTCTAGCTTATCTCTCCACGCTTCAGGCTCACTGCCTTTATTCCTAATGAAGGGTTTTTGCCCGAAACGTCAATTTCGAAGCTACTTGGATGCTGCCTGAACTGCTGTGCTCTTCCAGCACCACTAATCCAGAATCTGGTTTCCAGCATCTGCAGTCATTGTTTTTACCTGGAGCTGGCTTGTCTGTGTTTATATCTTCCCTCACTGCTTGCAGCAGAGCACTGTTAATAGAACATAAAATGAGTTTTACTAACTTGTTTTTTAAAAGTGCAGTAACTCATTCCACAATCCTCATTTTAAAACAGTCCTTATCCCATTTCGGTTCTTACACAAAATACAGGAAATAAAATGATACTATCTTTCCAGATAAGACATTTTTTTCTGTATAAAATGTAAAATAATTGAGGTGTAAGAAATTAAGAAATAGGAGCAGAGTGGGCTATGCAGCCCCATCTCCCTGTTCTATCAATCAAAAGAATCATGACTGATCATCTACCTCAACTCCACCTTCTCATATTATCACTTAGTTCATTTGGCATCCAAAAATCCATCAAGCTCTGCCTTGAAGTATACTCAGCACTTGAATTTGCCTTCAGAGGTAGAGAATTTCAAAAATTCACAATGCTTTCAAGGAACAAGTTTTAAAATCTTATTCTTAAGTGGCTGACTTCAGTCTAAGACCTTAACCTGAATTCTATCAGGAGGGGCAATGCTACTCTGCTCCTACTTTCTTCCAGTGGACTGTGCTTTGCATTTCTTGCCAGCACCTCTGACTGCAGCTCCTTCAGAAATGTAAAATATAGCTGGAATCCAACTGGTCCCTCATGGTGTAGTATAGTGAAATCAAACTAAGCCTCCTTTGCAGCATTAGATGCCATAATCTGTTAAGTTTATAGTCCAAAGGTTATATGCCTATTTCTTCACAGAAACCAGTATCCTATCACCAAAACACCCTTTATTTTTACGTGGAGAGTCCTTGACACTGACCCACCTCCCACAGAGCCATTCTCATAGTGAACAGGATGCCTGCTTCTCATGTTCTTTTTTTCCTTTTTTTATATAGTGCTTATTTTTCCCCAGCACCCATGTTGTGTGTGTGCAGGTGTGAGACACAGTGAGAGACACAAGGTGTACCATTCTTTATTCAATTTCCACTGCCAGGAAGAAAGCCCACTCATGTTCTTATTTCCCAGCCAGAGCTCTCTGATTGGAACAGATTAACAGCCCCTATCAGGGGACTTATTCTGTGAGGTCCACCCAGGTGATCTCATTACAATTACTATATCTCTCCACCTGAGTCTGAGGACATAGACAGGTTCTTTTTTACCTAGCTCCTCCTGGGGTGTTTTAGCACCTGGTCAGGTTCCTTCAACTCTGTTTCTGATGCTTTTAAAGCACAGTAGCTTGCTTCTTGTGCCTGGAGCATCTTAGATGAAATTCATTCTGTTCTTCAGGCAGCAAAGGCATCAAGGTAATGTCATCGGCCATGCCCATCTCAGATTCCACAATATCTTTAATGTTCAATAGAGAGAGAGAATCCATGAGTTCTGGAACAGTCAGAAAAACTGTCGTGGAGCTTGGCATGTTTGGCTCCCACATTGTTTGCAAGTTTGCAGCTTTCAAATGGTCCATGTGCTTGTTCAGAACCGTTGCACCAACCCACACCTTATATGTCACTGGACCTGACCTCACGTTGACCATGTCTCTTCAAGGCCATTCCTGTGGTTCCTCTACCAAACTTCAACCTCTAAAATAAATTCTCTCTCACTTAGTGGAGCCTTGAGTCTGGCATAGGCATTCTGATACCATTTCACCCTCTGCCCCTCCAGGTCTGAGATGATCAGATTTAATCCGGAGAGGAGTCTTCTCCCTATTAACATCTCTGCTGCAGCTATCCCCATAGTTGCATGAAAGGTAGTCCTATAATCAAGTAGGAACCATGACAATTTGGCACCTAGTGCAGCTGTACACCATTTCTTTAAGCCTGCCTTCAAAGTTTGGACTGCACTTTCTGCCAGGCCATTGGATAATGGATGGTATGGAACTGTCCTTATATGTCAAATACCATTCGGCTTTATGAAATACTGAGACTCCATGCTAGTAAATGATGGCCTATTATGTAAGACCAATACTTTTGGGAGTCCATGTATTCATGTATTACAAAAGATGCATGCAGTTTTTCTATCATCGTCCTTGTGTTTCAACAAAGAACTCTATGCACGTCCAGCCACTTTGAGTGGGAGTCCACAACGTTTAAGAACATTGAGCGCATGAAAGAACCTGATGTGTAACAGAGTCCAGGGTTTACCCAGCCATTCCCACAAATGTGGAGGAGCTGCTCAAGATAATTTTTAGGCTTGTCTAAAATCTGGGCACTTCCCCATCAATGCAGCTTTGTCAGCATTCAGTTCTGGCTACCAGACATAACTTCTCACTAACATCTTCATTTTGGAAACCCCTGGATAGCCCTGGTGGAGTTCAGCCAGTATCTGGCAGTGACCTTTCTGTTCGGGATAACCACCCTTGTTCCACATAATAACATGTGATCTCCAGGTCCAAAAAAGCTTCATTTCTGGTTGTGACAGCTGTTTAATTTCCCCTATCACTGTCAACTATTTCAGTTTTGCCAAGACCGGATCTTCCAGAGTTTGATATTGTCAGCTATGATTGGTAGTGTGTCTAGAAAATTTAAAACCAAAATATCCGGTTCCAATGGTGATCCCACTGGTCATTTATGTGCCGGTGGGAGATGGCTCAAGGCACTGGCATTTGCTATTTGGCTTCCCAAACAGTGTTGCAACTTGAATTATACATACTTGGTGTTAGAGCCCACCACTGAATTCAGCCTGAAGCTTTTGGCAGAACTGCCTTGTCCTCTTTAAGTAGGCTTAGCAGAGGTTTGTAATCTGTTATTAGGGGCAGCACAGTGGCTCAATGGCTAGCACTGCTACCTCACAGTGTCAGGACCCAGGATTGATTCTAGCCTTAGGCGGCTGTCTGTTTGGAGTTTGCACATTCTCCCCCTGTCTGCGTGGGCTTCCTCCAAAGCAATTGATAAGCATGCTAGGCCATTTCAAAGGGCAGTTAAGAGACAACTACATCCTGGCAGTATGGAGTAGGCCAGACCAGGTAAAGATGGCAGATTCCTGATGAAGGGCTTATGCACGAAACGTTGATTCTCCTGCTCTTCAGATGCTGCCTGACTTGCTGTGCTTTATCAGCATCACACTCTCAACTCAGACTCCCTTCCCTGAAGGAGATTAATGGAACAGATGGGTTTTTCTGACATTTGACAGTGTTTTCATAGTCCTCATTAGATTCTTAATTTAAGATGTTGATTGAATTCAAATACCACCATCAAACATGACAGATTTTGAACTAGTTCCTCAGAACATTTCCTGAGTTTATGGATTAATAGATAATACCACTAGGTCATCACCTTACCATTACCTTTAGGATCCATCAGTCACCAGGTTTCCCAAGGCCTGAAAAAATTGACTGTCTGGGATTAAACTTAAATTAGTGGCTTAATATGAAGCACAGGCCTTTATAACATTTAAATTGACATCCTGTTTCTTTCAAATATTTTGTTAAAACAGCTACAGCACCAACATTAAAAGCGATGTTCCTGAGTCATGCTTGACATATAGTTCTAAAATGTACATGATTGCCTTAAAGTAAAGGAATGCTCTTTTAAATAATTTTTGTTTTGCACAAACATTATTTTGTTTGCTCCAGTGCACTACAGTGGGCTATCTTGAATTTTTCTATCCTGTCGATTGTCCCATGACTTGAGTGGTAATAATCTATAAACATAAAGCTTAAACTTCCAAATGTGTTCGAAGTTTGTTTTAGCAAATCAGGTTTAAGCTCTGTTTCCTTTATGACCAGCTAATTTAAATTAAAACAAATGGGGTAATTGGGATATCTCCATACACTTCCAGCATTCAAGCATGCCTTTTATCTCTTAATGAGAATTAAATTACCAAAGCAATTAGCCTGGATCTTCTAGTCCTGAAGCAGCAAACGCTAACAGACTTATTCCTTTTGAGGGCTATAAGTTTTGGGAAGTCCACTTTTAATGAAACGAGAAACTTTTGGTCTGGCTTGGGAACCAGCACTACTGGTCCCATTGGAATCTGTCGGCTTATAGATATTTTTAATCAACCTGATTCAGACACATTTCCACATCTGTCATACAGATGGGACTTGAATCCAAGCCTTCTGACCCAGAGATAGGAATATTACCACTATACCACTATTCCCTCTTGTCACCATGTAAACCTTTGCTAAGTTGATTGACTGGTACTTATCCAATTATTAATATTGATTTCTTTGGGACTGCTCGAGGACCAGTACCTATTATGACATAGGAGCAGACGTTGGTCACTTGGGCCATTGAGTCTGTTGTACCATTCAGTGAGATCACGATTGATATGATGATCATCCTCAATTCCACTTTCCTGCCTTTTCCCTATAAGCTTTGATTCTTTACTTATTAAATATTTGTCCATTTCCGCATTAAATATACTTCATATCTCAGCCTTAAATGTTCTTCATAATCTGTCTTTTGGTGACCCTTTGCAATAAAGGATTCCACAGATGACTACCCTCTAAGAGATTCTCCCTCCTGTCTGTCTTAAAAGGACAGTCCCTTACCAAGATTATGCCCTCTGAGTTTAGACTCTCCCACAAAGGAAAACAATTTCTCTTCATCTACCCTACCAAGTCCCCTATGAATCTAATATATTTTAGAATGGTCTCCTCTCATTCTTCTAAAGTCCAATAAGTACACACTCAAGCTGCTCAATCTTTACTGAAAAGAAAATATTCCATAGAATCATACAGACCCCTTCGGTCCAACTCATCAATGATGGCCAAGTTCCCAAATTAAATTAGTCCCACTTGCCTGCGTGTGGCCAGTTCCCTCAAAACCTTTCCTATTCATGTACCTATCCAAATGTCTTTTAAATGTTGTAACTATACATGCATCTACAACTTCCTTTGGCACACACTAACCACCCTCTGTGTAAAAACATTGCTGCTGAGGTTCCTTTTAGATCTTTCTCCTCTCATCTTAAAAATATGGCCCCTAGTTTTGAACTTCCCCATCCTAGGAAAAAGACCTTTGCTATTCACTTTATTTATGTCCCTCATGTTTTTATAAACCTCTACAAGGTCAACCGTCAACTTCCCACATTCTAGTGAAAAATATCCCAACCTATCCAGCTTCTCTTTATGACTCAAACTCTCCAATCCCGACAAATTTATAATATTCTTCCTATGCAGGGTGACCAAAATTATATAAAGTACTTCAAAGGTGGCTTCACCAACATCATGTACAATTTCAATATGCATCCCAAATCCTATACTCAATAGCCTGAACAATGAAGGCAAGTGCACTAAGCGCCTGTGTAAGCACCTTGTCTACCTGTGATGCAACTTTCAACAAACTACGTACCTGAACCCCTAGGTTTCTCTGTTCAACAACACTACCCAGGACCTTATCATTGACTGTATAAGTCCCGCCCTTGTTTGTTTTATCAAAATGCAATACCTAACATCCAAGTTAAACTCCATCTGCCATACATCGCCCTTTTGGCCCAATTGATCAAGATCACTTTGTAATCTTCGTAACCTTCTTCACGGTCCACAATACCACCAATTTTGGTGTCATCTGCAAGCTTAGTAACCATACCTCCTAAATTTCTCATCCAAATCATTTATATGAATGACAAATAAAAGTGGACCTAGTACCAATCCTCGTGGAATACCGCTGGTTGTAGGCCTCTGGTCTGAAAAGCAACCCTCCACCACTCTTTCTGTCTCCTATCATTAAGCCTATTTTGTATCCAGTTGACAGGTTCTCCCTGAATCCTATGTGATCTAAACTTTATTAATTAGTCTAACATGCAGACACTTGTCAAAGGCTTTCCCAAAGTCCAAGTAGACAATATCTACCAGGCAAAAGTGAGGATTGCAGATGCTGGAAACCAGAGTTTAGATTAGAGTGGCGCTGGAAAAGCACAGCAGGTCAGGCAGCATCTGAGGAGCAGGAAAATCGATGTTTCGGGCAAAAGCCCTTCATCAGGAATGAGGCTTATTCCTGATGAAGGACTTTTGCCTGAAATGTCGATTTTCCTGCTCCTCGGATGCTGCCTGACCTGCTGTACTTTTCCAGCACAACTCTAATCTAGACAATATCTACCACCCTGCCTTCATCAATCTTTTTGATTACATCCTCAAACAACTCAAACAAATTTGTGAGACAGAATTTCCCATACACCAAGCCATATTGACTATCTCTAATCAGTCTTTGTCTCTCCAAACACATGGAAATCCTATTTCTCAGGATCCCCTTCAACAACTTCTCCACCATTGATGTCAGTTTCACCAGTCTATAGTTCTCAGGCTTCTCTTTACAGCCTTTCTTAAATAATGGTACAACATTAGCCACCCTCTAGTCCTCCAGCACCTCACTCGTGGTTATACTTAATACAAATATTTCTACTCGGGGCCCAACAGTTTCTTCCCTAACTTCCCACAATGTCCTGGGATCCATTTGATCAGGTCCTGGAGATTTATCCACTTTTTTGTTTTTTAAGACCGCTAGCACCTCCTGTTCCTTAATATGGACTGTTTTCAAGACGTCAATATTTATTTCCCCCAAGTTCCCTAGTCTCCATTTTTTTCTCCACTTTAAAAAGGGGTGACAAAAATCAAATCATTTTATATAATTCCCAGCCAGTCCTCAATACCAGTTTTACACCCAGGCAATATGTTGTGTTTACTGACTGTCTATGCCTTCTCTTTTGATGCAAGTTAGCAAGGCTAAATCCTTGCTATATGATATAAACATGACTAGTGGTGTATCTGGAGAATCATGAAAGGCCCTCCTTCACCCATAACTCACTCTGGTGCTAAATTCCATTTGTTTCAAGGAAGCTTTTTTTAAAAAATCATGAGACAAAATAAGTCAGTTAGTGAAGTAAAAGAATAGCAATCAAGGGCCTTAATAAAAAAAGGAAGAAGATTTGAAAATCTTCCAATTCGAGGATCCTAATTTCCCAACAGAGGTATTAAAATGTGCTAAACCCTGAAACGAGCTGTACAGTCATGATGAAAAGAAAAACAATCTTCCTGTGAAAATAAGAGGTATTGTGTTAAAATAATTTCAAGATGTTTTGCAGTTGATTGATTACAACATGCACAAAGGACAGCTTCTTTCTTCATTCATGTGTGTGTGTTTGCTGACTAGGCCTGGATTTATTGCACATCCTTAGTTGCCCTTGAAAGTGTATGAGCCTGCCTTCATGCACTACTGCATGAGACTTCATGGGGTCTGGAATCAATATTAAGGACTTTATGGGCAACACATTGCTGACTGTACTATACAATTGTGCCATTAACTCTTAGATCATAATCGGAGATAATGATGGCTTTATCTGAGACGTTGCCTGTAAGTTGTGGTTCCGTGAGTTTGCATGTGTCAGTCTGTGAGACAGCTCTCCCAATTTTGACATGAGATCCTGGAGGTTAGTAAGGAGGACTTTTCTAGATCAATAAGGCCAGGTTATTTCTAATGTTTAGTTTGATCACGGGTTAATGTCTAATTTTGTTTTTGAGACTTTTCAACACTTGTTTTTTGATCCAACTTATTTTGCTAGACCATTTGAAAAGACAGTTCAGAGTCAACCACATTGATGTGGGTCGGGTTATATGCAAATCGGGACAGCAGAATTCCTTCCCTCAAGGACATGAGTGAACCAGGTAGATTTTTACCAGAATTAGCAATGATTTTATGGTCATCATTAGACTCTAATTCCAGCTTTTAAAAAAAAAATAAATGTGAATTCCTTTATCTGAAGTGATTTTTGTTCCCACAGCAAGTAACTATGTATTTGGATTACTAGTCTAGTGGCAATACTACCGTGCCATCATCTCACCCAGTCCAGGAAACAAACAGAGGTTGGGAGTCTGGAAATGTATGCAACCTGAAAACAACAGATGGTAGCAGGGAGAGACCACACAGCCTACTGAATTTTCTTAAGCATTCAATACAACCATCAATGATCTTTGATTTCAACTTCACTTTTATTGTCTGCTGCACTTGTCCTAAGAGAAAATGTGACACCAAATGTGTTGTCTATCCCAAATTTAAATATGATCAACAATAGACCTTCTGTTTTAGAGAATTCCAAAGGTTCACCACAGAAATATCTGTTTGTGGCAATCGTAAAAGATTGTTCTGTTATACTGACGCTATACTTCATGTTCTACCTTCCCTAAATAGCAATGCTACCTTTGTGTCCAACTGTCAAGCCCCTTCAGATCCTTATTTGGAATTATATAGACCCATTTAACTTAGTGTGCCATTATACAACAACCCTCTTTCTCAGGGACAAATCTAATGAACTGTCATGACACGGCATTACTTAAATTTGGAGACAAACGTGTGCAGACTACTCCAGGTGTTGGTTCACCAAACCTGCACAGTGGGTGGCACGATTTATTTCTTGTTGTACATCCATGCTAACTTTATCTGTTCCATGTACTGCTCTGTATATCAACGTCTTTCAAAATGTCAATATTTACAAGTTTCATATCTTTAAAAATATTCAGATTTTCTATTCTAAAGAAAACACTAAGCTCTGAGGAAGATAGAGAATATGCAAAATACTTGCATTGATATCGCATATTTCACACCCCACAGGACACCGCAGGGCATCTGACTTTTACAGCCACTTTTTGAAGTGTGCTTAACAAAGTCTCCTGAACAAAAATGTGACACCACATGGAACTTGACTTTAACCTAAAACTTTGTAATTCACAGGTAAGTATAGTATCAGTTGAGCCATTGCTAATGTAACAGGCAGAACTTTCACCACTTTGAGCAGCGTGGGCAAGGACAAGAAAGTTGAGAAAATATATTGAGAACGATTTCCAACATTGAGAGGAAAATTGTTGATTTTCTTTCTCTTGGGGGTTTAAACTATAAGTTTTGAGTTCTATCAATGAAAGGCAACTACCTTATTTCCATGGATTTTTAAAATCTCTTTATTAACTAATCTCACATTATTTTTATGCACACCCAATTTTCTTATCCTTCCCAGAAAGCTAGAGAGCCAACTCTTGACGTCAAAGTCAGAGCAGTTATGTGGTGGTAGTAACTCAGTGCTTGCTTCTCTAAGCCTTCATCCAATTCCAGCTTCACCACCATTTCTCTTCAAATTTAGTTGACTCGAGAAGAAGGGTCACTGGACCCAAAACGTTAACTCTATTTTCTTTTCACAAATGCTGCCAGACCCGGTGAGTTTCTCTAGCAGTTTCATGGATACTGTTCTCTTCCATCCTTTGTCAAGGCAAATTGGTATCACCAAACTACCAGCATGACCACACAATTATTGCTGTTTTTGGACCAACTCACATACCATTTCACTTTTATATTGCACCACATAATAATCTTCAACAAGAGAAAGTCTAAACATGAAATTCAATGGCATTAGCATCACTGAATTATGGTTTGCCAATGTGTACAATTAAATGCAATATAAACTGACCTCTAACTAAATGTTTAATTCTGGAACATGAGGCTAGTTGCATGCAACTCTCACAGAAAGTTTGGGTTGCCTATTAGCATGTAGAAACACACATTATTTCAGCTGACCGGACTTTAATGTTTCATCCATGGAATTTCCTGATCTCCTGAAAAGCCCTGTGCACTCTGGAAAGACCCCCACTGATAGCAAAAAGAGATCTCAAGTTGATCAACACCTAGTTGAGAAGACCATTTAAAGTACTACAATGAATATTCAGTACTTAGCTGCATTCATACCTACAAATGAGGAAGATTTGTTCGCAGTGTCTTTACTGAAAGTTAATTTTCTATAGTTGTAATTTTATGAAACAAATCTAGATGGGTGCTTTTTGATTGTTTTAGACTGGATCTCAGCTAAGGAACAATATGACCAGCAGCAGTGGTTAGACAGCTAGAAATTAGAGAGGGGATCACAATCAGCTATTGAAGGTCCTGCAGCTGAAAAGCAGGGAAGGATGCAGCAAAAAGCTCACAGAAGGTTCTTCCTGGGACTCAGTGTGAAGAATAGCGACTGAGTTTCTTTGACATGTCGGAACATCCATGCTTCGGCAATAACGTCTTCCAATGCTAACTTAAGTTCATTGGCACCTTGCATTCAGAAAAGAAATTCCAACTATGCACAAGATTCTTGGGGAAATGGTGTGATGCTTACATCCTGTGGGGTGTACCAAGTTCTCTGGCGTTTTTAGATCTGCAGACAGACTTCAAGGGTGGCTTCCAGGAATAAGGGATACTCAGTTTATGACATCCATCAGAAATCCCCCTCCCCAGTCCTGATGAAGGGTTCTGACCCAGAACGCAGCTTTCCTGCTCTTCTGATGCTATCTGACCTGCTGTGCTTCTCCAGCTCTTTATTGAGCATCTGCAGGAATACAGTTCAATAGAATCCAAAGAATAGTTTTGTAGTAGCCTCTTTTATATACAGTTTTTACATACATTAACATTTTAGCACTATGGTGTCACATAGTTATATCTATTGTACGCAAGTTTGCTTAACATCTGTTCTGGGGAAGCAGGAGATGGTTTAAGCACTTGCCAAATGCTGGCTATTAATCCTAATTGGATTAGAATGTCTG
This sequence comes from Chiloscyllium punctatum, assembly GCF_047496795.1. Lineage (NCBI taxonomy): Eukaryota > Metazoa > Chordata > Chondrichthyes > Orectolobiformes > Hemiscylliidae > Chiloscyllium > Chiloscyllium punctatum. The sequence continues at coordinate 66,020,853 of NC_092742.1, forward strand.
TCCAGTCTGAGTTTGCATAATTAAGAGGTGTTAGTCCTTTTGTCTTTCAAGTTAGTAATGTTAGTAAAATTACTAGACTTATAGATCTAAATAACTGAGAAACTATACGTGTACTAAGTTAAAGCACAAAGGCTGCTCAACTGACCTCCCACAGCTGGGTCATTAGATTTCATTTACTATTGCTGAATTTGACAGTTCTTACACATTCATTTATGTAGTTTCACGTAAGTGCTATTTTGATAATAAGTTTCTTAAAGGGAATAGCAGCCCTATTTAATGTGTATTTAAAAGGTACGTACTAGTGGAGGAACTATTTAATGTTCTGTAACCTATTCAGGTCTTGAGAGACAGTTACTAAGGGCTATTTATGGCAATCTTGCCATAGTTTTGAGTGAGTTATGGAGACATGATGGTGGAATGGGCATTGTTCCATGTAAGTCACTTATTCAAGGGTGGCCTTTTATATAGAAACAGGTCTAAACACTGCTTGCAGCATGGGGCTGATAAGGATTGAAAGGTGTAAAGAAACTGTAATGGGGTTGGAAGTGATCTTTAATTTAGTTTATCATGTAAGTGTAAAATATACTACAAAAACATGGTTTTATGAATGAGTGAATGGAAACATGGTGTACTAAATATAGTGTGCTTGTGAGTGAGTTAGTAAAGAGTTATGAATGAATGAATGACTAGAAACGCAGTATAGTAAACATAGAGCACTTGTGAGTGAATCGGTTAAGAGAACCACAACACAATATCTCACAACAGCATTCTGTGGATAATTCCACAAGTTCACGACCCTCTGGGTGAAGAAATTTCCTATCTCAGTCCAAATTGGGCTACCTGATATCTTGGCACCCCAGCCTGGGGAAATATCATCTTTGCATCCACCCCATCAGAATGTTATGTATTTAGATGAGAGCCTGTCTCATTCTTGTAAATTTCAGTGAGTACAGACCAAGTTGACCCAATCTCTCCTCATACAATAAAAATATCCCAGGATTATAGTCCAATGAAACTTCACACTTCTACCTCAATGGCAAGTATGCCTTTCCTTAGATAAGGAGACCAAAACTGCACATTTTGGTCCAGATTTGAGCACAAAAAGGCCCTGTATAGTTGCAGTACACTTGCTCCCGTACTCAAACTCTTTTCAGTGAAGGTCAACATACATTTGCATTCCTAACTGCTTGCTGCACTTGAATGCTTGTTTTCAGTAACCAGTGTACAAGAACACTCAGATCCTTTGGTGCAGCAACATTTTCTAATCTATCATTATCTAATGTAATCTAATCTGTTTCAGATTGAATGGCTTCAGTTTGTATACCAGTGTAGAATTCTATCATGTTATGGTCACTTTTTTTTCCTAAAGGACATTACACAACACGATTACCAATTAACCACTTCTCATTGCAGAAAACCAAGTCTAAGATAACCTGTTCCTGAGTTGATTCCTCAACATTCTGACATAAGAAAATACATTCTAGAAATTAATCTGCCATAGTAATATTACTAATGTGTTTTTTCTAGCCAATATGTAGATTAAAATCATTCATAGTTACTCTAGCGTCCTTGCTATCCAATTTCTTGTTTCATGCAATTCCCTACCCTGCTACCACTGTTTGGAAGCCTATTAAAAAAGACTCACAGTAAACATTTTCCACTCCTTGTTGCTTCTTAACTCTATCCAGACTGATTCTAATCTAGATTTCCTATACCAATATCGTTTCTCACTTATTGTACTGACTCCATGTTTCTATAATAAGACCACCCACCTTTTTTAATCTATCCTTTCTAAATATTGCAGACTCTTAGATGTTGAGAATTTGGTCTTGGTCATCTTGCAGCCATGTCTTTCTAATTGCTATCTTTTGTACAAATTTACAGTTATTTGTGGTGTTAATTTGTCTGCCTTATAGTGAATGCTCTGTGCATTCAAATTATCGTTCTTTAACTCTTCGCTTTTGACATTTTTACACTTTTTCATTCAGTGGTTTTATTTACATTATCCTTGTTTACTCTGCCTTCCACTTTTTGATTTCTACTTTGCCAACTTTTGTTTCCATCCTTGTTTTCTTCACTTTTGTCTCCTCACTCCTGTCCCACTGCCACTTTAATTTAAATCCTCCCTCGCAGTACTGGCTAATACCCTTCCGAGGGTCCTCCTGTTGTACAACCTGCCCAGCTTGTACAGATCCTATTTTCTGAAGGATCAGTCTTGATACCCTTCACATCCCTCCAGCCATGCACTAATTCAATTAATTCTCCTATTCCTGCTCTTGCAAGCACATGGCATTGTGAATAATCTCTCCGATTGCTATCTTTGATGTCCTTGTTTATAATTTACTTGCTAGTTCCCTATATTCTGCTTCAAGTACTTTATCTCATTTTTATCTCTTTCATTAATATTGACATGGACCGCAGCCTTTGGCTGCTCTCCTTCCCCCTTCAGAATGCTGTTGAAATATTAAGTGATATCCTTGATCCTGACAGCAAAGAGGCATTGTACCATCCTGGTGCCACATATGCAGCCACAGAAACATCTATCTGATCTATCTGTTCCCCTTAGGATAGAATCCCCTTACCATGAATTACCTTTATTTTTCTCTCTGTTTACTTCCTCTAGTTTCAAGAATATTAAATATATACTAGGGATATTATCTTATCCCTTTTACAGCAAAGTTTGTTTTAACCAGCATTTTAGTTCAACCAGCACTGTTGATAAACTGGCAAAACGTATACTTAACTACTGCAAATTCCGAATATTTATGCTTCAAGTAAAATAAAGAAGTGATGTGTATACCTCTTGCATTACGTTTCTATTATAATATGTATTTTTACATTGATTTTAGGAGGATGTTGATATTTTTACATAGACTTTTTGAGGCAGGTTGATGTCTTGAAGCTTTGCTTAGTCAGGGTTTACTGCGGTTATGTGTACCTCTTGATTATCCAGAATATTAGATCAACTGGCACACTCCTTGTCCCATTAGTGCCAGTTAATAAAAAGTTTGCTGTACTTCAAACTTTCTTAATATAAACTAAAGATCAATTTTTACTGAACGTGATCTTATTTGCCAAAGCCACCACGCATCTCGTGCTGGCTCCCACACTGTCTAGACGAACTTATGTTTTCCTGATGATTGTTTTCAAAACACACCCCTCTTATGCAGCTTTTCAACTTCATGGCTCACTTGTCACCAATTCACAGCCTTTCCACTCTGTTTCAGAGCACCAAGTTGATTATCTTGGCTCTGAGTCATCACTTAAAACATTCCTCAGAGAGTAGTCTAAGGCTCAATCTTTTTCACACTCTTTTCTCCTGTTGTGGGGAATAGAGTAGACCCATGGGTGGCATGTGTTCACCTCATTTATGATGTGTATTTGTGGATTGGAGGGAGCTGCATGTTAGTGCATAGAAAGTAAAGGATGGATGTGCACTATTTAAATTTGAGAAATAGCGTGGTAGTGGAATTGGCTTGACAGGGCAGAGCAATTTGATGGTAATGAATGCCCACAGCAGAATAGTGAACATGCAACTCTTTATTATAACAAGTTTCTTTTATTTTCGGTTGATTATTCATTAAACTTATGTTTGTTATTTTCTGGCTAGTTTATTTTAACATTGTGGTCAGCAAAGTTTTGGAAAGAATTCTGAGGGATAGGATCTATTTGTGAGGGGCAGGTCATGCCTCACAAATCTTATTGAGTTCTTCGAGGAGGTTACAAGACAGGTTGACGAAGGTTGAGCAGTGGATATGGTGTATATGGACTTGAGCAAGGCATTTGATAAGGTTCCCCATGGTAGGCTCATTCATAAAGTCAGGAAGTATGGGATACAGGGAGATTTGGCTATCTGTATTCAGAATTGGTTGGCTGACAGAAGGCAGAGAGTGGTTATAGATGGAAAGTATTTTGCGTGGAGGTCAGTGTTGAGTGGGGTCCAGCAGGGCTCTGTTCTTGGGCCTCTGCTCTTTGTAATTTTGATAAATGACTTGGACGAGGAGGTTGAGGGGTGGGTTAGTAAGTTTGCAGATGATACAAAGGTTGGAGGTGTAGTCGATAGTATCGAGGGCTATTGCAGGCTGCAACGCAACATAGACAGGATGCAGAACAGGGCTGAGAAATGGCAGATGGAGTTCAACCTGGGTAAATGCGAAGTGATGCAGTTTGGAAGGTCGAACTCAAATGCTGAATATAGGATTAAAGGCAGGATCCTTGGTGGTGTGAAGGAACAGAGGAATCTGGGTGTGCAAGTACATAGATCCCTCAAAGTTGCCACCCAAGTGGATAAGGTTATGAAGAAAGCATATGGTGGTTTGGCTTTCATTAACAGGGGGATCGAGTTTAAGAGCGGTGAGGTTTTGCTACAGCTCTACAAGTCCCTGGTGAGACTACACTTGGAATATTGTGTCCAGTTCTGGTTGCCCTACTATAGAAAAGATACAGAGGCTTTGGAGACGGTGCAAAGAAGGTTTACCAGGATGCTGCCTGGGCAGGAGGGCTTGCCTTATGAAGAAAGGTTGAAAAAGCTCAGACCTTTCTCTCTGGAAAGAAGAAGGAAGAGAGGAGATCTGATTGAGGTATACAAAATAATGAGAAGAATAGATAGAGTCAATAGCCAGAGACTATTCCCCAGGGCAGGATTGATGAATATGAGGGGTCATAGTTTTAAGATATTAGGAGAAAGGTATAGACAAGACATCAGACATAGGTTCTTTACGCAGAGAGTTGTGAATGCATGGAATGCATTGCCAGTGGTGCTGGTGGAAGCAGAATCATTCGGGACATTTAAGCAACTGCTGGACAGACACATAGAGAGCAGTGAGTTGAGGGGTGCGTAGGTTAAGTTATTATATTTTACATTAGGATTAAACCTCGGCACAACATTGTGGGCCAGAGGACCTGTTCTGTGCTGTACTTTTCTATGGTCTATGTTCTATTGTAACCATAATCCAGCGGGATATGTTGTGGTGCAGCAGTAGCATCACCACCTCTGGAATGTGGACAGCAAATTCATGATGGGGCCAACTGACTTAATTGTCAGACTGTAAATACTTCTAATTTGTCTGATGCTAGACAACAAGTGCTGAAGAATTTCCTGGTCAGCCATATTGAAGAAAGTAATAGTAAACCAATGCAGTACATAGATGTCCATGGTCACTAATGCCCTCATAGGGCATGGGACCTAATGTAAGAGAGAATCACAAAGCTCTGACACTCCTGTTTATTTTTTTTTTGCAGTCACTCCTGTTTATATCGGTCAGCCAGAGCTCCCTGATTGGAACAGATTAACAGCCCTAATCAGAGAACTCGTATTCTATGAGGTCCACCTGGCTGACCTTATTACAATAACTGCAGTTGTAAAATAAATGATCTGTTTTTCGATTATTTTTCTTAAGCTATATCATGGATATTTTTGACATGCTTTTAATATGAAAATTCAAATGGATTTTGTGATAAATGCATGTCAGAAAATCCATGAGATATTAGTTGGATTAAACAAGATAGCTGAGAAGTCAAGATGTAATAAATATTGAAGAATCTAATGCTGATCTAGCTGTACAATAATTTGGTTATAAATAAAACAGTAAATTGGTTAGCTTGCACTTATGAACCAATAGATTTAAATAAATATTATGATAATTGCTAATCACACATTTTCACGTATGGTGTTTGCAATCTTTTCTGTACAAGCATAGTTTAATACTTACAAAACCATTTTTACACTTTAATTAGTGTAGCCTCATAACTTTTCAGGATGTAGTTGTTAGATCATACTAATGGAATGGATACACCAGTCCAGAACAGAAAACATTGCTTCATTGTTTAACCTTTGCAGATGTTTTTAAAAGTCAAATCAATTGCTCTGATGAAGTACCAATGTAAGTGGGATTGATGGGGCTCCAATTAAATGGAAAAGTTTGCAACTGTGCTGAATTGGACTATGCAATAGTTTTAATGCTACTTATAAACCTGATTGTAGTACAGTTACACAGCTCTCTGAGCTGGAGGATTGGTTTTCAGATGTTTCATCACCATACTAGGTAACATCATCAGTGAGTCACTGGTGAAGCGCTGGTGTTATGTCCTGCATTCTATTTATGTGTTTAGGTTTCTCAAACCTTGCTAACAGCTCTCCGTGGCAAGGAGTTCCAAAAACTCTCAACACATTGATGGAAGAAATTCCTCCACATTTCACTCTTAAATTGTTACCCCATTATTCTCATTCTGTGCCCTCTGGCCTGTCAAGCCCATTAAGAATCTTATCTATTTCAATTAGATCACCTCTCATTCTTCAAAATTCCAATGAGTAGAATCTCAACCTGTTTAACTTTTGCTCACAAGAAAATTTCTCCACACTGGGGATCTTCCTAGTGAACCTTTGAACTAAAGACTGATGAAATAAAACCCAAAAGAACTGTGGATACTGTAAATCAGAAGCAAAAGCAGAAACTGATTGAAAAACTGAGCTCTGAGGAAGGGACACTCCACCTGTAACATTAACTCTGGTGTCTCTCCACAAATGCTGCCAGACCTGGTGAGCTTTTCCAGCATTTCCATTCTTCTGATGAAATAATGTCTTCCTTTAAATAATCAAAACTCCTCACAGTCCCCCAAATGTGGTCTCATGAACACCTTATACAGTTGCAGTAAGATTTCCAGACTCTTATAATCCAACCCTCTCAAGAGAACGGCCAACATTAAATTAGCTTTGCTATTTATTTACTGTTTCTGTGTGCTAGTTTTCTGTTTTTCTTATACAAATACCTCTGAGTCTCTCTGTATTGCATTGCAATTCATTGGGGGATAGCTTGCCCAGTTACATGGAAAATATGGAAACATTTAAAAAGTGGGGGGGGAGCTCAGCAGAGATTAAAGTTTCCAGAACAACTAATAAGACACAGAGTATGGAAAGAGTCATGAATCTAACTTCAGGCACAGTGGATCAGAGGACAAGTATAGAAAGGGGGCCAGTGAACAGAGGACTAAGTGTGTTGTACTTAAAAGCACACAGTATACAAAACAAAGTCAATGAGCTTGTTGCACAGATTGAAATTGATGAGTAAGATGTTGTGGGTTATATAGAGATGGGGCTATAAGGGGATCAAGGCTGGGAACAAAATATTCAGGGATACATGGTCGACTGAAAAGACAGACAGGTGGGCAGAGTAGTGAGGTTGCCTTGTTAATAAGGAATGAAATTAAATCAGTGGCATAAAGTGATATAAATTCAGACGTTGTACAATCTGAGTGGGTAGCATTGAGGAACTGCAAAGAAAAAAAGCCCTGACGGGATTTGTGTACAGGCCACATAGTAGTAGCTAGGATATGGAGAATAATATAATTCAGGAGTCAGAAAAGGCATGTAAGAAAGGTCCTTTTACAGTAATTATGGGGGACTTCAATATTCAGGTGGACTAGGAAAATTAGCTTGGTAGTGGATCTCAAGAAAAGTAATTGTGGAATATCTACAAGATGTTTTTTTTGGTGCAGCCTTTGGTAGAGCCCACTGGGAAACAGCAACTCTGGATTAATGTGTGCATAATAAGGCAGATTTAACTAGGGAGCTTAAGATGAAAGAACTCTTTACTTGCTATTACACTTGCCTCTATTGGTCAGTGCATTGAGTATAGGATTTAGCATGTCAAGTTGCTGCTATACAGGACATTAGTTAGGCCATTTTTGGAATACTGCATTCAATTCTGGTCTCCCTGCAGTAGGAAAGATGTTGTTAAACTTGAAAGGGTTCAGAAAAGATTTACAAGGATATTGCCAGGCTGAAGGGTTTGAGTAATAGGGAGAGACTGATTAGGCTGGGGCAATTTTCCCTGGAGTGTCAGAGGCTGAGGTTTATAAAATCATGAGGTGCATGGAAAGAGTAAATAACCAAGTCTTTTTCCCAGGGAGGGGAGACCATAAGTAGAGGCCATAGATTTAAGATGAGAGGGGAAAGATTTAAAAGGGACCTAAGGGGCAACATTTTCACTGAGAGGATAGCGTGTGTGTGGATTGAGCTGCCAGTGGTGGTGGTTGAGGCTGATACAATTTCAATTTTTGAAAGGTATCTAGATGGGGATATGAATAAGAAGGGTTTGGAGAGATATGGGCTGCGTGCTGGCAGGTGGGACTAGATTGGGTTGGAATATCTGGTTGGCATGGGTGAGTTGGACCAAAGGGTCTGTTTCCATGCTATTCTATGACTCTATAACACCTAGGGACCAGAGATCATAATGTGATAAAATTCACCATGCAGTGTACAAAGTTAAAAATCACACAACATTAGTTGGTTGTCTACCTGATAAAGGAACAGCACTCCGAAAGCTAGTGTTTCCAATTAAACCTGTTGGATTATAACCTGGTGTTGTGTGATTTTTAACTTTGTACACCCCAGTCCAACCCCGGCATCTCTAAATCATGACCCTGCAATGTGTGTGTGACTAGAGGAATTCTGCAGGGGTCAGCATTCGGACCATAACAATTCATGTTATACATTAGTGATTTGGACGAAGGAAATGAGGACATTGTTGCTAAGTTTGCAGATGATAAAGGAGGTGGAGGGGTAGGTAGTTATGAAAAAGCAAGGTGGCTGCAGAAGAGTTTTGGACGTGCTACCCAAGTGTGTAAAGAAGTGACAAATGGAATAAACTGTGGGAAAGTGTGAGACGATGTGTTTTGGTAGGAAGAATAGAAGTTTGGACTATTTTCTAAATGGAAAGACTTCAGAAATCTGAAGCAATAAAGGACTTGTGAGTCCTAGTTCAAGATTCCCTTAAAGTTAACATGCAGGTTCATTTAGCAATCAGGAGGACAAATGCAATGTTTGCATTCATTTCAAGATGGTGAGAATGCAAGAACAGAGATGAACTGCTGAGGCTTAATAAGGCTCCCATCAGACTGTATTTGGAATATTTTGAGTAGTATTGGGCCCCCTATTTAGGAAAAGAAATGCTGTCATTGGACGCCGTCCGGGGCGTTTTAGGAGGATGAGAAACATTAAATACGATCAAATGACAGACCACACTTGAAGGGCCAAATGGCCTAATTCTACTCCTGTATCTGATGGTGTTATGCCCATCAATAGTCCTAATTGTTTGTATTGTCATTTCTGCTTAAATCTGAGTAACTGGGCAACTCAATTCGTTTTCTGTTTATTTTATACATTTTCTGGAATAGACAAATGTACATGTAAATGCATTTGGCACTTAAACTAGTTTAAATGGGTGTAACTAGGTATAACCAGGAACCATTTCCTATTTTGCACTTGAGCAAAAAATGCAAGAGGTATTACAATTTACATTGAGCAAACCTGACATAAGAAAATAAAAATAAGCATATTAACCACATTTTCAGTCTTCTGAAGAAAGCAGCCGACTGTCAATCTCTCGTGACAGTTGTGAAATTGTTGCAGATGCACACTGGTAGCCAGTGAAGCTCCTTATAGAAAATGTGTGTTGTTGTGTAACAACACAAATCCCTATTTACTACGATGATTTATTTCCCATATGTTGTCAGGCCTAGAATCAGAGCACTTCAAACTGAAATCTTACTTCAGTTCTAAGTTTTTATTAGAAATTTTCACTATTTGGATTTCATTTTTTTTCTCTTTTTCTCCTTCATTCGTGCACCTAATCTGACTCTAATTCACAGTACTTCTTTCTCCATCATTTCTCTGTTTCTTTCTTAATATTTCAAATATACGGTTGAAGAGATGGTGTATCGATCTTGACATTCAACAAAGTCCCAGCTGTCCTGTTGCTTTCACCATACTGTTCCCAACTCTCAAGTCTTCCAATAATTTAAATAGTCAAACATTTTCCAGTTAAAAAGTGAGGGGCAAAGATCTAAATAATGGAGTTTCTTCTGAATAAAATCTGTGCCTTTTTAAAGTCTTTGTTAAGCTGCATTTTTGTAATGATTTCGTGCAATAACACAATTCAAATTGGCTTCCATAGATTACACTTCCCAAGTAGAGTTGTTGTGAACGCACTGATAACAGCCAGTGATTGGTTGTGAAGTTGAACCACTGAACCAGTATCTGAAACAAAATCAGAAATTGCTGGAAAAGCTCAGCAGGTCTGACAGCGTCTCCAAAGAGAAATCAGAGTTAACATTTCAGGTCCAGTGACCATTCCTCAGGACTGTTGAGCAATGTAGCAAAATGTATCAGGTTTATACGTTATAACTGCATCATAAAGCTAGGACAATTCAAACAGCAGTTATTGCTGGGACCTTCTCACAATTATTTCATGCAAATTATCCATGCAGGTTCACTCAATAGTACATATTTAATTTTAATATTCGTGAATGATTTTTGAAAACTCCTCGAAACATATTTAAGCACTGATATGATTTCTATTACTACAGAAAATTGCCACATTAGAAACATTGCCTATCACTACTGTTATAATCTTTCAAACACTGCAATCTTGACCCTGTTACCTAGCTTCTGAAATAAAAAATCCTTAAACATTAGTATTCAAAGATCTTGCATTTTCCAATGCTTCAAAGTATTAAGTGAGGTGTAGAAAGAATAAAATTATGAAAAGATTTTGAAAGATGTAGCAAATTTAAAGAACTCTGTATCAATTAGCATATATTGTGTGAATTTAAAGGCACTGTGTGACTAGGTGAAATATTTAAAATTCTAAAGTTAAAAGACACCACACCCTCAAAAAAAACTAAGTTCCACAGATGCACAGTCATTTTGTGTAAATAATCTTTACCTTTTGGGAGTGGTGAAAAACTGTATCAGGTGTGTGAGATCTTAATGTATAAAGTGGTAGATTAGAGTAGGAAGTTTGTGGCATTGGCCTTACATCACAGGGTTCGCTGAGGTAGGCATAAAGTTTTCTGTCGGCAAAAGATCCCCAGCTTATAATAAGCTAATGTAAGTAGATGCGGTTTTCAATTTTCAGACAAAGGGGAATCAATTTCTGTACTCTTCCATAGAAAATCCAATATGTTAGTTATCAAAAGTGTTTTAATTTCAAAAATATACTTTATTCATAAATATCTTTGAATACATATATAGTTACTGCAACATTTCTGTTGGATCTTTGCACATGTAACAAACAACAAATATTGGAAAATTGGCATTTCCTGCAATTGTGAAACAAAACCCAAGAATTTCTTAATTATGCAGGGCTATATTTACACACCTTTGAGGCATCAAGAGAACCTGGTAACTGAATGGACCAGACACTAACCACACCCTCAACTTCTTCGGAAACTTTCAGTTCCCCAGCCCCCAGTACTTCACCTTCACTATGGAGATGCAGTCCTTCTACATGTCAATTCCACATAATGATGGCCTGCAGTACCTCAGTTTCTTTCTCTCCAATGGACCCATCCAGTCCCCCTCCACCAATACCTTCCTCCACCTCACCAAATTAGTCCTCATCCTCAATAATTTTTCTTTCAATTCTTCCCATTTCTTTCACATCCACAGGGTGTCCATGGGTACTTGCATGGGTGCTAGCTACACCTGCCTCTTTGTTGGCTACTTCGAACAGACCCTCCTCAGTACCTACACAAGTACTGTTCCTCAACTCTTCCACTGTTACATCAATGACTGCATTGGTGCAGCTTCCTGAACCCAGGCTGAACTGGGAGGAGTTCATCAACTTTGCCAACAACATCCCTCATGCTCTCAAATTCACTTGGTCTAATTCAGACACCTCCCTCCACTTTCTTGACCTCTCCTTTTCTACCTCTGGCAACAGTTTACAGACTACATTTACTATAAATCCTCAGGCTTCCATAACTACCTGGACTATACCTCCTCCCACCATGTATCCTGCAAAAACTCAATCCCATTTTCTCAAATCGTCCATCTCTGTTAATTCTGCTCTGACAAGGAGACATTTCGCTCCCAAGCATCCCAGATGTCCACCTGTTTAAACAATGTGCTTTCCCCCACTCTGTCATCCAGACAGCCCTCTACCACACCTCCTCCATTCCCCACTCCACAGTTCTAAACCCTCCCCCCAAACATAATAAAGAAGGGTCCTCCTTATCCTCACTTTCCACCCCTCTGGTCTCCGCATCCAATGTATCAACCTCAAACACTTCCACCACCTCCAATTAGACCCCACCAACTAGACCAAACGTAAACTTAGGGAATGTTTCACTGAGCATCTTAGCCTGACCTTCTAGTCACCGCCCATTTCAATTCCCCTTGCCACTCTCTCTTTAACATGTCCATCCTCGGCCTCCTCTATTGCTACATTGAATCAGACCGCAAATTGGAGGAACAACACCTTATCGTCCGTCTGAGCAGCCTAGAGGTCTAAACGTCGATCTCCAGTTTCAAATAACTGTCTCACCTATCCCCCAATTCCCTTTCCAGCCCCACCTCCTTCCTTCCATTTCACTTACCAACCATTCCTTCCAGCTCGTAGTCAGATTCATCCCTGTCATCGACCAACCAGGTCATACCCACCACCTGTGTTCACCTATTGGTCTCACCATTCCTCCCCTCTGTCCTCCCAAAACCCTCATCCCTCTCTTTATCTGTAGGTCCGCCTATCTCCACCTTCATTCCTGAAGATGGGTTATTCCCAAAACATCGACTTCTCCATCTCCTGATTCTGCCTGGTTTGCTGTGTTCTTCTACCGTCCTGCTTATCTACTCCACATTGTACTTTGGCAGAAAGACATTAAACAGTAGTCTTTTCCAACTGTGTCTTGGCAGTAGCTGGCCCAAGTTTTACTGTGTGCCTCAGCAAGTATTCCTGGACCTTGGAATGTAACAGTCTGCAATAGTCTGTCAAGGTCAACTCTTTGCACTGGAAGATGAATGAATTTCAGGCAGACCAAAGAGCTATTCTTATTTGTTTTTTACTGACTGGTGGACCATATTAGATATTTATAATATATAGGGCTACTGAAACAAATATAATGCCCCTTTCAGTGAGAGTTATATTTTTAAAAGTTGTGCCCTTGAGCAATTGTAAAGGTTGCATTAAGATTTATAAAAAGATTGAACTCTGAGCAATGGTTGACATGCAGACTTCAAGTATGAACAACTTACTTAACTAATTCCTATTGTCAACTGGTTTACAAAGGTAGCAGGTCAGTGAGCTCAGTTGGCTGGATGCCTTATTTGCATTGTAGAGTGATGCCAATCCCACAACAGTGAGGTTATCATGTAGGACTCTCCTTCTCAGCCTTGCCCCTCACCTGAGGAATGATGATCTTTAAGTTAAACCGCCATCAATTGTCTGTCTCTAAAGAGAGAGCAGCCTATGGTCCTCTGGGACAAAGGCGACTTCACCTTTTAACTTGTCTGGTTTACAACACATTACAGGTAAATAATGTACAGGATGTCAGACTTATTGAGAAAAGTATAAGCTAATGTATTGGGCCATGCATAACATTGCAGATAACACAAACAACAGTAATATGATCACCTGACCATTAAACTTTTTTGGTGTTGCTACAGTGATGAAGAACAGAGGATTAACACCGTTACATTGGTTTACTTTCAACCCATTGGCTCTTTCTTTGTGTTTATTCACCATTGTATCACAACAGTTGAAAAGTACTGCCAGTTTAAAACTGTATGAAATACTATTTTAGGTTATCTTATAATTTTTCAGGGAAGGGTCACTTAAAGCTACAAAATGATAAGTTAAACATTTTAGCCGATAAGATATATAGGAGTAGAATTAGGCTATTTAGCCCACTAATGTGCTCCAGAATTTGATCAAGGCTAATATATGTTTCTCAACTCCATTCTTCTACCTTCTCCCCATAACTCTTGTCCCCTACCAATCACGAATCAATGTATCCCTGTCTTAAATACGCTCATGTGTTGGCCTCCGCAGCCTTCTGTGGCAATGAGTTTCACAGATTAACCACTACATTTGGTTGAAGAAGTTCCTTCTCATTTCAGTTCTAAAAGGTTGTCCCTTCACTCTGAAGCTGTGCCCTGAGGTCCTAGTCTGTTCTACTAGTGGAAACATCTTCTCCATATCAACTCTATCCAGGCCTCTCAGTGTTCTGTAAGTTTCAATCAGATGACCCTTCATCCTTCCACTGATCCAGAGTCCTCAACTGATCCTCTGGCAAGCCCTTCACCCCTGAGATCATTCTTGTGAACCTCCTCTGAACTTCCACAATTCCAGAACATTCTTTCTTTGATACAGGGCTAAAACTGCTCTCAATGTTCCAATACAGTCTGTCAAGAGCCTTAAGCAGCCTCAGCAGTACATCTCTGCTCTTGTATTCTAGCCCTGAATGAATGCAAAACACTGCATTTGCCTTCCTAACTGCCAACTGAACCTGTATGTTAATCTTTAGAGAATCCCAAACTCGGAATCCCAAGACCCTTTGTGCTTCAGATTTCCAAAGCCTTCCCATTTAAAAACTAATGTCAGCTTCTATTCTTCTTACCAAAGTGCATAACTACTCACTTTCCCACTTTGGATTCCATCGCCACCTCTTTGCCCACTCTCGTTACCTGTCCAAGTCCTTCTGCAGCCTCCCTGCTTCCTCGGCACTATCTATCTCTCTATGTTTGTGTCATCTGTAAATTTAGCAACAGTGACCTCAGTTCCTTCATCCAGATTGTTTATTAAACATTTCCTGGAAAAGCTAACTAGAGGAGATAAATAGTAATTTTAACAAACGTGAATTTTTGTGATATCTACCAAGGTGGAAATTATTAACAAATTTAAAACAACGTACAACCATCTGTAAGGCTATAAATTTGTTAAACTGCTGACTAAATTATATAACGCAGCTTTTTGCCACCCTGCAACCTAGTTCTTTGTCATATTGACCAGCCTTTCTGTTTTTTCAACTTAGAGTATAGGTAATTATTAGAAGGTAGCTGACTGTTGATACAGTGATATTCAATTGTCCTCCCTCCCAGTTCTTGCAAAAAACAGTAGTTATGCGCATCTGTTTCAAAAGTTGACAATTTGAAGAATCACTTAATTTTTTAAAAATCATCTTAACCTTGAAATACAATATATTCAAATAACAATTTCTTATCAGGCTCTTTGATTTTCAAGTTCAAATAATCACATTCTTTTGAATAATACAGTGGGAAATATTTTTATGCATATTTTTCATCTTTATGATCCACAGATATCTCAATCAGTAATTCATTTGTAGGACAGAAGTCTGTAGTGAATGTAATGTAGGCAAGACTGGAGCTTAAAGTGCTGTATCACATCAGAAATTGCTTCCTTGGAGCACACTGTAAACTATTGTTGGACTAACCTGGCATCGCTGAAACAACATATTTTCCTCCTTCTTGATTGAAGAAGTACCATAGACATTATACCTCCATAACAAATCATGTGATTTTCCAGAATGAGATGGAAATAAACATTGCTGAGTGATAGATAGAAGCTTACACATAAATGACATGTAAAGAGAAGGATTACAGCTCCTGTGTACCTGTATTCTCAATAATTGTTTGGATCATAATGTTTGCAGTGATGGCATTACCATGCACTGCACAATGAGATATTCAGTAGCTTTCAGACTATAAAATCTAATTCATATAAAATAGATAGGAGTCACTCAGAATTCAGTTATTTAATTCAAGAATTTTAGATAAACAGAAATTGCTGGAAAAGCTCAGCAGGTCTGGCAGCATCCTGAGTTCTGAGGAAGGGTAACTCAAACTGGAATGTTAACTCTGATTTTTGTCCACAGATGCTGCCAGACCTGCTGAGCTTTTAGGCATTTTCTGTTTTTGTTTCTGACTTATAGCAACTGCAGCTTTTCCTGTTTTTATAAAGAATTTTAAAGATTGCCCTGAAGCACCCAACATCTTACAAATTTTGCATCTGAAGTGCAGAGTGACATGTGCATCTGTTTTAATATCAGTCTCAATGTATGTTAGAAGGGATCTAGTGGTTTGTAATTCAGTTATACTACCTGGGAGACATATGAGTTGGAAACCTATTGCTATTTGTGTTATATAGCAGTTTTGATGAGAGATACATCTATACTGTGGTGCAGTGGCGGGGGCTGCATGCCTGAAAACTCCAAAACAAGAAAATCAGACAGAAAAGTCACAGAGAATCTTTACAACTAGCCAGGTATTGGACGATGATTGTGGGAGAATCATGTGAGAATTCGATCGAGGCATTTCTCAACTTAGGATTTTCATTTTCATTTTCAGACAGAATTTTGGATGTTGAGATGATATTCTCACTAGGGGGTGGCAAAGTGCCTATTAAGAAGGTCAAGTAAACAGATGCTGCTGCAACTCAAGGGTCACGTGATGCGTGTTAGTCAGTCATCCACTTGAGCAATCATAGTCAGGGGATACATCCACCTACAGTCTGGGGTTTTGTCGATACTTTGAACTATAGGGCCATCACAAGCAATCAAGGGAATTGTGTACCACCAGTCAGGCAGCTGGTGAAACACCAGGGTTTGGTCAATCTATTCTTGGGGATATCTGTCAAAGTTAGTCATTGACTGAGCCTGGTGTTGAGTGTACCCTGCACAAGCTGTGTTTCCTGCCAACATTTGCTGTTGGTATAAATGACCTGCAGCTAGAAAATGCCTGGACCAATACCCAGGTTGGGCAGCATCAGTGTCAGTTTGGTCAAAAGCACAGGTTCCACTTCTGGACGAAGGATGTTGAGGAGGCAAAGTCATCAATCATGCAGTTATGCACTTGCAAAATGCAGGTACACTTCATTTGCAACCATGACATCATGCATGTATAATGCATTCAATGTGAAGATATTCGGGGTTTAAATGCTGGCCACAGGTAATAGCCATCATTTCTTTGAATCTACCATGTTGCATATGGAGATCTCAAAATGACAGATGTTACCAACACCAAATGGGGCGGCATAGTAGCTCAGTGGTTAGCACTGCTGCCTCATAGCACCAGTCACCCGGGTTCAATTCCTACTTTGGGCGACTGTCTGGGTGGAATTTGCACATTCTCCCTATGTCTGCGTGGGTTCCTTCCGGGTGCTCTGATTTTCTCCCACAGTCCAAAGATATGCAGGTCAGGTGAATTGGCCATGCGAAATTGCCCATAGTGTTAGGTGCATTAGTCAGGGGGGAATGGGTCTGGGTGGGTTACTCTTCAGAGGGTCGGTGTGGACTTGTTGGGCCAAATGCCATGTTTTCGTACTGTAGGGAATCTAATCTAATTTAAAAGGGGAGGATTCTGGTCACAATTAACACAGTACTTGTGAGACTTCTAAGGGCACTATGGGCTTCAGAACCAATCCCCTCTACATTTGGACTTCGATTCTAGTGACTGGTCATTTCAAACTTTCAAAGCAATGTCTCATGGATGTACAAGTTGTTCTGGTATAACATGCATTTCGTCAACACGAATTGGCTATAACATTTGAAGAACACAAACTTTCTGCTGAACAGGTGTAATGATTTTTTTCTATATCGATCTTCTACAGCACAATTTTCTCTAGTTTCTTCCCATAGCATGATTTTCTATAGAGGAATGCAACTGTCGCATTATAGCAGAACGACCTGTATGTTTATGTAAGTTTATTTAAGTTTAGCGATAAAACTCTTAATGATTGCATTCTACTTTTAAGTATCTCAATACTTGCAAACTAGGCTATATTTGTTTTAAAAAGTATCCTAAGACCAATTATTACATCCCTTTCTGTTAACTAAGATTCAAGAATAGTAATTTATGATGTCATGGTATATGTAATGCAGCAAACCTTTGAACAGACCCCTTTGAATTTCCAGAAAAAAATAACAGCCATAAAATTGCAGATTATAGTGAAACTCGATAAATCTTATTATTTGCAGACTGAATTACTAACAGTACAGAAAGAAAGGGACAGAGCTTTAGAGCAATGTAAGGAACAAGAGGAAGAAATTCAGACACTGAGACTTTATTACAGGTAAGCTGTATCTGTTTATCATCTTAATTGGATTGTGGTAATCAGGTAACATTTTCCTTCAATTTTATATTTTCTCAATCAAACTGTTTGCAAGTACTGTCATATCTCCACAGGAGAACACCGGCACTCAAACTGAGGCATATTTACTCCAGATTTATTTTTGCAAATATAAATGGGGTATTGTTCACCAGGCTTTCTAGAGAGAGAAATTCAGGATAATATTTTAAAAATTAAGTTTGCATGGCATAGTTCTGATTATGTTCATTTTCTCTGTGCTAGGAAGTACAGGCATTCTTTAGCAGTATTTGTGTTTTTAAGATTATTGATGTTGGTGTACAAAATAGCAATGAACATAACAAAACTGGATATTCACTTTATGCAAGGAAGCATATGGATCTGATTTGTAGACTACTGCTATATTTATCACTTGGTAGTTTGGGCTTCACAAAGATGAAGGTTCACTCATTAAGAGGTTGGCAAACATCTGTGTCATTCAATTCTGAAAAATTTCACATGCTTCAAAGTTTTAAGAACTTTGCAAGTTTGTAATTGGCCTCCACCCTCTTTCTTCACTTTACAACAGTGTTAGTTTTCACACTTCTTTGTAAATGGAAAATCCTTTCCCGGTGGTCTTTGTGTTTAAACTGTAGAACGATCGTAGTTGCTATACAGTTTAGGTCTTGGGGGTCAGTTCAGTTTGTTTCATCGCTGTTTATTATGCTTATGCTGTACATAGTTTCAAAATAAAGGTAAACAATCTTGTATAATGATAAAAGTACTCTGTTAATATCAATTGATGTAAAATTTATACTTCCTTGTTGACTCTATGAATAGAAGAAAATCATTGAATGTAGCAGTCTATGAGCGACAGTCCACTGTTAAGCTGATAAATTAAAATTATAAAGATACAGGTTTTATGAACATAATTAATTCAAATGTGTATTAAATACTTGCCAGTAATCTGTAATTATTTGGTTCTTTTTGTCTATTGATATGTTAGGAGTTTTGTTGTATGTTTATTTTTAATTTATAAAACTGCTGCATAAATGCATAGTCCAATTCCTGAGAAGATCCCGAACTGCTCATCAATAACGACAAATTCTTTGCATCACCTTAGTCATTGTCTCAGCCATTATTAATAATTGTCTTAAATTATAATCCTAGTTCATGTGTTAAACTTAAAAGTAATGCATAAACCTCTAAGGTATTACCATTAATAGAACATGTAATTATTGCTACCACTTAGAAGTGCATTTTTTTTCAAAGCACAAGTGCATTTTAGTGAATGAATGCTGAGAATTTTCCCAAACTGAAGCTTGTTCATTAGGATTCAATATGATTTAACAAATCATAAGCCAGGAAGTAGAATACTGTGCCAGAATCATTTGAAGTGCAACCAGATGAATTAACCATTGCCTTTTTTTCTTCATAAAATTTCTAGCAATATATAATTAGTTTATCTTTCTTACCTTACCTCCTTTCTATCAAATTCACCTGGCAAGAGAGAGATCATGATCAGGAAGATGTTAGCTATAATAAAGTAATGCCAAAATGTCCTGGTCTACATAGAACATTACAGCACCGCCCTTTGGCCCTCAATGTTGCGCTGACCTGTGGAGCCAATCTGAAGCCTATCTATCCTACACTATTCCATTTTCATCCTATGTTGTAAACCCAAACTCTTTCATTCTTATATCATATTTGCTTCAGTTGGTCATCAACTGGCTATGTTGTAAAAACGTCAAGAAAGAAAGTCACCAGATAAAGGACTCTGCAAGCAGACTGAGTATATCAACTTCTAAAAGAATTGCCCAAAACAGTAACACAGAAGCATTGTAAAGAAAATAAAAAGGAGGGAGATATGAATATGGCCGCCAGCAAGAAATTGTGCAACCCTGCTCCCAGCAAGTAGAAAAAGACAAAGAAGGGCTCAGGAGGGAGTAGCGGATGGGAAAGAATGAGACAGCAGACTGCCAAATACCAGCCAAGTCCTCGCCCCTCCTCACGCATCTGAATCTGAGGCAGACAAAACATTAGCAGAATTACGGTTGGGGTGCATCTCGTGAGGAAGTCCAAAAAGAAGATTCCAGCAAGGATCCAAACTATGTCCCAGACCAAAGACAAAAGGCAAGACTTTTCAAGGGAGGCAACTTCAGAAAACGTAGCAAAGCTTGAACAGGCTGGAGGAGGACCTGAGCCCCAAAACATTGCAAACAATAAAGAGGCCAGCACACCTCAGTCGCTAAACAGAGACTACACCCGATTTCAGGAAGTCAGGAACTGCAACACCCTTGAAAGGCAACTGATGTGAGCAAATTCTCTAATGGGACATAGTTCAAATCTCCTCTCTTGCATGAACCAGCAAACAGCCCTGGGTTGTACATTTCTAACAGGACATACCAGGATAATTTTGTTAACCTACTCACAAGTGAAATAGTTTATGTTTCCAGGGATGGAGGAGCAGAAACAAGGACTGGAACTGTAAAAGACAAATGGTATAGTAAAAAAAATGTTTTACAATAGGTGTTAAAATCACCTCCATTAATGTGTATAGCATTAAGACAGTGGTGGGTTTTTTCCTCATAGCAGATGTAATGTACAAAAATCCTTCACTCTGGTTAATTAACGTATACATTCAGCTCAAAACAGTGAGTAGCTGAATGTCCTTGCTGCTGGCTATTACCAGGTTAGTCATTCTGGACAGTGGCTTCAACCGCATTATCAATGTGGCTGGACACTCTGACATGGCTGGATTAGTGGTGCTGGAAGAGCACAGCAGTTCAGGCAGCATCCAACGAGCAGCGAAATCGACGTTTCGGGCAAAAGCCCTTCATCAGGCTTTTGCCCGAAACGTCGATTTCGCTGCTCGTTGGATGCTGCCTGAACTGCTGTGCTCTTCCAGCACCACTAATCCAGTATTTGGTTTTCAGCATCTGCAGTCATTGTTTTTACCTTTACTCTGACATGGCTGACAACAGACTAGGTGGTGTTCTTCTCTGATCGTTGCTTCCTGTTGATTGATTGTCACCTACAAGAAGACCAGAGGACAGAAAATGGGACATGGAAACTGAACTGACCCCAGAAAACATCAAGGAGCTCTAAAGGAATTTCAAAGTTTGGAGAACTGTGAAACCTTTGTCTGACTCATCAGCCTGGAGGAGGAGAAGGAGCAGAATATTGCTCATCTACATAATGGATGTGTTTTCCAGGATGAAGTTGGGGGAGGAAATCCATAATTGCTTACAACTGCTGTACACAAACATCAGTAGTACAGTTTTAATCAATGGATAGCTTTGTGTTTTCCAGTCAAATAAATCTGGATTTAGGTCCTCTCTCTCAAGTCCTGTTCACGTGTTATATACAACCCGTTGCTGAGATCACCAATAAGGATGCAGGCATAAGCATCATGTCTATCACAGATAGCAGAGGCATCCAAATTAAGATCTCCCTATCATACGACATCACTATTTTCTGCTCAGTTCTGCTGTGGTTGTGTAGATTGGTTAGTATCTGCAACCAGTTTGAACTGACCTCCAATTAAGGTAAATCGAGGCAAGCGTAAGGTCATGTTCTTTGGGAACTTGGCCAAATGATCCTTTGTCTCTTTGACTGTCAGGTCGGATTACTTCAGGATGCTGGGGATTTAGTTTAGACAAATCAAGGTATACACTAAAACTATCGCTACTTGCTTATTCCAAATAAACAAAAACTGAGCGTTTGAGAGCGACACTCCCTCTCCATTGAAGTAAGAAACTGCTTGCTAAATATGCATGCTCTCTATGGTTCAGTACGTAGCAAAGGTCTGGGCAATTCTTTGCTGTAGTGCCATGGCTATCACCTGGACGACTAAAATGGACAGTGCTCACAGGGACACTACAGTCTGGCCATATTGCCACAGAATGCTACAATTCGGTGGATCAATTTATACACCTGACACTTTTGGAGATGTTTACACAAAAACATTCCTTTGATCATAAGTTCATCAGGAAGTGGTCAGCACATAACGTCCTGCTGGAAAATGAGATAGGAAATCGTGTCAGATGGTTGTTTAAGGAACCAATCAAAGTCATTTGATAGAATACTTTATTGCCAGAATTTACAAACAAGCACCAAGATGTAACTTGGATGGTGACAAGAAAGGCACTAGTTGTCGGTCCTTACAACAAACCTGAACTTTCATTCTCTTTCATTTTACCTTTGAAGCGATATGGCATGGAAGACTTTTGTGGCAATTTCCTTGAGGAATGTTTGTTTGCAAGTAAGGTCCACAGAAAGATGCAGTGTTTGTTTTTGTTGAGATTCACCCCATAAGCTGTGTGATATAGAACTCTCCGTTATGGCTTGTTCCCAAGGATGCACAGTAAGACAAACAGAAACTGAACTTGGAGGACAATCAGCATCATTAAAACAAAATTGTTCTTTAGTCTTAAAACAGGAAGTTTGAAACTTGCTGACCTGCCATGCAATGAGTTACCCTTGACAGAGTGTTGCAGACCGGCACATTCCATGGTCCAGATTTATGTGCTGTGCACTAAAGCTTCAGCAGAGGTGCAATGGGGAAAGGTCAAGGTATAAGTAAATGCCATAGATTATACAGGGCTGGAAACTGTCGAACCTCTTGGGATGTGTGCCTCACAAAGGATATACATTATAAATTAAGAGTATTGAAGATGTATTGAGGCATTTCAAGTTGAAGCATTTCTAAATTATATCATTTTTACCAGTAATGTTCACATCACATGAACAACTGAACAAAAGATTTCACTTCTTTATATTTGTGGGCACAATATGGGATCAGATGCCAGGAAAAATATATCTGCTATTACATTCTCTGCTGAGATTCTTAACTTTTTTAAAAGAAAACAATGACCCAACAAGATTTCACATTTCAAGAATTTATTGTTTAAAATTGACTAAAAACAGGATTAACAAACCATTCTTTTCATACGGTAATTTATCCTCATTGCTACAGAAACGAATTGTCCTTTTAACTTCTAAAACCCATTTGGAAGTGTCCTTAATACTGTCTCTTAAATAGTCACTCATTTTTCCAGTCCAAAGTGATCTTTTGTGCTTCCAAGGATTTAATTAAATTTCCAGCCAACTAATTCCAACCAAAGCTGTTGAAGGCTTTTCCTGGCGAGTTTCCCCTTGATTTAAGCTAAATGAATCTTCCACTCTCATTTCAACTCCTCACAAATTTGGTCTTTTCAAACTCCCCATGCATTTACTGTGCGATGGAACATAAAGAATTTTGGCTTCCAGGTGGTCCCCCCCTTCCAAATCCTAGCAGACTAACTTGGCTTCAGGGCTATCTCAGACAGCCTTCTCCCCCTCGAAGCTCATCTCTGTGTAATAATTAGCCATACTTAAGACTCAATCCCTTTCTTACCTGTATTGTTGGTACCAACATGGACCACCGCATCTGGCCAATCGCTCTCCCCAGAAGAATGTCTTGCAACCATTCTGTGACATTCTTGACTTCAGTATAGAACATAGAACAATGCAGCGCAGAACAGGTCCTTTGGCCCTCGATGTTGCGCCAACCTGTGAATTATTCTCGGCTAGTCCCCCAAACTATCCCAAAATCATCCATGTGCTTATCTAAGGATTGTTTAAATCTCCCTAATGTGGCTGAGTTGACTACATTAGCAGGCAGGGCATTCCTGACCTTACCACTCTCTGCATAAAGAACTTGCCTCTGACATCTGTCTTAAATCTATCACTCCTCAATTTGTATTTATACCCTCTCGTACAAGCTGACATCATTATCCTAAGAAAAAGTCTTTCACTGTCTACCCTATCTAATCCTCTGATCATCTTGTATGTCTCTATCAAATCTCCCCTTAGCCTTCTTCTTTCCAATGAGAACAGACCCAAGTCTCTCAGCCTGTCCTCATAAGACCTTCCCTCCAGACCAGGCAACATCCTGGTAAATTTTCTCTGCACCTTTTCCAATGCTTCCACATCCTTCCTGTAATGGGGCGACCAAAACTGTACACAATATTCCAAGTGTGGCCACATCAGCGTTTTGTGTAGTTGCAGCATGATATTGCGGTTCCAGAACTCAATCTCTCTACCAATGAAACCTAACACACCGTATGCCTTCTTAACAGCACTATCCACCTGGGTGGTAACTTTCAGGGATCTATGTATATGGACTCCAAGATCCCTCTGCACATCCGCACTACCAAGATTCTTTCCATTGACCCAGTACTCTGCCTTCCTGTTATTCTTCCCAAAGTGCATCACCTCACATTTAGCTGCATTGAACTCCATTTGCCACATCACAGCCCAATTCTGCAATTTATCCAAGTCCCCCTGCAACCTGTAACATTCTTCCAAACTGTCCACTACTCCACCAACTTTAGTGTCGTCTGCAAATTTACTGATCCATCCACCTATGCCTGTGTTTATAAAAATGACAAACAGCAGTGGTCCCAAAACAGATCCTTGTGACACATCACTAGTAACTGGACTCCAGACTGAATATTTTCCATGAAATCAGGGAGGCAACATCCCATCCTGTGGAAGTGCTTGTCTACCCTCCTAACTAATGAATCCTGTAGCGTAACTGCTCTTCCAATTTTCTTCTTTCCCTCCTATACAGACCTTGTAGTTGGAGAAACAACTTTGAGGATCTAGAGTGAGTATCTAGAGTGGAAAATGGATTCTGAAGCAGTGGCCTTTGGAGACTGATGCACGACCTGCCTGGTTCTCTTGGCCATCACCCATTTCTCATCTAAGTAAAAACAATGACTGCAGATGCTGGAAACCAGATTCTGGATTAGTGGTGCTGGAAGAGCACAGCAGTTCAGGCAGCATTCGAGGAGCAGTAAAATCGACGTTTCGGGCAAAAGCCCTTCATCAGGAATACAGGCCACCCTTCAGGCTCTCTGCCTTTATTCCTGATGAAGGGCTTTTGCCCGAAACGTCGATTTTACTGCTCCTCGGATGCTGCCTGAACTGCTGTGCTCTTCCAGCACCACTAATCCAGAACCCATTTCTGCCTGCATTTTGCTCATCTGCAATGCGCCTGCCTCTCTGATCATCCTACTTCGGTAATTTTCATCCTTGCAGATACAATCACAGCCTCAAGCCACCACTTGAGTTTGAAAACATTGTTCTCAATTTTCCATAGCTGGTGATACTTTCTATACAACTATTCATCGAGATGCTGTGAAGTAACCAAAATTCTCCACGTGCCACAGGAGGCTTTCTGCCCTGATATAACATAAGTCTACTTTGTACTTTTGCCTTACAAAGGATAAATAGAATATCTGAGATTAATGGACTTGCATTTGCCTCTGACCTAATTCTTGGATGCACTTTCTCAAAACTCAGCCTTCTCATCATCCCTGCCATGCAGTTTTCCATCTCCTGAAGACTGACAAAGATTTTAAAAAATGCATTCCTCCTTTCCTCATTGAATTCCCTTGCTGACCACACTTGCAGTGATTATGCTGTGTACCAACAGGACTAAACATTTCTTATTGATATTACTGAGATTCAGATGAGTCTTTCAATTATTATATTGGAATTAAGTGGACAGCCTAATGCATGACTGTTTACAACTTGACATTCTCAGCAACTTCCTAGCACTTTGAAGACAGCAAACCATTGTCTCCCACTGTAAATACCTTGTATCTTCTTCGCAGCATAACCACCTGTGAATCCCTTTAATCTCTTAATAGTTATGTCACTCAGGCCCATTGCTAGTTAAGAGTAGGTCACGTGACCTCCTTAAAGATACAGTCCCAAAATGTAACTATCTGATAAAACTTCACAGTTGTAACTCAGCTTTGGAAGAGGATAGCACAGATTCAGGAAAATCATTATATAGAACTTCCAGCACAGAAACAAACCATAGGGTTTAATTGTTCATATTTGCACTTATGATCCAAAGCTGCCAGTGAATTAAAGTTAAGTAAGAAGGACAGCTTACATTAAACGTAAGCTTATAATTTATGGAATACATGCTATGGTTTACAGAGCTTTGGTGGTTCCTGCCCACCAATATGGCTCTGAGATGTGAACTGCCTGAAGGTGCTGGAGCAATACCACCAATGTGGCCTGCACAAGATCCTGCAAATCCGCTGGGAAGAAAGATGCACCAACACCCCAGCATCCTTGACCAGGCCAAAATTCCTCTAGCATTGAGGCGCTGACTACCCTTGATCGGCTGCATCTATATGACCGATACAAGTCTCCCCAAGCAAGTGCTCTACTCCCAGCTCCGAAACAGCAGGCAAGCCCCAGGTGAACAGAAGAAGTGCTTCAGTGATACCCTCAAGGCCTCACTGCAGCATTCCCACAGACAAATAGGAATCACTGGCCCGAGACCATCCAAAGTGTAGAAGGAGCATCTAGGAAGGCATTGAGCACTTCAAGACTTGTTGTCAGGGTGGTCACTGCTTCTTAATTAGTGACCACCACCTGATGAAGAAGCAGCACTTCAAAAGCTAGTGCCTCCAAATAAACCTGTTGGACTATAGCCTGGTGTTGTGTGATTTTTAACTTTGTTCACCTGGCTTCTACTTTGTGTAAATTTTGACTTTGTCCACCCTAGTACAACATTAGCATCTCCAAACCAAGCCAGGTGAAAATAGCATAATGAACACACTGCCACACTGATGCTCCATCCACCCCTTCCCACAACCACCTTCTGCCCCAAGTGGAACAGAGCCTGCGGAAGCCACATCAGTCTGTACAGCCACCAATGGACTCACCCTGAGAGTGGAAGAGTGTCATCCTCATCTGTGTGGTACTGCCAGCATTAATGATGACAAGGTTGCAGATTAATATAATGGAAGTATCTCAAAGGATTTGTTGGAGTTGATACAGAATATCTGTTGCTTCTATTTGAAGAACCTAGAACAGAAGGACACTTTTTTTTAAAAGTATAAAATTAGGGTCCATCAGGAGGTGAAATAGTGAAGCACATTTTTCACACAGGTGTTGGAGCTGAAGGTTGGATATTTGGAACTCCTGCACAAACAAAACAATTAGTTATATTTGTAAAGCAGGGCGATCAAAGTGTTTGAACGAAAGGCAGATAAAAGGTGTTAAAACAATAACACTTTAATTGAATGATGGAATA
The DNA here is from genome assembly GCF_047496795.1 of Chiloscyllium punctatum. Classification (NCBI taxonomy): domain Eukaryota; kingdom Metazoa; phylum Chordata; class Chondrichthyes; order Orectolobiformes; family Hemiscylliidae; genus Chiloscyllium; species Chiloscyllium punctatum. The sequence goes on from NC_092742.1 coordinate 66,047,820, forward strand.
GATGTAAAGGTCTGAATGGTTTACTTCTGTTTCTAAATTAATATTATCCCCCTATCTGCTAGCTCCCTGCCTAACCTCTGCTTTGAACTGGCTCTTCCTTTCATTTCTGACTCATCCTATGATAAGATTCAAGTGCGGAAATGAATTTCGCAACTTGTTATAGCAGGATATGAACTCTCACACTCCAGGGTTGCTTGATCAGTTCCAAAACCATCTGATGCAATACCTATTAATTACATTGTTGTGTGAGATGAATGAAAGTTTATTAGAGTTCTCCATAGACATAATAGAACAAGTATTTGATTGATTCATAAAAAAGAAATAAAAGTATTTTTCTGGCCATCCCATCTAAATGAATGGATAACTTTGTTGCAGAAATAACAACCCAGATCAATTTTCCATCCAAAAGAACAAGGGTAGCAGATGTATAGAAACACCATCACCTCCAAGTTTCCCTCTAAGTCAGACAGCATCCTGACTTGAAAGTGTCAAATGAGTCTTATATTGGACTCAAAATGTTAAGTATATTTCTCTTTACACAGATGTTGCCAAACCTGCTAGAGATTTCCAGCATTTCTCTTTGTACTTGAAATGATATCACATTTCCCTCACTGTTTCCACATTAAAATTCCAGAGTATCAACCTTGACTGTACTGTGTGTGTACGTACACCACGTAGATTTGGCAATTCAAGAAGGTGGCTTGCTACCATCTTCATATTCCCTTAATACTACTTTTCCAGTCAAATGTCAATTGTATAACCAGATAATTTTGTTCTTCCTTCCCTTCTTTTCTTTCCTTTCCTTCTGACACATTTGCTGTATCAGCCCTTCTCAAGCGGAAATAAGAACTTGAAAGCATTTTTCAACATACATTTAATAAAGTTCTAATGTTCATGCTCAAGCTTGCTTTGGAATTGTTTTGGACTAATATATTAACTCATGATGACTGTCACTGTGATTAGCTGAGACATTCATAATCACGCATGCTTTAAGATTCATCACCACAAATGTATTCCAAATGAAGTTTCTGTTAGAGGTAGCTTAATGGGCTGGCAGCTCCGGAGGATTCAGCCTCCACATAAGAACATTATGAAGGTACTCATAGAAAATAAAATATTTTGTTAAATTGTGCAATGTTATTGTGAAATACTTAACTTTTAATTTTTATTAAATTAGAATTCTTATTTAAACCCTCTGTAAAAGAAAACTGACAGGACAAACTGTTTGTCTCAAACTGTATTTAGCAATTTGCTTCATTGTCTATTGCAGACATTATGTATGGTAGACAACAACATGTGCAGGATAAATCGTTTTAGTATATATATTGCTGAATCTGATTTGTACCTTCTGCATTACCTATACTAATAGTCTATATTATTTCTACTCTAAGCTCCTAAATGATGCACTGCTCCAAGGAATGTGTGCACATTTATGGACAATTTGCAGGTCATTTGTTGTATTGCAGTCACATGAGTGTCTCTGATCCAGTTTTGGGCAGTATATTGTGTTGTGTAGAGGCAACATTAGACAAATGAATTAGCGACGTCCTGCATGTTGTATTTTAAGCCAGATGACCATGTCTACCAGTTCTGCCTTTTAAACACAGTGGGTGAAACATTTAAATGATGGAGGCACTGGTGAGTCAGTTGGCAAAATAGGGTGAGAACAGCAGAAATAAGATTCTCGATATCAAGAGGAATATCTCATCTCTAGTGTTGAACGCCAAGAGGTGATCTTGCTAATAAATGGTGAGAGGCCTATTTGCAATCGTTTGAATTATTACCTAATCTGACCTCATTGATGTGCTGTTTCCCATTCTCCCATCTGCGACAGTGGAAATTATAGATATGAAAATCAGAATGGTCAAGTGGCAGCTTCAGATTGCTGCATACTCTTCCAGTCCTCCTTTTGGACAACAAACACCAACATCTCAAGGTCAGTCAGGAAGGTGACTGCCTGCATTCCTGTCTGCAGATGTTGGCATTGGGCACACAGCACCCTCACCATATGACAAATTTCTGACCTATTTTGTGACATGTGATTCTGCATTTTGTTGCTGAACTTAACAGCACACCAACAGCTTTGAGATAACGAGTTGGCCGGCCATTTTGCATGCAGGGACAGGCACCCAATTCTCAGATTAGGCCAAGATGTGTCTCAGGGCTCCTCACCTTCTGTCATAGAGCTCAATCACTTTGTGTTTGCTTAGACCCTCACAGAATCCCTGTCTTGCTTTAAGTTGCATAGTTACACTTTGCCACTTTAACCAGAGCTTGAAAGCTCTCAGTACTTATGACTTAATTCCAAAATAATTGCAGATGCAGAACCAGGCAGCTTGACTTCGTTGTCAACGGTGATCAGTCAGGTTAGGGCCTATTTTGCATAGCACTATGTTTCATCAATCTCACACCTGCACCATGTGCCAGCAGCATAAATGCTAAACACAATGCATATGCTTCAAGCAAATGGTAATGTCTCAAAGTTAAAAGGGAGTAGTCTTCAGTCAACTCAAGGAAAGCAATCTTTAGTCAGGGAGCCCTGGCACAGTGGTCTAGGGCAACTTGCACTATCAGGCTTGGGATAGTCAAAACCAGGAAGTTTGTATCAATACAATACCGGTTGTAGTTAGCTCCCGGGTCCAGTACAATGAGTCGGGGAGTCACAATAAGTCAGTCAGGGGTCTACAGAAAAGATCTGTTAGCTGTCTAGTGATGGCTCTGGGTCTAAGTTGTGAAGTAGGTGGGCCAATCTTGAAGGTTTATTCATTAAAAGTCAAGGAGGTTGTCAGGGTCACTGGCATGGTAAACTGGAAAATTGTGGAGACAATGGTGTAGTGATATTGTCACGAGAAGAGTAATTCAAACACTCAGGTAATGTCCTGGGGACCAGCTTTTGAATCACACCCTGACAGATAGTGGAATGGAATTCTGTAAAATATCTGAAATTAAAAATCTAACAATGACCATAAAACCATTGGTTGTTGTAAAAACCCATTTGATTCCCTAATGTCTTTTAAGGAAGTAAAGCTGTCATCGTTGGTGTTGAGTTACCCCCTTTTCTTAAATATATTTTAATTGAAAAACATAGATTTTTTTATTATTACAATAAATACAAAACAATACAATTCAAAACAGTACAAAAAAAAACACAAGAAAAAATGTTTAAAAAATACCCCAACCTGCCCTCATGTACGAATGTATAAATATATACAGAAAAATATATAATAAAAAACCCAACTAACTATTTAACTAAACAAATAATAACTAACAACAAACTAATAAATAGTAATAACTCAACTCAGCCAATCAAGACAGTCATGCGTTCACAGTTTCTCTTCCCTGGATATTGGACCCATAAAACACAATCATTACATCTAAAGAAGCCCTTATTAAGTGTGGCAGATAAATTTGTGTCCAGGTATTCCAAAAACGGCTGCCATGTCTTATAAAAATTCTCAGTTTTGAGGTGTACCATATTTGTGAGAAAATCCAAAGAAATATGCTCCATAACAATCTTTTGCTAACCCAACAGGCCCGGAGGGGTTTTGGATTCCCAACCTAACAAGATATTCTTTCTTACGCAAAAAGTGAGGATATTGAAAAGTTTTTCTTATGCGTATCTGCAGGGAACACACTGGGCAGACCCAGAAGAAGAGAGATTGGGTCTTTTTCCACCCTTACACCCAAAATTCTCTCTATTGCACCTGCCACAGTGCTCCAGTATGTTTGAAGCCTACCACAAGACCAGAGACAATGGGTGAGAGTGCCCATACAGACCTTGCACATGGGACATGTTGAAGATACCCCTGGTTTAACTTTTGACTAACACTCCAGAGCCAAGTGGACCCTATGTAGAATCTTCAACTGTAAAGCATGGGTCCTATTACAAATTGATATCTTTCTTGCGTTTCCCAAATATCTTCCCATGTGTCTGAGGAGACTTCGACACCTAGCTCTCTCTCCCACATCCTGCAGAGTTGATCGAGCTCATCTGAGGGGTACGCCCCCAATTAATGATATAAACTACTGACAGAAAGTGTACTCTTAGCACAGAGTACCCTCCTCTCTATGTCGGATTTATAGGGATCAATCAAAAGTGTAGTCTATTTTTGAATAAAATCCCGAACTTGAAAAAAAAAAGGGGTTCCTGTTAGATAGCTTGTATTTCCGTGCTAACTGGTTGAAGGACATCATTGTGTCTCCCTCAGATAAATCACCCATGCAAGACACACCCCTAGCTGCTCAATGTTTGAATCCTAAATCTATCATCCCCGGTTGAAAACCCAGCATACCCACTATAGGTGTAAAAGCAGATGTCTTGCCAATATTGCCTTCCCTCTGCTGAATTGCCCTCCAAGCGCTTAACAGTATTGATAACTATTGGGTTAACTATTCCCTAACTGTCCTCATTTTGTCCAGAAACAGCAAGCTAGGAAGGGGGCACCTTGCCTGGAAGGGTTCAATATCTAACCATATTGAAAGCGGGTCCCCACAGGCCCAATCACTCACCTAAGATAAAATCAAGCTTAGTTGGTAGCTTTTAATGTCCGGGAGATCCACTCCCCCCAATCTGTGAGGCAGTTGCAGTTCAGCTAATTTATTGAGGGGCCGAATAAAGGAGCTGAACCAGCCGTACAGTCTCCTGAATGTTTGCTTATTGAAAATCAAGAGGAGAATCCTTATTGGGTACAATAAACAGGGGAGAATATTCATCTTAATAAGCACTATCCGATCCAACCACAAGACCGGAAGCACCTCCCATCTTTGAGGGTCTTGTTTGATTATGTCAAATAATTGAACAAAATTGGCTTTGAACAACCGATCCAGAACTGGAGTAATGAATATGCCCAAATACACAAAACTCCACTGTGACCACTTAAATGGGAATCGATAATCGCCCTCAATACCTAGCACCTTTGTAAGACCACCCATAGGCATAGCCTCTGACTTTATAAGATTAATCTTGTATTCTGAAAAGGCGCCAAACATGATGATGCATTCTATCAGGGGAGGGACTGAATCTGCTGGATTTGACAGAAGAATTAGGATATTGTCCATATACAACAAAATCTTATGTAATTTTGACCTTACTTCTGGAGCTGATATATTAGGATCCCTAGGAATAGCCTCCGCCAATGGTTCAATCACCCATAAAAAGCAGTGGCAAAAAGGGACAGCCCTGCCGGCTACCCCTAAAAATTGTTAAAATTGCTTGATTGTCCCCCATTGATGGTGAACGCAGTGAGAGGTTCACTGTAGAGAACCATCACCCATCTTATAAAGACTTCATCCAAACCAAACCACTCCAGAGTATAGAAATGGTACGGCCATTCAACTCAGTCAAATGCCTTCTCTGCATTTAGAGAAATCACCAATCCCTGCATTGACTGTTGTTGACATGCTTGAATTACATTAAGCAGCCTCCTAAGATTATTGGAGGATCTGCAGCCCTTTTATGAAGCCCGTCTGATCCTCTTTAACAATAGAAGGTAACGCAGTCCTCAGCCTTAACGGAGAGTCTTAGAGAGGATTTTGAAGTCCACATTTAAAAGTGAAATGGGCCTGTATGAAGCACAGTCCTCCAGGACTTTACCTTTTTTAAGAATAAGTGAAATATTGGCCTCTCTCAGAGATGGTGGGAAACAATCATGGCTGTATGAATCATTAAATATATTAAGCACTGAGCTTGATAATGTGTTCCTTATAGATCTCGCTAGGAAGTCTGTCAGGACTGGGCGCCTTTCCAGTCTGAAGCTGCTGCACAGCCCCCTGCACCTCTTGCTCTGATAAGGAGGCATTGAGAAAGGACTCTTGTTCGGGAGTCATGCCCAGGAGCACCAGATCCTTAAAAAAATATTCCATTTTGGCTGCCCCTCCTCACAACCCTCAGATTGGGATACCTAAGAGTAAAATCTCTGGAATGCCACATTAATCTTTTTGGAGTCGCATGTTAGGCTCCCAGACTCTTCCCTAATCACCGTGATGGCTTGTAGGGCACTCCTTTTCTGGGTGAGATATGCTAGGTACTTGCCTGGCTTGTCAACATGCTCATGGTGCTTTTCAAAACCTTTGCTTTTCAAAAGTGAGCTCCTTCTTTGCAATCTGCATGAGCATGAAATTCAATGCAGACTGTAGTATCCTATATAGCTTGACCAACAAGGGCCTGTCAAAGGAAGCCTTCTCGGCTGTCTTCAACCATGTTTCGAGGAGACGTTGCTGCTCACACTTCTGCCACTTCTTACTGGTAGAGTAAGAAATAACTAAACCCCTGGCATAGGCTTTGGCAGTTTCCCAAATGATGGATGGGCTACTAACCGAGCCTGAGTTAATGTCTAGGAACACTTGAAATTCCCTAGAGAAATAATCCACAAACTTATTATCCTTGAGGATAAAGGGATCCATTCACCAGTGCCTCGAACCCACTGTAACATCCTTAATCTTAACCAACAGGTACACTGGAGCGTGATCAGAGATGGTAATATTACCAATCGTACAAGATGCCACCAAGTCCAGGGTTTCCACGGGGTCAGATAAAAATCAATCTGGTGTGACATCTGCATGGATTGGAAAAAAAACGTAAAATCCCTTCCGGTAGGGTGGAGACACCTCCAGACGTCTATCAACCTTTACTCCAAACACAGGTCCACTAATTGTTTAGTTTGTTAGGAGGGTATCGAGGGGTCTTTGGGCAACCTGTCCACTGTGGGACCCATGAGACAGTTAAAATCTCCCCCTATAATGATATGGCGGCTCTCAAGACTGATTAGTTTAGAAAACGCATCTACCATACATTTGAGGGGATGAGCTGGAGGGCAATAAACATTTAAAACATCGTATTCTTCCCCTTTTATCAGGGCTTTTAAGAATTACAAACCTCCCATGTGTGTCTTAACACACTCTAATAACTTAAATGGGAGATTCCTCCTAACCTATAGAGCCACTCCCTTACTTCTGGTATTAAATGCTGAAAAGAAAACCCGATCAAAGCCATTCTGCTGTAGTTTCAAATACTCCCTATCATTAAAGTGTCTCTTCTGTAACAAAGCAATATCCACCTTCTCCTTTCTAAGACTCAAAAGTACCTTCTTCCTCTTAATTGAGAGTGATTCCCCTTGATATTCCAGGTACACCATTTAATCAAGTCCTTAGCCATAACCTACTGCAGTAACATTTTAACTCCAAAGAGGAGGAACTCGAACCATAAATCGCTGAGCCTTAGTGTCACATGATCCTACAAAACTACATAAACTAAAACCACTACATTTAACACTCCTACAAAACTATCAAAGATTAAAAACAACAAAAACCAAACAACAAATCAACATATAAAACGCCAACAGTGCTGAATAGGGGAATAACCCCCCCCCCCCCCCCGCCCAAAGAGAGCAACTACCCATCCCAAACTGTGCATGAGTAGGCAGCTAGCCATCCAAACAATATGAATAAAGATTTTTTTTTAAAGAACAAAGGGGTAAATACCCCATCTATCCTTTGGTATAACTTAACTTAGAAATTGAAAGTACACATCTCAACCACTGCCAAACATAGTTTAAACCAAATTATTACCAATAAAAACGAAGAAAAGAAAGCTCCAACTGGACTTTCTCTGTTTTTCTTTTTAAAAAGACATATCCAAACAATACTACTATCTGTATACTAAATTGTTCAGATTAGGTTAATCTGTCCACAAAATCTCTTGCCTTCTCCGACGTGTCATAGAGATGTACGGATCCATCTAAGGTGATCTGGATCACCGCCGGATACCTCAGAGAGTACTGAGTCCCAAGGTTCCTCAGTCTTCTCTTGACACCGTCATAGGATTTTCTTTTCTGGATCACCACCGCAGAGAAGTCCCAGAAGAACATGATCGGGGAGCCCTCGTAGACTAGGGCCTTCAGATCCTTCCCCTGGATTCTGGAAGCTTCCACGATTCTCTCCTTATCTCTGTAGTGATGAAACTGCACCAGGAGAGGACGAGGACGTTGACCCACACCTGACCTCCGTGCCATGACCCGGTGAGCCCTCTCGATCTTCAAGTCTCTCATTCCAGCCTCCAGGTTAAGGAATTTCGGCAACCAGTCCTCAATAAATTCTGCAGGCCTATCACCTTCCTTACCCTCAGGCAGAGTGACAATCCAAATATTTTTTCTCCTGCCCCTGTTCTCAAGATCATCCACTTGGTCACGCAAACTATAGACCTGCTTCTCCACGGCTTGGATCCTATCCTTGGAGGAACTGGCACCAGCTTCCACCACTGTGACTCTGTGTTCAACCTCATCCGTCCTCATTTCCAGGTCTCCCAGCCGCTGTTCATGCTTCTGTAGTATCTTCTCCTCTCTCTGTTTACCCAGCATCTCATGAGATTTCGCAAGCTCATTGACCAGGGCCTGGTAGGTAATTGAGTCCAAGAATCCTGCAGGCTGGACCACGGCCTGGTCTCGGATGCTTCTCCTCCCTTCTTTGACATCTCTGGACGGGAAAACGCAGATAAGTCAATCTTTCACAGTTTCAGGGACTCCGCGACCTTTCTCAAGTCCCAGGATATCACAATGGTCCGGCTTGTGCTGCAACGCGAGCTTTCTAAATCGCCGCCATCTTGGATTCCACGTTACCTCTTTAATAATTGTTATCCCTTCTGCATCTCAGTGTGCTGCTTCCATTCCCCACAATTTTTTCTTATTCACTTTTGAGATCTGGGTGTCACTGACTGCGCCATCCATTTAGTGCCCACCCCTGCTTGCCCTTGAGAAGGTAGTGATGAGGTCCCTTCTTGACGTGCTGCAATTTGTTTGTTGTAGGTGCACTCACAATGCCATTTGGGAGGGAGTTCCAGGCTTTTGACACAAAAGCAGTGATATTATTCCAAGTTAGGCTGGGAAGCAGATTGTATTGTCCTTTTTTCTACCAGATGGTACTGGTTGTGATCTTGGTAGGTAGTATATAAGGAATCTTAACAGATTTCTGCAGTGCATCTCATAGATGATAAACACTGCTACTATTGATCGCCAGTGGGAGAATAAGTAAAATTTGTGGATGTGCTGGTCAAGCTGGCTACTTTGTCCTCATTGGTGTCAAGCTTCTTGAATTTTGTCGAGGCTGCACTAATCCAGGCAAATGGAGAGCATTCCATCACACTCCTGACCTATGTTATGTAGATACCTGACAGTCTTTGGCAGTCAGGAGGTGAGTTATGCAATTTAGGACTCCTAGATTCTGACTTGTTCTTGTAACCATAGTATTTATATGGTTAGTTCAGTTCAGTTTCTGGCCAAGGGTAACAACAAGATAATTGATAATGGGGGAGTCAGCAATGGTCATGCCATTTGTTGATTTTGGAGGGTTCATGATCACAGTCAGGCACTAGATGATTTGAAGAATTTTTCTGATAGCTTATTGAGTTTGTTAAGAATACATTAGTTAATTAGACAAAGAAAAGTAATGATTTGGAGGTGCCGATGTTGAACTGGCGTTGACGAAGTTAAAAACCACACAATACCAGGTTATAGTCGAACAGGTTTATTTGGAAGCACTGCCTCTTCATCAGGTAGTTGCTGATGAGAAAATAAAAGTAAAACATCCTGACAATTGGGAGTGGTTCACAGATACAAGAGAGCAAACAGGAAGTTGACGCAGAATGTGTTCGATTGTGAAAGTTGTGAAAGTAGCATCCTGCTGTCCACTTAAGATGTTAGGCAACTCTTCCTGGGTTTTCCTCCTCTCCTACTGATCCATTGTCCTGCTCTTTGAGGACTGCCTGATGAGGACCATTGCCTACAAGGGCTGTTTGAGAACCGCTCTTGTCCTGAGCACCTGTTGATTTTACCTGCCTTTAGAGCTAGGGTATCTTGTGCTGTGTCAGTCAATTATCTGAAATCTTTTGTCCAATAACCAAAGGAAAACTGCTCAATGTCAGATGATTATTGTCCCCTCACCCACCTGCATTTAAAGTTCAGTTTTCATTTCTTCTAAGAACCAAACCTTCATATTTTAGAAAACAAAGCATTCATAATCAGGTTATGTGGCACCCACTAAGTCGTTCTTGTGGAAGGCTAGTTGCTACTGTAACCCAGTTAAACAAGGTCTCATGCCACATAAGAAATACCAATTATTGAATAGTAAAAACACACAAGTTTAAAGGGACTCCAATTCTCAACAGTTTCTCTTTGGTAAGGATATATCCTTTTTGACTTTTCACCATTAATTCTTAACTAATCAATTTATTTCTAAGATACAAGTTCAATTTCCCAATTTCTTGATTATATATTGCAGATAAAATTAAAGAGCAACCAGAAACTAGAAACTAATGTCAAACTTTGAGTAGCTACTAAACTTAAGGTAACATCTTCAACAAAGGGTTGAAGATGTTCTAAACCAGGTCATACCAGGTGCTTACTCCCAGCTTTTGAATTTCTTCTATTTCTCTGTTGGTTGGAGCATTTTTCCGAAGTGCTGGTCTTATTTTGGATTGATCTGAGGTATAGAAATAAAATGGGAATGGGGTAGCCAGTTTGAGAGTTGGCCTGACCTGCCTTAATCTGCCAGGAGATATTTACTGACAGCGTTGTGATATCATGTATGGAACTTTCTGTCATGGTTGTCTCAGTGTCTTGGAAGCAGAAGGTAGCTTTTCAGATGAGACAAATGAGCAACCCCAGCTTCTCAACACAGCTCCAAATTGCTTAAGTTGCAAATATTGACTGTGTTTATTGTGATCACCTTGGTGTCCACCAGTTCACTTTTGACTTGGTGCTATGAGAACTCCTTTCTTATTGTGTACTGTGCCACCAACAGTGCTAGTGAATGATTATGATATTGCCAACAGCATTATCTGTGAGGTATGATGTAATGAATATGACTGTGTCAGCCTGTTGCTTGACTAATCTGTGAGACAGCTCTTCTAATTTTAGCACTAACCCCAGATGTTCATAACAAGAAGCATTTTTCAGGGTTGACAGGGCTGAGTGTGCTTTTGGCCATTTCTAATCAATGCCAGGTGATCCATCCAGTTGCATTTCTGTTTTTGATACTGGCTGGTAGCTGATACCACTCCTTGTCAGGGCATTTCAGAGAAAGTTACGATTCTGAAATCACATGAAGTTTTCATTCCCTAACAGTGTGAACCTAATGAGTTTTTACAACAGCCACAATTGTTCATGGGTATTGTATACTTTATTATTTCTGAATTGCTACTCCAGCAACAGGAGCTCAATGCCATTATCTACCTTCATGACTAGTAAGGACAATATTGCAATGTTTCTTCTAATGCTGTCACTAGTTCTCTAGACCACCTTGAGCTTGAATATTTTGTTTTTAAATTCACTCATGGGACATGGGTGTCAGCTGGTTCAACCAACCTATTGTGCCTGCCTCTAAGTGCCCTTGAGAAGATTAATAGTGAGGTGCGTCCTTGAATCGTTGCAGTCTATCTGCTGTATGTAGACTCACAATGCCATTAGGGAAGGAATTCCAAGGTTTTGACCCAACGACACTCAAGGTGTGGCAATATATTTCCAAGCCTGGATGTTAAGTGGCTTAGAGCTAGCAGTTGGTGGTGTCCCCATGATCTGCTGTCCTTGTCTCTCTAAATAGACGTGGTCATGGTTTGGAAGTATCAATAGTGGAAGGAGAGGATGTAATGCCAATCAAACAAACTTTATTTCTTGGATGATGTAAAGCTTCTTGAGTGTTTTGGAGCTTCACCCATGCTGGGTATTCAATTGTACATCTGACTTGAGCCTTATGGATGATGGACAGGGCTTTGGGAGTCAGGAAGTGAGTTACATCCAAGCCTCTGACCTGATGTTCTAGCCATTGTATTTATATGGCAGATTCAGTTTAGTTTCTGATCACTATTAAGCCCTAGGATCTTGGTAGTAAAGGATTTAATAATGGTAATGCCATTTAATGACAAGGGTCAATGGTTAAATTGTCTCTTATTAAAGATGATCATTAATCAGCATTTGTGTGGCACAAATGTTACTTTTCAGTTTAGACTTGGATATTGTTTATATCTTGTTGCTTTGAACATGAACTGCTTAAACATCTGAGAATTCATGAATGGTGCTGAACATTGTGCAATTATCAGTGAACATCCCACTTCTGACCTTATGATAGAGAGGAGGTTATTAATGAAGCAGCTGAAGATGCTTGGTCCTTGGACACTACCTTGGGGTACTCATACAGACTTACCTGGAGCTGAGATAACTTACCTCCAACAATCACAGCCATCTTCCTTTGTGCCAAGTATGACTCCAAACAGCAGAGAGTTCCTCCCCCAATCCTCAACAGTTCCCATTCACTCCAGTTTTTCTAGGATGCCACATATAGCCTTGTTGTAACTCTTGACTTACTTTTGGAATTTACCTGTTTGGTGCATGTTTGAGCCAAGGCTGTATTAAGGTCAGGAACTGAGTTGTCCTGGCTCCAGGCCTCATATGAGTGTTGTCTGTTAGTAATGGAGATTGGAGAAGGAGACCGAAGAGAAAGAAATATGTGTGACAGCAAGGTATATGAGTGAAAGGAGAATGCAAGTGAGTGATGACTACCAGATGAGAGTTGTCAGACCTCAAGATATAATTAAATCTTTTGTGGCACTGAATTAAGCATGTGACTATTACATTCCTGCTTTTGCTATTGGCAAATACACCTTATGCCTGTCAATACTGAATCAAGTGGCAATGTGCTAAAAGATAAAAAGGCAAGGCATGAAAGAGACACTGTGAGCATCCAAGTAGGCACAAAGTGAATGACTATTAAGAAAACAAGCTAAGAGCCTGAGAAATGGAGTTGCAAATAGATAGGATAGTGAAGAAGGCCTTTGGTATGCTTTTCTCTATTGGTCAGAGCATTGAGTGTAGGAATTGAGAGGTCATGTTGCAGCTGTTCAGGACATTGGTTAGGCCACTTTGGAATATTGTGTACAATACTGATTCGCAAGGTTTGTGAAGGTTTGTAGCTCAGGTTGAGGTTTAGGGTGTAGGTTTGATATCCAGACGTTTCATTACCTGGCTAGGTAACATCATCAGTGGTGACCTCCAAGTGAAGCGAAGCTGTTGTCTCCTGCTTTCTATTTATATCTTTCTCCTGGATCGGGTTCCTGGGGTTTGTGGTGATGTCATTTCCTGTTCGTTTTCTGAGAGGGTGATAGATGGCATCTAGATCTATGTGTTTGTTAATGGCATTGTGGTCGGAGTGCCAGGCCTCTAGGAATTCTCTGGCATGTCTTTGCTTAACCTGCCCCAGGATAGATGTATTGTCCCAGTCGAAATGGTGGTTTTTTTCATCCGTGTGTAGGGCTATGAGGAAGAGGGGGTCGTGTCTTTTTGTGGCTAGCTGGTGTTCATGTATCCTGGTGGCTAACTTTCTTCCTGTTTACTGTCACAGTATAAAGAAAGGACAAGGGAGAATTACAAACCTGCGTATACAGAAAACCGACAAACACTGACCAAATACTCAACTACACCAGCAACCATGCCAACACACACAAACGAAGCTGTATCAGAACACTATTCCAACGAGCCACCACACACTGCAGCACAGATGAACTTCGAAAAACAGAGGAGAACCACCTATACAACGTATTCAAGAAGAACGGATACTCAAAAAACAGTGTGCAGATTCCTCAAGAACAAACCACGACAAACAGACAAAACACAGCCAGAAACCCTAACCACCTTACCAAATATCAAACAAGTTTCAGAAATGACAGCCAGACTACTGAAACCCCTCGGAATCCTAGTAGCACACAAACCCACCAACACTCTCAAACAAAAACTAACAAACTTAAAAGACCCAGTACAACCCATGGACAAAACCAACATCATCTATAAAATTCCATGCAAGGACTGCCACAAACACTATGTAGGACAAACAGGAAGAAAGTTAGCCACCAGGATACATGAACACCAGCTAACTACAAAAAGACACAACCCCCTCTCCCTCATAGCCCTACACACGGATGAAAAAAAACACCATTTCGACTGGGACAATACATCTATCCTAGGGCAGGCTAAGCAAAGACATGCCAGAGAATTCCTAGAGGCCTGGCACTCCAATCACAACACCATTAACAAGCACATAGATCTAGATGCCATCTATCAACCCCTCAGAAAACGAACAGGAAATGACATCACCACAAACCCCAGGAACCCGACCCAGGAGAAAGATATAAATAGAAAGCAGGAGACAACAGCTTCGCTTCACTTGGAGGTCGCCATTGATGATATTACCTAGCCAGGTAATGAAATGGCTGGATATCAAACCTACAGCTCAGCGAGCAAACCTACACCCTAAACAATACTGATCTCCCTCTTATTGGAAGGATGTTGTGAAACTTGAGAGGGTTCAGAAAAGATTTACAAAAATGTTGTCAGGATTGGAGGATTTGAGTTTTAGGGAGAGGCTGAATAGACTGGGGCTGTTTTTTTTTCTGCCGCATCAGAGGCTGAGGGGTGACCTTATGGTAAAAAATCATGAGGGGCATGGATAGGGTAAATAGACAAGGTCTTTTCCCTGGGCTCTAGGGTGAAAGGGGAAAAATTTAAAAGCGTCATAAGGGGCAATGTTTTCATGCAGAGGGTGGTGCGGGTATGGAATGAGCTGCCAGAGGAATTGTGGATGCTGCTACAATTACAACATTCAAAAGGCATCTGGATAGGTATATGAATAGGAAGGGTTTAGAGGGATATGGGCTAAGTGCTGGCAAATGGGATTATCTGGTTGGCATGGACAAATTGGACCAAAGGCTGTGTTTCTGTGCTGAGTACCTCTATGATTCTATGAAATGCCCCCAATACAGATGGATGAGATGAGATGGCAAATGACTTGGCAGGTGTACTATAACTTGTTGGTGAGTTCCAAACTACAGTAATGAAGTGCTGAACTGTCTGCTGAGGTAGTATGAGATTGGTCGAAATGATGTGGTGAAGGTGATGTTTTCTCAATGCCAACTTTATTGGTTTGAGAGTGAAGGCTGTCAATGTCCATGGAGAGTACCATGAGATGTTCCGGAATGATGGCTAATATGGAGCTTTGGTGAGCTGCAACTCAGACGTCTGGTCAGGAATTGTCGACATCTAATTTTTAAATTTCTCACAGTTGCTTGAAAACCAAACTACACAGATAATCTATTCATAATTGTAAATTAATTCTCTGATCCTTATTTCCCATTTGTTGTCCCAGGCAGCTTAGACACATGGTCAAGTATTGGATTTATGAGTGACATCCTAGAAAACCCCAGCTCTTAAAGGACTATCGTCAGTACAATATCCTTGCAAAACAAAAGCATTTGTGTATACAATATGGAGCTTGGTACCAAAGTGATACAAACTTATTTCAATTTGGTGTATGCCTCTTCATGCATACATGGCCACCAAAGGGCGCTATTACCCTCCTCCTTCTTCAATAAAAAAGTGCACAATGTTTGAGTTCCACACAACTTGGGTACATTTATTTTCCTTTCATTTAGTCACAAATCAAATGCATTCACTGGTGTTCTATTCTTACGTGATGCTTCCATTTTTGACCCAAACCTTCAGAATTTGGGAAGACCTTGACCCATCTCGCCTGAGTTGAATGAGATGCTTTCCACAACAAAGGCTGATTTGGATCTTGACATTCAATTCAACATTTCACTTTGAAATGCATGTCTGTTTGATACTGTCTGAGATCTGCATTGGTTTAAGGCAAAACATATATTGGAGTTACAATTCTACATGGGTAGTATTTGTCTGTTTCATCAGGACCTCTGATCCTTCCCAATTGCCACGTCCTTCATAAACATCTGAAAGGAAAACATGACCTAGACATATAACACTAACCTTTCCACTGTGAAACACCTTGACCAAATCTGTATAAGAATCAAATATTTTGACATTTCTTCCTTGCAGCTATTTCAACCATTTATGCTGTTAATCTTTCATTTTAATCTTCTGGTTTCATTTCAGACTATCTTTCTTTTGGTCTACTGCTGTTATTCTTCCTTTTTTCATTCTCCTTATTTCCCTTCCACTGACTGTTTTTCAGCAATGAAAACCTCATTCAGGCCTGACTCCGAAGAAATGACTTCATTGTTGCCAGTCACCCTTATTAGTGTGAAGTGTGTTACAATAAAGTAAGAAAACTTTTGCCATGTTTTTACAACTGACATTTCTTCTTATGTACAAAACTGTCATTGTTGCCAGTCATAATTTCATCAGGGAATCCATGATCTCAAACAGACTACCCATAATGTTTACCGTTTTGATAGTTTTGTTCCATTCTTTGAAACCTCTCAAATAACTATCTGTCGCAAAGAATAGCTATTGCTATTAAAATTCTAAGAAATTTAATGTGTAGCCTCTGCCACACTCTGACTGGCCATTTCCTGTTACAAAGGATTCAATGGCACTTTCTTTTCTACTGCTTCACTTACTGTCTCACTGACTTCTAGGTCCTTATCTAACCTTGACCACCAAAACTGGATCCTCAGTAGATTCATTATCAAACTCATCTTTGACTTTTACCTTTCCAGAATTATAACTTTGCTTCCCCTTATCTACTAACTACAAAATGGCCTGATTTCTACATCCAGTACCGTTTTTGCCACCCATTTTCAACATGGTTGTACAGCATTGCCAATAATAGGTTCTGTCAGTGTTCTATAAATGACTAGTAACTCATCTCAGTATGAAAAAAAAAGTCCAGCTTTCCTATTGGGCTCTATACTAATGAGGACAATAATCTAAACATTTAATCAACATGACAGTGATCTTCTGATCATCTGTACTTAATGTTATTTTTACAAACAAACAGAATCACGGCCTATTTTTGCATTCAGACTGTAGCTAAAGTGTACACTGGCGATGTTGAATTCCAAATAGCTATCAGGCTCATGATCAGTTTCAGTAAGGAATCTACAATAATACAATAGTTATGAAACCCTCTTGCACAAAAATCAAAGGCAAATCATACATTCTATGTGAGCATAATTTCACTCAACAGCACTGAGAGTGCATGAGCCAAATGCAATTGGTCTGTTCTTGACATGTCCCAATGTGTGAAAAATCACTTTGTCTATACGGAGAGGTGTCACATATTAGCTACATTTTTGGACAAATCAAAATGTACAGAACTATTACACCCTCTACTTTTCCATAGATTGAATGCTTTCTCAGATTCCTTTGTCCATTTCCATGGAATGTCGTTCCTCGAGTTCATTCAATTGCTATAATAGTATTGCCAAATTTGGTGTGAAATTACTGTACCAATTCACTAGGTACATTTCACATATACCTTCACCTAAGTGCCATGCTTTTCCAAATGTTGGAGTACTTTTTGTCAGCCCATTATGATGAGGCTGCCAGTTTGGGCTGAAGTAAGTATATCATCTAAATAGGAGAAAGTGAGGACTGCAGATGCTGGAGATCAGAGTCAAAAAGTATGTTGCTGGAAAAGCACAGCCGGTCAGGTAGCATCCGAGGAGCAGGAGAGTCGATGTTTCCTGATGAAGAGCCTATGCTCAAAACATCGACTCTCCTGCTCCTCGGATGCTGCCTGGCCAGCTGTGCTTTTCCAGCACCATACTTTTTGACTATCATCCAAATAGCACACTACTTTCTGAATTCAATGAAAAACTTGTTTTTTAACCCATTGAAAAATGCTATAAGCAAAGAAACATCAAATTATAGCCTATAAGCCTTAAATAGATCCATACGTGCATTAATAGTCACTTATGACGTATGTCTTACTCAAGTTGCAGATAGGCATTTGTAAAATGTAACTTTGAAGTAGTTGCCCAGGAAAGTTAGAGGATTGACACCCATTGTAACTCATGAGTAACTATTAAACTGAACCTTGACTTACCACTTAACACTGACCCATGACTACACACCTCCCACTCTCCCTAAAGCCCTGAGAGTAAAGATCTATCAGCCTCTGACCTGACACCCTATGAGACCAGACAAGCTTCCTCTCCACGTGCCCAACTTCTACAAGCCTGTCCTGACAAGCTCTTCAATCAGAAATCTTTTCTATAACCCTTTTTCTCAGCCTATCCTAAACATTCAACTACTTACTTGACACCCTGCCCCACTCACCTACCTAGCAATCCAACCTACACCCACTTGGTAATGTCTACCTAACCCACCTGGCAGCCTACCCCATCTTATTTCACTCTAACCTCCAAAATACATGCCACCATTATCCCTTACCCATCTCCCGTCAAAACCCTCAACTTCCCCTCCATCAACCAACCTCCCACGTTTACTCCCTCATTTACAATTGCCCCCACCTTTACCTTACAAACTTATCTTTTGACAGTAGTTGGTAAATTGGCTAGCTGTGCTGTTGGTCACTTAACCCTCAGCATACAGCACTTCTGCAAAAGGGGACACAATCTCCATGCTGACTTTGCTGTTGGAGGTGAAGTTCTGTGGGCAAATCTCTGTTTTTGTGTAGCAGGAGGCTCAGAATTGATGAAAAGGTAAGTGAGTTTTTTTTTTACTTAATCAGGGTATTTCAACTGTTTCAATTTGCCTTCAGAGAATCATACTTGTGAACCCCAAGGTCCCTTTGCTCATGTATTCCCCTCATTGTACCATTGAACTTGTGGTGTCGTTCCATATTTCTTCTACCAAACTGCACTACCTCACAATTCTCTTCATTGAAATTCAGCTCCAGGTGTCTGCCCATTTGGCCAATTTATCAATGTTACTCTGAAGTCACTCGGCATCATCCTCAAAATTCACTATTCTCCACAGCATTGTGTTATCTATAAATTTAGAGATGTTGCCTTCAGAGCCCATCTTCAAATCATTTTTGTAAATCATAAAAAGCACAGTTCCCAACACCAATAATTAGGGAGCACCACTTTTAACTTATCTTTAGTTTGAGAAATGTACATCAATTCCTACCATCTGTTTGCTATCTTTTAGCCAACTTCTAATCCATGCTGCCAAGGATCCATCATTCCCAAGCATTTTTTATTTGCTCACCAACCTGCAATGTCTCACTGTATCAAATACTTTCTGAAAGTCCAAATATACAACATTCACAGCACCACCCTCATCCATTGCATTGTCACTTCATCAAAGAATTCAATTAAATTTGTTAGCCATGACTTGTCCTTGACAAAACCACATTGATGGTGTCATATTAATTTACATTTATTATTTACCTTATCCTGTATTATGGCTTCCATGAGTTTTTCTAATATTAATATCAAGCTGACAATTACTGCAAAATTTACGGAGGTATGGCATTGAGGGTGCATTAGAGGTTTGGATTAGGGATTGGCTGGCTGGAAGGAGACAGAGGGTAGTAGTTGATGGTAAAGGTTAATCTTGGAGTGCAGTTACTAGCGGTGTTCCACAAGGATCTGTTTTGGGACCATTGCTGTTTGTCATTTTTATAAATGACCTGGAGGAGGGGCTTGAATGCTGGGTGAGCAAGTTTACGGATGATACAAAAGTCGGTGGAGTGGTGGACAGCGAAGAAGGATGTGGCAGGTTACAGCGGGATATAGATAAGTTGCAGAGCTGGGCAGAAAGGTGGCAAATGGAGTTCAATGTAGCTAAGTGTGAAGTCATTCACTTTGGTAGGAGTAACAAGAAGATGGATTACTGGGCTAATGGTAGGCTACTTGGTAGTGTGGATGAGCAGAGGGATCTTGGTGTCCATGTACACAGATCTCTGAAGGTTGCCACCCAGGTAAATAGTGCTGTGAAGAAGGCATATGGCATGCTGGGCTTTATTGGTAGAGGAATTGAGTTCCGGAGTCCTGAGGTCATGTTGCAGTTGTATAAGACTCTGGTGCAGCCTTATCTGGAGTATTGTGTACAGTTTTGGTCGCCATACTATAGGAAGGATGTGGAGGCACTGGAACGGGTGCAGAGGAGGTTTACCAGGATGTTGCCTGGCTTGGTAGGAAGATCGTATGAGGAAAGGCTGAGGCACTTGGGGCTGTTCTCATTGGAGAAAAGAAGGTTTAGGGGAGATTTGATAGAGGTGTACAAGATGATTAGGGGTTTAGATAGGGTTGACAGTGAGAACCTTTTTCCGCTAATGAAGTCAGCTGTTACTCGGGGACACAGCTTTAAATTAAGGGGTGGTAGGTATAGGACAGATGTTAGGGGTAGATTCTTTACTCAGTGAGTTGTGAGTTCATGGAATGCCCTGCCAGTATCAGTGGTGGACTCTCCCTCTTTATGGTCATTCAAGCAGGCATTGGATAAGCATATGGAGGTTATTGGGCTAGTGTAGGTTAGGTAGGCTTCGGTCGGCGCAACATCGAGGGCCGAAGGGCCTGTACTGCTCTGTATTTTTCTATGTTCTATAATTCTGTAGTTTCCTGGGTTATCCTTTGCTCTTTTCTTCAACAAGTGTCATATTTGCAATCCTCCTGGACCCAGGAACTAATCCTGTGTTGAGAGGGACTTGGAAAATTTCTGTCAACGGCTCTCCCATTACCGCCGGGCCTGACCTCTCTACCTGGAATATTGCCAGCCTTTGTAACACCTCTTCATCTATCACTGTACTGCTCAGTTGTTCAACACACACACATTTTCAACCAGGCCATTGTCACCATCCTCTTATGTGGATGAAACTCCTGCCCAATCTGCACAATAGTTGTCATATATGAGATTTGTTTGACAAAATGGACCTGCTGAGTGATCAATTTCTTGTCACCATCGTGTGCCTTGCACATCTTGTTTAAAACCTCCTCCTCTCACTTTAAATCTATGCCCCTTGTATTTGACATTTCTATCCTGGGAAAAAGACTCCATCCATCCACTCTATCCATGCCTCTCATAATTTTATATACTTCTTTTCGGTAGCTTCTTAACCTTTGACACTCTGCAAAAGTAATTTAAGTCTGAACAGAGTAGTTGTACACAGTCATCACTGGTGCCCTCTGCAAAAGGAGGCTCCAAAGAATGTCTTTTATTCTTTATACTTTCCTGGGAAGTGGGTGTCACAGATTGAGGCCAGCATTTTGTTGTCCATCCCCAACTGCTGTTCAATTGTGTGGCTTGCTAGGCCATTTTAGAGGGCATTTAAGAGTTAATCAAATTGCTAATGGTCTGGAACCATATTTTCAATGTCTTTGGGTGATAATGGAATAAATCAAATATGTATAATTATTGGATCTTTTCTTTCTCTGGTGCAAGGTGCGTGATGGAGTCATCTGTCCTAAGGTCTGGAAGATGCTCAGCTGAAACATTGCTGATCATCCTCGTCTCAAGATGTCCTTGTCAGATGTCATCCAAAACTGTTCACCTCTTATGCATTTGTCCACTTCATCTATCTCTTCTACTTTCAATCTTCCTCCAAGGAAGAATTACATTCCAGGTGTACTTCCTCCAATTTTAGTCCACTTTGTGTCATTATCTTATGCAGCATGCAGCAAACAGGTACAATCTAAGTCACCCTGGTTGATTTGTACTGGAGACCACCACCTGGCTGGTCAAGGTGTTGGAAGCACATCTTTGAGATGCCAATGAATGTTGCAATGCAAGTGAAAGTGATGGCTTTGATTGTAGCACCTGTCTCCATCTGTAGCTGTGTACCAGATGGTCAGAATCTGGGTGCATCCCCAAAGAGGTACAGTACCTGGAATATTCACAGGGTGAAATAATCATGACAGCCAGGTTTTCACTTAAAGACAATGAAAGTCGAAATTTGTGTAATTATCACATAGAGAAAAAAAACAGCTGGTGGCTACATTCATTGCTAATGTTAAATGTTCAGTTGTAAATCATGGCATGGAAATCCATTTGTATATTCTTCTCAAACTCACTCAACAGTGCACTTCCAAATCCAAGAAATCTAGATCTTTTTAAATCATGACTTTGACCTTTTTGTCAAATTGGAGTATTTTTATAGACAGAAGTGAAAGAGTGCAGCACAGGAACAGGCCCTTCTGTCTGAATGTGACTCATACCCCTCTATTCCCTGCCTTTTAAATATTGCTATCATATCTGCTTCTACATCTCTTGTAGCAGAACATTCGAGGCACCTACCACTTCCTAAAAACCTGCCTTACACATCTTGTTTAAAACCTCCTCCTCTCACCTTAAATCTATGCCCCTTGTATTTGACATTTCTATCCTGGGAAAAAGACTCCATCCATCCACTCTATCCTCTCATAATTTTATATACTTCTATTCAGTAGCCTCTTAACCTTTGACACTCTGCAAAAGTAATTTAAGTTTATCCAATCTCTCCTTACAGTTAATTCATTCCAATCCAGGCAAATTTGTTTTGTTATTGGAAACTGATTTGAAATTATGAAATTCGGCTGTCTATATTGCCACCTCTGACCTTTAACTATCTGCACGTGACTTAATTTTTCTTTTGCAATGGGGTTTGGACAGAGATCTTTCAAGGATGTGAAGAAAAGTTCATTTGCATTGTAGCGTCCCTTCTGAAAATACTTAACTGGACATTGAGCACTGTCATTTTAAAAAAAGAAAATTCAACAAGCATAATTAAGTAAAATAAAAACACACACTGTGGTGGTAGAAATTGGAAATAAATGCAAAGTGCTGAAAGTAGTCTACGTCTAGCAGAATCTGTGGTCAGAGAAATGGCTGCAGAGTTTCAGGTCAAGTATGACATTTTTAGTTGAAATCGGAGAATAAACTGGTAAAAGTGATGGGATCAAGAATGATTCAAATGTTGAGCATTATTTGGTATTCAGTGACCTACTGGTTACCTGAATGAGTTTAATGGTAGTATTATTTTGGAAGATCCTGCCTTTGTGACCTCCAGTTTCTTCTATACATGGGTTATAATGTACCTCAAGATTAGCATTAAAACACCTCTGCAGCAATCGCAAAAGGTATGAACCTAAAAGGACATGGAGACTGTGGAACCCTTTCTCAATAATACATCCATGTTGTTGTTCATCTGTGATGAAATTTGTGATGAAAAATGTTTTCAAAATTTTCTGTTCTATAAACTCTTTTTGTGAATATATAATGGATTCACTCAATGAGGGGGAAAAACATGTTTGAACAGTCTGAAATTCTACATAGCTAATTTGGGTCAAAAGTTCATGTGTAGGTAGGGCAGGCCATGTAGGATCTCGGACATACTTTGTATAAATGTTTGATTAACCTGGTTATGTTTTTCACATTAACTTGCATAGCAGGTTTAGCCAGTTATTGATTTTTTTCTTTCTTTTCAAGGAGTAAAACTGAATATGTAATACAGATATGAACTGACTTTGAGTATTGAATAAAATAGAAGGCAAATACTGCAAATCTGAATATTTGAAATTTAAAAAAAATTAAGTGCTGGGAAAACACAGCACATCTGGCAGCAGCTGTGGAGAGATGAATTGATTGAATGTTTTGGATCCATTATGACTTTTCTTTGGAAACAGTCTATGACCTGAACCCAGCTGGTGTCATTTTAATTCACTACCTTTCTTCTTCCTAACCGACCCTTCCCACTTCTTTTCAAAACATACAATCCATCACATTACTACCTTTCTAGTTGAGAGTGAAAATGCTAACTCTTACTTGCTCCTCTTCTTACAGATCTTACCAGACCTTGTCACAAATTAACTATCATACATTAACAATAATGACAACTGTTTAAAGGTGACTGCAGTAATTTTCCAGTACTT
Organism: Chiloscyllium punctatum; assembly: GCF_047496795.1. Lineage (NCBI taxonomy): Eukaryota > Metazoa > Chordata > Chondrichthyes > Orectolobiformes > Hemiscylliidae > Chiloscyllium > Chiloscyllium punctatum. Next base: position 66,071,431 of record NC_092742.1, read on the forward strand.
GCTTTATATTTACGATATTTGAATGTGTATTAATTTGATCTTGATGGCCCGACCGTTTGTTTTCCCTTTCAATAACCATTAACATCACTATCTATTTTGTCAGATAGGCTGACAAAATATCCACTTCTGAATATTTACCTGCTTGTCTTAATTTTCAGATTTACAGTCCAATTTTGTTCCCACTTATGCAAAATCCCCTCTTCTTAGACAACCTCCAAAACCAACAATGACTTTCTTCCACTCCAATGTGGGTCCTGACGTGACTAAACTGTCCAATGTTGGATCCATATATTCTGACACTGGAGAAGGTGGAGTTTGAAGAGACAGATGGGTGGTGTGATTAGTTTTCACATGCCCATTGTTTGCCATTAACCTCCACCTGAGTCTGTCAAATATGCTGAAAATGCTTGGTATATACACAGATGCTTTTTCAGTTATGGCAATCTTTTACAAGAGATTCCCATGAGTTGCATTTTTTTCAAGGCGGCTTTGAGAACATCCTTGAAACATTTTCTTCATCTTCCTGGTAACCGCTTGTGGTGAAACCAGACTCTGCCAGCCTGGTCTGAGATTGCTGTCCAGGTCAGCATGATCTCCACTATTCTGTGTAGTACAGAGCAGTGTAGAATGAAGATCATTGATCACCTTCATACTACAAGGTAAGTGCCAACGTCTGCTCTCTGTTATCTCATATTCACTCCAGCTTTGCCACTGCACCAACCTCCCACCAAGGTTCATGCTCTAACACTCTCACAATTGCATGTCACATCTTTCCTTGCTCCTCCTCATCCATCCAAATCTCCTGCAAATCTAACTGCATGGCCTTCTTGCTGCCTACTCACTCAGTCTGGACACCTCACTAATTTTGCCAATCTGCCCCAGCACTAACAGCTGTGTAACCTACTTCCAGTGCATTCAATCCCTTACTTTGTCTCATTGAAGAGAAAATAGCCCACAATAAGGCTGAAACTGCCAAGATGGGTAGTGGGGTATTCGACATTAGGTTCCTCATCCTCTTCCTCCAAAGGGATGCAGACACTTGCAGGCGCAGACTGCAGTAGGCCACATGGAGATGCAGTGACGTCCATGCAACCAAGTAAATATCATTCTCCATTCAAGTGCAACTCTCACATTAACCCTGCTGTGATTATTATTCACCTCACACAACTTCTTAATCTTATCCACAACACATTCTCTCTTTTGTGATTTGCAGTTTTCAGCAGGATGTCCATGTATTGTGCAACTCTTGCCCTTCAGCACATCTGAGGAGGAGAGTTCAGAGGCCTCAAAGAAAGCATAGGCAAGGCTGCCTCTCAGGGCACTAGGTGGTGAGCACATCAGAGCGATGTCTTTGCAGCTGACCAAAGGAAAAGCATCCCAGGTATTGGCACTCAAAAGACTGCTGGAGATCTGACATCTGCTTAGTCCCAGGAAGAAAGGCCCCCATAGTATTGGCAGTTTGGGACTCTGTACATTGCATAAGGACACACAGAAGCACCAAGTAGGTGCGTGGAAGTCCTTCATGCTGGAAAAAGATTCTTGAAATCCCTCCCAAATATCATTGGAGGCTTACCGATAACACATGGATTGCAGCAGTTCAAGAAGGCAGCTCACCAACACCTTCTCAGGCACAGCCAGCAATGCCCACATCCCATGAGTTAATAATAAAATGTCCATGGGCCTTTGTGTCACAGAAACTGATGGAATGGAACAAAACCATGAGGTCCTTGGTGCCACAAGCTTGCAATGAAATGGCTGCTTCCATGGTGAAGATGGCAACTACCATGGAGATCCAGGTCCAGCAGTCTTAGAGCTTGGTGAACATACAAACAGACCTGCATTCCATCTGTTGGTCCTCAGTACCAACAACAAGACAACAGGGGCATGGAGGCTTTGACCTCACTCCAGGCACCCCTTCCTCACAAGAGAGGGCAGTGCCAGTAGGAATCTAGCCACAGAAGGAACTCTCTGTCCTTTCAGGACAAAGGGAACAGGACCTAACATCTTCACTTGCCTGTCACCCTCAGAACTGAGGGAGTTTAAGATGAGGAATGTACACTTACCTCTGCAAGGACATACTCAGCGGGCCTGAGCCATCTTGACAAATGCTCCCCCAGCTTGCCCAGTCAAACTTCCAAGGCCAAAAGGCTCCACTTTAAGTCAGGCTCATTCCACTCCAGATGCAGATTCTGAGATGTAGAAGGAGGGAAGGAGAAATGAAAACCTCTTGACTGCTCATTAGTAGCATGGATTATTGCAACACATACTAATGCTCCAGTTTGCAAACATGTTTGCACTGTACCACATAAACTGTTTGCCGGGCATCCTGTCTGAATTGAATTAAATTAGCTTTATTTGTCGCATGTACTCAAATGAGTACAGTGAAAAGTTTATAAATCGCCACCTCCAGCACCATCTTTGGTACAAAGGTATGTAGATACAATCCTTGGTTACAGAATAGAGAAATGAAGCAAAACAAAGTTTCATTATAGTTACATTACAGTATAACCATAAGTCAGAAAAATAAGAAGCAAAGTCTCACTCCAAAGGCTCTGCACATCAGACCAATGCAAGGGGAGCCCACGTGATCTGACTGCTGGCTAATGCCTTGCTCCAGCTGCTGTTTGTCGGCATCTTCACTCCGGCTGCTGTTCATTGGCATCCTCACTTCATGCCACTGATTACTGGTGTCCTCGCTCCAAGCTGCTGGTCACCGGTGTTCCCGCCCTAGCAGTTGGTTGCTGGGATCCCCACTCTGGCCGCTTGGTCACTGACGTCCCGCTCTGACCACTGGCATCTCCGTTGACCCCGCTTTGGAGCCTGGGAGTTGGAGGCTGGGGCCAAGTGTCCGAAGCTGAGAGAATGGAGGAGAGATGGAGAGATAAAAAGAAAAAGAATGGGTGTAGCAGAGGAGCTCATTGGTCCATGGTACACCATACATCAATGTCTTGACAACTGCAGCACCATGTACTGTAAAGGCAAGTTTGTGCATTGTATTTGATAAACTCTCTGGCAACATTTCTCCAAGTAGCTAGACATTGCTATTGCATCACAGGCTTCAACTGGCAATGCCTTTGATCTTCTATGAAATGATCAGCAATTTGAGGCAGGGAGGAGCATTGCACACAGTAAGTTAATGCCTAAGAATCTGCAGGGATTGGGAGCCCTCTGAAGATATATTTCTTCAGAAGTGTTGTTGCCATTTTGTGGGGCCTTACATCACTGACTTTTGCAACCCCCTCCTTCACAGGTCAAGGCACTTGCCCCATCCACTCCAAGTGTGGTAGTGGCTACTTTCTGCAACATTGTGTTCGTAATTTTCAGGAAAATGTAAGGTGATACAAAGCGCTCCTTGCACAGTGACTTCCAGGCTTTGTCTGGAATCAACATCAACCATCTTATGCAATCATAGAATCCCTACAGGTGGAAGCAAGCCATTCAGCCCATTGAGTCCACACTGACCCCCCAAAGAGCATCTCACCCTGACCTAAACCTCCAACCTATACCTGTAACCCCGCATTTCCCATGGCCAATTCTTCTAGCCTGCACATTCCTAGATACTGTGAGCAACTTAGCATAACCAGTCCACCTGATCTGCACGTCTTTGGAAAGGAAACCACAGCAGCCAGAGGAAACCCACACAGACGTGGGGAGAATGTGCAAACCTCACTCAGACAGCTGTCCAAAGCTGGAATTGAGCCTGGGTCCCTGGCGCTGTAAGACAGCAGTGCTAACCACTGAGCCACCATGCCACCCAGTGGTCATCCTAGTAGCCTTTACTGTTAACCTCAAAGTCTTCATTCTTCCCTACGTTCACACAAAAACCATCTTTATGACTGCTGCCCACCTTTTCCATGCCGTCTCAGCCATATGAGGTGATGATGTCAGGTTGTGGTCATAGTCTGCCTGCCTCTGGAACCCAGAACTCTGCTGACTGTGAATGAGTGCCACCCCCTCCCTGCTGCATAACCATGTTCCGTCCTTCACTATTGTATCTGCCTTGACATACAGAGTTGCACCTTTTCACAACTCTCACAGTCCTGCTTCCTTGGCCTGTAGTCATCGATCCACACAATTAGGTTCCCCAGTTTCCTTTCCGTCAGCATCATCCCCCTTTATGCATCACGCCTCCTTGCTTCCATTTATTGGATGGATCTTATAGACTGATTGTGCCCAGACCCTTGAACAACTTAATTGGATAATCTCAAATGAGGAGTGCACATACTCAAACTGATAGCTGTGCATTTCTCAATTGTTACCAGTAGCCCATGGATTGGCTACTGTGAACACTCAGCGCTGACCATGCCCAACTCCTGGACTGCAGAGACACAGGCTCCCTAACCAAGACCAGCCCAACTGCCCTAACTCTGCCCAGTCTCTTGGACTGATCTCAGCGGCAACCCTTAATTTACTCAGTCAGGACATCCTGACTGACAGATGTTCCATGGACTTCAATAAACACTAACTCCCCTTAGACTTTGCTTGCAACATATGCAGTGTATTTACTGGTTAAGCTGCTGAGACATGGTACAAATGTGTTATTGACATTACAATGTGACAAGATGTCCACCCCTTGACTACAGACTGCTGACCAGTGAGATAATATGCCTGGCTTTCTAAATGGGCGAAGAGGCCAGGCTCTAGGAGAGTAACTCAGCATCCCTGAGATGTAGCCTGGTTTGGTTGAGTTGAGTGCATTCCCTACAGATAAGGCGTTCTTACAGCAATATTTCAATACAAGTTGCCAGTGCACCCAAAGTGCAATTTTAAAGTATTAAAGCATCCTGTAAGTGGATCAGTGTGGTGCCATGAGAGTTCAGAAAGAGTGATGAATACCAGTATTTGAGATCATGGAGTTCATGTGATCACGGCTCAAGGAGCATACACTGAGACATTGTTGCTGGATTTCCAAGGTGGAGGTCTGGAGGAGCAAAAGGTAAGCAAGCCAAGCCACTCCTCTGGTTTTCTTGTCAAGAATTCTAGACAGCTAGTTTGTTTGCAGCTGGCGATAAGATGGGAGATTATATATTAATCAAGCAAGATTCACAGTTCATAAGGCTGACGATAAGCAATAATCCCACTTCATGTGGACTCTGTTGCCATCGAACAAGAATCTCCTCACAACACCTGAAGCTCTGTTGGAAAAAGTAATTAGTTTCTCTCAATGTTGAAACAGACTTTGCTCTACTTCTCATGTGATTAACCCAGATTGCTCATCATAGCCCATGTAATTCAGGAAAATGTAAGATTCCACACTCAATTTTGTTCTCAAGTGCTGTTTATGATGGATTTTCATCAGTGATGTGAAGATTCTGTGGTTCCTCTTTATTAAGCGTCATCAGGGCATAGATTGAATAGGTGTTCATTCACAGTCTATGCTAATGAAGATGGTAGGAGAAAGTGAGGACTGCAGATGCTGGAGATCAGAGCTGAAAATGTGTTGCTGGAAAAGCACAGCAGGTCAGGCTCCTTGGATGCTGCCTGACCTGCTGCGCTAATGAAGATGGTAGACAAGATTAGGCAATGATAGGTCTGACTCCTCTCATGGCATTGGTGATGCAAACATCTTTGAAACTCCTTCCTCTGATGGTGATATAATCAGGCAGTTGCCATATCTGTAGTGAGGATGTTTTCATAAGGCCTTTTATTTGCTTCTGAATATTTATGTCCAGTCATGGTCTGAGTATTTCATCAGAAGGAGGACACCATTTATGTTTGCCTTGCCCATCTCTTCTTTGCAGGTTGCTCCATTCCAGAGTCCCTCCCTCCCAAATCTGGCATTGAAACCACCATGGAAAATTAACCCATCTCCCTTTAGGATACATGACAACAACTGGTCATGGCTGGTATAAAATGCCTGTTTAATCTCATCCAACCTTTCTAAGGTTACGGTCTGTGGTGTACTGCTTCTGGTTTAGGTTAAGCTGAAAGATAATGAGGAATTCTAATAAGTGGCTTGCTGAGACAGGCAGCTCGTTTGTCTTTTTATGACAAAACATTTCCTGTGGAGTTGGTATATTTCCTCAGGTTCATCCTTCCAAAGGAAGGTGTATCAGCCACCTTGTTCTTTGAACTGATCTTCTCTAACTGAGTGTCTCAGTTAGGGTCATAGCACCTGAGTTTATAGGCTATGAAAGAAGTGCCATGTTCAGATCAGTTGCTGCTGAGTTTGTCCAAGTGTCATGATGTTCCAAATCCCAAACCTCATTTTGAGGGAGTCGAAGATCCCTGTGTGGGTTTCTTTAACAGAGAATGGCCATTGTACATCAACGACAACACACCGATTTACTGATAATCCGCAAACTAATTGGACTTGACCCACAATCCATAGACTGGAAGAATGCGGATCCCTGGACCCTGATCACAAGTACCCAATTGGCCATGACAGAAGACCTGGATCAGATGACACGCTTGACTTACTTAGTGGGACCTCTTGATTGGACTGAGGTCTACTCCCCTCAGACTTTCAGACATGGCCATTTAGTTAAAGCCCATTCAGTTTGTTGCTGCAAAAGCTGCTGACACATGTTATTGGGTGTGCCATTGACATGGCATGGTGCAGTAAAACAACATGAGCACTCATTAACATTTCAGTGTTGGTAAGTATTGTCTTCTGTCTGCACTGAAAGCCAAGGCAGTGATGCAGTGAGCTAAGTAAGCACAAAGTGAGGGAGCACGAAGAAAGCAAGCTGAGTGCCCTGAGGTGTACCCCATTTCATTGCATAAGATGGATGTCTGCTCCTATACGCAAATTTGCCTGACAGCATTGTTGCAATCTAAAGTTACCATGGGGTTTGAAGTGCAGTAAGAAGAGCATTATAAATTGATCTGAATGTGCCATGATGGTGTGGTGAGGCTGGTACTTTGACCAGCCTTTTATGGTCATAAGGTGCAAATAAGTCACTGCACATGAAGCATGCTGAAATGTTGGGGAGTGACGGGTAACATGGAGGCGTGGAGAAGATGCTGGGTGAGCTGCAGCTGCCAGGTAACTACCCTGATTTCTAAATTGGGAATTGGCACCATCCAGTTTCTCACTGTTAATTAGAGAACAGCAACTCACATAGAAATTTGTGAGATTAACTGTTAATGAGATGCCAATGTATGCATATAGGGCCCTTACCATTTACTAGCAAAATCCTCACTTTGCTTCTGAAACCTTGAAAGGAAAATCAGACTCTGTTTCTCAATGCCAAGAATCCAATTTTCCATTCTCGTTGTACTTTCCCAACCTTTCTCACAATTGCCCACCTTGTTCAGATGCTGAGAACATTCCATCTAAAGAAGTGGATGTGCAATGAACTAATGTACAAAATCTTTTATCTCCAAGCCAAAGTCCTTGAAGAGAATTCGAGGCATCTTTTTATTATCTTTTTATTTCAACTATTGTCTTGCTGCCATTTTATATATCCAAGTGACTAAGTGGGCATTTGATTTAATATTTTATCCAAATGTTGGGCACATCCTTTAGAACTGCATTATCACCTTAGATTATGAAATCAAACTTCTCGAATGAACATTGAGCATTTGACCGGTACTTTTAAGGCTTCATATAATAATGCTTTTGTTGAAAACTTACTAAGCTTTTATATTCTGATGACTGAACTTCATCAGAAGGTCAAAGAATGTTACTGTCTGAAAGATTGAAAGGTTTCTGAATAATTTTCATTCAGCTGAGTCAAGATGCACCTGGTTGATGTGGAACTCTGTGTTGCAGGCTATACTGTAGCATTATTGTTAAGGTACTTGGCAGGACAGACTCCTTCACTGTGTTAAAACTTACTTGACAGCTATGGCAGCATTTATCTCATGAGATTTTCATTGAGGCAATCTCTATTTGTTTAAAATCAAAGTACCGCAGAAGCTGGAGATTGGAAATAAAACTATAAAACAGGTCTGACAGCGTCTGTTACTGTTTCAGCTCCAGTATGACTCTTCAGATTGTTTCTCGAGGATCAAAAATAGCAGACCTCTATAGTGGAACTCCTTTTTGCATCTTACTCAACATTACACTAAGATTTCCTTTTTGACTAAAGGGGAGGTCCTGCCATTTGTGAACTTTGAAAATTACCCTGAACCATCTCTACCAATTTAAGTTTTAAATGCTGCTGACTTGTAAGGCAATTTAAATCCATCTTTGTAAATACCAAGTACTTTCTTTTTCTGTATTTTTGATTCTGGACTGAAATGAGAAAAGGACAACAAAGGATTGTTGAAGGATTGCTGCATTTGTAAACGCAAGTTACCCAACCAACATTGTAAGTACTGTTGTGCAGCTGTTGATTCAAGCAGTAGGGAAAGCCTTGTTACAGACTAGCTGAAGACAGTGGCTGTGTATGAATAGAAATTTGGTCAGCAACAAGTATCCAAATGGTTTTCTGAAATGGTGACCATTCATCAATTACAAAGGCCTTCTGTCTACCAACAGTTGTGTTTGGCTCACAAATAGCTGAACAACTTGAGAGTGTGAATATTTGAGGCAGAAGCCATGAGACTTCTGGAAGAGAAGAGGCTACTTTTGCTCTGCAGTAAAAAGCATCTCAAACCTGAAGATAGCTAGTTTATTTCCCCTCATCAGTTGCTATAAGCTATGACGTGCAAAAAATAAGCCAGAGGCTTCAATAGGTTTGAACAGTCACCTTGTGCCTCCTGTAATCAAGCAAAAATGCCTGGAGAAGTAGTCGCATTCTGATCAGCAAAAGGATCATCTCAGCAAACCCTTTTGATAGACCACTGAATGACCTTCCAAGTATTTTTCTCTGCCTGTAATACCCATTTTTATTTCTGTGTTTATGTGCGTGTAATAGGTGAGTTCATAAATGAGTTAGAGTGCATAATAATTTATCTATAGTTAGAATCTATTTATTTGTTGTTAATAATCATGCTTATTTAGTAAAGAAACCTGGTCCATGCTTTCTTTCTGTCAGGTCTAAAAGACAGGTAAATGGGGAATTCTACATACTATTAAAAATTCTTTAACTTTTGTGGCAACTTTGGAAATTGTGAGGTCTTATTTTCAGTGCACTACCCCAGTGAGACATAACACCTTTTAAATCTGCTGCTTCTTTGGACTGCTCATAATTCACACAGACTTAGACAAATCATGAGGATCACATAAAGCATATTAACATGGTATGTGTCTTTATGCTTCTAGTTGTGCAATCACTTCATTCTAATTAGAAAAATAAGCCCTTCAACGAGAGATCCCATTTTTGATGGTGAAATAATGGAATGGAGTTGGAAAAATAGTGTCTTGTTCATGACTCTTACATCACTTATCTAATGATTGGAAGGAACTTGATAAGACAGTAATTGGTGAGATTAAGTTTGTGAATAGGACATGCTTGGAAAATCTTCAACTTTGTTTCAAAAATGTCATTGTCATAATTGGAATGGTTTGACTAGAAGTCAGCAAGCTTAGACGTACTGGTCATTCATGAGTCTTCATTATTGCATGGAGCATATTGACTAAATGCATTTTTGTTTGTATGCTCAGCAATTTCATTGTGTTGCATGTATTCAATCCAATTTGCAAGACAACCGTATTGATTTTGGGGATCTTTAGATAAAGTGATTAGGATTACTTACTTTGCATTTCTTCTGAACATGCTTAGAAACATTTTCTGAATCTGAAACATCTTATTGCAGGATTTTTGATCTGTAGCCACCTGTCTGTATATAATTTTATTGGAGGAGCAGGAGAGATCAGAGAGAGAGAAAATGAGGCAAGCTCCAAGGGAGTTAGACTCATAGAGTCATAGAGATGTACAGCATGGAAACAGACTCTTCGGTCCAACTCGTCCATGCTGACCAGATAACCCAACCCAATCTAGTCCCACCTGCCAGAACCCGGTCCATATCCCTTCAAACCCTTCCTATTCATATACCCATCCAAATGCCACTCAAATGTTGCAATTGTACCAGCCTCCACCACTTCCTCTGGCAGCTAATTCCATACATTTGCCACCTTCTGCATGAAAAAGTTGGCCCTTAGGTCTTTTTTATATCTTTCCCCTCTCACCCTAAACCTATGCCCTCTAGTTCTGGACTCCCCAATCCCAGGGAAAAGACTTTGTCTATTTATCCTATCCATGCCTGTCATAATTTTGTAAACCGCTGTAAGGTCACCCCTCAGCCTCCGACGCTCCAGGGAAAACAACCCTCGCCTATTCAGCCTCTCCCAATAGCTCAAATCCTTCAACCCTGGCAACATGCTTGTAAATCTTTTCTGAACTCTTTCAAGTTTCACAACTTCTTTCTGATAGGAAGGAGACCAGAATTGCACGCAAAATTCCAACATGACCTAACTAATGTCCTGAACAGTCAAAACATGACCTCCCAACTCTTGTACTCAATACTCTGACCAATAAAGGAAAGCATACCTCCACCACCACCCTCTCTCTTCTACCTTTGAGCCATTTCTGTATCCAAATGGCCAGTTCTCCCTGTATTCCAAGAAATCTAACCTTGCTGACCAGTCTACCTTACTGAAAGCCTTACTGAAGTCCTTATAGATCACATCTACCACTCTGTCCTCATCAATCTTCTTTGTTATTTCTTCAAAAAACTCAATCAAGTTTGTGAGACATCTTTTCCCACGCACAAAGCCATGTTGACTGTCCCTAGTCGGTCTTCGCCTTTCCAAATACATGTACATCCTGTCCCTCAGGATTCCCTCCAACAACTTGCCCACCATCAACATCAGGCTCACTGGTCTATAGTTCCCTGGCTTATCCTTACCACCCTTCTTAAACATTGGCACCACGTTAGCCGACCTCCAGTCTTCCGGCACCTCACCTCAATTAGATAATAAATCACATTTCCAAACCACTTCAAAGAATACACAAGTAAAAATTGGGTCTTTACAGGAGATTTACTTTAGAATACTGTGCTTCAGCAAAAAGTATGTAGGATAGTTTTACCATCTACTTCATAATGGCTTGATTGGTAAGGTGGATAAACCTAGAACATTGATCAGTAGGTGGGAATATGACATTGTTGCAATCACTGAGACATTGTTGACGGAAGGACAGGACTGGCAGCTCAACATTCATGGGTACTGAAGCTTCAAGTTTGATAGTGGGATGTGAGAGAGGTGGGAACCTTGCATTATTGAAAAAGGAAACCATCACTGCAGAAATGAGGGAGCAAGTCCTAGACAGGTGTTCAAATGATGCCATCTAGCTAATATTTAGAAATAAAAAAAGAGATGATTACCTTGCTGGGATTATACTACAGACAGAGGAAGATCAAGGAGCAAATAGGTAGGGAAATCACAGAAAGATATGAAAGAAACAGTTATAATTGTAAGGGGTTTTCAATTTGCAAACATTAACTAGAATTGCCTTAGTGTGAAAGGATTAGACAGGGTGGAAATTTAAAGTTTATTTGTACTAGCTTACAGATAGTCCTACTAGAGATAGGGCTGTGCTAAACCTAACCCTAGGAAATTAAACCAGTCAAGTGATGTTAGTTACAGTTGGTGAGCACTTTGGGGATAGTGACCATAATTCTAGGTTTCAAAGTCATTATGGAAAGGTATAAGGATAGTGCAGAAGTTAAGAGTCTAGCATGGGGGAAGGCCAGTTTCAATATCGTTAGACAGGATCTGGCAAACATAGACTAGGAACAGCTGCTTGCAAGTATGTCAACATTTGGAAAATAGGATTCTTTTAGTAGTGCGAATTCAGGGCTGGCATGTTCCTCTAAGAGTGAAGGGCAAGGTCAGCAAATGCAGGGAGCCTTGGATGTCAAGGGATATCAAGAGTTCTAAAATCAGGGGAGGCCTTCAAAAGTATAGAAAGTGTAGGTTGTTTAAAAGGAAAATTAGGAAGGCAAAGAAGGGTCACAAATTATCTTTGACAGGGACACCTTGGAAGAAAATCAATGAATGTTTTTTGATAAGTATATCAAGAGCAGCAGGAATACCAGGGAAAATGTAGAACCTATTAGAGAACAAACAGTCACTCTGTATGGAGTCAATGGACATGGGCAAGGTCTTAAATTAATATTTCTCATCTGTAATCACAGAGGAATTTAATCCCGATAAAGGTGGTGTTACATTTTGGGAATATGGGAAGGATACACAAATGAATGATAGATTCCTAAGGAGTATTGAACAAAGGGACCTTGATGTACAAGTCTGTATATGCCTGAAGGTGTCAGCACAGGTAGACTGGTTGGTGAACAGAATACTTGCCTTCATTAGCTGGGATGTAGAATAAAGGAGCAAGAAAGTCATGTTACAACTTTATAAAACCTTGGCTAGTCCACAGATGGAATAGTGTCTGCAGATCTGGTCGCCACACTATCTGAAGGACATGATTACACTGGAAAGGGTGTAGAGGAGATTTTCCTGCATGTTGCCATGGATGAAAAGTCTCAGTTGTGAGGTTGAATTTGTACTATTCTGATAAAAAAATCCCGATTAAGATTTACAAAGAAAAATCACATTTCAAAACCAGTCAGCTTTGCTGAATTTCCTTCGTAGATTCTCCACAGGTCTGTTTCGATGTTCTGCTGTGCAATCTCCTTCCACAGACAGGTAATTCTCAGATAGCTCTTAATATAACAGCCAACTTGTGTTGGTCTTTTGGCAGGTCTCTCTCTAGCTGTTCAAAATGTCCAATTTTATACCCCAAAACATTGGATCGTTTCATTGGTTTTAACATTATAAAAATACTAAATTCAAATTTGATCGGACTCTGGTTTCTTGGGGCATAATTTAAACTGATTGGCCGAATTTGAATTTGTTTTTGTCTCATGGCAACCCATCTGCTGCTAGCTGTTTTGACCAAGTATTACATTGTTACCTTGTTCAGAACACTTTGTCTAGCAGGCCTTGCTAGCTTTTCAACTTTGTTTAAGGTACAGGACCTCTACACCTTTATAACAAGGTACATGGGATTAGTGTACTTTGGTGTTTATTGGTTGGCATAGATATGGTGGGCTAATGGGTCTTTTTCTATGCTGTATGACTTTATGTCTGGCATCTATCGCTGTCTTCTTGCATTGTTTTATTTGCACCAATAAAGGTAACAATAAAGTTATTCAATATTTGAAAGAGTACATTCATTGGGCAACTAACAGATGCTTGGGAAAGTTAAAGAATTTGTCACAATAAGGCAGCAAAGAAATATAGTTATCCAGTTTTAAAGGTTTGTTGGTCTAATGATGCAACTTGCCATAATCCATTCATGCAGCAAGAGTGAGTACTTCTAAGCATCTTAGGAACATTTTTTTTTATTTATTCATAGGATAAGGGTATTGCTGTCTAGGCCAACATTTATTGCCCATACCTAATTGCCCAGAGAGCAGTTGAGAGTCAACTTCATTGCTGTGGGTCTGGAGTCACATGTAGGCCAGACCAGGTAAGGATGGCAGTTTCCTTCCCTAAAGGACATTAATGAACCAGATGTGTCCTTACAACAATTGATAATGGATTCATGGTCATCGTTAGACTCTTAGTTCCAGATTTTTTAATTGAATTCAAAATCCACCATCTGCTGTGGCAGGATTCGAGCCCAGGTCCTCAGAACATTATCTGGGTCTCTGGATTAACAGTCTAGTGATAATACCACAAGGCCATTGCCTCAGGAGCCATTAGAAGAAGGCTTGTGAATGAAAAAGTCCACTCCAAGTTCAGCCTCGATGATAACTCTGAATCGGTAGGATGTTAAGCTGGCAGACTTTAGTCATACAAATAAAGAAAAATTGTTTAGATGTAATCCAATTACAGGAACCACAGGGCTGAATTTTCCCAACGCTGAACAATGTGGATGATTGCAAGTCAGTTGAGAAAATATGTTGACACTAAGATATGTTTTGACTAACAAGATGACAATTTTGCTAGTGAGCAGTGAGAAGCTCATTTGCATGCTTCAACATCTCAATATTACCTATTCTCACTTCATTTTTATGCACCTCATTATTCTCCCTTGGACAGAGAGAAGGCAGCAATTCCTGACAAGAAAGTCAGAGCAGATACCTGATGACACAGCTCCCTGTTTGCTCGTCCGGGCATCCATTTTAGCCAGCAGTCCCCAGTTCCTCAGGGCACACTCCATGAACAGGGACAATCTGCAGACCGTGGCCACAGAAGTTGGCATGGAACATGCTCACAATACATTACATTATGGCACGTTTCAGACTCCGTTTGAATACAGCACCAATACTTCCTGACTATTTTGCATGCAGGATTAGTGGTGCTGGAAGAGCACAGCAGTTCAGGCAGCATCCAAGGATTCTTGGATGCTGCCTGAACTGCTGTGCTCTTCCAGCACCACTAATCCAGTATTTGGTTTTCAGCATCTGCAGTTATTGTTTTTACCTACTTTGCATGCAGGGACAGGCACCTATCTCTTGAATTGGAACAGGGTGCATATCGCAGCTGTTAGCCTGGTCTCTTTGCACTCACTCACTCTACATCTACTTGGAGGTTCTCAGCATCTCTTTCCATATTGCCACCAAGCTAGGTAGCTCAACTTCTCTGAGAGCGGTGATCTAAAAGGAAGCAGACATTATGCTTTATGCCGTCCTATAATATCAATGTTACACCTGCAGTACGTGTGAACTGCTTATGCGATAAACACACTGAATGTAATTCAATTAAATAGCAATGTCTAAAAATCTAATGAGTGCATCCAGAGTCAAATCAAGGGGGCTCTTGTAATTAGAGGCTCCTGTTATCATCAATGGAGTCATCTGATATCAATCAGGGACTTGGACACATTCAATTAATCACTTGGTACATCACGCTCAGGGGTTCCATATCTTTCCATCTGAGGAGTGGGCCACGATTTGTCCTGCAGGTCCAGTGCAACCAGATGAAACTAGTTGTAAGTCAGTTTGAAACAGCACAGAAATTAGTCAGGGGATTTGGTCACTCATCATTTGAGGCTGTCTTCTCATGTCGTTCAGGAAGGTGGACACATGGTCAGTTATGAACAATTATGAAATGAGGTATTACACTGAATATTGGGGAAAGAGTAGCACTCCCTTAGACAGAGTTCATACATGGTATGATATGAAAAATAGGGTATGGCATATGTAACTTGATTCTTGTAGCTCTAGTTATAATGATAGTCGATAATGTAAAGTGGAAATGCATTTAAGAATGTAAGCTTTATTTGCAATGAAGTGTCACCAGTGTCATCCATGTGCCTTCAGTAGCTATTTTGTTACTTTCTTCCTGATATGTATATTGTACAAGGCTGTTCATGGCTGGTTGCATTGGCCTACTGCATATCTAGTCTTTTAGTATGGTGCCAGCTGCAGAAATCTCAGAAAGTCCTGGCTGTGACAGTTGCTTCCACCACTAGTGAGCACAAAATAATTGTTGTGCATAAATGATGAAATGAGCAGCAGTGAAATGTGTGAAATAACTCACTAGAGCTAATGAAGAAAAATCCATGAAACCTCCCAAAATTGATACTTCACCATTTTGTGGTAAAGTTCAGCCCGTATTCAATGTGACCAACCTTTGGAAATAAATATTCAAAGGTGCACAACATTCTGGAAAAATAGGCAGAAAATTAAAAGGTAAGTAGTCTTTGTAATAAAGAAAAGTGTCAGGACAGTAGCAAGAATGGATCTTGGCTCAGAAGATCAGGAACTAGAATTCATGTGGGTGGAGACTGGAAGTAACAAGCACCAAAACATTTATAGTAGTTATTTATAGGCCATCTAACAATTGTTATACTGTTAAACAGCGCATTGAGCAAGAAATAATTGAAGCCTGTATCAAATGCCATGTAATAATCTTGGGAAACTTCAGTCTTAT
Organism: Chiloscyllium punctatum; assembly: GCF_047496795.1. Taxonomy (NCBI): domain Eukaryota; kingdom Metazoa; phylum Chordata; class Chondrichthyes; order Orectolobiformes; family Hemiscylliidae; genus Chiloscyllium; species Chiloscyllium punctatum. The sequence goes on from NC_092742.1 coordinate 66,087,212, forward strand.
GGTCTGGACCAATCAAATTTGAAAACTATTGAATCTGTTGAATAATATATCTGTACAACAATGTAGTTTTTGTTGGTAATCTCACAATAAAATATTCCCTGTGGGGGAAGAGATCATAATATGAGTGAATTCCTTGTTAAGTTTAGGAACTACGCAATTGAAACAATCTTATATAGTTGCGATGAGATAGGTGCCACAACCACCTGATGAAGGAGCAGCGCTCCAAAAGCTAGTGCTTACAATTAAACCTATTGGACTATGACCTGGTGTTGTGTGATTTTTAACTTTATATGGTTGCAATTGTATGAGGGGACAGCTGGCTAATTTTCCTTAGATAAAAAGTTATGCCAATAAATAACTGGTGGCAAACATTTGAAGAAACAATTGTAGCTGTTCAAGAAAAATGTATTACATTTTAAAAAAAGCAAAAACATGTTGGTTAAATCCAGCCATTGTTGTGAAGGTTGGGACTAGTTAAAAGAAATGGCCTGTAATGTTGCAAAGCTAAATAGTTCTTGAATGATTGGGAGAGTTTTAGAAATCAGGAAAGCAGAACTAAATGTGGATGATAAAAAGCATAGAATGTGAAATAAGTTAGCCAGGAATATGAAATGAAATTGTAAGAGCTTTTACAAGTCTCAGCTGACCCAATTGTGGCCTCAACTCCACGTTCTTGCATTGCACAGCCATTATGCCCTTTGACACCCTTTTCAATCAAAAATCTCCTGAACTCAACCTTAAAAATTTTCAATCATCCTGCGTAGTCTCATTCAGTATTCTGAAGAGGCTCCACAGGTTAGCGACTGAGAGACTGTTTCCCTTAACTGGGGCAATCTGTAATATGGTCCCAGATCTGGGCTTCAGTTAAGTCGAGTGCAAATGTACACCACAAAATGTTTTACAAAGCTTCTTGGACATCCTGATGTACTGACTGCATTGGAATTGCCTAAACAGTTTATATTTCTGGTGGGTAATTACTCTTCATCCAGAATTCTCTGAGAAATTCTCCAACTCTGAGCTCGAGCCCGATGTTTCTGACTTAGTCACCTGGACAATTACCCAGAAAATGCTTGAAGGATTAAAAGTAGTTCCAGCTCCTGGGTCATCATACAACTGATTTCCCTGACTCTCCACTGAATGCTCAGAGCACCAGCACTCCAACTAACTCCCACGACCCTCCACCTCATAATCTTCTTAGTAAAACCATGATACAACTATTCCAAAACCACCCCATTTGCTTCCTTGACCAATCTTACTATCACCCAGCCTAACATAACTTCACTTACCTGCTATCTTACACCTTCTAACCCATTTGCAACCTAGCCACCTTACTCGCCTTATAGAAATAGCTCCTCCAGTGCTTCTCAAGGACATTTAAACTCATTAAAATTACAGGTATGTAAGTATTTAACTTTTTGTGTGACTTGATTTTGGGACTCCAACCCAGTTTGGAAGATTGGGGCTAGGATCTCCTCATGACAGGTTCATCATTTAGGACTAAGCCAAAGAGGAAGATACTTAACTCAAAGTGTTGTGAATCTTCAGAATTATCTACCCCAGAGGTTTGTAGATTCTCTATCATTGAGTAGATTCAATGTTAACATTGACAGATTTTCAATCTTTTGGGATTCGAGAAATGTGGGAAGCAGCTGGAAAAGTAAATTTAAGACGGCCAATCAGCATGATCATATTCAACTCAAGAGGCCATATGATCTATTCCTTCATTTAGATCAGAGTGGTGCTGGAAAAGCATTGCAGGTCAGGCAGCATCCGAGGAGCAGGAAAAATTGATGTTTCGGGCAAAAGCCATTCATCATTTCTTCTCCTAGTTCTTGTGCTCTTATATAGAAAATAACAACATCTTAATCCTTATTGACCCTTGATTATTTTATTTTTGAATAAGTCAATAAAAAGGAAGTGAACACTTTCCTAGATGACTCTAATCTCATGAATGACTAAATACGGCATAACTAAACTTTCCATTTTATTATATTAAAGTCCAGAATGAATATAAGTGAACAGCTATGATAGAATACAGGCAATTGGCCAGTAAGAAAGTCTAAATCTTTGCATAAATTTAATTTTGTTAGTAGATAGCGTTTAATTGAAATCTAAGGTCTCAATTCCCAGACTTCAACAGGGTTTTAACAAAGTCTCCACTGGATAAACAGTTAGGCTTGGTTAATTAAGGAGCAGCTTTTTAACTGGGTCTCCCCAGTCTTTTGTGAAAGGAGCATATAAAACTAGGCAATGTAGCGACATTTACGATAGAACCCGGAAGTTGGGTGACCAATAGAGGAATAGAAAGATTTGCTCCATTGCTTTGGCTTTTTCTCATTTTTGCAGCCTCTTGAAATTTATTCCTCAATGCTACAGGAGAAGAAGCTAGTTATTAGGTGAATGTCTGATAATTTACTAAGGTTAATTGTATTCCTAATAAGAAAGTGATTTTATTCATTCATTGGATTATTATTGCCCATCCCTAATTGCCCAGAGGGCACTTAAGAGTCAACACATTGCAATGGGTCTGGAGTCATATGTAGGCTTGTAGTAAGATCAACAGAATGTACCAAAAAGTAAATATATAATTCAGTAAGATAATTGAGTGGAATTTAGGGTGGTAGGACAGGTGATGTATCACATCTGCAGCATGTGGGGATTCATGGATGCTAGTTTGTGGAAAAGAAAATATATCTGCAATAAGTGAAGTGCAAGCAGATCTGATTCAGTTTATCAGCTGGAGGCTGAGTTACAGATACTGATTCATTGGCGAAGGGGGATGTTGCATGGATTCCTTGTACCATGAAGCAGTCACAGCACGTAGGCTAATGTCTTTTGATTTGGTCAGTGTTCAGAGAGGACAGGATAGTGTAACTGCAAGTGAGACGGAAAGCACAGAAACATAGAATATAGGAGAACAAGTAGGTCATCCGACCCTTTGAGCCTGTTCTGCCATTCAGTATGATCATGGCTGATCATCCAACTCATCACCCTGTTCCCACTTTCTCCCCTGATTAGGGAACCCTGAGCATAAGACCCTTAGCCCTTACAATTGTGCCAAGCTTTTGAGACTCTTTCAATTTTTTTGGATGAGATTTCTGGCTCCAGGTGGTTGACCTAACTTACCATAACATTGTGCTACAGGAAGCCATTCAAGTGGTGCAGAGCAAAAAGAAATGTAATGGTGGTAGAGGACAGCATAGTCAAAGGGATTAACAACATCATTTGAACAAAGTGCATGAGACCAGGTAGCTGTGTGGCCTACCCAGTGCTAGGGCTCAGCGTATCTGCTTAAGCCTAGAGAGGAACTTGTAATGGGAAGGGGAGGATCCAATTCTCATAGTCCTTGTAAACCAATGATGTGGCAAAGAAGGAGGTTATACATAGTCAGTATGAGGACTGAGACATCAAATTAAGAAGCACATCTTAAATATAATAACCTCCGGATTACTACTTTAGCCACATGTCCAGCTTCCATATCCTTTTTCACAGTAAATACTGATGCAAATTACTCAGGTATTCACAGCTAGGTCTGCTGAATACTGAGCGGAGTATACGGGTAATAGGAGGGCAAAATCAGGAGGGCAAAAAAGGGACACAAGATAGCTTTGGCAAATAGGGCTAAGGACAATCCAAAGCGATTCTACAAATACAAAACCTAACTAGGGAGAGAATAGGTCCCTTAAATATCAACATGACCAACAATGTGTGGAACCACAGGAGATGGGTGAGAGACTAAACAAGTATTTTGTGTCGGTATGTACTATGGAGGATATGGAAGCTAGAGAATTTGGTGAAATAAATAATGATTTCTTGAAAAGTATCCAAATTACAAAGGAGGATGTGCTGCGCATCTTAAAACGCATAAAGGCGGGTAAATCCCCAGGACCTGATCTGGTGTGTGCCAGAACTTTGTAGGAAGCTAGGGAAGTGATTGCAAGGCCATTTGCTGATATATTTGTATCATTGGTAGCCATGGGTGAGGTGTCAGAAGATTGGAAGGTGGCTAATGTGGGTGCCATTATTTAAGAAAAGTGGTAAGGAAAAGTCCCAGGGAAATACAGACCAGTGAGCCTGACGTCGAGGATAGGTAAATTGTTGGAGAGCATTCTGAGGGACAGGAGTTATATGCATTTGGGAAGGCAGGGATTGATAAGAGATAGCAACATGGCTTTGCACATAGGAAATTTTGTCTCATTAACTTGAATGAAATTTTTGAGGAAGAGACAAAGAAGGTTGATGAATGTAGAGCAGCGGATGTCGTCTATATGGACTTCAACAAGGTGTTTGACAAGGTTCGGCAAGGTAGACTGGTTTGCAAAGTTAGATCACATGGAATCCAGGAAGAACTAGCCATTTGGATCCAAGCCTGGCTTGAAGATAGGACACAGAGGGTAGAGATGGAGGGTTGTTTTTCAGACTGAAGACATGTGACTAGTGGTGTGCCACAAGAACCCATACTGAGTCCACTGCTTTTTGTCATTTATATATAATTGATTTGAATGTGCATACAGGAAGAGTAGTTAATAAGTTTGCAGATGACACTAAAATTGGTGTTGTAGTGAACAGTGAATAAGATTATTTCAGAGTATAACTGCACCTTGATAAAATGGGACGAAAGGCTGTGGAGTGGTAGATAACGTTTAATTTAGATAAATGTGAGGCTTTGCATTTTGGAAAGGCAATTCAGGGCTTATACACTTAATGGTAGGGTCCTGGGGAGTGTTATCAAGCAGAGAGATTTAGGGATGCAAGTACATAGTTCCTTGAAAGTGGCATCACAGGTAGACAGGATAGTGAAGAATGTGTTTGGTATGCTGGCCTTTATTGGTCAGTGCATTGAGTATAGGAGTTGGAATACCATGTTGTGGCTGTACAGTACCTTGGTTGAGGCCACTTTTGGAATGCTGTATTCAATTCTGGTCTCCCTGCTATAGGAAAGATGTTGTGAAACTTGAAAAGATTCACAAGGATATTGTCAAGGTTGGTGGGTTTAAGCAATAGGGAAAGGCTGAATAGGCTGGGACTTTTTCCCTCGGAGCATCAGAGGCTAAGCAGTGACCTTATGGGAGTTTATAGAATCATGAGGGGCATAGCAGAGCCAAATGAATAGCCAAATTCTGTTTCCCAGGATAGGAGAGTCCAAAACTAGAGGGCATAGGTTTATGATGAGAGGGAGCAAGATTGAAAAGGGATCTAAGGAGCAAAAGGTGGTATATGGATGGAATGAGATGCCAGAGGAAGTGTTGGAGGCTTATATAATTACAACATTCAAAAGGCACCTGATTGAAGGGCTTAGAGGGATATGGGCCAAATGCTGACAAACAGGACAAGATTAATTTAGGATGCAGTCCTTTCTGCTAATACGCAATTCTCATGACTTAGCACTGTAGAAAATCCTGCAATAAAAATAACAAGGCTTATGGAAAAAATAGATTTGGGGCAACCACCAAAAATATTATTCAAAATCGAAACAAAGAAAGTTGTTAGCCTAACATAAAGGATATCACAGTTGAAGTAAATGTTAAATTCATATCTAATAATGAAATAATACAGTAAACTTAACATTTTACCTTGAAAGTCTTTGAAGATAACTTTATGGGAGTAGAAGGGTGGTATTGAGGTTGCTGAGGTATTAAGATGGGCTGAGGGTCATCATCATCATCTTCAGGTGTAGTTGTACTTGCAGAGTTAGGACAAAAAATAGTTCATGCAGACGTGGATGGCTGTGGTTCATTGTATCCTGACTGTTTCTTGGGGGTTGGCTTAAACATGACATCTAGGTTTTGCTGCTTTTGCCATCTTTCTTCTTTCATAATAGAGCTCTTCATAGGGTACTAAATAAGACCTTATTCCTTGAATTGCTATCCTGCTGCATTCTGCATTGTAATCATTGTCTTCTAAGAGCTGCAACTGCTTCTCAACTTCCCTCAGGATAGGAGACAGAAGAGAGGTGGAAAGGTCTCATGATGCTGCATCCTGAATTACTACTACTTTATCTCCAGCTTCCATTTCCCCCTCAGCAACAGGTTGTTGTAGATCAACTGTACTTCTGTCTTCACAATGGGACTGAAGCAGCTCTTCAACATCCTCACTCTCCACTTCTTCAAATCCAACCTGCTTTGCAAGAGGAATACAATGTTCTTTGATTCTTGGGAGCTGCTCTGATGGCTCAAAGCTTCTAAAATCATGAATAACATCTGGAAGAAGCTTCTGCCAAACTGCATGCAAGTAGTCCTTCCTGACATCACCCCAGGCCTCCGCAATAATGTCAATAGCGTTCTTGATCTAAGTTGTAGCCTTCTTCCTCAATCAATTTTTTCACTTTGGAAGGAAATGTCATTGCACGTTCCTTGTCATCACTGGTAGCTTCATCACATAACTTTATGTAACAAAAAGCATAGCGGTTCTTAAAACCAGCTAACCAGCCACTACTAGCACTAAAGGCACATCTGCAGGATTTTCAGCTAGTTTCTTTAGTCTTCATAAATTGATAAGGCTTTCTCCTTTCTGGTGAGAAAGCTGATCCCAGGTTGCTTTTTCTTTTGATCTTCTATGCACAGACATTGAAGCTGCTCAATCCTCTCAAGTTCCTTTGGCTATGATCTCAGATTTGCTAGCACTCAGTGTTCCAACATTAACTTGTTTTAATTTTTTTCTGCAATGTCTGTAATCGTGCGTAACATAGTCTCCTTTATTCCTGTTGCACGAACAACATCACATGTTTTTTCATTATGTTCAAAATGCTTTATAACATCTAGCTTCTCTTCAAGTGTTATAGCCTTTCTTTTATGTTCACCGCCTGCAATTTTATCACCAGAACACTTCTTGTAAACATTCTTGTTACTTTTCCTTCTCATATTTATCAGTAACACAGCAAAATCTGCAAAACAGGATGAAAATTGTAGAGTACCTCTCAAACAGCACTTCACAACAAAGCTTGCAAGTCAACTGAGCATATGATGTCGACACGGAGACTCTGTTGGCGTAAGCATTGTATTCCTCCGTCCACCGCGACAGTTAAAATGTTGAGGATGAAATGCATAGTAGCCCAACACAAGTATGTGAAAGTTCATGTTTTACAAACAGTTTTCACCTATTCCTTCATTGCATTACAGCTAATTCGCATTGACAAAACACCGTAGTAGCAGAAAGGACCGTATCTGGTTGACATGGATGTGTTTTTGGACCAAAGTGTCTGTTTCCGTGTGTAACTCTATAACCACATGGTTCTGGAGTCAACTGGAGAGCAAGCTGTACTCACGCTGGAATTACGTAATGAGATACGATTAATTAATGATCTCACAATGAAGTCGACCATCAATAGCAGTGGCCATAATGTGATAGAATATTACCTTGAGTAAAGAGGAGTGGATTCAAGATATTTTTAATATTTAAATAAGGCCAATTATTAGGGCTTGAATCCAGATCTAACTGAAATGAATTGGCCAAAAAGGCTACAAAGTAGGTCAATAGGGATTTCATGGTAAACATTTAAGGGGGTACATTAGAATACAGAGAATAGAACGTTTCTGATGAGAAAGAAATATTCCAAAGAACAAATCAATCATCTGGAGTTAACTAGAAAGGCTAAAGATAGTATCAAATTAAAAGAAAAAGGGCCCAGGTTATTGTCTCACCTGCTCCTAACATATGGCATAACAGTTTGATTAAGAATATGTATAATTGTGCAAAGACAAGCGGCAGGGCAGAAGATTGGATAGAATATAGGAAGTTTCAAAGAATGAAAGAATAAGGAGACTAAAAGAGGAGTATGAGAGAAAGCTAATCAGCAATATAAAATCAATGTGAATTTCTATAAATATATGAAGCAAGAAAACTCGACCATTGGTCCTATAATAATTAATAATGGAAAATAATGCGACTGCAAATAAATTGAATCTGGGAACAGTCTTCACTATAGAGGATGCAAGTAACATCCCAGAAGCAGCTATAAATCAGGAAATGGAACACAGAAAAGCTATAATCAGTAGAGAGCGGTACTGGATAATTTGTTGCTGTTGTGGTTTGGCAAGTGTTTTAATTCTCATAGACCTCATTCTTGGGTCTTAAAAGAAATGGCTTGTGTGCAAATGGAACCTCTTTATTCAAAAAGGGAGGGAGACTAAAAGCAGGAAACTGCTGGCCAGTTGGTTTATCATCTGTCATAGAGACAATTTTAGAAATTATTTGAAAGAAGTTAATAGCAAAACACTTGGGTAACTTCAAGGCAGTGGGACAGAGTCAGCATTGTTTTGTGAAAGGGAAATCATTTTGAACCAATTTATTAGAGTTATTTGGGTAAGTAACATGTTCTGGATAAAGGGGACCCAGTGGATGTACTAGATACTTTCTGATCAACCTTTTGAACTGGTATTATGCACTTCTGGAATGAGTAGGATTTGTACCTTGGCCTCCTGGCTCAAGGGTAGCAACACTATCACTGCACCACAAAAGCCCTCCAGCTGGATTTACTATATTTGAATGTCTAGAGGGCATTTGATAAAATGTAGCATCAAAGGTTATTGCAGAAAATAAAAGCTTAGGTGCAGGAGGGTCATATGTTGGTCTGATTAAAGGATTGATGGAGTAATTGACTAACAAGAAACAGGGTGTAGGCATAAATGGGTATTTTTCAGAAGATATTAAGGGTGGCATGCCACAGTGATTGGTATTGAGATCTCAAATATTTGCAATTCATATAAATTATTTGGATGAAGATCTAGTTACCCAAATTTGCTGATAGCACAAACTCGGGAAAAAAATAAGTGAAATGGAGCGAACAAGATCAAAAAAGTATGCAGATAGATCAAGTGAGTGGGCAAACATCTGGCAAATGGAGGATCATGCAGGGAAGTGTGAAATTGCCTATTTTGGCAGATACAATACAAAAGAGCATCTAATCAAAGTGGTGAGAAATTGCAGAGTTCTGAGATACAGGGAGGCTTGGAGTCCTATTGCAAGGATCGCAAAATGTTAGTATGCAGAGCAAGTAATTAAGCAAGCTGATCGAATATTATAATTTGCTGTGAGAGGTTTGAATACAAAAGTAGAAAGTTTCAGCTACAGTTATACAGGACACTGATGAGATCACATTTGGAGTACTGTGTACAGTATTAGTCACCTTATTTAAGGAAGGATGTAAATGTAATGGAAATAGTTCTGAGAAGGTTAACCAGGGCCTGCATCTAAAACAAATAGGTTGTCTTATGAGGAAAGATTGGACACACTCAGCATGTATCTGTTGGAGTTTAAAGAGTAGAAGATGACTTAATTGGAACAAACCCTGAGGAGTCTTGACAGATTGGATAGGGAGACAGTGTTTTCTGTTGTGGTAAAATCTTAAATTAAGAGACACTCTTTAAAAATAAGGAGTCCCTCATTTAACACAAATGAAGCAAAGTTTGTCTCTGAGAGATGTGAGTCTTTAGAACTCTGCCTGAAAAGATAGTGAAAGCAGGATCTTTGAATATTCTTAAGGTAGAGGTGGATAGATTCTTGGCAAGCAAAAGAATGAAAGGTTATTAAGGATAAAAGGGAATACAGATTTGTGGTCACAATCAGATCAGCCACAATCTTATTAAATGGTTGAGTAAACTCAAGGAGTTGAATGGCCTACTCCTAATCTGCTCCTTGTTTGGGTGTTTTACTATTAAAATAATTATTTTTATTAGTGTGGGTAGGTTAGTGCAGACTCGATAGAGTGAAGAGCCTGTTCTGTGCTGTGACACTGTGACAAGCCAAAATACCATTTTCTTATTTTGCTTCTGTTTCGCACACATGCATCTCTTTCTGAGTAGTAGTTTCACAGAATTGTTGTAGTGCAGAAAAAAGCTATTTGGCCCAACAAGTTTACACCAGTTCTCCAAATGAATATCACGACTTAGTTCCATTCTTACATTTTCTCCTCATAACCCAGCACATTATGTCTATTTAAATAATCTAATGCCCTCTTGAATGCCTCAATTGAGTCTGCTTCCACCATGCCTCCAGGCTGTGCATTCTAGATGCAAACCACTTACTAAATGAAAACGTTTCTTCACACACTACATTTACTACTTTTACAAATCATTTTAAATGTGTCCCCTCTCATTCTTGATCCATTTATGAGCAGGAACTGTTCCCCTTGCCTATTCTGTCCAGACCTCTCTCATGATTTTGAAAACTTCAATCAAATCTCTGCTTAGTCTTCTCCTCTGAAAGGTAAACAGTAGCAGTTTCATCAATCTATCTTCATAACTAAAGTTTCTCGTCCCTGGTAACCTTCTTGTAAACCTCTTTAGTCTCTCCAATGCATCCAAATCCTTCCTAAATGTGGCACCCAGAACTGTACATTCCAGCTAAGGTCTAACTAGTATCTTATACAGATTCTGCTTAACCTACCTGCTCTTGTGTCCAATGCCCTTATTAATAAAGCATAGGATGCTGTGTACTTTAGTAATGGTGTATTCTACCTATCCTGTCACTTTTAATAATTTATGCATGCATACACCCAGGTTTCTCTGTTCCTGCATACCCTTTAGAGTAGTATTCTTTATTTAATGTTGTCTCTCCATGTTCTATGAAAATGTATCACCTCCCATATGGAATTCTTTTTCCTGAATAACCTGGTGTCACTTCTTATATTCTACTGCATGGTTTTCTGGTTATTCAGAGGTCTGACATGAGAAATGTAATTATTAGGCATATCAACTGTAGGTGCCATGATTCCAATTAGTTTGCTGACCCATTTTCAGTGAAATGGATAATTCATGGTGAGCTATTGGAATCTGAAATCTGAGCAATGGCAGCATGCATTGCAGCTGTCATCGTTTGGAAGCCAATACAAAGATTTTCCATCTAGTATTGTCACCAGAGCAAAAATCTGATGTGTAAACGTTATCAGAGCATTATGGTTCAGATCTTTCAATCATTCCAGCAATGTACATCAGCCAGGTGTGTCAGGTTAGTTCAGAAGACCCAATATACTTAACTGCAATGCAATTACCTTGCACTTTTAAACACCTGATGGCCAATTATCTGGTGCCCAGAACCCTTTGGAAATGCATCCAATTCACAATTAAGGTCTGGACTTCGAAGGACTCCAATACACTGAACTGAATAGCCATCCAGGAAAAATTAGAGAGACTAAAACTTACTCCTAACTCCAGTGTTACTATAAAACTGACACTACCATCTCCCTCAAACCCACTGATTCAGTACTGACTTCCCAGAAACCTCCAGCAACCACCCACAACTTGACTCTTCTCATGTCCAGATCTTTGCACAACTTGATCCTATCACATCTTCTGACACCTCGTTATTCACAAAAAGAATCTCCGATGTGAGATGATACATTTTGATAGAACACGGAGAGACAATATGAAATAAAAAGTATTACTCTAAAGGGTATACAGGAGCATATATGTGCATAATTCATTACAGGACAGGTATAGCCCAGATATAACTCCCCATACCCAACCCCACTCCTGACCCCAATCTCGCTGCTGAATTTCCCCCAACCCAGCACATCTTCTGACCAACTTACCTTACAACTTACATTCACCTGTTACTTCTTTCCTGCCCCACCTACCCACCAGTCAAGCGAACATGCTACATAGCTATCTGCTAAACTACCAGTCCACCCACCTACCAACACGCCACCCACCTAAGTATTCATGAGCATCCTGCCAACCTAATAAGTACCAGTCAACCTGTCACCATATCCACCGCCATCTATCTCCAAGTCTGTTGACTGAGGTGCCTCCATACTGAGATCCCAACCTATCACCGCATATTTTGCCGTGCTGTCGCCATACCCACTCATTAAGAGTCATTTAATATCATTGAATATTAAACAGGAAAGAAACTCATTACATTTAGAATTTTATAATATAGAACTTGCTGGACAAGATATGCATTTTGCTGAAGTTTTTCAGCTTGCATTCATCAGGGCAACACACAAGAATTAATGGGAAAAACTCATAATTTATACTGCATGCGAGGAGTGTGTTGAGTGGTTGGCAAGTGAACTCTGATTGGTAGAGGCATTAGTATGGAGAATGAATCAATTAATGATGATTGAAAGTTGACTGCCATGTCTTGTTTAAAATGCCTGTACCAATCAGAGTCTTCTTGCCAGTTAATTGATATTCTTATGTCATGCAGCATGAATTTTAAAATTCCCCTTGAATTTATATTCTTGTGAATTATTCTGATGAGTGCAAGACAATGAGTTTCAAAAGATGCCTTCGTCAGCAAAACTATGAAATAAGAATGTAGTTAGTTCTTTCAAAAAAACGTTAAAAGTGTAGGCTATGTAATAACTGAAAAATGGGGAGAATACTAGATTAAACTTAACTGACAGTTTAAATTTTTATGCTGCCAGCTGCTACCATCTTCCAGGATGATGTGGACTGTGGTATTGTTTCCCCAGCACTGTATCAAGCCCTTCCTTTTTTTCATAATGGAGGTTTTAGGGACGGCCAGCATCAAAAGACTAACTGTAAAAAACCATTGGGTGTGTAATTGAAAGTTTTTCCTATGATCAGAATAGTTGTGTCATGAATCAGAAGATCTAAGCCAATGTGTCAATTTAGCTGTGGTATCAAGCCTAGAAATTCGTAATGTTAAGTGCACTTCTTATATGCAAGTAGAAAATGAGTTACACGCACTATTTGGAATTTACATGAACATGTTTTGGATTAATTGATCTGTATAGCTACAATAATTAACTTGGGCAGCATGAACTTCAACTTTTAAAACTTACCTCTAGATGAAGGATACAACAGCAACACTCACAACAGTTAAGTAATGAACAGAACTTGGCTAAGTCAGCTAACATACAGTCTATTATGGCATGTTTTGTGCTATAAAATAATATGTAACTGAGAATAATGTGACAGAAGCAGGTAAGCAATAAGCAGCATGGCACAGAGAAAGAAGGAAATGTCATTATTCAAAAGTCTGCAATGAGGCTTCATTGTGTAAATTCCCCTTAACTATCATCTCCTCCTTAATTAATGTTTAAATTTATTGTAACCTGAATGTATGAAGAGGCCACATTTTGCTGTACTGTGATATAATTAATTGCAATAATTAAATGTATATTCTCTTGGATAACTAGGTTAATTTAATCCAAGCTGTTATAAGTAAACTGGTGTTGAATTTTTCATTCTTACACGATTCCATGTATAAAATGCATACTTATTATTTGTTTAGAGAAAAGAAAAGATAAGTTTTTTTTAAAAGTACTTTTACGCACAACTTGATAAAGGGTAAAAATGCCTTTGTTGTGAGTAAATATTTGTCAAGTCATTGCTTTTAGGAAAGGGGTCAGTTCAGTGTGGAGTCTAGTCTCCATGTAGTGCCATTGATTAGCTATCAGATGAAAAATGTTAATCAGTAACTTTGGGTGTTACTGATCAGTTGAAATGCATTTAGCTTTATTCAAAATGGCCTAAAGTGAAACAATTCATAATCCTTAACCTTTCCTGCAAATATTGCACAAGATGTTTAGAAAGGAAAACCTGTTGTTCTGTGGTTAACCAATTTTTCATAGATTTTGTCATCACTGCTGAATTGTCATTCTTTACATTTTGCATTTAATTAGACAGTCACAGCCTATCTCAAATATTAGTGACCAATATCAAATAAAAACTGATTTCCTCCTGTTTAAATGACAGCCTATTTCAGCTAATTAAAAAGCCACAGGACAAAGTGACAATGTGTACATAAACACCATTGCTAAGAAACCAAAGTGGGAAATAACCGATAATGGATTCACAGGCTAGAACATTTCAGAGTGACATAGCATATATAGTATACTACTACATGTCTAAGATGTTGAAATTAATGACTATGAGAGTGATTAATATATTTAGCAAAAAGAATTAAGACGATTATCCCATGGAAATTACTTAAAATACAATTTAGGTTGCATTTAAAGTGTAGCTGTTGGTGAGATTTACAGTACCTTATTTATATTCTTCCAATTTGAATTCTTTCAAAGGAGACTTTGGCGTATGTGTATTTACATGCTTGGTGGAGCTCCATCCCTAGTCATTTGGGTTTAAATGATTTTAGTGTGCTGATCGAAAAGGTAAATTTTATACATCTACATGTGATTTAAAAGGTGCTCTGGAAAGCCAAAGGATCCTGAGAATTACTTAGTTTGACTTCAATCAGATTTATACTTTGACTTTTAAGCACAGTCAGTATGCCTTCTGTAGGGGATCTCAAACCACTCCTTCTGGAGCTATTTGAAACCAAGTCAGTCATTTTTGCACTTATGACTTTTTAATCATACTCTTGTGTTTTTCAATTACGTTACAGTTGCAGTTTAGATGTACATTAAATTGCACTTTGAGTTTTGGTTAATGTAGTTAATCGTCCTTGAAACATGTTTCTATTTGTACAACTAGTTGTGCATACAGGTTGGTTCTACTTTGAAAGGAAAGCATCATTGTTGCTCAAGTGATCCAGTGAGATTAAATGTTTCCATAGCACAAAACTGAACCAATCAGATCAAGAAAGCCTTGTACCTTCCTTCTCTCCACAGGCAACATGTCGTGCTCAGTCACATTCTGTAGGTGCTGTCAGTTTCCTGAAATTCCACCAAACGAGCATTTAGACAATGATTCCCAGGAAACAAATTGCAATTGGGCAAGGACTGCCATGTTCTGATTCCTTATCTGAACTGTTAACAAATCGCTGCCTCTGTAACATAGTGGGAGCACTAGAGTTGGCTTAGCTGGGTGGCAAAAGCATATTCACCAGATCTGTGTTATTTGATCCAAGAAGTCAAGTATATATTTTGTGTGAATACCCAGCTGAAGATAGTTCCATGTTTGAATTGGGTGCTGAGATTCCTTTTGTGTATTTTGAAGTATATCAAAAACCTGTTGGTGCATGTAGCATTCCACCAAGATGATATATTGCTTCAAAAGAGGTAAAGAATAAGACAAAAAAAGTTTGTTATATTGTTGTTGTATCAATTTTGGATGTTCTTTTTAAAAATAATCTGAGTTCTAAACTAAGTTACATTATTTTACTGTTAAATTTTCAAGTACAAAATACATTGGTGTACATATTTCTGACAAAACAATGTTGAAGGTTGTGGTTCTCATCTTTATGTATGTGCAAATGTTACAGCAGCTTTCACTAAAGGGAAGATCACAGTTGAACTCAGTTATCCAAAAGTTGCTATCCAAGCAACACCACTGTTCAGTTTTCAGGATTTTTGTTAAGCTGGCAGAAGTGCAGCTAGTCTTCATGTCAGAGGGGATGTACATTTTGTCTGGAGCAGGTGCTGATGGTCAGCAGAAATAGTGAGTTTGGGTTAGGAAAGACACAAGGATAACAAAACATGGCAGAGAACTGGACATAACATTTTTCAATGCTCCATTTAAAGATTTAGTCAAGAAAGTGCAGAAGATGGATCAAAGTTGTCAGAGGTCCTCCAGTCCATAAGACCACAAGATGAAGGTGCATAAGTGGACCATTTGGCCCATCGAGTCTACATCACCGTTCAATGATCTGAGAATCCTCAGCTCTACTTTCCTGCCTTTTTATCAAAATCTTTGATCCCCTAAGTGATTTAAAAATCTGTCTGTAACATAAAAACATTAGAACATAAGAAATGGGAGCAGAAATAGGCCAATTTGCCCCTCAAGCCTTCTCTACCATTCTTTAAGAATATTAGCTGATCTCCTGCAGACCTCGAAAGACCAAATTTCCAGAAGGCAGTGGCATCAAATGGCTTTGATGTCCAAAGTAGAAATCCATCCCTGACAACTGGATGTAGAGGTACAAAAATTCACCTCTCACAAGTGGACAGGATAAGTGCATATAGCTTTCAACTTAGCTTCATACACTGATCATGGTAGTATACCTGCATAATTCAACAAACAAAAATTTCTGTTACTATTGATTCCTACTCTTCAAAGATTCACCTCAGTTTTGAATGGTTAAAACTTCTGCTTGTGTCACACCTGCGCCTCATGTCTTGCGCCAACTTGCAGTTATTTAAATATAGTACTTGGAAACAGGACCGGTTAACTGTTGATGGACAGGCATGACTGATATCCTGACCATTATGGAAAAGAAAATGCTCACCATGGCCATGATAGAGACTGTGGCCAACAGAAGGGCTGAAACTACTGAAGATAGCTGATATTCCATTACCTCAAACCTTGTCCTCCTCTTCAGATTGTCGCTTCCCAGTTATCCACATTATGTTCTGATTTACAAACTTTCCTCACTACAATCCGTCTTTTCACCTTTATTCTTTCAAATAATCATCTTCAACCTGGCCAGCCAGTGGGGGAAGGAAAATATATGGAAGTGCAGGAAAGTAATGTTGAAATGCAGAAAGGTAATGATGGAAAATAATCACTTGCTCTCTTATTGTCAGTCACCAACTCAAATAGTGACACGACAATATTTTAAAGGATTGTTTTGAGTCAAGATCTGCACAAGGTGAAACATTGGAGATAAGCAGATTACAGACAGGCAAATGGATAAATGTAACACAGATATGCCTGTTCGCTAGAGAGCAAGATTCCATATTAGTACTGCTGCAGAGGATTTGGATGGTGACTTTAACTGAGTAAACTCCAGAGGAGAATGGACACTGAAATGCTTGGTGCATCCTCAAACCTTCTGTAAATTCTGCAGTTAGTGTGAAGAATGGAGGCTGCTGGCACCAACTTAGGTTAGGTCTTTGCACTGAGCTTAATGCACATCCTTTCGATCAGGAAAAAAGGGATCAACTCCCTTTTTGTGGGCTAATCAATGATGCAGCATCTGCTGACTGATGTCCCAGCTTCCACTTCTACACAAACAAAAGCCACCAAACATCTGGATGGTATAGTGAATGCTTACACTTGAAGTCATATCACCTTAAATTGGTGTCAGTCAAGTTCACACAGCCCTTGAACAAGCTCAGCTCTTTTCTATGAAAGCTGAGATTACTGCCATTATAATTGTGAATATCAGTGCTCAAAGGCCTGACAGGGTATCACAGCAGTCTGAAAATCTGTTATCTGACATTGATTTGATTGCTAACATGACACGCAGCTCATGGCAGTTGCAGTGACAGCTGTTGAACTGGTACAGTTCTATGCTGACTCCCGTAGAGCCATTCTCTTCAAGGTCATCCTGCAAGACTACTGCTGAAAAATGTCAGGCAGCATCCAAGGAGCAGGAGAATCGACGTTTCGGGCATAAGTCCTTCTTCCTGAAGAAGGGCTTATGCCCGAAACATCGATTCTCCTGCTCCTTGGATGCTGCCTGACCTGCTGCGCTTTTCCAGCAACACATTTTTCAGCTCTGATCTCCAGCATCTGCAGTCCTCACTTTCTCCTGCAAGGCTACTGCACCAAGACTAAAATGTTTTTGATCAACAAATCAGCATAGGAGCACTCAAATAGACAAAGGCAGGAAGGGAACTCACAAGGGTATGATTATGTTTTAGAATTCATTTTATATGCAGGTTATTTGAACAATTTGAACTATGCTTTGCTGAATATAGCCATACTCCTCTAGTGTGATCTGGCTGAATGGCTAGCTCAATCATTTTTTGTGTGGCAATACAAATTTAATTAAATGATTTGGTTTCATTTTATACATGTTGCCTCACACGTGTATAGCTTGTGCATGTAATCTTTGGAATAGTCCTTTTCACTGAATAGCAACCTGGTTTGTCTTGTTAATTGAAATGCAGTTGGAACAATGGATGCGACAGCATGAAAGCTTTATGAGTCCTAGGAAGTGTTGCTGAACAAAGAGACCTTGGAGTGCAGGTTCATAGCTCCTTGAAAGTGGAGTCGCAGGTAGATAGGATAGTGAAGAAGGCGTTTGCTATGCTTTCCTTTATTGGTCAAAGTATTGAGTACAGGAGTTGGGAGGTCATGTTGCGGCTGAACAGAATATTGGTTAGGCCACTGTTGGAATATTGCGTGCAATTCTGGTCTCCTTCCTATCGGAAAGATGTAGTGAAATTTGAACGGGTTCAGAAAAGATTTACAAGAATGTTGCCAGGGTTGGAGGATTTGAGCTACAGGAAGAGGCTGAACAGGCTGGGGCTGTTTTCCCTTGAGCGTCGGAGGCTGAGGGGTGACCATATAGAGGTTTACAAAATTATGAGGGGCATGGATAGGATAAATAGACAAAGTCTTTTCCCTGGGGTTGGCAAGTCCAGAACTAGAGGGCATAGGTTTAGGGTGAGAGGGGAAAGATATAAAAGAGACCTAAGGAGCAACTTTTTCATGCAGAGGGTGGTACGTGTACGGAATGAGCTGCCAGAGGATGTGGTGGAGGCTGGTACAATTGCCACATTTAAGAGGCATTTGGATGGGTATATAAATAGGAAGGGTTTGGAGGGATATGGACTGGGTGCTGGCAGGTGGGACTAGATTGGGTTGGGATATCTGGTTGGCATGGACAGGTTGGACCGAAGGGTCTGTTTCCATGCTGTACATCTCTATGACTCTATGACTGCTTCCAGGATACCAGGCATTGGCCTGTATTATATTTTTATTCCTCACTCACAGGATGTGGGTGTCGTTAGCTAGGCCAACATTCATTGCCCATCCCTAAATACCCAGAGGGCAGTTTAAGGTCAACCACATTGCTGTGAGTCTGGAGTCACATGTAGGCCAGATCAGGTGTGGATGGCAGTTTCCTTCCCGAAGGGACATTAGTGAACCAGATAGTTCTGTCCAACAACAGTTTTGTGATCATCATTAGATTCATAATTCCAGATTTTCTTCAGCTGAATTCATGTTCCATCATCTGTCGTTGTGTGATTTGAACCCAGGTTTCCAAAGCATTACCTGGGTCTCTGGATTTATTGAATCTAGTTACATTGCAGGTGGACTTTGAAGCAGTGAAATGCCTTCCTATTATGTTAGGTTTTTTTCCACCATTTTTGGAATAGGATGTGAACATCACTGTAAAGGCTAGCAATATTTTCCATCTCTAATTTTCTCAAGGAGATGATGGTGAGCAGCTTTGTTGAATTACCACAAACCATACGGTCTTGATGCACTGTCAGTGCTGTTTTGTAAAACAGTTCCAGAATTTGGTACCAGCCCAAGCCAAAGTTGAGATGCATCACCTGCAAAGCAATTGCATGCACTTGCACACTGCACATGGATAAGCCTACAATTCTCAGAGTCATGTTATCACTTTGCCTCCTTATTTATGGTAAGAGTGCATTAAACATATTCTTCCTAATGCAACAATAGATAGCAAACTTACTGTCCCTTAAGATTGCATGCTCCAACCTAGGAAAAGCCAAATGAGTAAAAGTTAATGGGCGTGGCTACCTTCAGAGAAAATGGCACTGTCATCCTCGCTCTGCCTTAAGGCTAAATTTGTGGCTGTGAACAGTGGAGATTTCAGTGAAGATGTCAAATGGAGGTACCCAACACACTGTTCATCATTTAGTTTGAGGTAGGAGAATCACTCCTTGACCACTGGGCTGATATGGCTTCCTTGTGCAGTGCAAATATTGCACTTTCATCCCTGTTTTCCAACAAACACTAGGTAAATGGCCAAATCCCATTCTTCAGTTCAGATACACCATGATGCAGTCCAAACAATTCAGAATGTGGTTGGTGTCAGATTGCAGTCAACACAGAGAGCGAATGAAAACTGTTCACCACTTAGAACTACAGAATTTTATTTTCGTAGCTTCAGCCTTTTCATAACCATTATCATGTTCTGACGAAATGCCACTCATTCATGATAACAGTGGACTTGCGAGGACATGTTAGCCTGTGATCAGTCATGATTGTACAGGCTAACATGTAAGTATGTTTGCTAAAAGGTAGATTTAATAGGATTAAATCAAAAATGTGTTCCTACAGCTACATCAAAACAAGATTAGTTACAGATTGGAATTTAAGCAAAGATTCAGTACCCCTGCTAAAAATGAAACTATGCTTGTTGGAGTTCTATGATGCATTGATAATTTGAAAAGGGAGTTAAATTTGCTTGATTAAACAAACAGAGTTTATTAAAGTAATTTGAATGCACTTTTTTAGCTTGTCTACTTTAGGAAGCACAATGAAAGAGAGAGAAAATGATAGGAGCATAAGCTCTAGATAGGCTATGGTAATATTTGAATATAGCTGTTCTCTTTGGCTGCGTCAAAGGACAGTTATGCTAGGTCAGCAGAAATGCCCATTTTAGTGATGGTCATTTAGTGTTCTCTTGGCAGAGATCCAGCAGAGAAAGGTTCTTTCATTTGGGACTGAGAGGAATTCTGAATGTTACAATGTGCAACATTCTGGAAGGATGCAAATAGAGCTGTGAACCAGTTAGATCTGTTCACAGTTTTTTGACACATGTGGCCTTGACAGTTGCTAACCATTTTAGTTCTGGAAAACAGGGAGATTGCATTTATCCTTGTGGCAAATCCACTATTTCTGATTCCCAGCTGAATAGAGTCAATTCTTTATGCAGTTTGGAAGATAACTGCACCAAAACCTGTCAAAATGGTTCAAGGATCGTGATGATTGGTGTGAATTAGTGTCTGTGGACTTCTTTTCATCCAGCACCATAAAAGGCATGAAACATTGTAATTAGGATACCCAATACTAAAGCCTCTCAGATTTCACTTTGCCTTTTTTTTGAAATGGCAGAATCCTTAAAGTCCTCTTAATGCTGTTAGTTCATGGAGAAATAATATGTTTGTTCCTTTAGTACACATTGAATTAGTCACCTCCTTCGTTCATTGATGTACTGTAGGTTGGTTCATGTTACTTTGGTCGCCTGAAACAAGCCTGAGCACAGAAATTAGGAGCTGATGCAACTTCAATCATTGGCAATCTGTGCTCATAATACGTTTTAGTTATACATCAAATTTCACTGTGATGCAATTTAGCCTTCACAGCTTTCCTAGCACAAATCAGGCCTGTATTTGTACCAGCAAAGTGGTCCCAGTCCTTCTTCTTTCTGATGTTAACTTCCTAGTTACTGTCCACTGTTCCTATAATTCATACAGAAAGTATTGAAAAAGTGGAAATGCTGATCACTCTGCACCATCCTATTTTCCAGTCATTGCTATTCTTCCTACAGGACTAAGTGTTGAAAAGACAAACCCTAAAGCTTTGTTTTTTTAATGTGTGGAGCATTCATAATAAAGTGGATGAGTTAGTCATGCAGATAGATATAAATAGATATGATATATTTGGGATTTCAGAGACATGGCTGCAGGGTGACCAGAGGTGGGAACTGATTATCCAGAAGTACTCAGTTTTAAGGAAAGACAGACATAAAGGAAAAGTGGTTGCATTGCTAGTTAAAGAGAAATTCCTGCAATAGTGATGGAGGACATTAGTTTTAGTGAAATGGAACCTATGTGGGTAAAACTTAAAAATACCAAGGGGCAGAAAATAACAGTGAGATTTATATATGAACTCCCAAACAATTGTCAATGGTGGGAAAGGTATTTCAACAAGAAATTAAAGATGCAAGCAATAAATGTACAGCTGTAATAATAAACAACTTTAATCTGCATATAGATTGGATAGAACTGGTCAGTCACAATACCATACAGGAGGAATTCCTGAAGTATGTACAGGATAGCTTTTTGGATCATTAAGTTAGGGAACTAATGAATCCAAGCCATTCAAACTGGGTATGGTGTAATCAGAAAGGGATCATTGGCAATCCAGCTGTGCAAGGCCCCTTGTGGAAGAGAGACCATAATATGATAGAATTCTTTATTAAGATGAGTAGTGATGTAGATGATTCAGAGACTAGAATCCTGACCCTAAACAAAAGAAACTATGATGGTATGAAATGCAAGCTAGCTATGATACTTGGGCAACATTACTTCACTGGTTGATTAGTGGACAGGCAATAGCAAACATTTAAAGATTGCATGGAGAAACTGCAGTAATTGTTCATTCCTGTCTGATATAAAAATAAAGCAGGAAAGGTGGCGTGAACATGGTTAGCAAGGGAAGTTAGGGATAGTATTAGATCCAAGGAAGGGACATTTAAATTAATCCAAAAAAAGCAGCAGACCTGAGGAATTGGAGTAGTTTAAATTTCAGCAAAGGAGGAGAAAGAGATGTAAAAGGGAAAAATAGAGGCCAAGAGTCTCCTTATAAGGTTCGTGCAAACTGATTGTGAAAGCTTTTCCAGGTATGCGAAGAAAAGAAAGATTAGTGAAGACATTAGTCCCTTGCAGTCAGAAACAAGGGAAGTTATAATGGGGAACAAAGAGATGACAATTAAATCTGTATTTTAGTCATTCTTCACTAAGGAGGACACAATGTCTCAAAGATGTGGGGGAATACAGAGTCTAGTGAGAGGAGGAACTGAAGGGAAATGATGTTGGGGAAACTGATGGAATTAAAGGTCAATAAATCTTCAGGACCTGAGGAGCTACATCCCAGAGTACTTAAGGAAGTGACCTGAGAAATAATGGATGCATTTTTGCTCTTCTTTCAAGATTCCACAGACTTTGGGATGGATTTGTATGGATTGGAGGGTAGCTAGTGGTCCTAACTGTTTTTAAAATGAGGTATATAGAAAATTGTGAATTATAGACTGACAAATGTAGTAAGGAAAATGCAAGAATCTGTTAGAAAAGCCTAAAATAGCTGAGAGGTTACTCAACACTGACAGGATTGGACAGAGTCAGCATGGATTTATGAAAGGGAAATTATTTTTGACAAGTTACTGGTACTTTTGAGTCAATAACTAGTAGTGTTGGTAAGGGAAACCAGTGGATGTCATTTACTCAGATTTTCGGAACGCTCTCAATCTGGTTCAACAGAAGTGTTTCGCATATAAAATTAGAGTGAATGGGATCGGGAATAGTGTACTGACATGGATGGAGAACTGTTTGGCAGATAGGAAACAAAGAATAGGAATAAACGGATCTTTTTCCAAGTGGCTGGCTGTGACTAGTGTGGTACCTCAGGGTCAGAGCCTAGATACCAGCTATTCACAATACATAGTAATGATTTAGATTAGAGAACTAAATACAATATCTCGTAGTTTGTAGATGAACAAAACTGGGTGGGTGGGTGAACTGTGAGAAGGATACAAAGAAGCTTCCCTTTGATTTGGATTAGTTGAGTGAGTGGCAAAAACAGGAGGGCAGATTATTGTCTAAATACTGCTAGATTAGAATTGTTGAAAGTGTGCATGTAGGTGCAACAGCCATTGAAGAAGACAACTGATATATTGGTCTTCATAATAAGAGGATTCAAGTACAGGAGCAGAGGTATCTCGCTGCAATTATACAAGGCCTTGGTGAGACTATACCTTGAGAATTGTGTGCAGTATTGTCTTCTTTGTCTGTGCGAAGATGCTAAACTATTGAGGGAGTGCAACAAAAGGTTACCAGACTGATTCCTGGGATGGCTGGACTGACATAAGATGAGAGACTGGATCAGTTAGATTAGATTAGATTCCCTATTGTGTGGACTATATTTACTAGGTTTAGAAGAAAGAGAGGAGATCTCATAGATACCTACATAATTCTAACAGGACTAGACAGGGTAAATGCAGGAAGGATTTTACTGATGACTGGGCAGTCCAGAACCAGAGGTAGGGATACTGATTAGGTATTCAGGACTGGAAGGAAGAGAAATTTCTTCACTCAGAGTTTGGCGTGTTGTAGAATTCTCTATCACAGAAAGTGGTTGAGGCCAAAACATTGAATTTTTTCAAGGAGTTACATACAGGTCTTAGAATTAAAAGGATCAAATGGAATGGGAAAAAAGCCGGAACAGTATACTGAGTTGGATATTAAAGGACCAAATGGACTACTCCTGCTCTGGTTTCTATCTTCTTTGTTTCAGTGCAAATTTTGAATGCAAGCAAAATGTATGAAATCAGCTAAATCAATGCATATTTTTGCACTAGTTGGAATACTTGTCATAGAATCATAGAATGGTTATAACAAAGAAAGAGGCTATTTGGCTGATCATATCCATATCTGTCCTCTAAATGAGCTACTCATCTGATCCTACTCCCCGTCTTTTCAATATCACCTGCAAATTTTTCACTTCAGATTTATTTGAATCTTTTCTGGAGGCCTTGTTGAATCTATCTCTATCATGCTCTTGTGCAAAGTGTTCCGTACCCTAACAAAGTGCCACTTGAATTTTTTTTTATTATGTCATCATTGGTTCTTTTGCCAATCATTTTAAATCAGTGCCTTTTTGTTTTTGGGCCTTCTGCCAGTGGACACTGCTTTGCCTTAACCCATAGCCAGGCATCCCACAATTTTGAAAACCTTAGTCAAATTTTCTTATAATCTTTTCTTCTCCAAGGGAACAGCCAATTAATCCATGCAACTGAAACCCCTCACCCCTCAAATTATACTTGTGAATCCTTTCTGCACCCTCGCAGCTTTCTTCAAGTGTGCCTAGAATTGATTAGAATATTCCAGGTTTTTAAATTCATTTTACAGGATATGGGCATACTGGCTAAGCTAGCATTTATTACCTGTTTCTAATTGACAATGGTTTCATGGGCATTATTGGACTTCTAATTGAAGATTTAAAAAAAACGTTAATTAAAACCAGGTCCCCAAAATATTACCTAGATTTCTGGAATCATAACTTAGTAATAATACCATGAGGCCAGCACTACCCCCTCCCCCAGTGCCCACCAGCTGACCCAAGATTTCATGCAGTGTCCTTCTCAAGGTATTCTATGAAGCTTTTTATCAAGCCACATATTGACAATATGGCCAAAGATTATCAGCTGCTATGGATTCTGAAATGTCCTTTCAAATCGTTATTTTCATAATCAACAGCTCACCCCAACTCTGGATGCTCATTTTACAGGTGATGATTTACAGTTCTAATCATATCCAGCATAACTGACAGATAAGTGCAGGAACAGTGAGTGATAGAGTCATACATCACAGAAATAGACCCTTTGATCCAACCAGACAGAAGTGAGGACTGCAGATGCTGCAGATTAGAGTCAAGAGTGTGCTGCTGGAAAAGCACAGCAAGTCAGGCAGCATCCACGGAGCAGGAAAATCAACATTTCGGGCAAAAGCCCGATGAAGGGCTTTTGCCCGAAACATCGATTTTCCTCCTTCTTTGGTCCAAACAGTCCTTGCCTCCCATAATTCCAAATTGAAGTAGTCTGACCTGCCTGCAGTTAGCCCATATCCCTTTAAATATTTCTGAATCACCTACTTATCTAAATGTCTTTTAAATGTTGTAACTGTACCTACATCCATCACTTCCTCTGGAAGTTCATTCCACATACGAACCACTGGCTGAAAAGCAGGACGTCCAAGGTGGTTATCTCCGGTTTGCTTCCAGTTCCTCGGGCTGGTGAGGCCAGAAACAGGGAGATAATGGACTTGAACGTGTGGCTGGGGAACTGGTGGAGGAAGCAAGAATTTAAATTCTTGGATCACTGGGGTATGTTTTGTGGTAAGGATAAATTCTACAAGAGAGACAGTTTGCACCTTAATAGCTTCAGGGCCAGCATTCTGGCAGGCAGGTTTGCCACTGCAACACAGCTACGTTTAAACTAAGTAGCGGGGGGGAGGGGACAAACTGGATGTTTAAGAAGGAAATTGGAGGGAAAGTTAGAACAAGGGAAGTCAAGAAAGACAATTGTATCATTGAGGCAGAAAACTCAGAAAGGGATCATGCTGTAAGGTTGAGTGAAAAAGGAGTTGATAGGAAGGGTGAGGGCAGTAACAAATTAAAAATACTATACATGAATGCATGAAGCATTAGAAATAAGATGGATGAGCTTGAGGCTCTTTTGGAAATCGGCAGATACGATATTGTGGGGATAACTGAGACATGGCTTCAAGTGGACAGGGCCTAGGAAATGAATATTCAAGGCTACACGTGCTATCGTAAGGACAGACTGACGGGCAGAGGGGGTGGGGTGGCCATGTTGGTAAGGGATGATATTCAGTCCCTTGCGCGGGGGGACCTAGAATCAGGGGATGTAGAGTCAGTGTGGATAGAACTGAGAAATACTAAGGGTAAAAAGACCCTCTTGGGAGTTATCTACAGGCCCCCAAACAGTAGTCTGGATGTTGGATGTAAGATAAATCAGGAGCTGAAATTGGCCTGTCGCAAAGATGTTAATACAGTTGTTATGGGGATTTCAACATGCAGGTAGACTGGGAGAATCAGGATGGTGTTGGACTTCAAGAAAGAGACTTTGTGGAGTGCCTCTGAGATGGATTCTTAGAACAGCTGGTGCTGGAGCCGACCAGGTATTGTGCAACGAGCCAGAATTGGTCAGGGACCTCAAAGTGAAGAAGCCATTGGGAAGTAGTGACCAAATACAATAAGCTTCAATCTGCAATTTGAGAGGGAGAGGGTACAATCGGAAGTGACAATATTTCTGTTGAATAAAGGGAACTATGGAGCTATGAGGGAGGAGCTGGCCAAAGTTCAATGGTGCAATACCTTAGCAGGGATGACAGTGGAGGAACAATGGCAGATATTTCTGTGTATACTGCAGAAGTTGCAGGATCAGTTCATTCCAAAAAAGAAGAAACATCCTAGGAGGAGGCATGGGTGGCCGTGGCTGACGAGGGAAGTTAAGAAACATATAAAGTTAAAAGAGAAAAAGTATAACATAGCAAAGATAAGTGGGAAAACGGAGGACTGGGAAGCTTTTAAAGAACAACAGAGGATTACTAAGAAGGAAATACGCAGAGAAATAATGAGGTACAAAGGTAAACTGGCCAATAATATAAAGGAGGATAGTAAAAGTTTCTTTAGTATGTGAAAGGCAAAAAAATGGTTAGGACTAAAATTGGGCCCTTGAAGACAGAAACAGGGGAATATATTACGGGGAACAAAGGAATGGCAGAAGAATTAAATGGGTACTTCAGATCTGTATTCACTGGGGAAGGCACAGGCAATCTCCCTGAGGTAACAGTGGCTGAAGGACCTGAACTTAAGGGAATTTATATTTGCCAGGAATTGGTGTTGGAGAAACTGTTAGGTCTGAAGGTTGATAAGTCCCCGGGGCCTGATGGTCTACATCCCAGGGTACTGAAGGAGGTGGCTCGAGAAATCGTGGATGCGTTGGTGATTGTTTTCCAGAGTTCGATAGATTCGGGATCAATTCCTGCGGATTGGAGGGTGGCTAATGTTGTACACTTTTTAAGAAAGGTGGGAGAGAGAAAGCAGGAAATTATAGACCAGTTAGTCTGACCTCAGTGGTGGGAAAGATGCTGGAGTCTATTATAAAGGAAGAAATTACGACACATCTGGATAGTAGTAACAGGATAGGTCAGAGTCAGCATGGATTTATGAAGGGGAAATCATGCTTGACTAATCTTCTGGAATCTTTTGAGGATGTAACTCTGAAGATGGACGAGGGAGATCCAGTAGATGTAGTGTACCTGGACTTTCAGAAAGCTTTTGATAAAGTCCCACATGGGAGGTTAGTGAGCAAAATTAGGGCTCAAAATGTGTTGCTGGAAAAGCGCAGCAGGTCAGGCAGCATCCAAGGAACAGGAGAATCGACGTTTTGGGCATAAGCCCTTCTTCAGGAATGAGGAAAGTGTGTCCAGCAGGCTAAGATAAAAGGTAGGGAGGAGGGACTTGGGGGAGGAGCGTTGGAAATGCGATAGGTGGAGGGAGGTCAAGGTGAGGGTGATCGGCCAGAGTGGGGTGGGGGCGGAGAGGCCAGGAAGAAGATTGCAGGTCAGGAAGGCAGTGATGAGTTTGAGGGATTTGACTGAGACAAGGTGGGGGGAGGGGAAATGAGGAAACTGAAGAAATCTGAGTTCATCCCTAGTGGTTGGAGGGTTCCTAGGCGGAAGATGAGGCGCTCTTCCTCCAACCGCCGTGTTGCTACGGTCTGGCGATGGAGGAGTCCAAGGACCTGCATGTCCTTGGTGGAGTGGGAGGGGAGTTGAAGTGTTGAGCCACGGGGTGGTTGGGTTGGTTGGTCCAAGTGTCCCAGAGGTGTTCTCTGAAACGTTCCGCAACTAGGCGGCCTGTCTCCCCAATATAGAGGAGGCCACATCGGGTGCAGCGGATGCAACAAATGATGTGTGTGGAGGTGCAGGTGAATTTGTGGTGGATATGGAAGTATCCCTTGGGGCCTTGGAGGGAAGTAAGGGGGGAGGTGTGGGCGCAAGTTTTGCATTTCTTGCGGTTGCAGGGGAAGGTGCCGGGAGTGGAGGTTGGGTTGGTGGGGGGTGTGGACCTGACGAGGGAGTCACGGAGGGAGTGGTCTTTTCGGAACGCTGATAGGGGAGGGGAGGGAAATATATCCCTGGTGGTGGAGTCTGTTTGGAGGTGGCGGAAATGACGGCGAATGATACGCTGTATATGGAGGTTGGTGGGGTGGTAGTTGAGGACCAGTGGGGTTCTGTCCTGGTGGCGGTTGGAGGGGCGGGGCTCAAGGGCGGAGGAGTGGGAAGTGGAGGAGATGCGGTGGAGGGCATCATCGACCACATCTGGGAGGAAATTGCGGTCTTTGAAGCAGGAGGCCATCTGGGTTGTACAGTATTGGAACTGGTCGTCCTGGGAGCAGATGCGGCGGAGACGAAGGAATTGGGAGTATGGGATGGCGTTTTTACAGGGGGCAGGGTGGGAAGAGGTGTAGTCTAGGTAGCTGTGTGAGTCGGTCAGTTTATAGTAAATGTCCGTGTTGATTCGGTCGCCCGAGATAGAAATGGAAAGGTCGAGTAAGGGGAGGGAGGAGTCCGAGACGGTCCAGGTGAATTTGAGGTCGGGGTGGAAGGTGTTGGTAAAGGGATGAACTGTTCAACCTCCTCATGGGAGCACGAGGCAGCGCCGATACAGTCATCGATGTAGTGGAGGAAAAGGTGGGGGGTGGTGCCAGTGTAGCTGCGGAAGATGGACTGTTCCACATATCCTACGAAGAGGCAGGCATAGCTGGGGCCCATGTGGGTGCCCATAGCTACTACTTTGGTTTGGAGGAAGTGGGAGGATTGGAAAGAGAAGTTCGCAAAATTAGGGCGCATGGTATTGGGGGCAAAGTACTAACTTGGATTGAAGGTTGGTTGGCTGATAGGAAACAAAGAGTAGTGATAAACTGCTCCATTTCGGAATGGCAGGCAGTGACCAGTGGGGTACCGCAGGGATCAGTACTGGGACTGCAGCTTTTTACAATATATGTTAATGATATAAAAGATGGTATTAGCAATAACATTAGCAAATTTGCTGATGATACTAAGCTGGGTGGCAGGGTGAAATGTAATGAGGATGTTAGGAGATTACAGGGTGACCTGGACAAGTTAGGTGAGTGGTCAGATGCATGGCAGATGCAGTTTAATATAGATAAATGTATGGTTATCCACTTTGGTGGCAAGAACAGGAAGGCAGATTACTACCTAAATGGAATCAATTTAAGTAAAGGGGCAGGACAGAGAGATCTGGGTATTCTTGTACACCAGTCAATGAAGGTAAGCATGCAGGTACAGCAGGTAGTGAAGAAGGCTAATAACATGCTGGTCTTCATAACAAGAGGGATTGAGTATAGAAGCAAAGAGGTTCTTCTGCAGCTGTACAGGGCCCTGGTGAGACCACACCTGGAGTACTGTGTGCAGTTCTGGTCTCCAAATTTGAGGAAAGACATTCTGGCTATTGAGGGAGTGCAGCGTAGGTTCACGAGGTCAATTCCTGGAATGGCACGATTGCCTTACACTGAAAGACTGGAGCGACAGGGCTTGTATACCTTTGAGTTTAGAAGACTGAGAGGGGATCTAATTGAGACATATAAGATTATTAAAGGATTGGACACTCTGGAGGCAGGAAACATGTTTCCGCTGATGGGTAAGTGCCGAACCAGAGGACACAGCTTAAATATACGGGATAGACCATTTAGGACAGAGATGAGGAGAAACTTCTTCACCCAGAGAGTGGTGGGTGTGTGGAATGCTTTGCCCCAGAGGGCAGTGGATGCCCAGTCTCTGGATTCATTTAAGAAAGAGTTGGATAGAGCTCTTAAGGATGGTGGAATCAAGGGTTATGGAGATAAGGCAGGGACAGGATACTGATTAAGGATGATCAGCCATGATCATATTGAATGGTGGTGCAGGCTCGAAGGGCAGAATGGCCTACTCCTGCACCTATTGTCTATTGTCTATGTAAAAAAATTGCCCCCAATTTCTGTTTAAGCCTTTAAATATGGTTTGTCCAGTTTAGTCTCTGGTCAATGGTAACCCCAGGATGTTGGTTGTGGGGAATCTGGGGTAGTAATCCCATTGAATATCAAAAGGGAACTGGCTTGATAATGTCCTGTAGGGAATAATTATTGCCTGATATTTGTGTGGTGTGAATGTTACTTGCCATTTGCCAGTTCACACCCATTGACTTGAATTTTGTCATTTGGCCACATTTGGCCAAATCTTATGTTGGAGTTGGGGCAGTCAATCTCATTCTACTCAGGTGTGGAATTGTGCAAAGGTTTTGCTCAAAGCTGGGTGCCTGGTTTCCTCCATGACCTGTGCATTTCCCCAACTCGTTAACTCTTGCCAGCCTAACAAGTTCCTAGAGATTGATATCTCCCATTCTGTCCTATAGTCCAACTAGTTCAACAACCCCTACTCCCCACACCACCAACACCACCACAATCAACTTCCTGAACCCTGACCATGGTGGTGTCTTTAACTGCCTTGGCGGGAAGGTCTAGAATTCCATTTCAAAACATTTCTCTTTTTTGATTGTTCCCCTTAATACCGACCCTGACATATAGATAATTGTTACATTACTTCCACTTTTAACTCACTGCCAATGTACAGTTGGGATGGTCCTCACTTGAACTAAACCAGAACTAGTGTGCTGGTAAGGGAGTAAGTTAGCTCAATTGATTGGATGACTGATTTGTGATGCAGACTGACGCCATCAGCAAAGGTTCAATTTCCATACCAGCTGAGGTTACTATGAAGGACTTTCTTTCTCACCCTCTCCCCATCTCCTGAGGTGTGGTGACTGACCCACAGGTTAAATCACCACTAGTTGAGTCTAATGAGAGAGTAGTCTTATGGTTGGTAGGTCTATGGCTATTTAGTGTACTGGCAAATTATGACATTTAGGATTTAAGTAAAATAATTGGGGGCAGAGTTTGAGCATATTTTAATAGTTAGAGACAAAGAACAAGTAAACAGAGCAAGGTAGCAATAGAGGGAATGATAACCAGAGTGTAGCAGGATAGAACAGAACATAAAATGCAGGACCAAATAAGGTCATAGAAGGAAAAAGTGGCTTGAATAAAGACAGAATTAAAGGCTGTTTTTCTGAGGTATGCTGCATTCATAACAAGATGAATGAATCGATAGCACAAACTGAAATAAATAGGTTAGATATGATCGTAATTATGAGAGGTGTCAAGTTAATCAAGGCTAGGATTTAAAATATTGAAGGGGTAATTTTAAAAAGAAAAATTGGGTGAG
This sequence comes from Chiloscyllium punctatum, assembly GCF_047496795.1. Classification (NCBI taxonomy): domain Eukaryota; kingdom Metazoa; phylum Chordata; class Chondrichthyes; order Orectolobiformes; family Hemiscylliidae; genus Chiloscyllium; species Chiloscyllium punctatum. Next base: position 66,118,596 of record NC_092742.1, read on the forward strand.
TACATTTGGTTATAGAGAATGAAATCAGTAAATAATGGGAAAGGATGTTGGTTCAGAAGATCACAATGTGAAATCAGTGTGTGTGTAGAAAAGAAGTAGCGAGGAGAAAATAGTGGAAGTAGTTCACAGGATCTTAATAATAGATATAGAGTATAAATCGAGAAATATTGGAGGCTGAAGAATAGGTGCATGAATTGTGAGCAATTTTAGTCTTTGTATAGATTGACAAACCAAAGTGAGGATGAATTCACAGAGAGTACATGCAACAGCTTCTGAGAACAATGCATATTACAACCAACCAGTGATTAGAATAGTCTATATGCTGTAATGTAGAATAAGAGAATTAATTAATAATCTTGAATTACTAAATTCCAGATGAACAAATGTAGCATGATTTAATTTTATATTCACTTTGAGAATGGAAAAGTTGAGACTGAAACTAGTGTCTTCAATAAGAACAATTACCAAAGTGCAGAGACAGAATTCACTAACTGGGTGAAATCCGAAATGAATACTCTGCGTTAGTATTCACAAAGAAGAAGCATATGGTGGATGGTGAACCTCGAGAGGGTATCTTGATATTCTAGGGCATGTCAATTTAAAAAAGGAGGGGGTATTCGTTATTTTGAAAAGCATAAGTGTGGACAAGTCCCCAGGACCTGGTAAAGTCTATCCCAGAATGCTGAGGGAGGACGATGAGGTAATTGCTGGGGCTTGTACAAATCTTAAAGTCCTCTTAAGTTATAGAAGAGGTCCCAGAGGACTGGAGAATAGCCAATGTTGTTCCTTTGTTTAAGAAGAGAAACAGAGCTATACCTTGAAATTACAGTCCGGTAAGCCTTATATCAGTGGTAGGAAAATTATTGGAGAAGATTCTTAGGGATAGGATTTACTTACATTTGGCAAAAGTTTGAATTTATTATTGATAAGGAGCATGGCTTTCTGTGGGTAAGATTGTGTCTCTTAAAACTTTGAGAAAGTGTCAAAGATGGTTGATGAGGGCAAGGTGGCAGATGTTGTCTGTTTAAAAATAATGTTTTCAATCGAAGATGGAGATGAAGAGGAATTTTGTCCCTCAGAGGGTCTTTAATCTTTAGCATGGATTAAAAGCACTCTTGCAGAGCACATTTAAAGATTGGTCAGTGAATTCATTTAAGTTTGTTCTACAAGGGAGTTGAGGGTTATAGCTGGCTGGCAGTAAAATGGAGTTGAGAATCTGTTCAGCTCAATAAAGATCTTATGTGACAGCGCAGGCTTGAGAAGTCAAAGGGCTCCTCGTGCTCTGATTCCTTTTGTTCACCAAGGAGAAACAATCCTCATTTAGAGTTAGCATATTTATGCAAAACTCTGTTTATATGCTATAATGTTCTAAGGTTTTGCTTTCTTATACTAGTCTGTTTAGCATGTTTGGAAAGTGGACAACGGATCCAGACTCTTCACAGTTTAACTGTTCAACTCGGACTCTACGTCGTGTCTGATGCAAGACTTTTGAAAGTAGTTCAAAACAGCTGTACCTTCAGTAGAATCACATGAGGAAACCATAAAGTAAAATAAAATATACAAAATACCACAATAACCTTCATCTGATTAGTGTTTTAAGAAGCCTTTAAAGCTAAAGTTTTGCTAAATATTTTGCCTAAGTAAGAATTAAATTTTCTTTCTGATACCAGAAGTTATAAAGCAAGGTGTCCAGACATCCTTTCGCTCTGCGAAAAAGAAACCCAGACAGTTTTCACCATGAGTGCCAGCAGAAGCAGTAAGAGAAAAGGCCTTTCACTTACTCCCTGAAACTATTCCATCTCGTCATGACTGCAACTGTAGATGTAAATTCAGAGGCTGCCTGCATAGAGATAGAGGTAGAATGATATACTTACCATGGTGTCAATGAAGCTTCAAAGGATGAAAAGTGCAAACTCTTGGAATTATCTCAGACTGTGAACCTGAAAGTTATAAAAACAGTGTGGGTGAGGGACATATTTGTGATTTCCCCCTTTCAAAAATTCACAGGTACAGGGTTAGAAGTGAGCTTTAACTCTGGTCTGTGTGTGTTGATGACTTGATGTTCTAGTGTGCTATGTGGGTCTAAAAACAGGACTACAGCAATACAGATAAAGAAGACCCCTCTCATTCTAAATCAGCCACTGCCAAAAAGAATCAGAATAAAACAGTTTCAATCAACTTACAAAGCCAAGAATCTTGAAATTGACTGTTCAGCTACAAAAATGAACGCGACTGGTAACATCCTCTGCAATGGCCATATCATTCAACTGTCCCTTCTTCATGATCAATTCAGAGACTGATCCTGATATCTTTTTAATTTTTGCACGCTCTTATTTCTCATCTGTTTGTGTGTGCATTACTAGTTCTTGCATATTTTAATAATTCATTCACAGGAAGATAGAAGAGAGAGGGTGGTGGTGGAGGATTATTTTTCAGACTGGAGGCCTATGACCAGTGGAGTGCCACAAGGATCGGTGCTGGGTCCTCTACTTTTTGTCATTTGCATAAATGATTTGGATGCGAGCATAAGAGGTACAATTAGTAAGTTTACAGATGACACCAAAATTGGAGGGCTAGTGGACAGCGAAGAGGGTTACGTCAGATTACAACAGGATCTTGACTAGATGGGCGAATGGGCTGAGAAGTGGCAGATGGAGTTTAATTCAGATAATGGTAAGGTCCTCGGGAGTGTTGCTGAACAAAGAGACCTTGAAGTGCAGGTTAATAGCTCCTTGAAAGTGGAGTCGCAGGTAGATAGGATAGTGAAGAAGGCGTTTGGTATGTTTTCTTTTATTGGTCAGAGTATTGAGTACAGGAGTTGGGAGGTCATGTTGCAACTGTACAGGACATTGGTTAGGCCACTGTTGGAATATTGTGTGCAATCTTGGTCTCCTTCCTAACGGAAAGATGTTATGAAACTTGAAAGGGTTCAGAAAAGATTTACAAGGATGTTGCCAGGGTTGAAGGATTTGAGCTATAGGGAGAGGCTGAACAGGCTGGGGCTGTTTTCCCTGGAGCGTTGGAGGCTGAGGGGTGACCTTATAGAGGTTTATCAAAATTATGAGGGGCATGGATAGGGTAAATAGGCAAAGTCTTTTCCCTGGGGTCCGGGAGTCCAGAACTAGAGGGCATAGGTTTAGGGTGAGAAGGGAAAGATATAAAAGAAACCTAAGGGGCAACATTTTCACACAGAGGGTGGTATGGGTATGGAATGAGCTGCCAGAGGATGTGGTGGGGGCTGGTAATAATTGTAACATTTAAGAGGCATTTGGATGGGTATATGAATAGGAAGGGTTTGGAGGGATATGGGCTGGATGCTGGCAGGTGGGACTAGATTGGGTTGGGATATCTGTTCGGCATGGACGAGTTGGACCGAAGGGTCTGTTTTCATGCTGTCATAGAGATCTGGCTAGAATCTCCCATCACTAATTGCCTAGAGCACTGTTCAGAGTCAACCACATTGCAGTGGGTCTGGAGTCATGTGTCCGCAAGTCTGGGTAAGAATGGCAGATTTCCTTTCTGAAAGGATATTAGTGAACTAGATGGGTTTTTCCGACAATTGACAATGGATTCATGGTCATCATTAGACTCCTAATTTCAAATATTTATTTAATTCAAATTCCACCATCTGCAATGGTGGGATTCGAACCCAAATCCCCAGAACATTATCTGGGTCTCAGGATTAACAGTCCATTGCCTTCCCTAATTTGATAATTAATAAACTCCCTCTTGTTAATTCAAGAAAACAAGTTAATGTTGGTTTTGGAGAAAGATGTCCATAAAGGAAATTTTAAAATTAACATTGTCCTGACCATCTGAAGAGAGTTTGTATTAGTGCCAGCCAAAGGAACCAGTTCACCTTACCTCATCCTGGAGCCAACAGTTTGAGATATCCCATCTAGAACCTCACATAAGGACTGGTCATAACATCTATTAAGTCCACATACAAAAGAAAACTCTTATTATTCAATGACAGAGCCAGTCACAGTTGCTGAATCTGACTCCATGCTTCAATGACTCTACTTCAGAAAGAGAATCTTCAATCAAATGAAATTCACAATAATATAGAGACTGATCATACTTCCATCCCTATACATAACTATTATCCTCATTGAATTTAAATCTTTGTATCAGTATCTTAGCCAATACCTTTATCAGTTCTTACTGCATAACTTTCAACAATTGTTGTATAATAAAGTAACATTGTATCTTGTTTGATGCATAATGTAGTGCTGCTGTTTCTGTTTAAACTGAAATACTCTAATTAAAAGAAACTACAAGGAGCTTATGCACATTCTTAGTTCAGTTACCGCTCTGAGGACATACAGTATATACTGTATAAATAATTTAAGTACACAAATTTAAAAAGGAAGAGTTAACTTGTCTTATTTATTTATGTGCTTTCAGCTTACACAAGTCATTATCTCAAGAGGTCCCTGTCACCGACCAGTTCAACATTGCGCTAAGCACTTACGATGATGCTTTATGCTCTACCAAGGACATTATGTCAGCCACGCACCACCAAAATGAAGATCTCGCAAACCAGTTACAACTGGCTGTGGTAGAACAAGCAAACATGAAGATTAAACTGCAGCAAGCCTTGGAAGCCAAAATCCAACTGAGTGAAAAAGTTCAGAAGTAAGTATGTATTTTGAAAATCTTCAAATAAATGAAGCTATGGTTTCATCGTTAGTTCTTACAGTTTACTGTTGATTACATTCAAAATGAGTTTTAAAACTTCAGAAATTCTAGATTTTATTTATCACACGTTTTCTGAAGGATCTATTGATACTAATGTAATTCTTCCAGTATAAAGCTTGGCTGAGTTGACAGCACTCTTGTCTTTAGCTTGGAAGATTTACATTTAGACTCTACTTGGATTTGAGAAAATAATCTAAACTCATACTACAGTATACTGCTGAGAGCTTGCTGCATTATCAGGTATTCAGTGAATGCAAAGTACTTCAGGACATGATTGTCTTTCGTTTTTTTAACCTAACCGGTTTTCTGTTCAGTTATACACAAAGGAAAAGAACCTTTAATTTCTTCATAATTTATATATCCAATGCTTTTAAAGCAGATTCATTTTTATTTACTTTTCATATTGTTATTACATAAAAATAATTTAAATTTCCTTTATTTTTAAAAAATGTTGAGAAAGTGAATAGACAAAACAATGGAAATACTTTTTTCTATGTTATCACCTAGAACTGATGATTGATTATTATCCTAACTACAAACCCTTGTAGTTTATGTAGATTTAGAAATTCTGTTACTTAAAAAGTAAGTAGACTTTACAGGTTACTCATCAACATTCAAGTCAATACATGCCTCAGAACCAATTTAATCAGCATTCACCTCACTGATGTTTATAGATCTTGATGTGTTATATTGGTTAACCAACTTCAAATTTATTCAACATATGTAAAGCACTCTGACATATTTCTAACAAAATTTCATATGTCACTAATTGCAACACATTATTCATTCCTCTATCCATATTTTGTCTTGGCAATTTAAATTTTATTTGTCCTTGGATTAAAAAAAGGTCTGGAAATGTTCATTGTCACTTTTGCAATATTCAAAAAATAGTATAAAATTAATCAGAGAAATTTGTAGGTTTAACAGTCACTCTCAGAATAAAAAGTTTATAAATTTGTGGGGGACAAAATTACCTCTACGCTAATTGCATGGAACTCCAGAACAGGTTTGTAGTTTCTGGGAACTTTAGGGGTTATTTTGAGAGTTAATTCTGGGATTAACCTTATTTCTGCTCGTAATAACAGCACTATAATTCCATAATGCTTCCAATACTCAAAGTATACACAATGATACTGCTAGGCGATAGTTATAGTAATTGTGAGAGTTGAGGAACAACACTTGGAATGCTGACGATTCGATTCCCCATTGCAACAAGGGTTGTTATTGACTTACAAAGAGTTGTATCTGTTTGCAGCCTACAACCTGAAGAAACTTTGATGGTTCAAAAGGAACTTTAAAGTAGCTCTTCTTTTGCCTTATGCGTGGATTGAGCTGGTTCATCACATGGTACTGAGGGACGCTAAGCTATTTTTGTTCCTAGTCACATTAAGTGATAGGAAACTTAAAAGAGATGTTTTACATCATTAGGGGTCCAGACAGAGAAGACAGGAAGAAACTGTTCAAGTTGTCATGGTAACAAGTGGTTTCCTGTTTTCAGTTCCCCAATCAACATTCTGTTTTCAATTTTAAAATGGGGCGGAGAAGCAATGAAAATGAATGAATGGAGTGTGGGAGTAGCACATATAGAGAAGGTGCATACAATATATTGTACACCTGTAAGGAAATCACAGGTCGCACAGGTCCTGTAAAGATCTCAGTGAAGACTTCTGGATCAGAGGACAGGATTTGACAAAAGATATAGTTGAAGAGCTCTAATATGTAAAGACCAGATACCAAAATCACCAAGTCAGCTTTATCTGTTGCTGTGAGTACAACCACTTTCATATATAATAATCAAATGGTTGCGAGGATCATCCAGGATACCCTTCCAAAGAGCATTGGTTAAACAATCATCACCCTTTTTGACCTGGTATGTTTTACTGGGTTGACACGATGGTGTCAACTTTCCTATACAGGGTGTACTAGATGACATGCACATGATTTATGCTCCTAATTTAGATCCATTTCATTCTTAATTAGGAGTTTACCATTTGCTCAATATTCAGCTCTGCAAGGAGAGCGGTCACAACAGAAGTAAGAATGGATATCTTGTGATGATGAGGCTTACCACTTTGTTACCATGACCACTTAAACAATTTCTTCCTGTCTTCACTGTCTAGACTCCTCATGACTTAAAACATCTCTTTCAAGTTTCCTGTCAATCTTCTTGAATGAGAACAATCCTAGCTTCTTCAACTTATTAATATAATTGATATTTCTCCTCCTGGTGTAGTTCACAGAAACCTTTTTAGCATCCTTTACATTCGACTAAATTACAATGCCCAGAATTGTAAACAGTACTCCAGTTATGACTGAACCAGTATTGGAGCACAATTACATGATACCAAAACTGACAGATTAAAAAAAGATTGAAAAGATTAGGAGTTTTCTTTCTCAAATAAAAAATGGTGGATGACCATGACAGCAATCTTTTCATGATAAAAGGATTTAACATGTTATATATTTTTCGACTTGTGGTTGAAACCAGAGCTAGGGGTCGTAAATGCAAGGTAGTCAACAATAAATGTAATAGGAAATTCACGAGCAACATTTTTTAACTCAAAATGTGTGTAGAAATTGAAACTCCTCTACAGTGAGCAGTTAAGGGAAATAATATAGATGTACTCAAGCAAAAGCTAGATATGTATGGGAGAGAACAGATTGGATGGGTTTGTTAAGGCAATTGACCGATCATCTCTGCCTGCTTCTGCCCGAATGAACTCATCACCTCTTATCTCAACTCCGTCCTCTCCCCTTTGGTCCAGGAACTCTCCAACTACATTCGGGACACCATCCATGCCATCCACCTTCTCCATGACTTTCAGTTATTCAGCCCCCAGAACCTTATCTTCTCTATGGACATCCAATCTCTCTGCACCTGTATGCCCCATCTCTATCTCTTCCTCTCCTGCAGACCCAACCACTCCTCCTCCACTGACACTCTCATCCACCTGGCAGAACTGGGCCCCACCCTGACAACTTTTCCTTTCAATCCTCCTATTTCATACAAACCAGAGGGGTAGTCATAGGTACCCACACGGGTCCAAGCTCTGCCTGCCTCTTCATAAGATATGTGGAACAGTCCCTCTTCTGCAGCTCCACCAGCACTATTCATCCACCTTTTCCTCCATTATGTTGATGATTGTATCAGCATTGCATCATGCTCCCACAGTGAGCTCAAACAGTTCATCTACTTCAACCCATACCTTCCATGTGACCTCAAATTCACTTGGACCGTTTCTGACAGTTCCCTCTCCTTCAAAGCAAATAGAAATTTCAGTAAATGTAAATACAAGAAACAAAAGTTTAAGTTGACTTGAGCAGACAATATCTTAATTTAATATCTTACTTGTAAAGTAATATCTTTAACATACAATACTCTCTTAATACGATAGTAAACTGTTGGCATTAGTTATGTTCTCAAATCATAAACTAGGGCTTGGATTTTTAAACTGCTAATTTGTGGCTGTTGGCTCTCTTCAACATTTTGCTTTTGGAGAATATGTCCAATGCAAATCTTTAGACATTGATTTGAACGATGATCTTAACTAATTATACTCTTTTATCACCCCAAGTAACGCTATGCCTTTAAAACAATACAATAACCCAAGGAACTTCACAGAAGTACCTTAAAGCTAAATATGACACCCAGCCCCATAAAGTGTTAATAGGTTACCAAAGTTTGGTTACAGAGAGATTTTAACGAGTGTCTTAAGGAAAGAAATGTAGTTAGATAGTTTGATGTTTAAGGATAGAATTTGAGACCTAGGCAACTGACAGCACAAGTGGCAGTGTGAAGCAGTTATAGTCAGGAATGTTTAAGAGGCTAGAATTCCCAAGAAATTTCTGATCCATACTACATGGCAATTCAATTTGTTAATTCCATGCCCCCTTAATTTACTAAGTAGCCTACCATGAGGTCAGAATCCTATGGAATGTTGTTTATGCCGTAAAAGTTGAATGGCAAATTGGTATTACCCCCCCCCAGCAAAACTTCTGGGAAATATTCTTTTCATGTTTCAAGTATTTTATCTCATTTAACTTGACTTACTCTTTTAATTTGTTATAATTCTGACTTCCTGTTAAGGTCAAAATAATTTGCTTATGCTCATAGTCAGCCTGCCAACTGTATTTCTCAAGTTTTAAAGAAACCATTGTTTAGGAGTTGTTAACTTGACAACAGCAGTAATGTAATTGCTATGTTGTGCCATTACCACCTAGTTAGCAGTTTTGTCTTGATTTTTAGAACCCAAACGCCTTAAATATCAATATAATGTCAGAAGATCCAGGTTGTAACATAAGCTAAACAAGGTTGTCTACTAACATTTTGAAGGAACATTCCTGAATAATTTTCAATACAAAATCATATAGTCCAACAATAAATTGTTCTGAAGATTTGCAAATGTTGTATGTGATTTAATGCCAATCTCAATAAAGTTAATCTGTTCACCAAGAAAATAATAATCATCCATAAATACTACAAATAAATTCCACTGTTTGCTGTTGTTCAACTCCATGAGGAATGTGTAACAAGTATTTTAAATGTATTAGGAAACTGACAGAAGGATTTGGAATCAGTTCTTGATATTGATTATCCACAGTCTATTAGATAATACATGAGTGCTATTGGCATAAGTGGCATGGAGTCTGAAAATTCCTGTTCATAACTGGGAAGACTAGTGCTGTAATCTTTCAAGGGTATCTCGAGAGTTTTGCAACAGTAGTGTCCCTATGCTTCAATATCATACATATGTACTTCTTTATTCCTTGTTTGTGTATGTGTATGTATGTCTGTGTAAATATATTTATTTAAATTTTATCAGCAAAGAATAAATTGCAGAAAAATAAGCTTATTTTCAGCATAGCAGTGTTGTTGTTGTTGATTAAACATACCCTCCACAATTCTCTCCAAGTGCAGCTCATTGAATCTGTAAAGGGTCATCTAAGGGTTCTTAGTACAGAGTAAACAGACTTCTGACAAACTTAGTTGGTTGATCATTTTGCTGGTTGAATTTGTAGGAGGGGTGGATGGACATAGACACAGGTTTCTACAGCTTTTTAAGGAAAAATGATAGTATTCTGTTTAAAGATTTTACAAAACTGCTCAGTTTTGCTTCAGAGTTTACTTCAATTATGGGAATAAGTATCTTGGCAAAAGGTTCATTACAAAATGGCCACAGCCAAAGAGAAGCACAAAATTTTCGTTCGGTAAAATTGTTTGATTTTCTCTTTCTTTCCCCCAAAGCTTGAATTTAAGACTAGCATTGGGGTTGAAAGCAGCTAATACAAAATAAATATATTTTGTTCTTTTTTTGAACATTGACTACTAATAATGCCACCTCTAATTATTTATTCATCTCCTTTGCGTCCACATCTCCCGACACACCACCAATCCGACAAGTGCACAATCTCATCCTGGAGAAAACCCGAATCCTAACAACTTCTCAAATGCCTCAGTGTATTGATCATCAAAAAAGCTTGAATTTCTCTTTCTGCTGCAAGATTGTTTCTTTTATTGTCCCTTTCTCCTGGACATGGATTTTTAAACTTCTAATTTTTAGCTCAATTGGCTCTCATCAGCATTTTATTTTTTGGAGAATACTTCCAATGCAAGTGTTTAGACATTGATTTGAATGATGATCTGTAACTAATTATACTCTTTTATCATCCCAAGGTACATTGTGCCTTTAAAATACTTTATTGAGTATTTCAATAGAGTTGAAGTTATGCCAATTCTTTGTTTGTATTTTAACTGTTGTAAGAATGAAGTGTGTTTTGCTTAAAGCCTAGTAGTGGAACAATTGAATCATATCTGGAACACAGCGCCTTACACTTGCCTTTAAATAAAATACAATGTTAGGGTCTAGGCTACCTTCTTGACATATTTTGAGGGTGCTTTGTCTGGCCCATAACACTGCCTCTATTGTTACATTCCATGCTTCTCATCTGGACTACTGCCTCTAAGCCAATATAGGTTCAAGCATCACTCTAATCTAATTATGTCTGGTCACTTCATTGGGAGAAGTTCTCCATTGTCAAAAGGTGCCATCTTTCAATTCAAACACTAATCTGAGACATCTATCTTGATACATACAAAAGATTCTGAGGTCCTGTTCGAAGGAAAACACAGAGTTCTGCTCAGTCCATCAAAGGTACTATATGAATTCATGTCTTTCTCTTATTAACTATTGCTGAAAGGAGACTTTTTGCCAAAGCTTTTTATCTTGCATTCATCAGAACAATTCTCAAGAATACCAGTTTAAAGAGAAAACCAAAACCAACATTTCTACTGCATAAGAGAAGAGTGCTAACTTCTGGACAAGCAGATTCTGATTGTTAGAGAAATTTGCCAAGGAAAATGCACCCATTAAAGATGACTGACAGTTAACTGCCAACAAGCACTGTTTAAATTTTAAATCAGACAGAGTTGTCCTGAGAAATAAAACAAAAATGGCTGCCACTTGTTTTGTTGAGTTGAAACTGGTGCAGTGCATGTACTTTTACTTCTGTCTGATGAGAACAAGTCCCTGTGCATTAATAACTGTAACTTCCAGGATGGTGCAAGTGTGCCACAATACAAGCCCAAGTGAAAATGCTAATTTGGCTTACCAGTATAATTCTTCATGCACTTAATTATCCGGAAAATGTTGCCCAATTATAGAACATGCCTGGTTTAAAATTTAACAAGCCTGGGAGTTAACTGACAATCATCATTAATTGGTGCATTTTCAATGGTGATTCTCCCATTAATCAGAGTTCACTTATCAACCAATCAGCATGATCCTCTTGTGCAATACCAATTTTGGTTTTTCTTTGAATTGATACCCTTCTGAATTATCCTGAACAGTGCAGGATGAAAAGCTTCAATAGAATGTATTTTATTTCAGCAATACCCAAGTGTTCTGCAACCAATCATTCGACATAGTTGATGATAATGAACGAATTTGGTGTACTAATTTCAAATCTACTGGCCAATAACTCCTTAACACAACCAAAGTTTTCAGTCCAAGTTTATACTTCACAGCATATTCTCAGCAAATATGCTGGCTTGAATTTTACACCCCTCCCAAATGCCTATCAGCATTTCAAAATCCTTTTCCTTCCCTTGCATGGTGAATCTTCCAGTATCATTTTAAACAAATTCCTCCTCACTTAATTAACTTTCAGCAGCAAGCCACCAATTGGTGATTCTTGGTCTTCAACTAACCACAACAAGCTCTGTGCCTTACAATAGGGATTCCATCTTAGCTGCACTGTTTGATGATTAACCTAAAAGTAAATCTTTGCATTTGCCTGACACAGCATTACCTGTTTTTGGTCTGACTGTCCCTGAGAATCTGTCGGCCTGAGAGTAGCAAGAAAATCTCCCTTCTCTTTTGTGTTCACATATGAAAGCTTGCACCTGACTATCAATGGGGCTTGACCTGAACTAGGTCATATGGGCCTGTCACCAGGACAAGTTAATTTACAAGTTAACTCCAAACTCAATACCAAGACATTCTGTTTAATCTTGGATTCTAAAAGCTTAATACACAGCCGTTTCATGAGGTCTGGCATTCTTAATGTATTTGTAATTTTAGAATCCATTCAAATCCAATCAAAAAATTAGTAGCATATACTTGCAATCCACTGGTTTCACTAAAGATACTTGTATCATGTTAGAGTGGCATCAGTGACCAACTGGTGTTTCAGCTGCAATATACAATCTAATAAAATGATTAAATCCACACAACTAATGACACACAAGCCCATCTTTTCAAAAGCCTAGAAAGCAAAGGTATGAGGTATGGAAAATGAATATTTCTTTATTCTGGTCGTCCAGTTGGTAACATTAAAAGTTGAAGACTGAAACTCAGTGATTACAGGTCTCTACTTAAGTTCTGGATTCCTGGAGACATGCTATCAAAGTAAAAGTGCCTTCATTTAAAACGGATGATTGTATCTTTTTGAGTTAGAGGATAGTGGAGCTATTTTTCAAGTCCTGACATTTAAATACTGACTGGTACAGTATTGCTCCAAAACATTAAGTCCATAGCAAACTGGCCACTTTGGCACAATGCTATGCCAACATAAATATCTCAATTTTACTGAAGGCAGAAAACTCTGGACACAATGACAAATAGTACAACATCAAATAGGGTAGAAAATAAAGTAGAGCAGAATTTTCCCCATTCTTGATTGACATGAGCAATAGTGAGAGAGTTGGGAAAATATGGCAAGAATGAAAAAAAGAGTATAAAATGAGAGTAAAAAGAAGTCTGATTTTCCACATAAGCTTTCAACAGCTAGATGAGAATCTCACAAGTGAGCATGCATTACTACCTCATTGACAGCTAATCTCCTCACTTTATGCAATTTGCTATTTTCCCAGACAGTGGAGAGCAACTGGACGGCTCCAATTCATGATACAAAACTCAGAGTGGCTACCTGGTGGTTGCAGCTCACTGTCATCTTCTCCAGGCAATTGCCTTGGTGAGCATTCCCCAATATCTGAAAACACATTCTATGGGCTGGGACTGCACACACCCCCATCCACAGAGGTTGGCATCAACAAAGCACAATACTCAACACATCATAGCACATCTCAGACTCACTTATAATACAGCTCACCATTTCAGTATGGCACTTTGGAGCTCACTGACACCTCACGCTACAATGCAGCTGCCAAATCACTTTGTGCACAGGGACACACATCCATCTCATACATCAGAACAAGTTTTATCTTGGGAGCTTAGCTTGGGGTCCTAGTGCTCACTCACATTGCACTTCTGGATGATCACAGCATCACTGCTTTTGCTTTCAATGCAGACACAATATGGGCTGTCTATATGGGGGAGATAGAATGCAGATGGGTGACTGCTTTGCAGAGCCCCTACATCTGTCTGCAAAAATAATCTGGAGTTTTGAATTAGGCGAAAGTGAGGACTGCAGATGCTGGAGATCAGTGTCTAGATTAGAGTGGTGTTGGAAAAGCAGTCAGTCAGGCAGCATCCGAGGAGCAGGAATATCGACGTTTCGGGCAAAAGCCCTTCATTAGGAATGAGGCAGGGAGCCTCTGGGATGGAGAGATAAATGGGAGGGGGATAGGCCTGGAGAGAAGGTAGTCAAGAGTACAATAGGTGGTTGGAGGTGGAGTTGAAGGTGATAGATCGGAGAGGAGGGTGGAGGGGATAGGTGGGAAGGAAGATTGGCAGGTAGGACAGGTCATGAGGATGGTGCTGAGCTGTCAGGTTGGACCTAGGGTAAGGTGGGGGAAGAGGAAATGATGAAACTGGTGAAGTCCACATTGATGCCCTGGGGTTGAAATGTTCTGAGGCGGAAGATGAGGTGTTCATCCTGCTCTTCAGATGCTGCCTGATCTGCTGTGCTTTTCCAGCACCACTCTAATCTAGACTTTGGAGTTTTGAATTGCCTGTCACTTCAACACCTCACCATGTTTCCATCTCAGGTTTCTTGCAGTCCTCCAGTGATGTTCAGCAGATCTCACTTTCTGCTTCATACCCTGCAGCCTTCAGGACTCAATATCGAGTTCGATAATTTTTAAAACCTGAATACCTTTATCGATGTCTTTCATTCATCCCCCATACCTCAGACCCAGTCATGACACAGAACATAGAACATAACAGCGCAGTACAGGCCCTTTAGTCCTCAATGTTGTGCCAACCTGTGAACCAATCTGAAGCCCATCTAACCTACACTATTCCGTTCTCGTCCATATGCCTATCGAGTGACCATTTAAATGCTGGGCTGCTTTCAGCACAGCCAACCGATTTTCACCTACTTATGGTCCCCCTTAGCATCTTTTCTTTCTCTCTGGGCTCTGTCTCCATCTATCCACTTGTTTTCACACACACACACACACAAAATGCATACACGCATACCCCGTATTCAGCATATATACCACCTTTTCCTTGCAGCTATCGGTTCTAAAGATGGGTCACTGGACTCAAAACTCCACTTTCTCTCGACAGACTTTGCCAAACCTGCTGAATTTCTCCAGCAATTTCTGTTTTTGTTTCAGATTTCCAGCATCTGCAGTTCATTTTTGTAATAAAAACCTTGTCATGTTACATAATGACATGCTACATAAATGCAACACCTACTGCATCTGCCAATAGCTAATGCAGTAAACACTGAATGTGCTTCAACCTGATGGCCATGGCTCAAATAAAAAGGGCAATACTCCTTAATCTAGTTGACAGAAGTTCAGCTGGGTATAGCAGGACACAGTTAGATCTCAGTCCAGGAGCTTGGACATAGTCAGTTGAACGATCAGGGTCAAAGCTTCTACCTTATTCAGTCCAATATGTGGGCTGCACTCACTCCTTCAGATGGAGTCTAACTAGTCCAGTCAGTGCAGAGATTAGCTTTAAATCAGTTTTAAAGCTGAAAAAAAAAACCGTCGCGATCATCAATAAGATCGTTCCAAGACAATCAGGGAATGGGCCAAACACAGTCTTGAGAGTCAAGGGAGGATAAGAGGGTGTTACTGATGGGAAGGGGGATTTGGGATAATTGTGTGAATTTTAGAACATAGAAATATGGGACTATTACAAAATGGAGAGTCTACATCTGAACCAGACTGGAACCAATGTCCTTGGGGGAGTTTTTGCTACTGCTGTTGGGGAGGTTTTAAACTAATGTGGCAGGGGTCTGGGAACCAGAAGAGAAAACAAGTCGGCAGCGAGGTGGGAACTGGAGACTGTAAGAATCATGAAGATAGCATTAATAAAGGAAAGAGTAGGCAGAGAGCAGATGAGCGCAAAAGAACTGGTGGCCTGAAATGCATCTACTTTAATGCAAGGAGTATAGTGTGTAAGGCAGATTAACTTAGGGCTTGGATTGATGCCTGGGAGTATGATGTTATTGCAATCAAAGAGACTTGGTTGAAGGAAGGGCACGATGATTGGCAACTAAATGTTATAGGATATAGACGCTTCAGACAGGACAGGGTGGGAAGTAAAAGAGGGGGTGGAGTTGCATTACTGGTCAGGGAAGATATCACAGCTGTGCTAAAGGAGAACACTATGGAGGTCTTGGGTAGTGAGGCATTATGGGTGGAGCTGAGAAATAAATAGGTGCAGTTACATTGTTGGGGCTGTATTACAGGCCTCCCAACAGTGAGCATGAGGTAGAAGAACAAATAAGTAAACAGATTATGGAAAGATGTAGAGGCAATAGAGTAGTGGTGATGGGAAATTTTAATTTTCCCAACATTGACTGGGATACACTTAGTGTCAGAGGTCTGGATGGGGTAGAATTTGTAAGAAGCATCCAGGAGAGCTTTCTAGAGCAGTATGTCAATAGTCCGACGAGGGAAGGGGCCATACTGGACCTGGTACTGGTGAATGAGCCAGGACAGGTGATAGAAGTTGCGGTGGGGGATTTCTTTGGAAACAGTGACCACGATTTTTTAAGTTTTAGAATACTCGTAGATAGAGAAGAGAGTGGTCCTAAGAGAAGAGTACTAAACTGGGCCAAGGCTAATTACATCAAAATTAGGCAGGAGCTTGGAAATGTGGATTGGACACAGCTATTTGAAGGGAAGTCCACATTTAAGATGTGGGAGGCTTTCAAAGATAGGTTAAAGATAGTGCAGGATAGACATGTCCCGCTGAAGGCAAAGGATAGGAAGGGCAAGATTCATGAACCGTGGGTGACAGGAGAAATTGTATGACTAGCCAAGAGGAAAACGGAAGCGTACATAAGGTCTAGGCAGCTAAGAACAGAGCGGGCCCTGGAGAAATATCGGAAGAGTAGGACAAATCTTAAACGAGGAATCAAGTGGACTAAAAGGGGTCATGAATCCCAAAGCATTTTATTTTTATATATGAAGCAAGCAGGTAACTAGAGAAAGGATCAGTCCACTAAAGGATAATGAAGGAAGGCTGTGTGTCGAACCTGAGAGAATGGGTGAGATTCTGAATGATTACTTTGCATCAGTATTCACTGAGGAGAGGAACATGATGAATCTTGAGATTAGAGATAGAAGTTTGATTAGTTTAGATCACGTTGATGTAAGTAGGGAAGATGTATTGGGTAGGCTAGAAGTTATTAAAGTGGACAAATCCCCAGGACCAGATGGGATCTATCCCAAGTTGCTGAGGGAGGCGAGAGAGGAAATAGCTGGGGTTCTGACAGATGTCTTTGTGGCATCCTTAAATACAGGTGAGGTGCCGGAAGACTGGAAGGTTGCTCATGTTGTCCCCCTGTACAAGAAGGGTAGTAGAATATACCGGGTAACTACAGACCAGTGAGCCTGACATCGGTGATGGGAAAGTTGCTGGAGAGGGTACTGAGGGATTTGGATCTATTTATATTTAGAAAAGAATGGGCTTATCAGTGATAGGCAACATGGTTTTGTGCGGGGGAGATCGTGCCTTGCCAACTTAACAGAGTTCTTTGAGGAAGTGACCAAGTTGATAGATGAAGGAAGGGCTGTTGATGTCATATACAAGGACTTTAGTAAGGAGAAAGTGAAGTCACATTGTGTACAGGGTGTTCTAGCAAGATGGATAAAGAACTGGTTGAGCAACAGGAAACAGAGAGTAGCAGTTGAAGAGAGTTTTTCGAAATAGAGAAAGGTGACCAGTGGTGTTCCACAGGGGTCAGTGTTGGGGCCACTGTTGTTTGTAATACACATAAATGAACAGGAAGAGGGCACTGTTTGTATGATCAGCAAGTTTGCAGATGACACGAAGATTGGTGGAGTAGCAGAAAGCATAAGGGACTGTCAGACAATACAGGAGGATATAGATAGACTGGAGAGTTGGGCGGAAAAGTGGCAGATGGATTTCAATCCAGACAAATGTGAGGTGATGCATTTAGGCAAGACTAATTCTAGAGAGAATTATACAATGAACAGAAGAACCTTGGGAAAAGTTGATGGGCAGAGAGATCTGGGAGTGCAGGTCCATTGTCCCCTGAAGGTTGCTGCACAGGTGGATAGAGTGGTCAAGAAGACATATAGTATGCTTGGCAAATTGGATGGGGTATTGAGTATAAGAGCAGGCAAGTCATGTTAAAATTGTACAAGACATTGGTTCGGCCACATTTAGAAAACTATGTACAGTTCTGGTCACCACATTACCAAAAGGACGCTTTGGAGAGGGTGCAGAGAAGGTTTACGAGGACGTTGCCTGGCTATGAAGAGATGCTAGCTATGAAGAGAGGTTGAGTAGGTTGGGTTTATTTTCATTAGAAAAAAGGAGATTGAGGGTGGACCTGATTGAGGTTTACAAAATCATGAAAAGTATAGACAGGGCGGATAGAGACAAGCTTTTCCCAGGGTGAAGGATTCAAAAATGAGAGGTCACGCTTTCAACATGAGAGGTAGAAAGTTTAAGTGGGATACACGCGCAAGTATTTCACACAGAGGGTGGTGGGCGTTTGGAACGCGTTGCCAGCAGAGGTGGTAGAGGTAGGCATGGTAGATTCATTTAAGATGTGTCTAGACAGATGTATGAGTAGGTGGGGAGCAGAGGGATACAGATGCTTAGGAATTGACCGACAAGTTTAGACAGTATATTTGGATCGACTCAAGCTTGGAGGGCCTGGGCTGTAAATTTTCTTTGTTCTTTGTTCTTTGTTCTGGAATATTACAACGGAGTACAGACCCTTCAATCCTCGATGTTGCACCAACATGTGGAATCAATCCGAAGTCCATCTATCCGACACTATTTCATTTTCATCCATATGTTTATTCAATGACCATTTAAATGCCCTTAAGTTTGGCAAGTCTACCACTGTTGCAGGCAGTGTGTTCCATGCCCCTACTAATCTCTGAGTAAAGAAACTACCTCTGACATCTGTCCTATATCTTTTGGATGTAGTATGTGGGCTACAGTGGGGCAATAACTAAAGAGGGGTAACACTACATGTAAAGGTGGGAGTCAAGAGAGCAAAAGAGGGAGGGGTGTCATTGACAGTGGCCTGGCTTTAATTACAGTATATAATGATGTTTGATATAGCTAAACTGTAGACCTGGGGCTTGGGAGATGAAGGGTTAAATAAAAGAATTGAATGGAACCATGTGGAGGCTCAAACCTGATGGTGTTCACAGGGCTAACAAGGCAGAGAGGAAATTAAAAGTGTGAGGGCAGTCCCCTAGATTAGAATGCTGAAGCTGCATCTCATTCTCAGGAGTGCTCACTATGTTGCATTCATCCACGTCCAAATTACGAATGATCAATGAAAATTAAAAATGGCTACCAACACACCAAGAATTGAAAGAGTCATTTCTTTTCATCTGAGGTAGTGGACTCTACTTGTGAGAAATTTGAGGCCTCTAAAGAGGCATTAATCAGGCACTTGTACGGTACAGGTTAAAGGCATCTTTAATCACAAAGTTCTGCATTTGTACCTCAAGCAGTGATCAAGTATTTTGATGACACATTCTAAGGACAAGCAATCTTGACCGTGACATTGATCACCACAAATTAATCCTACTCATCTCAGCAAAGCAGATGTAATTACAAATGACCATAAAGTGTCATCTGTGATCCACAATTCACAAATTCATTCCAAGATCTCATAGCTGCACAATAGCCTAGGTCTGCTTTCCTCACACATGAACCGTAAGTATCTCAAAACACAAATATTATGCAATGGTGCTATTCTTAAATTATGTGGTTAGTGCTGGTGAGGGAAAATCTGGGGAGAAAAGAATTGATCTGACCATACTTACAATCTCTTACTGTATCTTTTTGACAGGGCTTATGCAAAATGCATCTGAGTATAGTCTATTATGTTAAAGGTCCATGTAGAGATACTCTGTTGTCATCCTTATCCCAATGTATGGAGGACTATATCAACTTATCATTTACATAAGTTGCAACTGTTGACTGATCATTTTACTGATGACCTATTTTTTTCCTAATGTTGTCCACATAAGCTCACTGGAACCATCACCAATGAATCAAGTCCAACAACTATTATCACCTTTGTAACGATAGAACAATGAAGGGCCACATAAATTAATAAGAATGCATGCATGTGGAAGCCCAGAATCTGCAGTCAGTTCCAGTGAATGTAGAACAGTTGCAATGCAAAGTTTCCAACAGGAAGTCCCCTCAGGAAGCTGGAAGAGTGCAGGAAGCTCACAGTTTTTTGTCTTTAATGGAATGACTTCCAGATGAGCAAAGTGCAGTGCCCTCATCAGATGATGTTCCAGGACACAGCCACACAACCTTGTCATCTCCTGAGCATTCCAGGTGCAGAGCACTACAGACTGTGCATACTTCATTGAGCATGCTATATCATAATGCAAACATCTTCATTTATGTGAAAAGGTTCAATTCTTTCAATGTCCAACTCATCTGTGATCACTGTGAACACATCATTGAAATCAGCGCCAGGTATCCTTGAAGTTTACATGATGATTTTGTCCTTGATAACTTTCAGATTCTTGTTTTATTTCAAGGACTGTATGCTTTGCAAGGATGACTGGTGAGCCATAGAGTCATAGAGATGTATAGCATGGAAACAGACCCTTCGGTCCAACTCGTCCATGCCGACCAGATATCCCAATCCAATCTAGTCTCACATGCCAGCGCCCAGCCCATATCCCTCCAAACCCTTCCTATTCATATAGCCACCCAGATGCCTTTTAAATGTTGCAATTGTACTAGCTTCCACCACTTCCTCTGGCAGCTCATTCCATACACGCACCACCCTCTGTGTGAAAAAGTTATCTCTTAGGTCTCTTTTATATCTTTTCCCTCACAGCCTAAACCTATGCCTCTAGTTCTGGACTCTACCATACCATACTTTGTCTCTTTATCCTATCCATGCCCCTCATGATTTTATTAACCTCTATAAGGTCACCCCTCAGCCTCCGACACTCAAGGGAAAACAGCCCTAGCCTATTCAACCTCTCCCTACAGCTCAAATCCTCCAACCCTGGCAACATACTTGTAAATCTTTTCTGAATCCTTTCAAGTTTCACAACATCATTCCGATAGGAAGGAGACCAGAATTATAAGCAATATTCCAAAAGTGGTCTAACCAATATCCTGTACAGCCATAACGTGACCTCCCAACTCCTGTACTCCATACTCTGGCCAATGAAGGAAAGCATACCAAGCGCCTTCTTCACTATCCTACCTAACTGCGACTCCACTTTCTTATATGGGTTTAAAACATACTGGAAATTAATGAAAATTATATTAAATAACCTGAAATTTAGTTTCCATGAGAGATAAGAGACAAGGGCAGTCCTCTCCACATATGGCTATTGACATTGTAAAACAAACCCCTCACTGAGCAAAGATACAATGCAACATATTTTTCCACTGAGGCATTGTGGAACAGACAATAGCCCTGCTGAAGATGAGGTTTCCATGCTTTTATATGTCTGAGGATTCCTTGCAGTATTCATCAAAGTGCACCACATAATTCTTGCATGGAGTGCTCTGGACAACTGGAGCGCACATTCTTCCAATCAAGAAGATGAGGATGTTGATCAGGAAGAACGTCATCTTCATCATATGGAGTGTAGAAGCGTTGGGCATAGCAATGCAGACAGGACTTATTTGATGCCCAATTACACTGGAACTGAGTTGAATGAAAGTATTATTCATTGACTGTAAATGTGTTAATGCTGGAAAGGCAAGATGTTGTGGCTTAGTCCCAAATGTAAGTAAAGCATTTTTGATTTATTCTCTTTTTTAACTTCTTTTTGCAAAGCATGAAAAGCAAGCCGTAACAACTGTTTTAAGGCTTTACATCATCTGATTCTCGCAAGTTTTAACATGCAAGATGTTATGCTACAATGAATATTGGAGAAAAAATATCAACTCCCCTACCCTCCACCCCCCACCCGACCCAAAAAACCCTGATAGGGTTCTGACATCAGGGTTATGCTAAGGTAGGATAGCCTCCCTAGCTTCATTTTTGTAGCTGTGGCTATAAAAAGTCAATCAGACAGTTGATGATGCACAGTGAAAATGTATTTACAAATGTGAAATTCTATTTATATCGAGATGTTGACTATGTCACCTGCATGCCCTCATATAGTTTTCTTTTCCCTTTCAGTACTTACAAAACGTGGTGTCTGCAGCTGGGATGGAGGGACCAGATGATCCCAGAGGCATTTGTGACTAGGGGGTCCAGACATGCTAAGATTGTCCTGCCCAGACATAGGTTTACCAAACTCAAATTAAAATTGTACAGTGTTTAGAATCAGAGGCAGATTGGAAGTAGTGTAGTTGGGAACTTCTTGAGTGTCATGAGAGGAGATTGGGGTGGGAAAGGTAATTTTGTATGCATTTTTCCATACTGTGTGCATCCACCCTATCTCTTTGTAATGAAGGGGCAGTTGGATTAAGGTCCTCATCTCCTTGTCTCTTTGCCATTGGTGCTGATCACCCATGGCCACAGAGATAGAGTGCAGATCTGTGTGCACTTCCAATAATCACTGACATTCGATTGGATTTCGCTCTCACCACAGGGTCCTCTTCTACCTGGGGTTGAGCAGGTGCCTGGTTTCCAGCAGTTCTCTGAGTGGCAATGAACTGGGACATTTCTTCCTCAACCAGCTGAGGAGATTTGCCAGTGATGTACACACCAACATGTGTTCCCAATTCTAATGCATAGACGTGTTATAGTTCAGGTCATGGAGAAGGCCGGTACATCCTCTGAGGGATCTGAACATTCTACTTCAGAGGTGGAGGTTGGAATGCTTGTTCCTGCAGAAGACAAGAGGGAATGAGTTGCTCTATAGAAGTAGAAGCTTCTATTTCTATATTAAGAACATATTAATACTACATTCACAAAGGTGATAGAGGGCACAATGAGTCATACTTAGTTGCTGGGGATATGGATGTATCAGCAACAACACATAACACCGCATGAGCATTCTTTATCTTCTTCCAATGTAACATCTCTTCTCAAAACATGTGAACTGAACATTTTAGTCACCCCAAAACCTGCCTGGGCTCCCTCTGCCCCTACTATGAACCATTTTCTCTTGGAATGCGAGAGAATTGAGTGGGGCAAAAGTAGCTGGCGCAACTGACAGTTTTGGTACAGGTAAAGATGGTGAGGTGTCCCATGTGAGTAAGTCAGACATTAAAGAGCAAGAAGGATTAGTAATTTGAGGTAAGTGACGGAGTCGCTGCATGTAATAGTGAGAGTGGGGGAACCACCTGCCTTGGTGGAAGGTAGATGCAGTAACAGAGTTAGTGTTAGTTGTCAGGTAACAGAAAGAATATGATGACAGTTAATCTATCCGAAGAGTATTAACCTTTGTTTTGCACCACTGGCAATTCTCCCACCACTGAAGCATCATGGTCTAGGTGGCACCTTCAGAGCAGGCTGGCAGAGTCTAATGTAGTGGTTTCATCTGGCAATCTTGAGGAAAAAGATGGCTGTACATGAACTATAATGATAATTTTCCTCTGCTAGATATCTCCTGTTGAATTCTTCACATAATGGAACTGTGATAGGCAATTCCTAACTTGCAGTGTTTGAACTGGTGCTTAGCCAGGCTTTAAATGTGGCACCAGTGGCACAAAGTCCAAGCAACGCTGAAAATGTCCACTGTTGCTGAGTGCAAGGTAATGTAGAAACGACACTGTGGAGGGATACTGCATACTTAACAAGGTGAGCACTACAAAATTGCATGAGAAAACCTGCTGGAGTTCATGGAGAAAAACCCTTCATGAAACTCCCCAGGATGGACATTTAGCCAAATTTTTGGCAACATTCAGCATTTAGCACTTAGAATGTCAATGCAGTGTAACTATACAAGGTCCAAGTGATGGATAAGAAGTTAGAGACATTTTTTTTGAAAATTAATTGACAACTCAGCAGAGTTTCAGGTGGAAGTTTGGGCTTCAATATCACATTGTGTGCTCTATTTTGTCACTGGTGAATTCTCACCCAAGTGTCAGCCAGATTTGTGTGCTTGACTTATAGTGAGAAAAAGGATTCTGGCACAGGCTGGCAAAGCAGGTAAATCTGATTTTCCACTCCAGTGTTTGGCATGTACTGTGGTGGTCAATCCTGGAGGGTTTTTATTTAAGAATAAATTCTCAGGTCAGTTGTCATGGATGGAAGCATTCTGGCCTACAAGCAATCCTATAAAATGCACTTTGCTTCCCCTCTGGTTGGCCTTCCCTCCTTCAGCTGCTAATCTTCTGAAGGACTGGGAAAGCCAATCAATCACTGTAAAACTTAAACAAGAAATTAAATTAGAGGCTGACCATTTCAATAAAATAGTGAAACTGCCAACCTATTTCTACTAAATTCGGAAATATGAACATTGATATCAGATGATTTCTGAAATTCTGATGTCTGCCTCAATTTCATGCATTGTGTTTAAAACAAATGATTTTTTCGTATAACATACTTAGTTTTATAAAATAACCACCATCTATACAAACACAGTACTTCACATTTCTGACTAACAGATTAAACCAATGGGTGTAGGTTTGCTCACTAGGCTGGAAGGTTCATTTTCAGACATTTCGACACCATACTAGGCAACGTCTTCAGTGACCCTCCGGACAAAGCATTGCTGATGATTCCTGCTTTCTATTTATATGTTTGGGTTTTTTTGGGTTGGTGATGTCATTTCCTGTGGTGATGTCATTTCATATGATGATGTCATTTCCTGTTCTTTTTCTCAAGGGGTGGTAAATTGGGTCTAAGTCAATGTGTTTGTTGATTGAGTTCTGGTTGGAATCCAATACTTCTAGGAATTCTCATGCGTGTCTCTGTTGGCTTGTCCTAGGATGGATGTGTTGTCCCAGTTGAAGTGGTGTCCTTCCTCATCTGTAAGAATATTAGTGAGAGAGGGTCATGTCGTTTTGTGGCTAGTTGATGTTCATGTATCCTGGTGGCTAGTTTCCTGCCTGTTTGTCCAATCTAGTGTTTGTTACATTCCTTACATGGTATCTACAAAATACCACAATTTACCACATCCTGAGAAAAAGAACAGGAAATGACATCACCACAGGAAATAACATCACCAATCCAAAGAAACCCAAACATATAAATAGAAAACAGGAATCATCAGCAATGCTTCATCTGGAGGCTCACTGAAGATGTATGGTGATGAAACATCTGAAAATAAACCTTCCAGCTCAGCAAGCAAATCTAAATCCAGAAACTCGCTAATTTTAAACCAATTCATATTAATTACTTTTTCAAGATGTTTCATTGCTATTATATCTGTATATATGGCAGCCATCTTGAGTGCATTATAATTCCGCAAAAAGCAATGAATGAAATGTGCTATTAATCAGATTTTTTTATTGCATTAGTTTAAAAAAGGTAATTCTATTTGTTGATTCTTGTGGTGCAGTGATAATGTCTCTACCTGTGGACCTGGATTCATGTCCCACCTGCTCCAGGAATCAATAACTCAAAAACAAGATAACGAGAGTCCAGAGATAGTATGTTCCTGTTAGGATGAAAGGCAAGGCTAGTAGGTGTAGGGAAAGCTGCTTGGGTTTTTTGAAGAAGTAACAAAAAGGATTGATGAGGGCAGAGCACTCATCACCATATAGGTCACATAGGATGGACTTAATGAGGTATTCAATAGGGTTCCTCATGATAGACATATTAGCAAGGTAAGATCATATGGAATACGGGGTGAACTAGCCATTTTGATACAGAACTGGCACCAAGACAGCAGTTGGCAATGGAGGGTTGCCTTTCAGACCGGAAGCCTGTGACTAGTGGTGTGCCACAAGGATCAGTACTGGATCCACTGCTGTTCATAATTTATGTAAATGATGTGGGTGTAAACATCAGAGGTATAGTTAGTAAGTTTGGAGATGTCACCAAAATTGGAGGTATAGTGGACAGTGAAGAAGGCTACCTCAGAGTATAACAGGATCTTGATCAGATGGGCGAATGGGCCAAGGAGTGGCACATGGAGTTTAATTTAGATAAATGTGAGGTGCTGCATTTGGAAAAGGGCAGGACTTATACACTTAATGATAAGGTTCTGGGGAGTGTTGCTGAATAAAGATACTTTGGAGTGCAGGTTCATAATTCCTTGAAAATGGAGTCACAGGCAGATAGGATAGCAAAGAAAACATTTGGTATGCTCTCCTTTGTTGGTCAGAGCATTGAGTATAGGAGTTGGGAGGTCATGTTGCAGCTGTTCAGGACATTGGTTGGGCCACTTTTGAAATATTATGTGCAATTTTGATTTCCCTCCTATAGAAAGGAAGGTGTGAAACTTGAAAAGGTTCAGAAAAGCTTTGCCTGTTGCTAGGGTTGGAGGTGTGAGCTATAGGAGGAGGCTGAGTAGGCTGGAGCTATTTTCCCTGGAGTTTCAGAGGCTAAGGTGTGACCTTAGAGAGGTTTATAAATTCATGAGGGGCATAGATAGGGTAAATAGACAAGGTCTTTTCCCTGGGTTGGGGGAGTCCAGAACCAGAGAGCATAGGTTTAGGGTGAGAAGAGAACATTTTAAAAGGGACCTAAGGACAACTTTTTCACACAGCGAGTGGTGCGTGTATGGAATGAGCTGCTAGAGGAGGAGGTGGAGGCTGGTACAATTGCAATATTAAAAAGGGTATATGAATAGGAAGGGTTTAGAGGGATATGGGCCAATGGCAAATGGGACTACATTAGTTTAGGATATCTAGTTGGTGTGACAAGTTGGACCGTAGGGTCTGTTTCTGTGCTGTACATCTCTGTGACTCTAATATCATCTTTTTGGAAGTACTTGTGGTGCAGTGGTAGTGTTGCTACCTCTGAGGCAGGAAGCCAGGGTTGAAGTGCCACCTGCTCCAGAGTCTGTGTAATAACATGTCTGAGTAAATGGATTTAAAATATCTACAATCTTAAAATCAGAACTTGATCCCCTTCAAATTTTCAAATTAATAAAACTGGAAGGCTATTCGGGATATGGGACAGCCTTCTGCTTTTGTGGATGAGTCTTATGGTATCTTTAAAACATAATTTAACTGCCAGATATGATATCAGTTTAATATCTCATATGAAGGGCAACATCTTTTGAACTGCACAAGTGCATCAGATCAAATAAAACAATAATGGTAGGAAAAATAGAAGAGTTCTTACTAAAAAAGATGATCAGAAGAACACCCAGGAGCAAGGAATAAAATAATGAATAGTAGCCTGTGTTTCAAAAGGGACAAGCAGACTAAACCAATCTTTTTGCAATTTTTTGAGGAGGTAATGGAGAGAATAAAAAGTTGTAATGAAGTATTATTTGGCTTTTCTGGAGCCCTTTAATTAGTGCCACTTAACAGACACAACAGTAAGGTCAGGCTGAAGCTGAAGGATAATTATTCAAAATGGCAGAAAGTGGGAAGTGGTGTCTCAATGAGATGGTAGTGGGGCACTGCTGGTTACACTTTACATTAACAATTTGAAGTTTGGAATTAAAAATGCAAATTCCCAATTTGCTAATGGGGAGGAGGGTTGAGTTTGATATCTATACTGAGGAGGACAGCAGCAAAATATAGAAAGACCCAGATCTACAAATAATTGGCAAATGAAGTTGCATGCAGATAAATCTGAGGTAGGAAGAATTGGGAGATCACATTACTTGGAAAGTGCAGGTCTAGATGAAGTAGAAGAGCAAGGGAGCTCAGAGTACACTTCCACCATCCCTAAAAGCTGTACCACAGGTTAGGAAGGCAATTTGTTTTTATTTGAAAAGCAAGTCAACTATTGTAGTTTACTTCTACAGATATAGAACTGAAAATTAAAGTTATATGAAACCTGTATTGAACCTTAGGCCTCATTTGAAATACAGCATGCAGTTCTGGTCACCATATTCTGGAAGGATATAAATGGAGAGCATGCAGAAAAGATTTAGATGAATGAGCTTACATATAATGAATGGATTGGCAGGCTGAGTGTTCTAAAAAAATGGCTAAGGAGTCACTAGTAGAAATATTTAAAATTATGAATGATTTTGATAGAGTGAATACAAAAAAAATGTTTCCTCTCATGGAGAAGAGCAGACTTCTCGAGGCCATAAATAAGATAGTCACCAACAAATCCAATAGAGGAAATCAAATTAAGTTTTTTTTTCCCCAAAGGATGATAAGCTTGTTGAACCCATTATCAAAGGAATGGCTGAAGTAAATGTATTTAGGAGAAAGCTAGACAAACATTTGAGGGAGAAGGGAGTAGATGATGAAAATTGTAGATTTAGGTAAGGAAAGATGGAAGGAGGCTTAAGTGGAGCCTGAGTAGTAGTAGGCATGGAATAGTAAGCCATTTGCCTTATTTCTGTGCTATATATTTGATCATAGGTCCAATAGTGATTGCAAAAACTCATTATAAAGCTAGAAAGTATTAGCGATATAATTGTGATGTCAAAAATATGCACTGAGAAAACAAAAATTATTTAATGCTAAAATCATAGATTTAAGAACAGGAATATTCATAGTTGCCATAGCTCTTTCAAATTAGATTTTTGTAGTTTAAAATGAAAATAATGAAAAACAAAAGAAAACAATTTATTTCAAAAGTTTATTATTTCACATTAGTTTTCTTTTGGATATCTTTTAAGAAAATATGAGTTGACATAATTAACTTGTAACTCAATTAGTTATTTGAGCTTAACTTCCTTCACTATTTTTATACACTTTTATAATAGTAGATTGTTGTAGTAGTAGTAACTTGATATATGTTCCTTGGGAAAGATGGAGGCACTTGTTATTAACTACTGCCAGGCCTAATCCACCACAATAAGACTAAGCAGTGCAGCATGAGAATATGAACGCATGTGAAATAATTTCATGTCAATGTGACTGACCCTCCAGCCTTGAAATCCATGACAGATCATGTGTGCTGGTAAAGGAGAATCTGACACTCTATAACACTATTCTTAGAAAAATGTGGCTGAAACCAAGTTCTCTTGATGTGATGTAGCTAAGAGAAACCATGAGGGACAGGGAATTTCGCACAATGGTGCAGGAAGTTGCTTCATTGCTGGAAGCTGAAGGGAATCATAAATTGCTGGAAAGGACCTACTTGGCACTGAGGACAGAGCTCTTTTCATGATTACTAATGTGAACTTAAAAGCTACAACTAAATCTGAAGAAACTGTTTCTTTTTGACCATTGGGGAGGGGGCAGAGCACATTTCAATTTGGAAAAAAAGTAATCCTTTCTCTTGTTTACAGACCAAAGTCAAAATGAATTAATGTTCAAATCATTTACAAGCAGTCATTTCAATTTTTGTATTGTGAAAATTCTGGGAAATTAGGTGACTTGTTGTTTTGAATGTTACAAAGCTCATTAAATATTAGCCTTTCCTATTCATAGATAAGTCATATTGCATCATCAACCCTGTATTAGTCAGCTTTGTGACAGGCTTGTTGTATTCAACAACAAGATGTTATGTTACTGATATTAGACATGGTGCTTTTCAATAGTCTGTAAACATGAGTGTTACTTGTAAATCATAAAAGTGGAGCAATGTACAGACTTCAATCTAAAAATTTTAAGCAAACTGTAAATGAACACATAGGTCAGAGCATGTCTATAAAATGCTGTAAAGCATAGTCTGTGATAGCTTTCGACATGCAACTGACATTGCAATTTCTGCTACAATTTGGCATTTGAGTTAAGTGCTGGCACGTGTGTAATGTAAACAAAAATATTTAACTGTGTATATGTTCTGCATCAGAAATGTTCCAATATCTGATTTTGATATTAGTTTTCCAGATAGACTTCTATCTGTAATATTTGGATATTACAGATAGACCTTAACTACTTGAGCACAATCAAATCAGTTTGTCTTGTGTCTGTTGCCTAAAAAAATATAATGCTTTGTAATAAAAGTTGAATTTATTGTGAACAAAAAGAAGAGTATCCAGCAGCTAAACAATTAAATGTAAAATTTTGCACAACTTACAGTTTTCTTTGTATATGATTTTGAGGAGAGGATTTTTTAACTAGATGCTTCTTGAATCAAGTTTTTTTAAAAGCTATAGAAAATATGCCATGTGTACTATAAAAACATGGGAAATTATTAGTTCATATCCTATTCAGAGAATGATAAAAATCTTGAAAATAAAATCTAGTGATGAGTCTGTATCCTGTAGCTGTGTCTATGTTACACAGTGCACCATTGTTTTCTAATGACCATCACGCAAGCCTTTCCAAAGTGCAAACACTACCTCTTTCAGACTATGAATTCCTAATACTAGGTCCACTTTTCTTTTTTCAGGTTGGAACGGCTGGTAGACGTCCTGAGGAAAAAGATTGGAACAGGGAACATCAGGACGGTGACTTAATTGAGTAGCAGTGTCTGACAATGTAGTCACATCTGCTGACCAGGCCATTCTATTCATCATTCTACAAATAAAAAAGCCTGGTTTTAGCAAACAATTGTTGTAACCACCACACTGAAATAACATTCCAAAAATATCATCATCTAATTTTTTGGAGGCTGGAAACTTGATAATATTACATGTTGACTAAACTTGTGGGCATGCAGAAAGCATTCTGAAATGCACCAATTTTAACTAGGAATTTCTGAGATCTATACTAAAGCATAAAAAAATGAAACTATTTGTATTTCTTAAGATAATTTAAGTTTTTATGATCTTACCTCCCTTATATTCAATTTAAAATCATAGCATTTTCACTTGCTAGTTAGAAAATCTCTCACCTATAAGACAAAAGCAAAGTTGTGTTTGTAATTTTTAATGTTTTGATTGGAGCATTGTACTGTGATGTTGTTTGATGGCTCGAATGTTTTACCACGATCTGCATTGATAGTTCATTCATATTTAATATTTTGGTGTTTATTATAATCTATCAGTGGTATTGTTCAGAACCTTCATACTTTTAATTTGTTCAGAATTCATACCTTAATCACTGGAGTGAGATTTTTAAAATTGTGTAAATATACTAATGTTGAAAATTATTTTGACTTTTGTGGTGTTTGGGGAATGAGGGTGAATTATAAGCTTTTCAACACAGTTCGGTCTTCTGTGTCTATTTTAAGTGGGTTTTTTTAAACTGACATTGTGGAATGAATTGACAAGTGGAAAGTAGTACTGTGACATAATAATTCCACAAATAATAATTCCAGAAGATATGAACACTTAGTATCATTTCAGACACAAAGCTGGGGTTGGCAATTGCTGCTTTTGTAGCAATATCAAAATGTGTTAATGTTTAATTTGTGCCAAACAGCAGATTACCATGCATACAAAAATCTCCTATTTCTAAATGAGAATTTTAATACTTGCAAAAAACAATAAAATCTTGACTGCTATTCTGAGAAGTGTAAGGGAAGGTGTGCTGGCATATTCAAACGCATACAATGTCTTCAAATTTGTATTTGTGTCACCGATAAATCGGCCGACACTCTATGTATTCTAATTATGTGAAGACACGAACTTTTTAAATTGTCAGTACCTCGAATTACAATGCTAATAAAAAGATTAGAAAGAAAGCAAAAGAGAGAAATACCAAATGTGAAATGTTAAAAAGTGCAGAGATGTGTTTGTGTTTAATATGATTCCAATGCAGATTGGTTGCTACGACTCTAATCGAAAAGGGGTGGGTATATGCAGAAATATGGAATGATCCTTTTTCTGGAGATTTACTGACTCAGCTGGAGATGAGAAGGCGACTAAATGAACATTCACGCTTCCATGGGTTTAGTTCTTATCACTTGAGGTTACAGTATTTGTTATCTGAAAGATTTTAACTTTGCCTTTTGCTTCACAACGCAGTTAATGTTCCAATAGACGCAGAAGTGATTAAGGAAACGGCGCAGAGAATTATTCTGCTTAATTAACTCCACACACAAAAAAATCATGTAGATACGCTGCCGAATAAATGATTCAGCATTAATGTATGTTTGTCATAAGTACTGAGTCGGTAAATGAATCTTTAATCATGGGGCATTTATGGAGAAAATCTAACGCATAAATGCTGGATAATGCTTGAAAATGAAAATGGTTTTTTTGTCAGCTCAATGTCGAAACATGATGTCCGAATTTAAATCATTTCAGTTGATTTAGGAATTATTATTCGTCACTAATCAGACAGGTTTTTTTATTCACTGGAATTTTAGTTTAGAGTTTAATAAATGTCATTAAAATCTCTCGAGCAGAAAGATTTAGGAATGGGAAGGGAAGAAAGTTTCCGGTCGTCCTGTAACATTTCTGTGTTTTTCTCTTACACTTGGACGACAATGACTGCGCTATCTATAAAACAAAACTTTCCTCTTTGCATATGAATTAGTGTGTTCGAATATAGTAACATATCTACCTGACTACGATTTTAGTTACCCGCCCCGAACGTATTTTATCTCTGGGTTTTTACAAGGGATGAGGAGCAGGGGACGCGAGACAGAGAAGCAAAGACTGGAAGCTTTGATCGGTGTACTAGAAATAGACTGTCAAAAGTATACCGAAGGGGAGTGGGGTGAGGAAATCGCAATCAATGGTAGTTACGAGATTCTTAAGTGGAAATGTAGCGAATACCGCAAAAGCAGGGTAAAATTACGATAACGTTTGAGGAGACATTGCCTAAAATTGCTATGTATAAGACTGTGCGTACTGTTGAGGATACAGAATACGGCTAAAGAGTAAAAATTGTACAAAAGATGAACATAGATACCATGTATAGATTATATATGTGTGTATGAGAGAGTGTGAGAGAGTTTTATATATAATATGGCGGAATGGTTGTTATAACATGAATCATAGCTTGCACGAAATTTAATGGTAATTTATTGGAAAAAGTTTCTTTCGTCCAAGGACAGAAGTTAGTTGTGAGGTTAAATCAAATAGCATTCAACAAAATTCATTTCGGAAAATCCATTGATAAAATGGCACTTAATAACCCTTCAGAGAAATTTGAAGAAAGGTTTAAAGATAGGACCAGATATATCACGAACTGGTGTTTCTAGTCGGCGTTCTTTGAGCAGATAAATGTAAATTATCGCACTGAAATTTCATGTTTGGCATTTTTCTAGATATTCGTAATCTCCAAAATTTCCGTGGATTTTTCTTAAACGGTCGACAGGTAAAATTCGATTATAAAATTCGATTGTTTCAGCTAAGCATTTGGTGACTAGCCTATGATTGCTGAAGGAGCTGGACCACATTTATCAATGCGTCTGGACAGAAATCCAATGTGTTCAATAAAAGCTCAAAAATAAAAAAAAAATCCGGGCTCAGGACCTTGTAAAGATTGAGTTAAGACCT
Organism: Chiloscyllium punctatum; assembly: GCF_047496795.1. NCBI lineage: Eukaryota > Metazoa > Chordata > Chondrichthyes > Orectolobiformes > Hemiscylliidae > Chiloscyllium > Chiloscyllium punctatum. Next base: position 66,151,468 of record NC_092742.1, read on the forward strand.
TTCTCTACGTTTTCGCCAAATTGACTTTTGCGGTTTTATTTATTCGCAATTGTAATATTCGAGAACCCTATTAAAGAAGGCAAATCGTGGGCAGTTCTTCATAAGGCAGATTTCAGAAGATTCTGGGCTTGGTGTATCTCCTGTGCGACCACATTTATATTATTTTTACTTATCAGTATTCGGTCCAAATGAGGATGAACAATATGCCCAACCTTTAGGAATTAGCCAACCGCCTAACACCGCATCCTGTTGAATTGACTCCTAAAACCCACTCAGGTGAATAGGATTCAAATTCCTCTTGTTAATTCTGAAAACAGTTGCTCATGTAAGTTGTATATCAATGGGTTTTAAAAACTAACTATCCAGGATACTATGATCCCAATCATAAATAGTTAATAGTTCGAAAAGATGTCCTCATTTGCTTTCAACTTGAGAGAAATTACACATTTAAGAAGTCATTCTAAAATCACTCAATATAGTTTGGTATAGTTACTGCTGCTGCCGTTAATTTGAAATGATCTTCCTCTTATGTATATGTGAGGTGCTATTTATTTCACTGAGTTTCCAGTTTACCATACTATATAATTTGTGGGAAATGTCCTTATTGGATCCCTCCTGCTATGTGACCGTGTAAGTTTTTTGTTCTGATAGGAGCTAGCTGCTGAGAGTCCCTCCCCTCCAATAAAAAAAACACCATTAGATTTTGTAGAATCCACCTCCAACCGTAACCCTGGAGATGGCACAACCTGGGTGTCCTTGCTCTAATACCAAAGAGTCCGCACTGGATGTTTTCTATCCTAAGTCGTTTTCTGTTGTCGATAATCCTATGCTGTCAAATAAATACATTGTCTCAGCTGTTCAGACTGACATCAAAAGAAAATTGCCCATTTGAAAGGGGGTGGGGGGTGGACAATCTTTCTCTTTAAAATTTACGCACCCACTAAATGTAAAGCCTTTTGTCAATTATGACACTACCAGTAAATTATTATAGAATAATAACTATATGGAGGGCATTGATGAAGTGATAACGCTTCAGTTGTTGGAAATGCAACAGATTATGTTACACGCTTGCTCATCCAACAAAAGGCGATGAAGCCTGATTAACCAGTTTGAAACCGAAAAGATGTCGACAAGACTACAAAACCACTTTTTATACGGTTTAATTAAAAACGTGTTACGAGGACAGAAAAGATGAATGCGATCTGAGAAAGCGTGGCTGATCCGGTTGCTATAACGACAGTAAATCTTCTACGCCTGTTGTGTTTCATACAGTCCCGCCGCAAACTGCACCTGCTTCTCCCACCACCACCACCACCCCCCCACCCACTACCACAACCAAACTCCAGAAACAGTCCAAAACATATTAACGATATCACTGTCAATTATTGTGCAAATAATGTCTTCTGTACGGCCAATATTTCAAATTCAGTGTGATGTATTTACTTTAAAAGTGCTCGTTTGCCCTATTATCCGGCGTGTCAAATAGAAATCCCTCCGTGTGTTCTTAACTAGTACTACGTAGATGGTTGTACATTGAGGGACATGGCTATCCTTGTTTTTAAAATAAGGGTTTTATTGAGCGCAGACGCTACATTTATCATTTGAATGGATATCTGTGGATCATGGCGGGTTATAATTTGCCCAACATTATACATCCAACATTAGAAGATTCGGGATATTCGGGAAACGAATAAATTTGCTTTTTTAGTGCTGATTGTTATCAGATTGTGCTGATTTACTCTCAAACGTGGTGTTTGCAAAATGACACGAGTATCCTCCTAACTCAGTTTAATCAGTTTAATGCTGGTCGATAACTTGTCAGTTCGGTGCCAGCGACACATACAGCTGAATGACATCTCAATCGTTGCTTCCTCTGAAGTCTGCAATTGTGTTTTATTTTCCAAGTGATTATGTTTCTTCTCTGGCCCACTAAAGACAGTCAGATTGATCTTTCATATTTTAGGGATGCTCTTTTAAAACTGCATGAACCTCTGATAAAGAACAGCTGCACTCCAAGCAGATTTCTTTACGGATCTTCTCTCCACTTCTCCCACCTCTTTTTTTTTATCCCCCTCTTCTGGTCTGAAGGGTATTGCTTTGCTCTTTTCGTTGGCCAAGCACAATTGTGTTATTGGAGATAATGAATTCAATCCCTATCAAAAGGTATTAACACGTCTTTGGCTGTAGTGGGTTTAAAACCAGAAGAAAGAGAACACAAAACTCGCCGAGCCGCCACACTGATAGCTGCTTTGAAATGAAAGGGTTCAGGCATTGTCGTCGAAATTTTTGCCCATACGGCAGAAGAAAGAATCGGGGCTTTTGATGGACACATGAGAACTGCCTCATAACGGCAGCAACAAGTAGCACCAAATTCTTCATCCTCCTTCGCGCCGGTGTTCTGCCTGCTGATAACATATGTTAGCTTTTAATGCAGGCCCCACCATCTAATTACTTCTGCTCGCTGACTGCACTGGCGTGGAGCTAAATGCTAATTTTCAGGGTGGAAACCCTGGGCAGGGTGCAATTACAATTCGAAATGGAAAGTGAAATTCGTGCAATGTTAAAAAGAGAACAATTGTAACTCGGTCTGATTCTTTCCTATCTGTTGTCGCATCTAATGAGACCCTGGGGAAGGTCTTCAGAGTCAAGGGGGATGATGGTTTTTTTTCATTTAAAAACTACCCATAACAAACAAATGTGGGCAAGAAGCGAGGGTGGGTCCAACAGATCACATGACTGCTGTACCTCTGTGAGGGAATGGTATACAATATGCTTTGGGATGGTTGGTCATTACTGGTGATATTGACAAAACTAACCGTTTTGCTTGTTTCTCAACAAATACAGTACGGCATTAATTATTGAAGATTAGAGGTTGATTATTTGCAAAACAATTAAAATATTTGTAACTTGGTTCTTTGCTCAAGGGGAGCAGTACGCATGGCATTTAGCTTAATAAACTTGAATGTTAATAAATGAGGAAAGCAATATAGCCGATATCCATATAATGGCAATATCTCACATTTTTGGCAAACTTTCACTTGTTAGGAACCCTAAAATTTTGAGATTAACGTGCATCCGGACAAAACAATCAGTTAAAGGTTTTTTTTTCAAATACTTAAAATAAGTATTACAAAGAACGTAAACACCAAGTATTCGAATTATTTCCTGGTTTTTGCATAACATTGCACTTTGTCAACGTCCGCAAATATTTCTTGTTGACTTAACGGTGGAACAGGAATATCCCCAAACTTGGCCTATGTCCATCACTCAGCTCATATACGCATCGTTACTCGCGGCAGAGTTTAATTCAAATTGGTCATTTAAAACAATTCCAAGCCGATCAACTGGCGAATCAAAATTGGAATAACGAAAGGAGAGCTAGAAGCTAAACAGCCATTTAGGTGGATCATTGATGATAAACAGGGCAGTCTTAATTCACAATTCACGATGGGCTCAGGTTTGACTTCCACTGCTTATGGCCGTTGTGTATGTGCATCGTTTATGTGCTCTATGTCCACTTGTTTATGTGCACCTTGACCTATGCATATGTCACTATGTGCGCTATGTCCAGGGTCTGTGTGTGCTATATCCAGTGTACCTGATTTCTTAAAAAGACACCTCTATAAACAACATCAAATATTATTAATGGTGTGTAAGAGGCGTTAATCTTCAGACTGTACTGAGATTAGCAGTTTGCACGTATTTCTCAGTTTTGATCTTCTGCTCGTAATTTATTTTCAGATCCAGAAGCACAAAACACACGCACAGCAAAATTTAGATTGTTCTCGGTTCTCCGAGCAAAGGCGCGGAAACGAAATCTTAAGTGTACACATTCTGATGGAGAGTAGTTCACGACTGTGTTTGCCGCCGGTACAAACTGTGGTTTTTGGTTATACCTTACACTGTTGTAACTTGCAAGGCGAGCTGAACCAATAATACTGGTTGTAGTAAATTATTAGACTCCCCCTGAAATAAAAGCAATTGTGTGAGAGAGCGGCCTTTTTTCGTTTCATGAATATTGGTAGCGGTTTCCACTGTGGAGTATTTTCGCCTTACAGAGAGACACATTCTTTACCCAGGTAGTGATTGTTAAAACCAGTTCCTGTCAGAGGTCAGGAGACGTTGTTTGTCCTGTTCAAAGTTCGCATTGAAAGTGTCTTGGCCCCAGTCTGGTGGATTAGAAGTCACAAAGAGGCGAAAGAACAAGAGTGAACCCAAGAAGCTTGTGGGATGGAACGAAATGCTAAATATCAGGAGAATACAAAGTCTCCCTTGCTTCAAAGCCGCCTTGGTTGTTTCTGTGCCGTCCTGAAAACTGGAAGATTTGTCTTGGAAAAAACACATGGAAAGCCGAGTGTCCAATAACCGACATTGTTCGACCTTGTGTCTCGAAAGTTAGATTCTTTTTTGCGTATTCCACCTGGCTATACTGTTCTTTTTTAAGATGGCTTTTTTTGTTTCGAACTATTCTTTCGCACTAACTTTTAAATCTGAAAAGCGTTTTAATCCAATGTTAGATTGTTGTTTACAGAAATGATCTCTAAGTGCCGTGAAAATTGAGAAATAACAAAGGAGCAAAAAGTGGATGTTAATGTGCTGTCCCCTTTGTTAAAATATTCTTTAAAAAATGTGTTGCCCTTATATTAGTCTCAAATGTTGGTTATCACAGTTAAAATAAAATCGCCGATGAAATGACCTAGTTATAATTTATATTTACCTTATACTAAGTCACTGGAAATCAAGACAACTGTTCAGCATTTGTTAAGTGTTGACTGTTCCATTGTGAGTTGGTGTTTAATTCCCAACATTTTGACGGAGCCGCTGATTTGTCTGAGTTAAACTTTGTGTCCTGGTGCTCTTCCTCGTTGAGAGGAGCGCTCGGAACCGTTTGTGCAACTACGTTCGGGCCCTGTCTCTGTTGATCGATTATACGTCAACTTTCGCATTAAAATTTGCAAAATAGTCGCTAAATGTATCGATTGGGAGGAAGTTATTTGCGCAAAATTATGATGACAGAAAGTTCAGAAAGACGATTCACGCCACTGCCGTGTCTTTCTGCGCGCAGGTTATTCTTAACCTGTCGTCGTCACTTAATAACAGACAACGTGGAACGGGTTAAAACCAAAAGTATCTTCCTTTAAAAAAGTGACAGTGTTTAGACAAATTAACACACGTGATAATTATATTTAACTGGTTTGTGTGCAAAATTACAAAAGTCAGTTGACAATAAGATTAAACAGAATATGCGGTCCAACCCATTTCTCCCTTTGTAATATTCCGTTTTTGATGCACATTTAATCGTACCTGTTTTTCCAACTGTGAATAGGAATGTAACAGGAATACATCTGGAATAAATTAGAAGCTCTTGTCTTTCAATCAGCGCCGCACCATATTTACTGCATAAAACAGCACAAGGTTCACGTGTAGGCGCGATACAAGCCTCTGAATATGGTCCGTCTCATAAAGAAAATTATTAACTCGAAAAACTCTTGGCCCCACACTGATAGATTAGAATAGATTAGAATGCACAAGGAGAAAATAACCACAGTGAAATAAGGAAAGAAGGAGCTAGGAAAACAGAACAAAGTTTTCAATGCACTTCTCTTAAAAGCCACACCATTCTTATTTTTGGAAAATTCATTTGAGTCCAATAAAATTACACAAGGTAGTTTCGACCTAACGTTAACTGCTTTAACTTCGATAACCTTTGTAATTTTCTTCGCTTTTCGATTTGAAGCACGTGTCACTTCTTGCTAGTCCCATTTCCGATCTTAGAAGAGCTGAATATTGAAACTGCATTAGGACAGTCCGCTGACTGCGAAACCTGAGGAGGACAACCAGGTAGATAACGTCTACCTTCCTCTCATTAGGTTAATGCATATGTACATTAAAAATGTTAGACAAATGTTTGATGAAATAAACAAACATCACTACACGTCATTTCAGTGCCATGTTTGAGAATCGAGCAGGACCGATTTTGCCCCCCTTTCATAAGCACGCTTATATAATTGTCAGATTTACAGTAAAAGGGGAATCGCTCTGCTGGCGGTGTTGCGATGAAAGCTATCAATGTTCTTGATGGTAAAAGTGGGGGAGGGGAGTGAGATTTGAAGGTCTCTCTATACTTTGTCTGAACGGTCGGCACTCCCATTGACTTTCGCACCAAAGGAAACAAGCACCACCAGAACTCCGATTTTACATTCAACCGTCAGGATTTGACTCTTCTTGCATTATTTGGCATCGAGAACAACCCAAGAACACTCAACAAAACTCTTAAGAACTTATTTTGACGGGATGTTCTGACAGTATCAGAAGCTAATTTGAATAAGACATTTTTTTCTGTTCACAACGGTAAGCGAACTGCTATATTTGCAATAATTATTTTTAATCATCGAATCTCAAATTAATATGAAATAAGAACATATACATCAATATCGTAGATCCAATAATCCCACACATCCAGCAAGCATTGTCAGCCATTATCTAGAGTAGAGCAGCAGCTACACACAGCCGGGAAATGTGAATACTAAATTTCGGAAATGAACGCAATACAGTAGTTACTGACTTTTAACAATCCCTAAAAAAAAGGTTTCTCTTGAAAAGCTAAAAACGCACATCCCCAACCAACGCCATGTTTCGCAAATGTTTTTTTTGCGAAAGCGAATGAGATGAAGCAGATTTTGGAAACGTAACATACAGCGGGTGGCAGCCAGGCAGAAATTCTCTGTTATTTAATAAAGGAACCTAAAACTCATAGCCACGAAGTTTAATGGTATACAATGGAATTCTGACACCCATATCAATTAAAGGTACCACAATACTTAGAACAGAAATCCCTATTCAACCTGATTATTGGAGTTAATTCTCCCTATTAAGGAAAAAAGATCAACCACTCGCCATCGAAAGTTAACTCCTTACAGAATACTAAACACGAAGAATCAGCTTTTCTACAAATATATTGAACTACGAAGATGCAAACAATTAAAAATGTGGCGTTTTTTTCCCGCAGTTGCAAGCGCACTGAGCTACCAGCGTGAATTTTCAATGTAATTAGCTACGTACCGTGATTTTCCTCCATTCCCCTGGAAAGATGTTGTTTACAGAAAATAGATTGTGACCTAGCAATATTGGTGTAGCCAGCATGCCCATTTAAGGATAATCCGAGAATTCGCTCTTCTCAATTTCACATTACACTTTTTTTCACTCATCAGGGGACAATTACATTATAATTAAAAGAATCTCACGGTTACTCTGACAATGTGTGTGTCCCCGCCAGTGAACAGTGATCAAAGGGAAATCTGAAATCCACATGTGTGGGTCGAAATTACAATGTGTTTTTGCACTCAGATACAAAGACATGTAATTCTATCACACATTGTAACATTTGTAACAGACAATGCTCTGAACTTGGTCTCAGCGTGACAAAGGAAAACACAGCAATTGTAGCTGTTCAACACAGACTTTATAAATGATTGGAGACAATACCCGCCGTTCGGTAGTGGAAAACATATTGGGATCAGAGGCGACCGTTTCTGAAACAAGGGTCCATGATATCACATATATGTATGAAAATGCAATAAACCCACAGATCATTTTAATAAGTGACAATCTTAACTAATTTTTAAAGTAAGTGTTTTGCTGTCATTCTTTTGTCTTGTGAAATGAAGTCAGTCTCTGGCTTTTCATCTTCAGGAGTAGCGCTTAGACCAGGTTCCTGTTTGAAAATACAAATCCTAAACTGGCATATGGTCTTCCTCAAAATCTTCCGAACCACTTGGTTTTCTTATGCACATTGTGATTCAGATGCTCAAAGCCCAAGTACGCTCAATTGAAAACGAAAGACAATGCGCTGGAATTATTACCCTTTGGCTATTCTGATCAAAAATTTGCACATTAGAGTGTTTTATTTTAAATAAAGTTCTGGTATTAATTATAAATTAAACGCAGAGACATAGTAATGAAACTATTCTATTCTATCGAGAGCAGGTTTGAGGAAAATCCAAATACAACTCCAAATACGCTACCCCACATTTGCTCTCTGTTTTGGGAATGGCCTGCTGGAGTTTATTGAAAATATTCGCAGTGAACCTGATCATTTTTTATGTTGGAAACGATCATTTGTACAAATAAAAAATTGTTGTGTACAAATAATTTGTACACACAAAAGTGGTTTTATATAGTAGCCAGTGATGAGTAAACTTAAATCCTGCCTTTTTAAAAAATAGTGTTGCCAATCAAAGTATTCCGTGATAGCTGTAATCATTGATTTGATACTGACATTTTCTGAGGAAGGATTTAAGCGCCAGATTTCGGATTTCATCAACAGAAATGGCTTAATCTTACTGTAAATTTGAAGGGAACATTTTTAACTGCTTATTGGTGAGTTACGTGATTAACGACAAAACCACAAAGTAGGTGCGAATTAACCTTTTTATTTTCTCATCAAATCAAAATAATTTTATTCATTTTCATAGAATTACAAATACAAAATTAACAACTCCTTAAATTCCATTTGTAATTTGTATCATTAGTTTTCAACAACTTAAAACTAGAAAGGACCTAGAGTAGATCATGCAATAAATTAGGCACATTGAGAAAAGCCGCAAGAGCCCGCCTGGCTATATGCTAACACCAACATTTCTAGACATCTAAAAACGGGGGGAAAGTGCATTAACACTGGATGGAAATAACAGTTAAAAGGCATCGCGGAACGAAAAATAGAGTAACTTTTCCTGGTTCCTGATGCAGGTAACATTTGGTTCATTTTTACAATCAACCCGCTTTTTAAAAAAAATTGCAAATGAATCGACATGAACACATGAAACAGGCTTTCGTCTTTTTTTTCACTAAAACTGCACGGCGTCCTGTAAAGTTTTTTTTTTAAAAAGAGCAGTTTCATAGAATTAACGCACAATTATTGTCTGCAAGCAGCTCATTTTATTTAACCTCCGGTGCTTACCCTAATGCCCTTCTCTCTCCCGCTCATCTTTTAAGTGGTCAAGACAAGTCTTGGGTTTTGTTTAGAACTGTCATAACTTGTGGGCAGCCTCTGGGAATGGTGAGTGGACGCGGAGAAAGAAGTACAGGATCACACAACGAATTCTAGTTATACAACACGGTTCTAATAAAAAAAATTAAATACATTCTGCAGATGTTTGCGAGATATTCTCCGCGAAATGTACAGTCGTGATTCGTCGTCAAACTCTGCAGGGACTTTTGCACTTCCACAGTTTGGATACATATTGAATGTCGTGAAGTAACAGTCTTTGCACACAAAGGTGCAGAAATAGCAATCCCGGAAAAGGGGGCAAAGTGTCAATGATGATCTGACGGTTCGAACTCCTTTGTTTTGGGTGTAAGACTAAGAGGTGTTGAGAACAGGTCTGGAATACACACCTTGGTAGTAGGAGGCTTCACTGGCCAAGACCGAGGGCTCCAGGCTGCCCTTGCCCATGGAGCTGAGGGCCAGCCCACTGCTCCCGTAGCTGGAGTAATGCATGGCCTGTTCGTAAGCCTTCAAGTCCATCTTGTGATGCTGCTGCTCGGACGACATGAGGTTGTTGATGGAGAACGGGTGGTTGAAGGAGTAATGCGGCTCTCCCTTCAGGTGGTGCACTTGCTGCGAGTCGGCGGCCGACACGTGGCCGAGGGGAGGCGGCGGCGGCGGCGGGCCCCCCGGGCTCAGGCTGAGGGCACTGCCCAGCGCCGGGCCCGAGCTGCCCAGCGGAGCCGGCTGCTTGCCGAGTTCCCTGTCCGGGCTGGTGCACGGGCTGCTGGAGTCGCCGAGCGCCGGCGTGCCTTCGGCCTGGGCTAGCGGGCCGGGGCGGGTGCCGGCGGCCGGCGGGCTGCCCTGAGCGGGGGCGCCCTCCTTCCTCGGCCCGTCCGCCCGCAGCGCCGACCTCTTCTCGCACTTGAAGCGCTTCTGGCGCCGCAGGTAGCAACCGTTCTCGAACATGTTTCCCGAGTCCGGGTGCAGGGTCCAGTAGGAGCCTTTGCCGGGTTTGTCCGGGGAGCGGGCCACCTTGATGAAGCAGTCATTAAAGGAGAGTGAGTGGCGGATGGAGTTCTGCCAGCGCTGCTGGTTCTGACGGTAATACGGGAACAGGTCCATGATCCACTGGTAAATCTCACTGAGGGTCAGCATCTTGCTGGGGGCCTGCTGGATGGCCATGGTGATCAGGGAGATGTAGGAGTACGGCGGCTTGGCGTGCGGGTAGCTCCGCCGGAAACTCTTGCTGTCCCTGGGCCGGCTCAGGTTACTCTGGCCGTACGCCATCGGGCTGAGGGCCGCCGGGCTCAGGCTCGAGTACGGGCTCAGCGCGCTCATGGAGGCCGGCTGGCCGCTCAGGTTCGGGCTCATGGCCGTCACCGCGCCGCCCATCGCGCCCGTGCCCCCGCCGCCACCTCCGCCCCCGCCGCCGCCGCCGCCGCCTGTCATCGCGGCCATGGCCGGGCTCAGCCCTGTGCCCATGCCTGGGTTCCCGTAGGACATGCTGAAGGAGCCCGAGCTCATGCTGCCTCCGGAGCCCATGCTGTTCATGCTCATGTAGCTGTTCATGCTGCCCAGTCCTGGGTTCATACCGTTCACTGGCACCGTCGAATAGGCCTTCACAATTTAAACAAAAACAGAGAAAAGGAAACGTGTTAGTTGGGTGGGTCAGGGTGACAAGTTTTATTTTGCTTTATTCAGAGCGCCCTACACCAGCGGGAAAGTTATCTTTTCCGACGCACTTGGGGCGGGGGGGGGGGTTTGGGGGAGAGGGGGGGAAACCCCATCTTCGGGCTCATTTCACTAAACTGAGGTGAGAAAGCCACGCCTCCTAAAATAAAATATAAAATGGGAACAGCTTCCTCCCTGCAGTAAGATACAACAGTGCTACTGATTATTGTTGATGGTTTGTTAAAATGCCCTGTCTGATCTTTGGCCGGGCTCGTAAACACTGCAGCGGGATTGAGAGTGCCTCTCCCTCCCTACCTCCCTCTGATGCCACCCCGTGGTCAGCAACTTTGTGGCTCATTAGCTCCTGTATCGAATACACAAACGCACAACACCAAGCAGGTTTTTTTTGTATTAACTACTATGAACACTATGGTTTGGTATCCCGTCATTTTGAGACATCTAACACCCGCTCAATATCCTTCGACAGAACACTGTCCGATTTTAAGAAAGAATTCCTCGGCAAAATGCCTCTGAAAAATGGCTTGAAATTCAGTCACACTATAATCTCTTTTACGTGAGCTGTTGGTTGATGCCGCGAGTGACCACCTCAAAATAAGGTGCAACTGTTACTTTGACTTACCTCCTGCGGTTCCCCGTAGTAACTGCTCCAGTCAGAAGCTTCATGTCCTTCCATCTTCACCGCACCTAACATTATGGAGGCAATAAACGAGCATCAAAAGGTTGTCCCAAAAATACAATCCCAGCGCGGATGTAGTCTGCCTGAAGTACAGTGAGGAAGATAGAATGGAGACTGCGAGAGTGAGGAAGTGGTGGGACGCGAACACTTTGAGTGGCGCTGGGGACATGCGTAGTGATTTAACTGCCCACAGATCCTGCCTCCTTTCCCGATTTGCCCAGATCTTTCTTTATTTGAATAATCAACTCTCACCTAAGCGTTAGGATACTCTGTTCCTAGTCCTCACCTGCCTTGACTCCTGGCACCGCTCACAGTCCCAACTGGTTTCCACTCAGCGGGGCCACACTTGAGCCATTGAAAATAGTCCCTGTTGAATTTGTAAAGAGACTAATTGGTTTAACTCGGAAACAAAAGGAAAGACAAACTATAGCAATAGGATGAGAAAAGATAAATTAATCCGGCACCAAAAACGAAACCACGGACACTTTTTTGCCCCCCGAATAATTAAACTGAGCGAGAAAATCCGAGGGACTCAGAACTAATCCATTTTTCCTTTTACAATATTTCTATTATACTATACTTCCCCGACAAAATCGTAGTAACAGTTAAAAGCTGACTTTTTTTTCGCAATTTGAAGTTAACCGTAGCAATTTTTATAGTGTTTTGTTTTCAGAGAGACGATAAGTGTAAATACTAAAGGGTAAACGGCGCCCTGGTGTGATTTGTTTGAGTTTGCAGCTTCAACCTGCCCGGTGAGAAAATCAAACCTGACCGTTAAAACGACCGAGTCTCACAACTCACAACACACTTCACCCAAAATGTCAACACTGGGGATAATTTAATAAACACTTCGTTTAGACTCCTTTCCATCAGACTGGGTTGTGTCAAACGCAATCCTCCCACTAATCAGTAAACTGAAGGAGAGATAGTTGATCCAGCAGCCTGTCTAGCGATAGCACCGTTAGGAAACCTTTGGACCGGCAAATACCTATCTAATTGTGATCAATAATGGTCGCATTCCAAAAAGCAAATTATTTCTGGGATATACGGTTGTGATTGCAGACAATTCATTAAATTACACGGTGATGTGAGCTGCAATCTGAACTCCACATGTTTGGTGACTGACTACAAAGGGCGACGGACCTTTCTGTGTTGTTCATTTAGAAATCTAAACAAATGTCTGTTTAATAAGGTATTAGGCTGAGCGACATTCCTGGCCTGAAAGAGACGAATCGGCCTGAAAGAGGCAGATGTAATTAGCCTGCGGTAGAATTTACTCTGCCGTGTGACGTCTTTGAGGAATGGTGTAAATAAACGCATTCTTCGTCCTTCTTTCGTCGTGATAGGTCGTAAAAATGCAGAATGAAGAATAGTTTGCATTCAAGATCACGTACCTCGGGTTACCCTTTTTAGGACTCTGCAGCCAGCAACAGCCCTCGCTCCAAGTCATCAATAAACGAAACTTGTGCAGTGGCTTTATGTAGCGCCTAGCAACGGGACGGCATTTGGGTCTGGGATGTTAACCCGAAAAAGAAATGAACAGTGCTGGACTCCCCTTTTCTCTGTGTTGTGTAAGAAGTTTACTGCTCCGGCCGTGAGCTGGCTCCCAAATACAACATGAAAGAGAAGCTGTAGACTTGCAGCTGGCAACACTTAAAATCTCCACAACACCAGGGTGACAAAGTGTAAATAGGCAAATGAAAACTACGTTGTCTGTACCTTCACTTTGTTTTTTATATCTCACCTCTTTCTGTGATGTGATTGACCTAGTATTTTGAAATGATGTCAGTCTAGTTGCGTGCCCTGTCCTTTCATGTGAATTGTTCGGGAGGTTAACATGCAACTAGAGCAAGCGCCCAGAGGAACCTCCCTCCTGGCTTCTTTTCCAGGCCTTGCTGCAGGTCATTGTTGAGCGACAAGACCGTGGTGCTTCCCTTCTTTACATTGACTGTGATGTGATGTTCGAAGTTTGGCCAGATTCACAAACCTTTTTGGCAGAAGTGAGGAGATTTGCCATGATTCGATTTTCTCCGGAAAGGAAAACAATATGAAAGTATGATCACATTTTACCCAGAAGCTCGGATCATCTTCATTAAAATATTAAACAGTTTGGAACAAAGTAATATCGCGAAAGGGAAGCTGTCTGGAACGCGTATACTATTGTTATGGCGACAAGTTCGGCCTGCTAAAGGGGCAGCCCTAATGTGTAGCAAGCAGTGTTGGTCCACGGATTAATTCCTACATTGATCTGCAGCCCATTGCCAGCCGTGCCAGGTGCAACCTGGACTTCAAATTGTGCAATAGTCCGACAGCTCTGGCCTCAACAAGCCAATTCAATGTATAGTTTGTAGAATGAGAACGAGAATGCAGCAACTTTTGCCAGTTTATTACATCCGTTTCCACAATTTTATGGCAGTGCCCTTCCTCTGTGTCACTGTTCACAGGTATTATATAAGAAAGGCGTTGTTTTCACCATCGTCGTCTGTCGTATCATTGTTTAAAGTGATGAGGAGTGAGCGCTTATAAATCCAACCGCATTTGGTCTGCACTAACCATGGAGAGAAGGCGGAACGCCGGGCTGTTTTCTTCATTTTAGTTCGCCACAAAGTGTCAATTTCATACATTATCCTCCTGCCATCCCTTTAAACAAAAACCGAGCTATAGCATCGTTGATTCAATGTTACATCCTCAGTAGTAAATATAGATTAATTTCCACTTGAAGGTTTTATGAAGAGAGCATTAACTCCTGGTCACTGATTAAATGAGTAACTAAACCATTTTGAAAACTCACATTTGTGTGCCTACACTGATGTTCGCTGCATCTAAAATATTTGTCATCTGTATAATTATTTCAACGTGCAAAGTTTTCTTTAGCAAATCATTGAAATAAAGTTTTATGACAGTCCATGTTCTGTTTAAGCTATGGACATGGGGATTGTACGTGTCCTTACTAGATACTATACGATCCATGGTGAGGACCCCATATCTGATCAATCCTGTTTCATTCTGCAGCATACCAGCTCGTACCCCAGCCTCAGCACAGTGTGGAAATGAAAGCTCATTAACTGCCTATAAATAAACCGGTTCATACATTCACACGTGCTACAGATTACCTACAAGAATAGTTCCCTGTAATTAAGGAGCTGCGTTGGCAATAAATAGAGAGCAAGGAGTCCGCGAGTATCCTACAAGAAGCCATCCATCTGGATTGAGCGACTCCGGGGACGCTGCTGGTTTCAGAAAGGTCTCATTAGCATCTGAAGAGCAATATGCACAGGGTGGGTTTTGTTAACAATGTTGCAAAATTAATTGGATCATTCTTCCCTGAGTGAGTTATCTCTATGTGAAGGAGGTGATGTAAGTGCAAGACTCTATAGGTTTATCGCTGATACTGCCCATTCGTGAAGAAGCAAAACCAGCCGCAGTGCAGTGTCCCACTCCACAAGGCGGCTGCTCGGCTCCGACATACAGTTATTATTGCACATTAATTCATCGATTAATTAACAATCCATTAATAAATACAGTAATAAATTATTTTCCGATTTTTGAACGTGTAAATGTGTCTGATCTTGCTCATATTGTCCATGGCGAAGCAACGGCCTAGTGGTATTATGACTAGCCAGCTAACCCAGCAACCCAATTCATGTTCTGGATGCGGGGGTTCATATCCTATCATGGAAGATGGCGGGGTTTGAATTCAAATAAACATCTGGAATTAAGCAACTAATAATGATCGGGGGGGGGGGAATACCTTTACGGACGGAAACTGTCATCTTTACCTGGTCTGACCTGTATGTGACTCCAGACCCACAGCAGTGTAGTTCACTTTTAACTGCCCTCTGGGTAATGAGAGATGGGCAATAAACGCTGGCCTGGCCAGAGACACTCTCATCCTGTGAAATATTTTTTTTAATGGCAGTATAATAAGACTGAAAATTCTGAGCAATGTTAAACTAACCATTGGGGGAATGTTTTCGAAATGTATTTTATAAATGACTAATTAAAGAACACATTCAGCCGCCCCGGCACTTCCTTGGTCATCATCGGGTAAAAGTTCACGACCGTTTCTCGACCAGGTGACAGATGATAAGGCTGGGATTTACTTGCCACTCTTCCAGGATCGTTTTACCTCTGTACACAAGGTGTAAAATGACGAATTATTTGCTCAGGTCAGAAGACCTTAATCCTGCGAGCACTTTATTAAAGCGTTCTAGTTGGCTTGAAAAATGATTTCATGTTTTTCACTTAACTCGTCCAAAGACAAAGGCAGAACGATGTTTCACCTTCCATCACACCCAGAGCAGTTTGCAATTTATTGGACGAGGCATTAATTTTTTGCGAGTAATATACACACAAGTGCTGACATCTGTAACTGATAACTATCATATTTAATTGTCTGAACATTTTTCTAAGGGTATTTTCAGATTACTTCTCCGCAAACTTGAATGAGATCATATCGTATCGTCTGCCAACGGATCGAACTAGCAAACGATAAAGCAGAAAATCATTGATGGGTTATAAAAGGCCTTCAAGTTGTTTACCTACATAATTTTTATGCCCAAAATAAGATATTTGTTTTGTTAGGAATGCTACGAGCAGTAGTCCAAATTTGAGAGCATCGGTCTAAGTAAAACTAGTGCAAAAAGGGGTTCTTCCACCAAGTCCGTTCACACCAGCAGCCATCACATCTCCCCGTTCTAACAGGGGACCAGCGGCGCTGACTGCTGGCTGGCCGCTCCTAAACATCCTCACTGGTTACACTGAACGCTGGGAAGTGAATCATTACTGAAATCAGTTAGAAACCAATTCGTAAGACTAATATTAAACGTCGGGGAAGCAATAAATGAACATGAGGTAACCCACTGAACATTTTACACACTTGCTGCTAGTGCACAACCGTTCGGTAAACGCACTTTTTTATTACTCTGCAAGAGAATGAACCTTATTTCTTTACGGTGACGATTTGAATTAATCACAAACAGCAGGGAAATAAAAGTTATGCTAACAATGTGACCCTAGATTATACTTTCAAATCAAGATTCCAGGAAGTAAAACTCTACGAAGTGTTTTGTAACGTGGAACATTCCCCTTCAAGTCATTCGCCGTTCTGACTTGGAAATATATCGTCGTTTCTTCAGTGTGGGGTTTGGAGACAACATTCTGGAATTGCCCCAACAACAGCAATGGACTGCAGTGCTTCAAAGAGGCAACTCACCACCACCTCCTCAAGGGCAGCTCGGAACGGGAAACAAATGCTGAAAAAGCCATCAACCCCCACATCCCGAGTGAATTTTTAAAAAATTACCAAATGCAATATCACGTAAACGGATTGGTGCCTCTGTTGCAGGGGTTCCGATGAGGACTGGCTAGATAGGTCAAAGTTCACAGTCTCTATAGCCTTCTGTGCTCATTATTGAGTTCAACAACGTGAAATCATCTCAAACCTCCCTTTTGACTTTTGCCAAATCGTAGCCTGTATCTTCAGAGCTGTTCTTTATTTTGTCATTAACACTTACTCTGCGCCAACGCTTTGTCTTTTTCACGACAAGCATTGCCACTCCCTTTGCCTTTGTTCCATGACATCTTTGTTTAACCTATTCTGCCCTCTAACCTTTCACTGACCTTCCTTACTACACTTTTTCAACAGCATAAAACCCGTCATATTTCCATTGCTCTTCCGTCCTGAAGAACTATTTTTTAGTCTCTCTTCACAGATGTTGCCGGATTTGCTGAAAATTCCCATCATGTTCTGTTTTCTTAAGGCTAAGAGAGAATTTGGAGAATACTACCGGAACAGCAAACCTACAGAATCTTTCTGTTGAAAGAGATCAGATAGACGATTCAAATTGTCTTTTATTTAGTCCAACATACTTTTTGTCTCTTTAATTTACATTCCAGTCTGTTTTGTGCAAGAAAGTTTTCAGAGGAACTTGAATATTTATTAATTCAATGAAAGAATGAAAATGCAAGAAACAAGTCAGCTGGTATCAATTCGCTCGGATCAAATAAATTGGAAGGATCTGTATAACATATTTAATTGCTGCAAATCTCTTATATAAAGTTACTAAAATCAGAATAAGTTCAGCCTCCAAAATTTCACAGAGGTTAGATGAAGAGTGTCAGGAACGGCTTGGTGTAAAATATCTTCTTGCCATTCTTTTCCATCACTTTCCCTAAATCTCTTACCTCCATACTTGGTTATGATTCAGTACCTCGTACCTTTCTTAATTTTGAACGTTGACATGTTTTTTAACCATTGGAGAGAGGCAACATTCACACAACTGGTTTTGAGTAGGTATCATTGGATGGAAAATGAGAACAGGAATCTCTACTGATTTGCTCTCACATAAAATGCTCTTAAAATGTAACTGCTGAGATGATCAAACTCAACACACAATGGAGAAAAACTCTGGACTCTTGCTATTCTGCAAGGATTACCAGGTGCATGGTGCGTAGTTTTATAAGAGAAGAGTATATGTGGTGATCCGTTTAGAGCATAGAGTCATACTTTGGTCCAAATTGGTTATGTCGACCAAGTTTCCCAAACTCAACTCGCCCCACTTGCCTGTGTTTGGTCCATATCCTTCGAAACCTTTCCCATTCATGTACCTCTCCAAATATCTGTTAAATGTTGTTACTGTACCTGCATCTAACACTTGGCCTGGCTTCTTGCCACATATCAACCATCCTTTGTGTGAAAAAGTTGCCCCTCAGGTCCTTTTTAAATCTTCTACCTTTCTTCTAAAACTAAACCCTCTGAGTTTTTTTTATTTTTGATTTGATTGGATTTATCATTGTCACATGCACTGAGACACAGCAAAAACATAATTTATTTACAGTTATAATTTTATCAGTTATAATTTTGTGACTTTAAAAATCTTATAATAAACATGCAAATGTATGCAAATATCAGATCTCCTACTGTTTCAGACTGGAATAGGATAAGGAAAGTCTGCTTGTCGAAGAAAAATCTCCTTGATCTAAATGTTCAATAGAATCTATATTGACCACATGCTGAGTAATGTAAAGGTTCATCCAGCTATCAGACCTGTTGCACTATACTTGTTATTCAGAAAATTAAATAATAATTTCAATGCATTTTCCAAGGTATAAAGTTCCACGTACATGATTTTAAAAAAAAATGCATTTCTGAAAAATATACTTGAAAGTGATATGTTATAATGGAAATTACTGAAAACAAATGGAAGCATTTTGTATTAATGGCTGTGCAGAAGTGATATATATTGATTTACACAATGTCATGACCACCATAATTCATTGACTATTTGTTTAAAAATGCAGAAATAGCCTAGCAAAACAAGCAGCTTTGTTTGCACATAAAACAATTTTATCACTTCTCAAGGAATTACATCTTTTTGATTTTTCATTTTTCAACGAAGTAAATATTTATGACAGCTTGATGAGATTCTTGGCAATGGAGTACCTATTCTTCCATTTTTACACAATGTCAATTATGATGAGTCAGATGGAGAGTGAAACACTCTCATCTGTTCCAGTTGATGTTTTGTATGCTTTATACACAAGGTGAATAAATATTCACTTTTATTTTTATTGTGACATACTGTGTTCATCAAGATGAATGTAACATTTCTCTTTTGGGCACTTGGTGGTAGCATAAGGGATGCCCAGGGCTGGTATAATGGAATAGATGTAATGGAGATCTCTTCCAAAGAACAGTTATATTGGAATCCTAACTTTAACTGTGTTTTTCTTTCTCACCATAGATGCAGCCTGACCTACTGAGTTGTTCTAGCATTTTTTGTTCTTTTTTATTGCAGGTATAACATGGGTGGGGAATTAATATTCTTGCTAATGTTTCATGAATATGTCTCAATTCTTCACCAGAAGATCATAATTTTTAACCAATGCAATACTTAGCCATTCTGTTTTTCTCTGAGTGACATTGCCAAATGATATCCATTAAAAACAGTTTTGTAGGACTCATGTCGACTAGAAATTAAATCAAAGTTTCACAAATTCATTTGCATGGGACACTTTTAACCAAAAGAGCCATTTCTCATTGAGTAAACCTGATTGGCAGGCAAGAAGTTCAGATGGACTGATTTGAGCTCACACGTGGAAAAACATTAAGTACTGTTTAGTTCAATAAACAGCTGTGTCAAAGTGAATCATATTATTTTCCGAGTCACCACACCTTTTTTTTTACAAATATTGCTATTATGTAAAATGAGAGCCGCTAGCTTGTGAATGGTTTTATGATGTGGCCTCTTAGCTACAGGGAATTGAATTGAGACAGGTCCTAAGCATTTTACTTAAGACCTTTAAAAGCATCAGAAGTCATAGATTTTGCTTGTATTTGGAGTATGGTCAGTATTCCAGATAAGAACTGACAGCTAATCATTTGTACTGCTCAAGACAGAAACATTTTATTTCATAAAGATTTTGTAAGAATACAGCAAACCAGTTACTTGAATATTTTTACATCAGTGAAATGTTATAGCATTTTTATCTATAACTAATTTACTGGTCAAAATGAGAAAGCATATATTTACAATGGTTAATATGACAAAGAAAATCTCCTATTCGTGTCTATAGTTGGCTTTGTTCTTTGTTAAGAAACTATCGTTGTCAATTCTAGAATGATGCGCTCAAATTTTACATTCTGAATCTGCTACTTTGAAAATTAAACTCTTGCTATCTCTTAATTTTCAGCTACTCAGAGAACAAATTTAATTTCATGTAGAGGGAACTGATTAGGATTCAATAAATAATAATAAAGGAATTATTCTACATATAATTTTTTACTTTGCAAAATATTCTAAACTGTATTTGTTCCTCCTACACTCAGTTGGAATATAGTTCATTTACCTTTTAGGACCTTCTTAGGATAGCTGACGAGTGATAAGAAAGAAGATGCATATCCCTATAAAGTTGAAAGTCATCTGAATACATTCTAATGCATTTTTCTGTCAACCAACTTGGACTTTTGATTTTTTTAAAAAAATGTGCTATTGTGATTCAGTAATGAAAGACTTTAGGTTTTATTTGCTATATCCCACAAGTGTGTCATGTGCAAATATACATAGTAACTCATAAATATGATTATACAAATAACAGGTAAGGAGAAAAATAATAATAAATAATACAATACAGTGAGATTGAAATAAATGGACATTACCAAAGCTGGACGTGTGAAAAGCACTGAGGGAGATACTAAGTGACTGCAAGAATGAAAAGATAGGTTAGCAAAATGGGCAGAAAAGTCACAGATAGAATTGAATACAGGAAGACAAGAGATCATACATTTGACAGAGGAGATTTGGGTGTGATAATGCAGATATATTATCACAGCTCTAAAGAACATGCACTAAAGAAGGACCTTGCAGATTAATGCATAAATGTTTGAAGGTGACAGGAATATTAAGAATGAGTAAACATACGGAGTCTTAGATTTCCAAAGTGGAGGTATCGAATACAATAGCAGTGAAGTTATGCTTAAACATGTACATCTCTGGTAAGGCCACAATTGGAAATTACATCCAGTTCAGGCCACCACAGTTTGGGAAGGATATGATGGTACTCAAGAGATCACAGAGGAGATTGACTAGAATATTTCAAGAGATGGGGTCATTTATCTACAAAGTCACATTGGAGAAACTTTGATTATTTACTTGGAGCAAAGAAGAGTGAGGAAAATTTTATTGGCTGGTTTAGATGAGATAGGGAGAAAATATCTATTCACATGAGCTGAAGATGCATGGATTAGGATGAATGCATATTTAAAGTTTTAGGCAGGATTTGCTTTTGGAGTTAGGGGCATTAATTTGGAATTTATGGCCCATAATTGTGGTGGAAAAGGAGATGATTGATAATTTCAAAAGAAAATTGGATGGACATTTGAAAGAAAGAAATTTGCAGACACAAGGGTATTGAGGAGCGGAAGAAGATTGACTCCATTGACCTACAGTGAGCCAGAATGAGCCTGATGAATGACTGGTCTCACTCTACACCATGATGGTTATGATGCTGTGAACTCCTCTCTTTCTTGGGACATTGATGCTTTCAACCCTGCTCTACCATTCAACAAAATCTCGACTATCAGTTTGTGGTTTCAATTTGACTTTCCTGACTACTCCTCATAATCTCGGACCCTGCCCATAATCTCTGGTCCTTTTTGACTATCAAAAATGTATCGAAGTTTTTCTCATCTCTTATAGATAAGTTAGATTTGAAATAATGGTTAGCTAGTGTATGCAAAGCAATTATAGCATCAGTCACCAAATATGAACTTTCTGTTTCAAATGTTTACTCACTGATCATAAATTCGTTTCATTGAAGGTTTCCAACATCCGACCTGTCCAATCACTTTTGGTGGGTGTTTTAGCGCATGGCCAGATTACAAATGTATTTGAATAATTCGAACGTGAGGTACACATTTTATTTATCATTCTTTTTGGGAAAAAACAACTGTTGTTGCGACAGGGTACATTGAAAATTACTCCAGGAAAATAAAAATTACTTAAAATGTACTTGAACTTTCTGGCATTTTGGCAACAGAATAACAAGTACATCCCGATTGGGGAAAGCG
The DNA here is from genome assembly GCF_047496795.1 of Chiloscyllium punctatum. Taxonomy (NCBI): domain Eukaryota; kingdom Metazoa; phylum Chordata; class Chondrichthyes; order Orectolobiformes; family Hemiscylliidae; genus Chiloscyllium; species Chiloscyllium punctatum. Next base: position 66,173,395 of record NC_092742.1, read on the forward strand.
AATCTCACCAAGGGAGTTTTTTTCCTTTTTTAAATACAGATGCAAACATTACTTTCTAAATATTTCAGGTGACTCGGGAAAGTAAAACTTTGTGCGTTTTACGTTATTCTTACTATTGTCAAATCGTCTTAATTTTTTTTCAAACTGATTAAGACTTCGGAGCTTTTCTTGTTGGAGACATCTCGGGCAATCGCCCAAGTTCAACCTCAATTGTTAAGAGTTTGAGGTTTAATATCAACCAGGAGGCGTGCACGGGAATTTCTGAGGTGTTGAGTTCCTCACTGTCTGGTGAATGAGAAGTCATGCATTGTTAAACAATATTTTACTTTTGACTACTCCAGATTGTGCAGATTTGTACGGGCCGACATGTGCAATTGGATTTTGTAGTCTCCCAGTGAGAATAAAAATGACCCTTTTATCAAAAAAAGATCTATGTAAGGCTGCAGTTTGAACATTGTCCCAGATTAGTTTGATTCTATCTCATCAGGAATATTTTAACACAGTGATCATACGTCAGTCAAGTGTCAAATGGGGCAAACAAATACTTCAGCATTTCAGGCGGAACCGTGGCGATTTCGATCTTATAGATGGCTCGGCAAATGAGAAACACGTGGAATAATTTTATAACAACACGTAAACAAGTTTTATTTCTCTTTCAAAACTGCACACCTTGGATGGAAGAATTGACAGCGCGAAGGGAGCATGTTTCTGCGACGGTGTGTCGGCTTTTGACTTCGCCGTCTCTTCGTTCTATTGTGTCACCAAAGCATTTGATCTGCCTTCAGTCTGCTACCAAGTACAGAAATCATTCCCTCACATTGATTAGACACACTCCACCTTCAAAATTAAAATCCCAGAGGACGACCTGAATCCAGACAACACAGCGTTTAGCAAGACTTGAAACAAAGCTGGAACAAATAGTAATGCTATTTGCATTTTGCTGTGTTCAATACCACCGCGATGACCTTGATGGAGAGGTCAAGTAGCTATCGCCATGATGGTCATTGCAACCGTTCTGATGGAATGTGACCTTCTAAAGAAAGAATAGACAAAGAGAAACATAAAATACATCATCGCAAATTGGACAAAATGCGATATCTCCATGCTACAGAGGTTTCCAAACTGGAGCTTGACTTAGGGTCAATAATTTCAAAGCACACTTCAGTTTAGATTTGGAAAATGTCCTCGTTTTCTGGCCCATCCCATTACTTACTGAACCAAAACTCAAGAAACAATGTGCTGCATTCGAGGTGATATGGGATATCTGAGGAATATTGATAAGTCCAGTAATATTTGGTGTGCACACATTTACCATAGCCATAAAATGTGGATTGAAGGAATTGTAGGCGCGTACATAGCACTCATGTGTACATAGACATCACAGAAGATGTTATTCATCTTACTACTGTACAAGTAGTTGTAAGAGTAGAAGGTGTGCGTTTACACACACGATGAACATAAACCTTCCTCTCTTTACAATAACATCACATTATCTCCTTTGTTTTCAGTTCTAATTCTTAGAACCAGAGACAGTTTATGTATTCATCAGTTCAGACTAAGGCCCAAGCTTTTGCCAACTTGGTCTTGGTCGGGGTGCATGGAATTGGTGGATATTTCTGCTTTGTTCTGAGATTGGAGATCTGAATTTTGGAGGAGACTTATGACCTGTGCCATGCCATCTAGAAGGGCAAGGGCAGCAGACCCACTGGTAAGCTGCTAGCCATTCTGACTTGGAACCATTGTTCCTTCACTGAATCAAAATCCTGACGCTCCCTCCATAACAAACACTTACACCAAATGGACTGCAGGGGCTCAAGAAGGCAACTCACCAGCCTTTCCTCAATTGTATTCAGGGATGGACAATACATGCTGGCCTGGCCATTGATACCCATGTTCTATTAGGTGTGGCCTGGAGGATCACACATCACAGAAAGTGGAGTCTAGATTAGAGTGGTGCTGGAAAAGTGCAGCAGGTCAGGCAGCATCCGAGAAGCAGGAAAATCGACGTTTCGGGCAAAAGCCCTTCGTCAGGAATAGAGACAGGGTGTCTGCAGAGTGGAGAGATAGAGATTCGCTGAGATTCTTGTAGAGAGAGGAGGAATACGTCTTCAAGGCTGCATTCTTGCAAGAGGATTCACAGTAAAGTTAAAATCAACTAGGTAAAAACAAGGACTGCAGCTGCTGGGAACCAGAGTCTAGATTAGACTGGTGCTGAAAAAGCACAGCAGGTCAGGCAGCATCCGAGGATTAGTTTGGAAACATGCGTGGCAGGGACAGGTTGGAGTGAAGGGTCTGGTTCCATGCTCTATGACTCTATAAATCTAAATATGTGCTGAGATAATTGAATACATGATGTGGCAAAGTGATTCAAGTGTATCAGATGCAATTTTGCAAAGAATTTACTTCAGAGGTTGAGAAAGGCTTATCTAAGCCCAGATTGCATGTAGTCCCCGAAATGAGCTATGGCTCTGAAAGTTAATCATAGAATTCCTACAGCGAGGAAGCATGGCATTCAGGTTTTCAGGTCTATACTGACCCTCTGAAGAGCTTCCCATCCAGACCCATCACCCCTAGCCTATCCCTGCATTTGCCAAGGCAAATCCACCTAACTTGCACATCCCTGGACATTATCGACAATTTAATTTAGCCAGTTCACCTAACCCATCTTTGGACTGTAGGAGGAAACCAGAGCACCTGGAGAAAACTTATACAGACACAGGGAGAATATGCAAACTCCACACGGACTGCTACCTGAGGCTAGAATTGAAGCTGGTTCCCCCGGCGCAGTGAGGTACCACTGACTAAACCACTGAGTCCCCCACGCTGAATAATGGATGAAAGTGATATTGTAAGTGAAAAAAATGCATCCACAAAGGAGCTGAGGATTGATGGAAGTTTATTTATGAAATTATAAAATGCATGCAATTTGAAGCATAAAAATTCAGAAGTATGTGTAATATAAGCTAACATATGGCATAAATTAAAACATATGCACATAAGCAGGCATGTATCAACACATGTATCATTCACTCACCTTTAATAAATCTTGGTGAAAAAAAATGTCATTCAGTGATTTATTCCCACCTTCTCTTCTACCTAACCAAATGGTCCAAGCTTTTGCTCATACCTATCAGTCTTAGTAAGAAAGCATTCTGCAATAACATTTCTCTGTTACTGTCTATTATTCCTGGCACCCTCCAGGGATATGTTCTTCGTCCACTCCAATTTCTCATCTACATACTGTCCTGAGGTGACACGATTGTGACACAGGAGTTCAATTTGCACATTAGGCTGAGATCACCCAGCTTTACTATTTCCTGTGATAACTCCAGCACCTTGTGTTATTGATGTCCTTCCTTGATATCCAGTCTAGATGAAACTGAGCTGAGTTTCTAACCCATATCATGTCTATCAAAGATAATGATATCCATAATATCTCATGGTCAGCCCCTGCCCCAGTTTAGTTGCTTCTGCAACCACCTCATTTACACTTATGACATCTAAAGCATTATTTGTTTCAATGCCTCCTGGTGGCAGCCTTATTGCCACCTTCAGAGCTCAAGCTCAATTAAATATCGCTTTTTGTAACCCTAGTTCTACTAAGCCACATTCAGAGACGGACTTCAGTTGGCCCCTGGTCAGCGATTTTCACATTCTCATGGTCATGTTTACAAACTTCCCTCTTCCTATTCAAGCTATGTGGCTAATTTCTAGGCCTTTCCAAGAACACCAAGTTCCACTTACACTGACCTCTTCTGCACTTCCCACTCAGTTGGCACCACATTCCCCGGTCCTTTCTACAATTGTCAGTTATGCTTTTAGTTTTTTTATTGTTTTTTTTTCATGGGATGTAGGCACCGCTGGCTGCACCCGCATTTATTGCCCATGTCTAATTGCCCAGTTAAGAGTTAACAGGGTTTGGAGTCACGTGTAGGCCAAACTGGGCAGATGTCCTTCCCTCATGAACCAGATGGTTTTTTCCTGACAATAGTTAGTGAGGAAGTTGTGTCAACCTCTTCCACTCTCCACTGATCTCTTTTTCCTTCAAAATGTTTCTTAACACTCTTTGCCAAGCTTTTAGTCATTTGTCCTCACGTCTCCATCATTGGTTGTCATGTTGTGAATGTGGTCAGATTGTGCTCCTCCTAATTGTTTGGACTGTTTATATGAGCACTAACGGCGCTTTCTAAATGCAAGGTCATGTTATTGCAAGCCGGAGCTTTCCATTAGCAACAAGTACATTGAAATGTCCAATCGTTCGTGTGGTCAGCCAGCCTATGTGATTGATTAACTGTAAAGCGAGAACACCAAAGCTAATTTAAAAGATAACTACGATTTAACCTCGGATTCAGACTTATCCCTCAGGAATAAAAAAAAAGCACAATAACCGAAAGTAGGACAAGTTTAGGTACATTCAGCGATTTTGCTGCTGATTTAACAGAAACTTTTGAGATTGCGGTGAGTTTGAGTGCAACAGTGAGGGCGTAGATTCCTGGAGGGACTGACATTGTTGCGATAGACACAGAGGCCGCTGGGGGACTGCAGGCAATCTCCAGTGTAGGAGCCCAAGCCTGAGGAGTGGTGTCCAGCCGCACAAAAGGTTCCCGGTTACTAAGCAACGGCGTCCAACAATCCTCAACCGACCGGTGGGGCCTGGAGCAGCAAAGCCCGGATCGGGATCGGTGAAAAAACAAAGCCCAAGGACATGACAAACAGCAACTCAGTTCCACCCCAGTGAGGCTGGCAAGCTGTCGGTGAGCAAAAAATAAAACCCGTCTCCACATCTTGTGTGGAAAGAAGCATAACGTCAGACCCCCCCCCCCCACCAACTCTCCCCCAGAAGGTGAGCTCAATCCAGAACCTTTCACTCAGGTCAGAGCAATGCAGAAGAATGCAAGCTGGGGCCACTCAGAATAACCACTTAGTTTTTGTAGTTGATTCGGTTCAATACAAGGTAACATTTTAATAACCACGGAAGGTTTAATTAATAGCGTTTAGTAGCATGTGAGCTTTACGTTGAAATCAAGGTCAGTCGTATAAAGATTGTATTAGATAAAATAAAAATGGAGTGTCCGCATTAGGGTTTTTCTTATACCGCTTGTTGCAATTAAATAATTAAACATATATCATAAAGAAGTTGTATTTCTCTCTCCCCTGGATTTTTGGTATGAAAATGAGTCAGGCTGGCGTGTGGCAACACTTTGTTGCTACGATATACAATTCTTGGCACGGCCAATAAATGTTGGGCCAGGCTTTTTGACCACAGAAACCATCACAATCAAAACTGAAACTTGATGTCCGTCGAGACATACATTTCGCCGAGGTCATTTGAGCGAGGCCAGGGATAAGATACTTGCCTCATTTTAATTTTTTTTCCCAGTGCAACAAAACGAATGATAGTAATGATACTACAATTTAAAATTGAATGTTATTGCCCATTTGAAATGGCTTGGAGCAGCTTCAGTTCCTTTGACTGGCAAATAATCAGTTCCGCCTTCAACTCCACATTACCGGCAGAGGTTTGAGAATTGAAAGATTCTGAACTGCTCAGTTTCAGAGGTTAAAATTATTATCAGCAGATGTGTTTGGTTCTGTTACTGTCAGAATGCCCTCTTCTACCTACTACTATTTGCCTATGGAGGTAAATCAGTCAACACAAAACCTGTGAGTGACGAATGATAAATTATAACCAATGCAAATTGAAGCTTATAATTTATAATTTAAAAAAATTAGAACAGTGAATTCAGAAAATCTTAAAATTGAGACAGCTCTGAAATTTTGAGTTGAAAACCTTGAGATAATCTCAGAATCACAGCATTGTTACAGCTCAAAAATGGGCCATTGGCATGTCGTGCCCATTATAACCTACCTCTGCAACTGCATGAGAGACCTATCCGCACTTAGTACTCCTCATGCCTTGGATGAGTTGATACATGAGTCCAGATATTTTAATATCATGGGAGGGGGGACAGTGCCCTTGCCACTGAGAATTCCTTCACAATCAACACTGACTAGTGCAGCAGTAGCTAAAGTAATTTGCTCGAAACCCTGTATCATCTGGAATGGTGAGGGTGGGTGCAGGCTGACAGTGCTGATCGATTCTGTTGCATATGTCCTTCTAATTGCCATATGCTTCATGGTGTACTAACATTGAGGATACAGCTATGCAAAGCTGAACTCTGGCAATTAGCACTTTCAACCGTATTGCTGTCTGCACCTTATTCGTTGGAATAGTTGATTGTTGCAGTGTTCCAAAAACTTCCGTTAAATGTAGATTTTGGGAGCTTAAGATCCTTATGGTTATCAGCTTGGCAGAGATATAAGTTGGTTGGACCATCAGCAGTTTCTTCCTCCATTACCAGCCTGTCCATTACCATCAGTAGCAACATTTCTTGCTCTGTGTCTCACTGATTTTCCTGTGAACTCATTGTTTAAATTACCCAAACCAAACACATTAAACTATACTTGGAATAAATAAGAATGTGTGCTTAGTTTTGTATTATTCTCTGTATGGAACACCTAAAATAATAGAAATTAATGTGTCAAGTTTTTTAAAAGGAAGCCTTCATGCTGTGACTGCAAGAAAATAATATTACATTGAAAGGAGCACAAAAGATCTAGCACCTAAGTATATTATAGAGGAGGCATTCCAAATTACCAAAGAGAAGTTCTGACTTAGTCATTTGACACAATCATTTTTTTGTATTTCTTCCTCATATCCACAGTATAGTTTTATTTTACTTTATACTTCAAAATCCCTAAAATTGTTGGTTTTGCCATTTTGTGCAGTTGTATTGTATTCATTTAGGTAGAATGAAAAATAAATAAGACTCCAGGATGATGTGTTGCCTCTCTATTCATACAGACAGAGAGTTGTACAGCATGAAAACAGACCTTGCATTCCAACTCATCCATGCTGACCGGATATCCGAAGTTAATCTCGTCCCATTTGCTAGCATTTGGTCCATATTGCTCTAAATTCCTCCTATTCATGTACCCATCCAAATGCCCTTTAAATGTTGCAATTGTACCAGCCTCCACCACTTCCTCTGGCAGCTCATTCCATACATGCATCATCTTCTATGTGAAAAAATTGTCTCCCGGTCCCTTTTAAATCTTTTCCCCCTCTCACCTTAAACCTATGTGCTTGAGTTTGTGGACTACTCCAGCTCAAGGAAAAGACTTGTCTATTTACCCTATCCATGCACCTCATGATTTTATAAACTCTATAAGGTCACCCCTCAGCCTCCAACACACCAGGGAAAATAATCCCAGCGTAATCAACCTCTCCCTATAGCACAAACCCGGCAACATACTTGTACATCTTTTCTGAACCCTTTCAAGTTTCACAGCATTCTTCCTGTAGCATGGGAGACCAGAATCACACATAATGTTCCAAAAGTGGAGTAACCAATGTCCTATACAGCCGCAAAATGACCTCTCAAATCCTATGCTCAATGCACTGACCAATAAAGGAAAGCATACCAAACGTGTTCTTCTATCTACCCGACACTCCAAGGTCTCTTTGTTCAGCAACACCTCCCCAGAACCTTACCATTAAGTGTATAAGTTCTACCCTGATTTGCCTTTCCAAAATGCAGTACCTCATATTTATCTAAATTAAATTCCATATCCCACTCCAGGGCCCATTGGCCCATCTGATCAAACTCCCATTGTGCTTTGAGGTAACTTTCTTCGCTGTCCATTACACCTCCAATTTTTATGTCATCTGCAAAGTTACTAACTATATCGCTTGTGTTCACATCCAAAGCATTTATATAAATGAGGAAAAGCAGTGGATCCAGCACCAATTCTTGTAGCACACCACTGGTCACATGCCTCCAGTCTGAAAGGCAATCCTCCACCATGACCCTGTGTTTTCTAGCTTGGAGCCAGTTCTGTATCCAAATGGCTAGTTCTTCCTGTATTCCATGAGATCTAACCTTGCTAACCAGTCTATCATGAGGAACCTTCTCAAAAGCATTACTGAAGTCCATGTAGATTACATGCATTGCTTTGCCCTCATTAATCTTCTTCATTACTTCTTCATTTAAGTTAGTGAGACACAATTCCCATGCACAAAGCCATGTTGACTATCCTTAATCAGTCCTTGCCTTTCCAAATACATGTAAATCCTGACCCTCAGGATTCCCTCCAACAACCTGCCCATCACTGATCCAGGCTCACCGGTCTATAATTCTCTGGCTTTTCCTTACCACCTTTTGTAAATAGTGGCACAAGTTAGCCAACTTCTAGTCTTCCAGCATCTCACCTGTGATTATCAATGATACAAATATTTGAGCAAGGGGCCCAGCAATCTCTTCCCTAGCTTCCCACAGAGTTCTAGGGTACACCTGATCAGGTCCCAGGGATTTATCCACTGTTATGCATTTTAAGACATCAAACACCTCCTCCTATGTAATATGGAAATATTTCAAAATGTCGTTATTTATTTCCCTACCTTCTATATCTTCTATATCGTTCTCCACAGTAAACACTAATGCAAAATGTTCTTTTTGAATCTCCCCATCTCCTGCAATTCCACACATAGATAGCCTTGTTGATCTCTTCCCTAGTTACCCTAATATACTTGTAAAATCACTTTGGATTTTCCTTAAATCTAATTGCCAAAGCTCTCTCATGTCCCCTTTTTGCCATCCTGATTTCCCTCCTAAGTATACTCCTACTGTCTTTATACTCTTCTAAGAATTCACTTGATCTCTGCTGTCTGTACCTGACATATGCTTCCTTCTTTTTCTTGACCAAAACCTCAATTGTTTTTAGTCATCCAGCATTCCATACACCTACCAGCCTTTCCTTTCACCCTACCAGGAATACACTGTCTCTGGACTATTGTTATCTCATTTTTGAAGGCTTCCTATTTTTCAGCTGGCCCTTTACCTGCAAACATCTGACTCCAATCACCTTTTGAAAGTTCTTGCCTAATACTGTCAAAATTGGCCTTCCTTCAATTTAGAACTTTAACTTTTACATCTGGTCTACCCTTTTCCATCACTATTTTAAAAACATTGAATTATGATCGCTGGCTCTAAAGTGTTCCTTTACTGGCACCTCTGTCACCTGCCCTGCCTTACTTCCCAAGTATACATCAAGTTTTGCACCTTGTCTAGTAGGTACATCCACATACTGAATCAGAAAATATAATTGCAACACTTAATATTGTGTCAAGGATGTCTCTAACAGATGCAGGACACTATTATGGAGGAGGAAGAACAGCCAGAGGTTATGGTCCACATCGTCTAGACTGTGGTGCTGATAAAGCACAGCAGGTCAAGCAGCATCCGAGGAATGGGGAATCAATGTTTTGGGCCTTTTCCAGCACCACACTCTTGACTCTGATCTCCAGCATCAGCAGTCCCCACTTTCTCCACATTGGTACCATTGTGATAGGTGGTATGAAAGGATAAGAGTTTGAAGCAGAGTTTAGGGAGCTAGGATAGAGCTTGAAAAGTAAAACTTCTAAGGCAGTAATCTCAAGATTACTCCCAGTACCTCATACCAGTGAATATAGAAATCATAAATTGAACAGATGATCACATGGTGACAGAAATGGTCCAGGAAGGAAGGCTTTAAATTTCTGGTGTAGTGAAATTAGATCAGGGAAGGTAAGATTTGAAAAAGGCAGGTTTGGGGCTAACATACTAAGAGTGATTTCCAAGTGCTGTTGGTAGGATTTAAACTAATACGCTGGTGGATGGGAATCTGAAAGCGAATTCAAATTGGAGAAAAACAAAGCTGACAATGAGAAGCAGAAAAGTAGTAAATGAAATTGGAAGACAGCAGAAACAAATGCCAACATGAAATTGGGTCAAAAGACAAAGTAATGTTAAAAGGCTGAGCTAGCGGTACTCCACGTGAATGCACACAACAATCACAAGGTACATGAACTTTATAGAATAGAACCCTAACAGTGTGGAAACAAACCTTTCGCCCAACAAGTCCACAGTGATGCTTTGAAGAGTAACCCACCCAGACCCATTCCCCTACTCCATTATTCTATATTTACCCCTGACAAATGCACCTAACATCTCCAAACACTCTGGGCAATTTAGCATGGCTAATTCATCTGACATGCACATTTTTGGATTGTGGGAGCAAACCCACGCAGGTGCTGGGAGACTTTGCAAACTCCATACAGACAGTCACCCAAGGCTGGAATTGAACCAAGGTACCTTGGCGCTATGAGGTAGCAATGCCAACCACCGAGCCATCGTGCCATCCTTAGAGTTGATGGCATAGATTTAAATAAACAGTTATGATCTCATTGTCATTATGGAGACATGGCTGCAGGATGATCAAAGTTAGGAACTGAGCATTCTGGAATATTTAACATATAGGAATGACAGACAAACGAGAGGTTAAGTAGAGCTGATAATAAGGGATGAGATCAGTACATTGAGAGTTAATTTTGAACTGGAACGACAAGATATAGAATCTGTTAGTGTGAAACTAAGAAGTAGCAATGGTAACCAAACAGTATAGGTAATGTAGGACATGACAGAAATCAGAACATTAGTGATACATGTAACAAGGTTAATCCAACAACCATAAGTGACTTAAAAATGCATGTAGACTCGGTAAATCTACTAAGCGTCAATGATGTGGAGGATGAATGTATGGAATGTGTATGAATTTTCTTTTGGAGCCATAAGGGAGCAAAATATCTATTACCTATTGTCATACAATGAGAAAGGGTTAATTAATAACCATGTTTTAAAAGAAATTTTAAGCAAACATACTATATTATGATAACTTTTCCACTCAATTTGAAAATGATTTAGTTCTACCTGAAACTAGGGTCTTAAAATCTAAACAAAGGAAGTAGGGGTTAGGAGGGCATGTTGAGGCTGCACAGGACCTTGGTTAGGCCACTTTTGGAATACTGTATGCACATAGTATTCTGGTCTCCCTGCTATAGGAACGATGTTGTGCAACTTGAAAGGGTTCCGAAAAGATTGCCAAGGATGTTGCCAGGGTTGGAGGGTTTGAACTATAGGGAGCAGCTGAATGGGCTAGAGCTATTTTCCCTGGTGTGTCAGAGGCTGAGGTGACCTTATAGAGGTTGATAAAATCATGAGGGGCATGGATAGAGTAAATATCAAGGTCTTTTACCTGGGGTGGAGGAGTCCAAAACTAGAGGGCATAGGTTTAAAATGAGAGGGTAAAGAATTAAAAGGAACTTAAGAGTCATGCAGAGGGTGGTGCATGTATGGAATGGAGGCTGGTGCCATTACAACCTTTAAAAGGCAACTGGATGGGTATATGAATAGCAAGGATTTAGAGGGATATGGGCCAAATGCTGGCAAATTAATTTAGGACATCTGGGTGGCATAGATGTGTTAGACCGAAGTTTTCATGCTGTACATCTGTATGACTCTGCTTGAGGCAAGTTGGCTGTGGTGGAAGGGGAAACTACATTAGAAGTTATTAAAAGGTATAGATATGTAATGACTTTTATTTAATGAAATAGTGTATTATTTAGAATAGTCATACATTCCTTTAAATCACAAAAAAACATGAAAAGTCCCTGACCATGGCTAACAAAGATATCTTATATAGGTCAAGGAAGGTGCCTTATGAACTATTCAAATAAAGTAAAAAGCCTGAGATATGCAATACTTTAGAATGCAAGAAAAGAGGACCAAAAGTTGATGAATAAAGGTAACATGAATGCAAGCTTGTCAGAAACATGAATATGGGCCTCAAACGCTTCTATAAGTATTTAAAAAGAGAGTGATTGCCAATACCAAATGTGTGTCAATTTCAGGCAAAGATAGGAAATATATTAAGTATATGAAGAAATATGGAATTTGTAGAGAAGCTAAATAATTGCTTTGTATTAGATTTCATGAAGGAAAATACAAGAAATTGCAAACAAAAATGGAATTCTAAGGGACTAATTAGAATGAAACATTAAAAGAAATTGGTATTAGTGAGAAAAATAATATTGGAGAAATTAATGAGACTGAAAGTTAATAAATCCATGGGATCCAATGATCTGCATTCCAGAGTTTTGAAACTGGTGGCTATTGAGGTAATGATGATCATGTTTCAAAATTCTATAGATACTGGAACAGTGCCTGCAGATCAGAAGGTTGCTCATATAACCCCCATTTTTTTAAGAAAGGAGGGAAGGAGAAAACGGGGAACTACAGACCTGTTAGTCTGACGTCTGTAGTCAGGGAAATATTTGAATCAGTTTATAAAGAATGTGATAACTGGGCACTCAGAAAGTAATGATGTGATTAAGCTGAGATAAAGTGTGTTTGATAAAACTGTTAGAGACTTTAGAGGATGCACAAGCAGAATGGATAAGGGGAAACAAGTAGATGTGTTTTATTTGGATTTTCAGAAGGCTCTCAATAAGTTGTCACACAGGAGTTAATCAAACAAAATTACAGTACATGATGTCAAGGTTGAGGTACTGGCATGGATTGTGAATTGGTTAACAGAAGTTAAGCATGGAGCTGGAATAATTGCACCATTGCCAGGATGGCAGACTGTATCCAATGGGTTACCACTAAGATCGTTGCTTGGGCCCAGCTGTTGACAATCTATATTAATGAATTGAATGTGGGGATCAATTATAATATTTCCAAGTTTGCAAATGATACAGAACCAGATGGGAATATATGTTGTAAGGATTAAGCAAAAAGTCTGATAGAGCCACTTGTATAATCCCCAGTTTGGAGGGATCATATTATGAGCAAAGTTTAAGCAGGTTGGGCTCGACTCACTAGAATTTAGAGGAATGAGAGATGATTGAACTGAAACATCTAAAATTCTTAAGTGCTTGACAAAGTAAATGCTGAGAGGATGTTTTCCCTCATAGGAGAGACCAGAACCAAATGACATTATCTCAGAATAAAGGGTGCCAATTTAAGACTGATATGAGGAGGAAATTCTTTTCTTAGAGGGTGGTGAATTTCTGGAACTCCTTGCCACAGAGAGCTGTGGGGGCAGAGTCCTTGTGTATATTTAAGGCTGAGGTGGATAGATTAGTAGGAGAATCAAGTGTTATGGGCAAAGGACAGGAAATTAGACGTGAAGAATATCAGACCAACCGTGATCCTATTGGATTAGAGAGCAGGCTTTCAGGGCCAAATGGCCTCCTCCTGAACATATTTCTTATCGTCTTATGGCTTTAAAGCAGCTTGGACAGGCTGAGTGAATGGGCAAGAACATGGCAGAGAGAATATAATGCAGATAAATGTGAAGTTGTCCAAGTTGTTGGGAGGAATGCAAATGCGGAGTATTTCTTAAATGGTGTAATATTGGGAAGTTTCTAAAAGTGTACATTAGCCCCTGAAAGCTCACATGCAGATGCAACAAACAATTGGGAAGGCAGATGGTTTATTGCAAGGTGATTTGAGTACATGAATAAGTATGTCTTGACTTAATTGTATAAAACATTGGTGAGAGAACAAACCTGGATAATTCTCCCTCCTGATTATTTTTTCTGATGCGCAGAACTCCGAGGTCTGACTCCGAGGTCAGACAACATTCCCGATGAAGGGCTTATGCCTGAAATGTCAATTCCCCTGCTCCTCGGATGCTGCCTGACCTGCTATGCTTTTCCAGCACCACACTTTTCGATACTGATTTCCAGAGGAGTCCTCACTTTCTCCTCTGAGGTCCGTGTATGGCAGTGGTATCCAAAACTGGAAGTCAATTCTCAGAATGGCATCAGCACATCACTTGGCATGTGGTGAACATTTGAGTGGCTGCATGACCATGGCCCCGCACTGAGGGAATGGAGCAGTTAGAATACTGGGTGCAAATTTGGTCATCTTACCTGAGGATAGATACATTTACTACAAAGGGAGTGCAGCAAAAGTTCACTGGACTAATTCCTGGGATGGTAGGGCTGTCCTATTAGGAAAGATTTGAGGACATGAGCCTGTATTCTCTCAAGGTTAGAAGAATGAGAGGTGATCTCATTAATACTAAAAGGATGTTTCCCCTAGCTGGTTGATTAAAAGCAGGGAACATAGTTGTGGAATAAAGAGCAAGTTATGTAGGACTGAGATGAGGAGGATTTCTTCACTCAAAGGGGAGTGAATCTTTGGAATTCTCTGAAGGCTTAGTCATTATGTTGAAAATCTTGGCAATTGTTCCAAGTGAGAGAGTTGGCAGTGACAGAGGCTATGGAGGGTTAATAGCATGGGGACTGAGCAGTAGGTGAGAATGAATGAGTGAAGATGTTGCAGGCACTAGTGAAAGTAGTAGAGCATGAGCCTTGGTACAGGTAAGTGCAGTGGCAGAAGTTGAGAGTGTATGAGGTAGCAAACAGAAGATGGTTGGTATTTTCCCTGGTAGAGTGGTGTTGGTCATTGGCCTTCATTTGACAGTGCTGGCATTTCTCCAGATCATAGACTAGATTGATGCTCCTCTGTCAGTTTTTGGAGAAGAAGATATCCCTCCTCTGCACCACCCTATCCAACAGGACGTTTAGGACCCTCTTTGCAGAGAAGGATGCCAATTTCTCCTTGTCTGCAATGTCTGGGCAAATATCCCCAATTGTACAGGGCAGCTCCAGACTGTAATTGTTTCACTAGGTACACAGCGGCCTTTTAAATATAGTGCCAGCACTCGAGATCCAGGGATAGCCTGGCAATGGCAAATACGTCCGCCTGCAGTGAGTGGGTGAATTCAGCAAGCACCAGATGAGAGGGCCATGGTACTGAGTTAGTGAGGCATGTTTGGGATATAGTGTGAGAAAATTTGTTCAGCCAGAGAGAAACCCTCCAAGAAACCTAATTGAATTGACAAAAAATGATTTCTGTTAAGTTTCAGCCTAAATGTTCAGTGATCTACTGATTTCATCTGTACTGCTGTGACCGTATATATTACATATATCTTTGGAGAAGTTTATAAAATCCTTGTGAAATACAAGTTGAGGCAGTGGTATCCTCCATGCTATCTCACAGTGCAATTAATGTGATTGGTATTGACTGCAGATTAGCTTCCAGCAGATGGCACTATGTTAATTCCTCCATGATGAAACAAAATCTGCCGGATAATTGTTCTTTAACTATCATGAAAGGTGTCAAGGTCTGTAAACACCACTTGAAGTAGCACCATGTTCATCAAGTAAGGCGCAAGGCCAATGAGGGCATTACTAATTTTTGAAATGCAACACAATGATGAAGTGATAAAAATCACCTTTGGTTGTGAAATCAGTTTTTCCAGGAGACAGTTTAATATTTTGAAATTTTGTGCATACAACAAAAAAGTACTGATTTGTTGATGAGGCAGGTTATATATGGACTTAACTGAAGACCAGCCTTAGGCAATCTTACTTGTTATGGGCCAGACCAAACCTCCTCAAAATATATGAAGCAGATAATCTAGACCCTAACTTTTTTTCTATTTTAAAGATAAGTGTAAGATATTGTGTTCCAGATGCAATTTGATAGGTCAAACTACTCAATATTAAGCAAAACACTTTATTTTTACACTAGAGTTAAAGTACAGACAAATTAAAAATAAAAGAATTGGCTTAATTGTAACTCTATCAAAATGCTTCACAAAACAATAGATATATTAACTACTGCTAATGAACTATTCCAATATGGTATCATTCCATAAACACACCCTGGAAAAGGAAAATTCAGAAAAATAGATTGTCTCACATGTAATTCTAGCAGCAGGAAAAGAACCTCAGTTTTAACTTTAACAGAGAGAGGAATAAAAGCTTCACATCCAGCCTCAAGATCCCAGCAACTGCTACCTTAGGCGAAAATGAAAAAAAAATTCATGCTACTGCGGGAGCTTGACCCCACCCATTCAGGCTGCTTCTATTGTTCTAACTTAAAAAAAAAACTCGAAGGCCTCACAAGCTGTGTTTTTTTGGTTTTGGAGCCAACTAATCAATACCTCTGTTGCAACATTCCTTCAAAAAAACGCCAGGATCAAATGTACCTCTTAAAGCCAAAGTACCATCACACCTCCCCTCTTAAAAAAAAGTAGCCATCAATGTACAAAGATGGCTTCATTTTTAAAAACCTTTAATCTTACAGTATGAGTACACTACAATACATTGACTCAATGCATGCAGAATTTTTATCCATAATTTTTACAAAACGCTAAGGGGTTATGATCAGTACATACAATTGTCTTAAACACATTACTGGCAATTTTATGTTGAAATGTTGCACCGCCAACACCAAACTCAAGGTCTGCTTTTCAACTGTGAACATTTCTGTTGATGATTTGTTAATTTTCTGGAAAAATATCCAATAGGTCTTTCTATCATCTCATCATCTTCTTGCAAGAGTACAGCACTGATATCTACATCGATAGCCACTTTGAATGGTTTTGTGTAATTAGGTGTGGCTTTCGCTGGGGCACTGGTCAACACAGCTTTCAGGCTGTCAAATGCCTTCTGACATTCCTCTATCTACTGAAATTTTCTGCACTTCCGCAAAAAGTAAGTCAGTGGAGCAACCACACTGCTAAAATTTAGCACAAACGTCTGATAAAATCACTCAGTCCCAGGGATTCCCACTTTGTGGATGGTATGGGAAACTTCCCAATAACATTTTTTTTGACATCCCATGGGGCCATCTGTCCATGTCCATGGAAAGTCCCATGATTTGGGCTTTTATGAACTCACTCTGAGCCAGGTTTATCACTAAACCCGCCTCCCGAAGTCAATCAACAATTCCAACAGATACTCCAAATATTTCTTCCATATGTGACAAAAAAAAGTCACTGGATTGTTGATGTATACCACACAACTGTATAACGCCAAAATGACTTTATTGATTAGTCTTTGAAATGTGGCTGGCGCATACATTCCAAATGGCATGACTTTTAACTGGTACAGTCCATTCATAGAACACAGAATCCTATAGTGTGCAAGTAGACCATTCTGCCCATTGAGTCCACATCAATCCTCCAAAGAGCATCCCACCCAGACCTACCCCCTATTCTATACTTGTAACTCTGTATTTCCCATGGCTAATCCCTTACTCCCAAATGACCTCCTCTTGATAACTCATGTGCTGCCTGCAACACCTCCTTTTTATACACCACCAGCAGTACAACTTGATGAACGTATGCCCATTTTTCATCTGCCTGAATCTGTGATGGGTTCCATTTCCTCATTACAATGTAATTTTAAGATAGTAACACACTGAGATACATTTAGATTATTCTGTGTATGATGCAGCTGCTTTAGTTTTTCATTCTTCTGTAGTAATACAGCTAATTTCTGTGGACTAAAAATATCTACTTTGTCCTCCATCTGTTCGTGTTTTTCCTCAACCATTTTATCAAGCATAGTCTCTGATAATTGAACTTCAACTACCTTATCTTTACTCGTTGGGTTCTCCTCCATCTTGCACCTGCAGCTTTGAGATTTTGTTACCACACAGTCAGGAAAAATCCCAGGATATACTTGCTGCAACACCTCAGTTGCGTGATTTTCCACTGGCTTTTCAACCATGGTAATCAGCACTCCCACCTCTGATCTAGCTATATCATTACAGAGGATAAACTGCATTTCTGGAACTGAGAATTGCTCTATTACTCCTATCACCACTTCACCACTTTTCACCAGACTTTCTCGCCTCACTTTATATAATGGAATGGTGCTCTTCTCACTATCAATTCCACATATTACCACTTTTTTGGCATTACTCCTTCTGAATTACATGTCTCCTCATCTCTCACTGTCAAAGATTGAATTGCTCCAATATCTCTTAAAATCTTAGTTTCTTTATCTACTCCTCCTGGCGTACATAAGGAAACCCTTCCCATGCAAGTAAATTATTTAAAGAAATCTGACACTTTGTTCTCAACTAACCCTGATCAGATTATAGGTTTTTTTGCAGCTTTTAAGCTTCCTCTGTGCTTTTCTTTACTTCTTCAACAAAACTCACTGGCTTAGCCTGTTTTCCCACATCCATCTTCCCAGTGCTTTTTCTAAACCACCAACACTGTGACTTTACGTGGCCTATTTTATTACAGTGAAAACATCAAAGTTTTTTCACTTCTCTTTTTACTTCATGGGTTTCCTTTTTACCCTGTGGTAAACTATCTTTATGATCTTCAATGAAATCTCCTTTTCCCTTACACCTGAAGATTTCTCTTTTCCTCAATTTCAATCCCTCACGGATTGAAATTGATGTCAAAGGCAAAGTTTGATGTATGAACCAATTCATTATCATCTGCCATTTCTGCTGCTAATCTTGCAATTTTCACCCTCTGCTCATTCATGTGAGTTCTTATGAGTCAGGAAGCAAATTTTTGACTCCTTCAAAATAATTGTCTGTCTAAGAGATCAAAAGTTTGATCCATTTTCAATGCGCTTATCCACCTATCAAAATGTATCATATAATAACAACAGTGTGTCTTGAACTGCCAAGGAAAAGAAACACCTCTTCCAAAATATGTTTTTAAAAAGAAGCTGCCATTCTTACAATTCCATAGAAGTGTCAATCAGACAGAGCTACTCATTGTATTAATAACAGACACGTTCCTACACTTCACCCTTTTAAATTTTGTCCCGAAAAACAGAGACATTGAAAGAAAAAGATCAAAGAAAGCAGAACTCTGTATAAGCTCATAATATGTCATTTAATCAAAACAAACATTCACCTCCTCCTGTCAACACAGATGCCCTACTGAGTTAATCCAGTTGTGAATGTTGGAGCTCAATCAACCATTCATAGAAGCCATTTGGGAACTGTATCAGCAGAGACAGATGGCCAGACATCTGTTTCTCCAAATGAGCTCATTATGAATGCTTGGCTGAGCTCCAAGATTTGTAATTGTTATTAAATGATTCATTGGTTCTGTACATAATGCATATTGGGTGCCTCGATATGGAGACCCAATAAAGAGTGGTCGAGGAGAGTGAGGAGAATTTGAAAAGAGAGAGGGAAGAATGAATAATTATAGCCCAAGCTAAGATCAATGGTTTGGGGAAGAAAAGGATCTAGTGAAAGAATATCATCAATCTAGAACAAACATTAAAAAAAAACTCCAAGGCTGATAATCCATTCTAAAAAAATTCAAAGGACACAGCTATCATTGGCAAGGTCAGCACTTCTTGCCCACTCTCACAGGGTGTTGAGAAGGTATTGATAAGTTATGACCTTAAACTACTATAGTCCATGTGGTGAAGATATTCAATGCTGTTTGATAGCATGTTACACGATTTTAACTCAGCAACAATGAAGGAATGGTGGAATATTTCCAGGTCAGGACATTATTGTGACTTATAGGGGAACTTGAAAATGGTCATGATCCCATACACCTGCTGACATGTCTCTCTAGAAGCAGAGGCTAAAGGTTTGAGAAGCAATTTTGAAAAATAGTTTGTACATATTGAAGCTATGTCACAGCAGCAGTGAGAAAGTGAATGTTTACAATGATGGATGGGTGCTAATCAAGTGTGGTGCTTTGTCTTGGGTGGCATTGAGCTTTCAGAGCATTTTTGGAGCTACAATCGTCCAGGCAAATGGAAAGTATTCTCTGACCTTCCAAATCTGTTGCTTGTGTTTGGTGTCAAGGGTTTGGGAACCAAGAGGTGAATTACTCACCCTGGAATAGCTATCTTCTACCATGCACTTGTTGCCACAGTATTTATATGACTGGTCCATTAGATATAAGATATAGGAGCAGAATTAAACCTTTTGGTCCAGTTATGTTTTTGGTCAATAGTGACCCCCCAGGATATTAGAGATAGAAAATTCAATGCTAATTTTGATGAACATCAAGAAGAAAGTGCAACATTCCCTCTTGTTGGAGATGGTTATTGCCTTCACTTATGTATTGCATATATTAATTGTTACTTATTAACCTAACCAAATTGCTGTAGTGATTTATTATCTAAAAAATTAAGGTTGAAACTGAATACTTCAATCATTCTTCCATATCCCATTTCTGAATTTATATGAAAGAGAAAGTTCTTGATGACACAGCTGAACATAGTTGGGCCCAGGACATTACCAGATGAACACAATGTGCTGGGGATGCACTGGTTGACTTTAAGAAAACCACAACCATTTGTCATTGCCCTAGGAACACTCTGACCATTTTCCTCTTGATTCCCATTTTATTGGGATGCCTTGATTCCACACTTGTTTAAATACTGCCTTAATACCAAGGACAGTAACCTTGTGTCACCTGTAGAATCCAGCTCATTTGTTTATGTTTGGACTAAGGTTGTGATAGGTCTGGAGCTGAGTTTTCCTGGTAGAACTGAAACTGAATGTTGATGAACAATTTATTGGCGATTACCTGTATCTGCTACTTGTGGTACCACCATTAATGTTCCCTTTCATCACTTTGCTAATGGTTAAGAATAGGTTAATGGAATTGTAATTGCACAGATTAAATTTGTAGCTTCTCTGTTATCACGATGTTAGGATGTTATCAGGATCCACATTGTTCGCTAAAAGCCAAGATTGTAGTTGTACTGGAATAACTTGGCCACAAATGGAGCTTGTTCTGGAGCACAGACGTTCAGCATTCTTGAATAATTCAGCAAGATTCAGACAAGGTAAAGAATGAGAAGGCAAGAGGTTAGGACCTGGAACTAATGGCCTGAAAGTGTATTGGAGACAGAGTCATTTGTGATTTTTACAAAGTCATTTTCAAAGGATAACAGCCTAAACAGAGAAAAGATGCAGAGCTACTAGGAAAGACCTGGGGTCTGGAATTCAGCACTCTGCCCCTTCAGACAACTAATGTGGACCAAGTGGACTCAATAACCTCCTATTGTGTTGGAATCATTCTATGATTCAATACAGCTGGGATGTTGTTGATTCCCATAGCCTTTGCTGCATATAGTTCATTTGTATGTTTCTTGATTTCATGTTGAGTGGATTAAGTTGGTTGAAAATTAATTTCTATGATCGTAGCAATTTCAGAAGGAGAGTACTGAAGCCTGCCACACACAGTGAGTTTAATGTGTTCACACACACACACACACGTGCATACACACAAACACACACACACACACACACACAAACACACAAGCACACACACACAAACACACACACACACACACACACACACACACACACACTTGGTGCCTGCAGTCCACTCTCTGATGCAGGCTGGCTGCAAATGTTGAATATGTAACAGACATGACTGTCACTACATTGGAGGTGGTAGTGGCAGAGGTTGGTGATGGTGCATTCTCTGGATCTTGCCTTGTCCCTCCAAAGGTGGATTCTTTGTTAACAGTGAGTGGCCTTGACCTTGGTTCTGGATTGTGACTACACGTGAGAACACATAAAACCATTAAAGTTCACTATATTTTGTTTGCACATCACAGTGGCACTTGTGTTTCCTGTATGCTTTTGTCTCGAAACCAAGTTGGAGCATTTTCACTCTGGTGCCTGGCCACTCTTGGCTTTGCTGTCTGCACAGTAGCCCTGCTTCTTGGTCAACTCCAGAGTTTCCTCCTTAGCATATCCATCCATCTTGACCTTCTCCTTGACATTATCTGACAATGTTTCCTACAGAACAAAGTGGAGAATTAGTGACATCTCACCAGATACCTAACTCCTTTATCTACTTGCATCCCCATGGCATACTGACCTAACATTGTAAGGGGTACCCAATCAGAATCTCATTTCACTTATAACACTTGCTCAGCCAACCACACCATCACATGCTTTGGTCTCGAGTGCCATGTGGTGCTGAAGCTGTGCATGCATTTCTCCTCTTAGCCTCGGTCTCCACTCACACAGATACATTGTTTGATGCTCTTGTGGTAACCTGGTTGCTGCAATACCACTTATTCTAAAGGATTGGAGGACATTATTGGCTGATTCAAAACATTGGACCCAGGAACAATTATGTACCTCATAGTGCTCACTTCTGTTCTTATCTCTATCCAGATTTCGTTGATCTGGTGGGAGTGTCTCCTTTTACCATCACTCAGGAAGAGCACCTCCCACCATTCATGGATGGTCCAGAGTAGGGACTTGGAGGAGGCATCACTAAATTGTGGTATCACTCATATCTTGCAATGTTATGATCTCTGTTGATATTTATTGAAACACAACTGAAAACAGACATCTCAGAATGACTTTACTCTCTCCTTTACATTTTTATTCAATGTTCGACATGTGTGGCTCAGTGTTTAGCATTGCTGCCTCACAGCGCCAGCAACCTGGGTTTGATTCCAGCCTCGGGTGATTGGCTGTGTGGAGTTTGTACATTTTCCCCATGTCTGTGTGGGTTTCCTCTGGGTGCTCTGGTTTGCTCCCACAGTCCAAACGTATGCAGGTTAGGTGAATTGGTCATGCTAAATTGCCCATAGTGTTCAGGGATGTGTAGGTTAGGTGCATTAATCAGGGGTAAATGTGGAGTGATGGGGATTGAGTTTGGGTGGGATACTCTTCAGAGGGTCAGTGAGGACTTGTTGGGCTAAAGGGCCTGTTTCCACATTGTAGGGATTCTAAGATTCTAAGTCCCAGAAGCAATCCAGAATGATTGTCAGCCCTCAAGGTTTACTTCCTACCTTTTCCTTTTCCAAACTAGAAATTTTTGGAAAATTGGCATTTTAAATATGGGTTTTCCTGGACACTTGTCTGTCACTTTTCTCAGCTCAACAGAGCTTTCAGCCAAATTTTAACTTTGTGTAAGTTTGGTCTTTCTAATCTGGGCTCCTGGTGAATGGCTGTGTCTTGCCTCTAATGGCTGCTTTTTCTTTTGTGGACACTGGCTATGATATTCACTCATCTTTTAGGTAAACCTGTAACCTCATATCAGCTGTCTATTCCGCACTCAAAATCCATCACTGGAGCAACCTGAATTACATTGGCCTTGCATCAAGACAGAAATGCTAATTGGCTCTTCTTGAGACCCATACTCTGTTTGATCTTAGAAGCAATTTAAAGCACAATGTTATAACCTGATATTCTCAACTTTTTTTCTCTCTGGGACTTTGCAAACTCATAATCTATCCATTGTCAGCACGCAGACTTCTGCCATTACTTCCAAGTGTAAATACTTTTCACCTTTCTCATAATAAAACAATATCGACCCTTTCAATTTCTAACAATTAAACCACCACAGCTTACTATAAGGCAGACTTCAAAACAAGTAATTTGACTTATTTTGTTTTACCATAATTACAAAATATTTGGATACACATACTGTGCTTATATATCAGACGTTGTTACTGAGCCAGAGCAATGGGGACCCAGGAGATCAATCCAATATAGGATAGGGGAGTGATGGGATTTAGAGCAAGATTGGTACAATGGGGAATCCAGGTTGATGCCCAAATAAAATAGACTTCCTTACATTTGTTCATGCTTCTACTTGTTTGGAGGTTTTACTAATATTCCCTGAATACTTGCACAGGTGGTTCTTTTATAGACCGGAAAGACCTTCATCTGAGGTTGGGTGATGGTGGATTGGTCAGGCTTCATTTGATTGCTTCCGACCCTCTAATTTACACTGCAATTGGAAACACACCAGTTCCCAACATGAGTACTTCAGGTCTGCCATCAGGAAGCTTATGGCATTGATTAAGTTCTGCTTCTGCTTTGGTTGTGTCATCACCACAGACTAATATCCGTATTTCAGATAGTTAATTGCTTAGCACCAGCTAAAATAAGCGTGACCTGATGATGATGAAAACTTAGAAATGGTTGTTATGCATTATAGCTGGAGATCACCAAGGACTTGTTTCTGTCAATTCCCATTAGTCCAATCCATATTTGATAGAACATGGTCAGTTTGTTTTTCTCTCTTCTTTACTGTAATGATTCCCATTCCAAAGCTTTGGTAAAACATGTAACTCTGTATTTCCCATACTGATTAGTACAAAATCAACTACTCCATCTTATTTGCATTCTTGCCATATAAGAATCCCACACATAACTTCTGTACTCCAAGATTGAATGAACAAATATAGAAATTACTGGAGAAATTCAGCAGCTCTGGTAGCATCTGTGGTGAGAAAGCAGCATGTTCTGTTCTCATTGTTTTCCTGCTGATTGTGAATGAGTTATAAAATCACTTTTTGTCAATTTTGAAACATATAGGTAATAGCTTGAAGTATATGTGGAATGGTAGCAATTTATTTGCTGCAGCGGTAACCATTTTTACCATATAATCATTGCCACTGAAGGTGGGTTGAGGTAATATTTTCACCTTTGTTACTCATAGAATGATAGAATTATACAGTACAAGAGAGGTCCTTCAGCCCATCAAGTCTGTATTGCCAAAAGTATACTACTTCCTACACTGGTTCTACTTCCCCATACTAGGCCTATGGGTCTTGAATGTTGGCACTTCAAGTGCTTATCCCCAACCTTTTTAAAGGTTGTGAGGTTTCCCACCTTAACTGCCCTCTCAGGCAGAGCATTCCAAACCCCCACCTTCCTCTGGATGAAAAAGCTTTTCCTCAATCCTCTCTAAGCCTCTGATCTTTCACTTTAAAATAATACCCCCTTGTTCTTGACCCTTCAACTTCTGCTTTCTATTCCCCCCATCTATGCCCCTCATTGTTTTATTCACTTCTATCAATTTCCCCCCTTAATCTTCTCTGTTCTAAAGAAAATAACTTGAGCTTATTCAGCCTCCCTTCATAGCTGAAATGCTCTATCTCAAGCAACATCCTCATGAATCTCCTTTGCAGCCTCTCCAGCACAGTCACTTTCTTTCTGTAGTATAGTGACCAGAACCTGCGGCCTAACCACAGTTCTGTACAGCTCTACCATGACTTCTCTGCTCTTATAAACTCAACCACAATTCATAAAGGCATTTGCTTTCTTAACTACCCTATTAACATGCCCTGCCATCGTCAGGCTCTGTGGATACCTCTGTGGACAGCACCTCAAGATCCCTTTGTTCCTCTGAACTTCTGAGTGCCTTGCCATTTATTGAGTAGTCCCTTGTCTTGTTTCTTCTTCCAAAGTGCATTATTTCACATTTATCAGGGTTAAATTTCATATTGCCATTGATCTGCCCATCTGATGAATTCATTTGTATCCTTCTATAATCTGACACCTTCTTCCTCAGTGTCAACAATTCCTCTGTCTGCAAATAACATATTCCAAAAAATAGTGGATGAATATCAGCGAAACTTGGAATATAGAAAGTGTATGTTCCAAGGAAGAAACCATTAGCTTTCATGAAGATGTGGATACTGATTTAGATCTAAAAAGATCTGTTAACATTGGCAGATAGGGTGAAAAACTTTGTTTTAGAATGTGGGTTTTCATGTTTAGAATGATGCTAATATTTTTGAGAATGTTGTTGATTGACTCGAATGCTGAGGTGGAATTTTTTATGGTTGTCAATATGTGAGCAGTCTTATTAGAGCAGTTTTTTGAATGTGGATTGGCACAATGCTTCCTCCGTAGAATGGAAGGTCTTAATAAAAACACATCTTTTTCAGCTTCATAGTTGCAGACCAATACCAAGCAGCAAAAAAATGTTACAAGAAAGAACTGTGTAACATAGTCACATTAAGAAAACACAGTATGGCAGATGAATGCGTTCTACTGGGTGCCCACTTCACCTGAACATTCCCTGTTTTCATATCTTCTGTCCACAGAAGAGTAGCTGCTTCACATTTGAAAATAATTCATTGTGTAAAGCATTTTAAAAGCTTTAATGTCATTATCCTATACATAAAGAAAATAAGTTTTCCAAAATAAAAGTGAAAATAATATGACTTCTCTGGCTTCAAAAATTTTACAGTTTATCAGAAGTGACTTATTTCTCCTGCATCCTAGAAAAACCACCCCCATGTGGTCATACAATATAGTGAAAAAAGCTTAAATAATGAAAGCAAAATTGACAAATCTGACCATGCAAAAAGTACTCTTCCATATTTCAGCACTTTGTGATGAATCAAGAACCTAATACCTTTGAATGCTTTATTTTTTAAGCATGATGTGCTTGACATCAATTTGGGGATTCATGACCTCAGACTAATTAACTAAACCTAATTTTCTTTGCTTCACACCACTTATTTCATTTTCATGGGAATTTTTTCTATTTTGTTTCGTTCACCTTTAGTGCAAAGAAAAATCCACATACCCTCTCTCCTTTTTGCCCTTCTAATCATCACCTAAGCCATTGGAATTAGCAATGTGTGTCTACACCACTGGCAATGCTGCAGTTAGCCAGTTCTGGGGAAATATTCAACATAGTCAATTGTTGGGGCAAAAAATTTAATTTGATTGTCCCTCTTTGAGGAGATGCACACTTCCTATCTATTTGCCTTCTCTTGCAGTATTGAGCCACTTGAGCCCAATGGAGCACAGACTAAACCATGTGTTCCTCTGTTCCAAGTTAAAGATCACACAGCACCAGGTTATAGTCCAAAAGGTTTAATTGGAAGCACACTAGCTTTTGGAGTGGCACTCCTTCATCAGGTGGTTGTCAACCACCTGATGAAGGAGCATCGCTCCGAAAGCTAGTGTGCTTCCAATTAAACCTGTTGGACTATAACCTGGTGTTGTGTGATTTTTAACTTTGTACACCCCAGTCCAACACTGGCATCCCCAAATCATTCCTCTGTTCCGGTACACAGTGCACAGTAACTACTCTTCTTGCCATTTTAAGGTTCGATGTCTTCAGCTTTTAGATTATATTGTGAGAGTTGTCTTTTCATTTCACTTTGCCTTGATTTGTGGGGAGAATTGAATTATAACTGTACATGATCAATAGCTTTGCAGATCCTACTATATTTTATGCACAATGTTCCAAGAAAGCTTCATCAGTGTAGAATGATTGGGACAACAATATTCTTTGGTTTTAACCTGGTCTATGCTTATATCTACTGTACTGAGAAGACTGGGGAGGCATTTTAGATCAAAATCCATGATGGCCCAAATCTTTGGTATTTATTGACATTTCAACCTGAAGAACAAATGTTTATCTATATAAAAAGTCAAATACTATATGAAAAAGAACATATTACTGGGTATTATTTTCCTATTATTAACACTTGAATTATTGTGGCTAACTATGGAAGCTGTTCCTATTTTTGAATTTGATGTAATGGATTTATATGCTTCTGGCAGGTGGAGTTACAACTAGGACTTAGTATTTTTGATGCACTGCACCATAACTGCTTAATTGCTGAACTGGAAAAAGAAACCATGTTATAAACTTTCAATAGTTATCCAAGGGGATGGAATTATTGCTTGGGGCTGCTTATGATACAGTAGTCCTGAGCAGTAGACCATAACATAAGTCATGCAACATAAATTAGAAAATAATTATTCCCAGCATCTCAGTGAGCAGAGTCAGCCTGAAGAATATGTATGTTGATTTTAATGATACATTTGCCTGGTGACTTTTTGTTACTAATGCTTCACCTACACTTGGGCAAAAGACATAACTGTTGATCAGAGACCTCAT
The DNA here is from genome assembly GCF_047496795.1 of Chiloscyllium punctatum. Lineage (NCBI taxonomy): Eukaryota > Metazoa > Chordata > Chondrichthyes > Orectolobiformes > Hemiscylliidae > Chiloscyllium > Chiloscyllium punctatum. Next base: position 66,200,773 of record NC_092742.1, read on the forward strand.
GCTCTCGCTGTCCAGTGCTATCTGTTTCACAGTTTCTTTTTTAAGGAAGGACTCACAATTAATGACTATAGAGTTCCTTGTCTTATCCTGCAAAGTCCAAGCATAAAGGGAATACATCTCCAGCCTTACAGATCTACTGTATCGAAAGTTGGCCATACAAATAAATAAATAAAACATTAATTAACTTAACTTTGGTTTAGAAATTAGATACTAAAAGCTAATTTGGGCATATATGATTTATCCCTTGACATATTTCATAATATTTATAAGTAAAGGGACACTAAGCATTTAATTGACAATTCTAGGTGCAATTAATTTCAGAGAAAACACAACAACTACCTGTTTTTTGTTTCCTATGTTCCATTTATGGTATCTAACCTGTGAATAAACATAAACAAAAATTGTCTGAAATATTATGCCTTAAGCAAAGTTTGTATGACACTTATTTTAATTTGCAGAATAAGAGCTAAAGGCAATTAATTGACATTTATGTAGTTTTGTGTCTAGTTTAATTTTGAAAATATTGTACGTTCATTATGTTGTTATCTTACAACTTGACTCATAACATAGACAAATTGTGTGCAGCATTGTACTAAATGAATGGTTTCCATTCCCACAGATCTGTAACATAAACTCCAGAAATGTCTGAGACACAGAAGTATTTGGTTTCACATGACTCTGAGGAAGTGCATGAGCTGGATGGTTTACATAAGAAATCACAACCAGACTCTCTCCATTTGACACAAACATCAAATATTATGCACCCAAAAGCAGAAAGTCCTGTACAAGAGAAATTTAAGCCAATAACTACTAGCCCTGTGGAAATGTCTGAGGATATTCAACAAGACAATTTTTTAACAATTAACATTGATGATAATGCTCTGGTACCAGTTGAAGTTGAAAAAACAGGTCCTCAAAGAAACAGTAAGAGATTAGGTAAGAGACATGCAACAAGTAACAAAAAATTGATTGGAGGCAAAGAATGGCATGAACCACATGGCAGGAAACGGGATGTTTTCAAATCAGCAATAGCTCCAATTGCCGGTACTGCTACAGCTCTGTCTATGTCAAAGAGGCCTAATCCACCACCAAAAGCTAATTCATCAAAACTCTTTGCTGCAGTGAAGTCTTCTACACTAAAAACACCTTCTTCTCTTCCTGAAAAGGGAGAAGTTGCTGTTTCAAGTGCAAAAGTACATGATCATAAAACCAACAGTAAAAGTTATGTAAAAAGTAGCACCCTTTCTGCAGATGTGACCAAACAGAGTAATAAAAAGGAAAGTTTCAACAAATCTCCTTCATTGACAAAGCAAATACCATCAGATTCTACAGGTGTCCAAATTGATAAAGAAGATAGTGCTCATTCCATTCATTCTCAAGGTGTGAGGTCTGCTTCAGAACTGCTCGAAGAAGCTAAATATCTAGCAATGCCAGACGCACAAAAAATATATGAAAGAAACTTCCAACAGAGCAAGCCAGAGCAGTCTCTGACCGCAGCACAGCAAACATTTACAGTTAAGGCAAAATCTGTTGATGAAATCATTGCTTCACTGCGGTCTGGTAGACACACCACCTCCCAGTCTGCTTCAGACCAAAAGATCAAAGGACTCTTGGAGAGAGTGTTTGGCTACAGTTATAGCAGTAAAAGTAAGGTAAGTGAACCATAACAGAGTGATATTTTCTATTAGTTGAAAGTTGAATGTTATGAAAAATGTAGTTTCCCAAAATTATAGCAGAGTTTGTTGTCACAACATACTAGACAAAACCAGCAGTTGAAAGAAGTGATGAATCTTGATGTGGTTCAGTCAGTTTGTTTTTCGAATGTATATACATTGTATATGACCAAGCGCACAAATACACTGTGACATAAGTATTATGTATTATTATTTAGCTTTCTTGATTAAGATATTGTCACTGCAGATGATAAAGTAGGAAATTTAAAATATGACACATGGCCAAATTTTAAAATATTTTGTAATAATGCTGAAGGAGGACAGCAAATGACACAGCTATGTTAGAATATGCTGTGAAAACACAGAAAAAAAATTCTGAAACGTGATTCTGTAGATATCACACAAGACAACTGAGTGAAATCTAGGAAGCAGTGGGTATAACAGAAACATTGTTGTAGACAACTAGGTGAATTGGGTGTCAAAATTCAAAAGACTTTAACCCTGATCCAGCTTACCCACTTCTAGGTTTTACAGGACTGGGAAAAGGAGTGTAAGAACTGAAATGAGATGCGGATAGCTTTTGTACAAAATGAGTATGTTCACATCATTATTTATGGGCTACAAGGAGTGGGAATACTTCCTTCCAGTCCCCCATCAAACTTGGGACTATATCAGAACTCCCAACATTGGCAATTAAAATCCCACCTGCTCGCTGCACTTTTCATGTGGATTGGGCCCTTGTGCATCTTGGGTTCGGATGGAACCTACTGGGTCCTCCAGCTGGGTTTACAATTCCCACCTGAACTGTCACACCTTCCACTCTCTCATTCTTCTCTGCATCCATAACCCATACCTGCTTGTAACCAGGCTTACCTTTGTTTGCCAATCCCTTGACATTTAGCTATATAACAGGTAATGATTCATTCATTATAATTATAAATAAAAGGTGTTGAAAACACTTCAGGGTAACAGGTAGTAACAGAACTAAAACAATAGGACAATTGAAATTTTCTGCCAATATATACTGTGTCATGTGGCAACTTTGAGATGTTTAGTGAATCTTTGGTGATTACATGGACAGGAAATGCCTTCGGCTGCTTAAACTCAACTTAATTTCTGAACTTGAACATTAGCTACTGCCACTGGAGGGCATGTAGATGAATGAAATTTTCCTGGTTTGCACACCTCAAGTGGTAAACATCCTGGGGCAACAAACAGTCCAAAAATAATAAGTGAGTGGCTGTTCTGCAAAGCAAGAAGAAGATACCAGTACTTCAGGAATCCTTTACAAGTGTGGTGCTGCTCAGTTGGGGAGAAAGTGAGGACTGCAGATGCTGGAGATCAGAGCTGAAAATGTGTTGCTGGAAAAGCGCAGCAGGTCAGGCAGCATCCAAGGTACAGGAGAATCGACGTTTCGGGTATAAGCCCTTCTTCAGGAATGAGGAAAGTGTGTCCAGCAGGTGCTGCTCAGTTGTTGTATACCAAATGGCTACATGGGGAGAGAATGACAAAACATGGAATTGTTGTTGTTGCAGGGGATTTGACATTCAAGAGGATAAATGGGCATTTCTGCAGCCAGTTGATGTCTGGCATGGCCTTGCCTCCTAGACACAAGGGTAAAAGAGACCACCAAATCAGTGCAGAATATCACGCCGGGAGGATGGGAACAGACAGTAATGGTCGAGTTTAGAGATAAGTGTTAAAAGCAACAGTCAGCATGGATTTGTTAAATGCATATTTGTGTCTGTCTAACTTGAATGAGTACACAGTTGAATTGAACTTGGTCATCTCAATGGTGGTGACGTTAGTAACAATTACCTTGCAAAGACTAGTGCTGGTTGAAGGTGAATTGTTTCTTGTGCAATTTGTGAGCCACACAACATCACTTCAGCACCCGTCATGTAAGTGGAATAATGGTCTGTGCTGAATGCAGTGATAAATTGAACCTTTAATGTGGTCTGGTTGGAAGGCTATTGGAGGACTGCAGGTATTCACATCTTGATGACAATCACCAGGTAATTGCACGTCTGACTGTGTGGAGAAGTGTGCTCAACCCTCATCTTCAGGCAATGTCACCAATGAATATTCTGAGATTGAAAAAGAACCTTTCACTCCTTCTGTTTCCTTTTCAGTTCATTTCCACTGAGAGTCCTGGGTCCTGCCACTAGTAGTCACTGTGCTTACTTCCCGAAGAAAGTGAATCAAGACCAGAGTTGATGACAAGCTCAGGAACAGCAGTAGACCACTAAGGGGATCCACCTCACGGAGAAGCTCAGGATGTGGGGGCTGTGCAGGAGCGCTAGAAGTTTTCAGCATTTCCTGATGAGGCACGGTGTTGGTGCAGGCTCTGTATGACCCAGCATACTGACTGAACTAAGCCTGATCCTGGGGTGGGCCCTGAGGGCTGAAGGAGTGACAGGCCCTCCTCTCCCAGTGGCTGTGAAGGTGAAAGCTGCCTGAATCTCTATGTAAGTGGCTCCTTCCAGAGAGTGATGGGAGGTTCCTAGATAGAGTGTGCTGCATCATCCTGGTGTGCTTTACTCTCTATATTTGGTCTGGAGATGCTGGTGTTGGACTGGAATGGACAAAGTCAGAAGTCATACCACACAAAGTTATAGTCCAGGTTGATTTGAAATCACAAGCTTTCAGAGCACTGCTCTTTCTTCAGGTGACTGCTGACTTTCTCTGCATTTGGAGCAGGTGATGTGTTGGATGCTGAAGAACTAGGGGCAAAGGACAGTGTCCCAAGAAAGAGGAGGACACTGGGGAGGAGGAAGTTGTCATTGTCTATGACAGAGCTCAGCTGCGATGGGCACCATAAGCTACTCAGGTCCTCATTGAGACCAGCTTCTAATAGATGATAGATAGGTGCAGTGGGTAATCACGGACTGTAAAATATTGATTAGATATAATGCGTGTTCTCATTTGCAACGATATGAAGAACCTCTACCTCGCTTGGGTTTGTTTTTGTTTGCTCTGTTGTCTGGTAATAAAAGCACTTGTCTGCATATGATATTCCCCTCATGGACAATGACGAGCTGCGAGTCTCCAATGGGCATTGGGGTATGGCCTGGTAGTTAAAAAACGACTACGGTGAGAGAATGGGATTGTTTGAGTGAGGGTGTGTGACTTTCTGGTTGCTGTGCCATGATATTTTCAATGAGGGGTAATACTGATTGTCAGTGCTTGTTCAGATGCACGGCAGCTTTTCACAGATGGCATGGGTGCAAGGGATTTCAGTTTCTCAGTGAATGTCTGTTGAATGGTGAGTTGTTCTGGGAGCTTGTGGTCACATGGGGTCAGAATCGGATGTAATAGATGCCATAGGTGTGTGGTAAGTTGTCAATCAGGTGGATTTGTTAAGTTATGGTGGGAAAGCTCTCAAGGCTTCATAGCAAAAATCCTTTCAAATTACTGGATGCAACTGAGATTTGGACAAAAGCAACAGTAAGATTCAGTCTGCAATGTTTGCAATTCTTCAGTTCTTTGGCATCTCCCCTGACTCTAGTCCTGACTGAAAGGTTATGAACAGTGTGCCTGCAATTTCCATCTTCAATATCTTTGGATGGACTTCCTCTGGTCCTGAAGGTATGTTAACTTTAAGTAATGAACATTGTTTCAAAATGGTTTTCTTATCAAATGTGAACCCTTTTTAATGACTTGAATGTCCTCCTCTGTCACTAAGACCTGTTAGAATCCACCTCCTTGGTAAAAATAGATGCACAGTATTCACTTAATACCCACTGTTGCCCATTGCCTCCATGTGTAAATTCCCTAATTGCCCTACACCTCCTTTTACCACAATTTTTAACACAAAATAGAGGACAGTACAGCACAGCACAGGAGCAGGCCCTTCACCAATCATATCTGAGTGAATGTGATGTCGTTTTAAACTAATCCTATCTGCCATCTACTCTTTATTGCCTTTACAAGACTTTGGGATTTCCCTTTATGTTGGCTGTCAGTCTTATCTCGTAATCCTTCTTTGCTTCTATAATATGCTTTCTGTCCTCCACAATTAACTTCTGTGTGCTTCTCTGTTCTTGATTGTATGTGCTATCTGACACCTGCCTGCTTTCTTCTTTAATTTAATTTCCCTCTCCTTTTTCATTTGAGGAACTCTGGATTTGTTTGTCCTACCTCTTCCTTGTGAGGGAACATGCCTTAACTATGCCTGAACCATTTATTATTTGAAAATAGTCCCACTTTCAAATTTCCTACCAATGTTTTGATTCTGTCTATCCAGCCTACCTCTTCCATGCCCCATTGAAGTCAGCTGCCCCCAATTAATTGAACTTACTCTGCCTTTCTACAGTCATTTTCTATTGTCATCGAGGCATTTGGATGGGTATATGAATAGGAAGGGTTTGGAGGGATATGGGCCGGGTGCTGACAGGTGGGACTAGATTGTGCTGGGATGTCTGGTCGGCATGGAATAGTTGGACCGAAGGGTCTGTTTCCATGCCGTATATCTCTATGACTCTATAACTTTAAATTATAAAATTGTAGATAGCTCAGACAAACATTATTCAACCCATCATGTTGTACTTCTCTGTAAGAGCAACTCACCTACTCCCACTCCTTCACCTTTTCCCCAAAGACATGCACATTTTTATCACTTCAGATAATTATCTAATTCTTTCTTGTAGGGCTTGATTAAATCTGCCTCCACCATATCTCAGACAAAGCATTCCAAATTCTGAAGCACTTACTGCTTTAAAAAAAGTGTTCCCTTATGCTAGTATTACTTCCTTTGTTCATCACTTTGTTTCTTGATCATCCTGCCAATTGAAACTTGTTCTTCCTATTGTCTTTGTCCAGATCCCTTATTACTTTGAATATCTCAACTAAATCTCTCAATCTTCTCTTCTCTATGGAGAGCAGTCTTAGCTTCTTCAATCCATACATGTAACTAAAGTTCCATACCCTTCAAACTACTCATTGTTTTTTGCACTCTCACTGATGCTTTCACATCTTTCCTGAAAACTGGTGCCCAGAACTGCACTCAGTACACCAGTGGAGGCCAAGTCAACAGTTCATGCAGGTTTATCATAACTTCCTTATTTTTGGACTCTTTGCCCCCATTTGTAATGTCCAGAATCTCAACAGTTTAGTTAACCACTTTCTTATGCAATGCCACTGCTTTCAATAATTTGTGCATATATCCTATTGCTGAAAAATGACACATTTGTCAAGGCTTTTCGTCTTACACTTATCAGGGTTGGAGGGTTTGAGCCACAGGGAGAGGCTAAATAGGCTGGGGCTGTTTTCTATGGAGCACGGAGGCTTAGGCGTGACCCTATAGAGGTTTATAAAAATCATGAGGGGCATGGGTTGGGTAAGTAGACAAGGTATTTTCCCTCTGGTGGGGGAGTGCAGAACTAGATGGCATAGGTTTAGTGTGAGGGGGGAAAAATTTAAAAGGGACCTAAGGGGAAAAGTTTTCATGCAGAGAGCGGTGCGTGTATGCTATGAGCTGCCAGAGGAAGTGTGGAGGCTGATACAATTACAACATTTAAAAGGCATCTGGATGGATATATGAATAGGAAGGATAGAGGGATATGGGCCAAGAGCTGGCAAATGGGACTAGATTAATTTAGGATATCTGGTTGGCATGGACGAGTTGGACCGAAGGGTGTGTTTCCATGCTGTACATCTCTATAATTCTGAAGAATACTAAGGCAAAGGAAAAAGGTATGCTCTCCTTTATGAACAGAAAGTGCTGATTGCTTGGCAATACTCAAATTTTGAACAGCCAAATTATTACCTTTAATTTGTATTCCGTCTTGTCATTCTTCTGATCAAAATACAGTATTTCCAATCTGTTTATGTGAAAGAACTGATTTTTAATTTTTATATTATACCTTCTTGTCATACTTTCCCAAACTAGCAGAGATATTTCCTTTTTTAAAAATCTGTTCTCCTTTATACTTTGGAAACTTTTGTCAAATCATTTCTTCATCTTATAAATTCAAGCAAGTACAATTTCTTTTTATCCATGGGACTTGTGCATTACAGGCTGAACCAACATATATTGCCCATTCTAGTTGCCTTGAAAAAGTTTGTGTAATTTCTCCTCACACTTGGGCCAGAATTTAACATCCCGCCCTAGACTGGGCTGACAGGTGGGGAATGAATGCGTAAAGTTGTGCTGTGTTCGGGGCCACACCCACCCACTTCCTCACCTCTGCTGGTATTTACCAGTGGGAGGTATGTGTCAGGTGGCCTCTTGCTGTTGAGTCAGTTATGGTTTTTAAATAAGCACTTAATTGCTACTTACCTGCCTCTTCTCACTGCTGCAGGGGGTATCCATATTGTGGTGGGGCCAGATGTACTCTGAAAGCCCATGTGGCTGGGTGAGAATTTGTTCACATCAGACACCTTGTGCACATGGAGGGCTCCTCTAGCAGAAAGGGCCATCCTTGTCCCAACCATTTTACCTATTGATCCACCATATGTGCCCCCATGACCATGGTGCACCCACTTTCCTCAACTTTGGCTACCAGCAACACCCCTGCTTGGGGATTAATTCATCAAGTAACTGCTGCAGCATGGGAATTCAGTGTTTGTGAAATACAGATGTCAGCATGGAAGAAGATATAATGTGCCCTGAATAGGTACTAATGACTGACCTAATTTTGCAGAGCATGTATTGGAATTGGTCATTTACTCATCAGAGTGGCTATATTAATTCCAGAAAAGACAATACGTATGTACATATACTAAATGGACTAAAAGGACCCTGAATCCAGCAAAGATTTCAGATCAACAGCTAGATGGCATTTCTAGTATATGGAATGAATTGTCTGTTGTGGCCAAAGGCTAGGATTGCTCAGCGACTACCAACAAAACCAAAATTACATGTTTCCAGTGATTTGTCATCATACAGTGGCAAAAATACAAGTTCCCATTATGTCATACTGTCAACATGGACGAAATATGCATTGATTTCAATCTGGTCAGCAATCAGTGAAGGGAATAAGTTTGGAAACAGTTCCACTGAAAACCATGGGGCATGAGAAGACAGTCTTCTCTGCGGTACTAACCTGCGCGGCCACCGAAATAAATTTAAAGTCTATGGTAATTTCTAAACATAAGACCACTTTGAAATCAAGTTTGTTGTGGGAGATTTTAAATATGTCCATGGTAATGGTTTGTTAGGTAAGGATAGAGTGAAGTTGTGGATTGGAGTAGTCCAATATCAGCATCCCAATGATGTGCAAGATAAATGAAGCTTATTAGTGTGGGACATCTTCAGATGGCATATAACCAATAAGATGAAGAAGTCTCTGCAAATAAATAATGACAACATAATAGATATACCCAGAAGTCTAACATCTGTAGTTTAATCTTTGGATGAATGCCTCAACAAGACATTGAAGAACCATGTTCATGCAGAATGTAACAGGTTCATTGTTGGTGGAGAAGGAACCTCCACAAAGAGTGTAAATGTACATATTGTCCCACTTGATATTTCATGTCATTCCATCATCAAATCATGGGATGATATTAACATACAAATAGGTAATTTGACAAATGTAGAATATGCTATTCATTGAATGGAGAGAAGATCATTTGTTGTGGAGGGATGGTTCTGCAATTGAAAGTGTCAAACCTGATCCAGCGTGGATCCTTACAATGATGCCATTGCTGAAGTGACTCAGACTAGTTTTACTGCAGTCTTTGCATCAGATGCAGGAGATGATGCTGTGCCATTTTTAAAATTATAAAGACCATGCTTTTTTAGTTTTGTGTTTGTAATTTTGAACTGAAATGAACAAAGAACTGCTTTAAAACTAAGGATAGCTGTATGATTTGAAAGCAAGTTATTTGATACTCATAATGAATACAATTTGTACAGCTGTGGGTTATAACAGTGTTTGCAGATGAGCTGGCTCAAAGGGTCATGTACAGATGGAGCTTTGGTTGGCAACAACTAGTTGATTGGTCTTTGTACTAGTGACCTGTTATTGATGACAAAGATCTTCTGATTAGCTCTCAGGCAACTGAACAGCTTGTCCTGGGAACAAGCTCCAGAGAATCCATCAAGTCACTACCAGTCCGGAGCTCTTTCTCCTTCCTCTGCATAAGCTACATTAGACCTGAATAAAAATAATTTATTTTTCATCCATCAGTTGCTGTAAACTATGATTTTTTAACTGATAAATCAGAGATCTTTTTAGAAATGAACTAGCTACCTGTGCCTCTTGCAAACCAGTGGAAGCATCCAGTGAATGACAACTGAGAAGCAGCATTCTGACTAGTACTAGAATCATAAGAATCATCTTCGCACCCTTTGTGAACAGGAACCATGAAACTCTTTTTCCAGTTTTTCCCTCTATCCATAATCCATGATATTTTATGTGTGTATGTATGTATGTGTGTGTGTGTGTGTAATTCAAATCTAATCAGTAATAAACACTAATTTTTGCTAAGTACAGAACACTGGTCCACACTTTCTGTCAACCTGGGATTAAGAGTGAAGTAAACTGATGAACCTTTGCATACTTTTAAAATCTTGAACATTTATGATTATTCTAGGAATAACAAGCTTGATTTCCAGCAAGCTACACACAGTGAGTCATGACAAAATGCTTTGATTACTCCTTTAGAACTAATTAATTTGATAAAAACGGTCAAATCAATTCAATGCAATTTACCGCTGATTACTTTTTTCACTTTTCAAAATGACGACCACCTTCATCAACACCAGTTATTCACATTTTACATCTAGTGTAAAAGTCAACCCCCTGTTTTGGAAGGATTTTCCAAGGCATCAAGGTCAACATATATGCTGTGAACTGCATTGCTTAAGAAGAAAAATTTGGAGTGCTTTGAGGAAAGCGAAGTAGTATGGTTAACTGGTAGCTTGTTAAGAGCGTAGATACAGGCAACATGGATCCAATTACTTCTTTCCTCGCTCTATGATTGCCAAGTATTGGCCATTTAAGGTTACATCCCATCAGGCCTCAAATGTGAGGTTGGCAATTTTATATACAAGATAAATGTTTTTGAACAGATTCCAAGTCCACATTTTTTAATGAGAGCTCCATATAACATTTAAGTGAGAACTCTATATTACTCACAATCCATTGATTACTAGCTCCCCATATTAATATACCTGGGGTTGGTTGGTTAGCTCAGTTGGGTGTGATGTTTGTGATGTAGTGTGCTGCTAATACCATGGGTTCAATTCCCATACTGGCTGAGGCTTACCATGAAAATCTCTCCTTCTCAACCTCTCCCCCTAGCTGAGGCATGGTGATGCTTAGGTTAAACTACTAGCAATTGTCTCTCTCTAATGAGAGCGGCCCCATGGTTCGATAGGATTATAGCAATTTTACCTTTATTTATACAATCAATTCTCACCTATTGCCCCATTCCATTAGGCCTCAGGCATTCCTTCAGATCTTATTATATTAGACAGGCTGGAGAAGTTCACAAGCAGCATGATGCCTTCCTTGATCTTCAGATGTGAATGGAGTACGGGTACCTCAATTAAGATTGCATGATAGGAAACTCTGCCATTCACAATATCCTGCTGTGTTTTATTTTGTGCTTCATTTTTATCCTTTCTTGAATTCATGACGCTGTGGGTGTACCAATACCAAACAGACTGGTTCAGAAAAGTCGCTCACCACCAACCTCTCAAGGGAAGTTAGGAGAAGGCAACAAATACTGGCTTTGTAAGCAAAACTCTTACTCTATGAATGAATAAAAACAAATTTAAAGTGCTTGCTTAAAATTCTTTATTGAGGTACAAAGAACTTTTAAATCAGAAAAGTAATTTTATTTCTCTGATCTGTCAGCCTGCGGAGAACATAGAAAATCTTAGCCTGGGAAGAGAAAAGCTGGGAGGTAACAGTCAAGTTGTAAGCAATATGAAATATAATATATATGCTAAATTTTATGATGTACATATAGAAAAAAATTGCTTGTGCTTTAGGAAATCTGTGAATTTTTGTAACATTGGTTGGGGGTCTCAGAATAACAAGTTGGAAAAACATGAGATAGAGCATCTAGTTGTTAAAATGGTATGTGCATTTGGGTTGAAGTGCAGGTTGTCTAATGTGGGAAGAGAGATCTGAATGTTAATCATGGTGACAGTGAAGTTACTTCACTATTTTTGGATCTAATGTGACAGATATGTAAAATTATCACAAATAAGTCGAATAGTAAATGCATAAAGTAACATGGTCACTTTTTAATTGTGTCTTTTCATGGATGAGAAATATTACTTTAACTGTTCCACCAGATAGAGGCATGGGAAATAAATGTAAATTTACTAACATTATCGATGACATATTTTGAGTATCATATTTTAGGCCAATCAGACAACAAAGCTATATATGAATGAAATTGTCAGGCTGATAGATTTTACAGGCTTCTTAAGTTTATTAAAATCTCATTTAGTTAAGCTTGAATATTTATCCTGTGCTTTATTTAAGCAATGGGCAAGAAAGACAAATGCTAGTTTATGCACAGTCTTTACAGGAGAGTAGCTGTGCTTAAGTTGTTGATATGCTTTGCAACTGCAATATTTTTCAGAGCAATGAGATTATGCATATGGATTTAGTATTTAGTTATGTCTATCACACAATATATTTGGATTTAAACAATCAACTTCATCTACTTCTAAGCTTGGTTGCAAATTATGTAATTTTATGTGTCTTGGTTGAAGATCAGTTGGGTTGCATTTTTTCACTTTAATTGTAAGTTAGATTTTGCATTATAAAAATATGTTGTGTTGTATATTATAGATTTGAGATAACATTAACATAATACCTTCAAGCATTATCAATGTTGGAGTTCCTGAATCAGTCAAGAACAAAGCCTCCTGTGCCAACTACTCTGGCTGCCTGCCAGCAGGCATTAGATCTGGATGAGTTCACGTAGAACTATCTTACTTAGTCCCCAGGGTTAAGATTGTCCCCAGATGCTTAGGATACAATATCCACTTTGGGTGGCAGCTATACCATCCCCACTCCTTGCTTTAAGATAGGTCTGCCATCTGAACATGAGTATTATACGGCCTCATGTGAGAGGAAATGTTCAATTTCAAACCATAATGCCAATTGTTAATACAAGGATTATTTAAAAACACTGCACCAGCGCATGTCCACTTTATTCCTGATGAAGGGCTTACGCCCGAAATGTCTATTCTCCTGCTCCTCGGATGCTGCCTGATTGGCTGTGCTTTTCCAGCATCACATTCTCAACTCTGATCTCCAGCATCTGCAGTCCTCATTTTCTCAATGTCCACTGTATGTTGAAGATCCTGGTCACTTACCAAATGACAAATTGCATGGGATTGCATGCTAGTATTTAAATGAGGAGACTGTGGAAAATTCAGGGAAGGACCCTCCGTGAACTTCCAGTACAATGTTGGTGCTGTCCATACATAAAGATCTGAATTCCAGCTTCACAGTTGGATTATGTTACAAAATTGCTCTTACTGAGATGGGGCCTAATATGCAATTATCAGAATAAAAATAAATTGCCAATAATAGTTAAACGATTTTAATAGCAGCTTTATATTGCGCTTTGAATTAAAAATAAAATCAGGAATCTGGTGAAGATAAGGGTTAAAATGCACCACATATTTGTGCTAACACAGTTGAGCACTGTGCTCCTATCAGTAACAACAAGAATTTTGAAGGTTTAAAAGATTTAATTTTTAGATAGTGGAAATGGGGAGAGGAACAAAGTGGTAATTCATGCGTTGAAGCAACAGCAAAGTATTACTATTGAACTGATTTACATTCATTGCTGTTGGTCAGGTTGGGCACAGATGCAAAGTGAGCTTTAGGCTACTTGGCTGATATTGTAATTGGGTGAATTTCTTGGAGAGAACTGGGTTACTTGTTCAGTTGAAAACCTGTGATGCTAAACTAAAATCAGTACAGATGCATGAAATTATCTGCTTGGAGTTCTTGTTGTGCTTATGTTTAATTTAATCATTTTAAGTTGGGGTTTGTGCAATGAAGGTTGGCTTTAGTACTTGTTTACATAATTGTTGTTAAGTAATCTTGATCACTAGATTGACAAAGTATTATTTTCGGTTTAATTGGGTTGAGCTCTATTTAAATTTTTTTGTGTTTGATTGAGCAAGACTGCAAGTTTATTTCAGGGAAGAAATGTCTATTGTGTTAACTGTGTGAAATATACTTCTTTTCAGCATTTGGAATTGTTGTAATCTGATTTCAGGTGAGACTGGCTTTTCTGTCTACTTTACACCTGAAGACTGAAAAATAGATTGCAAACAAAGCTGGTGCCAAATAGCAGTTTTGATGAAATTGAAGTTCCTATTCATCCGATACTAAAATATAAAGAACAGCAGCTATCACCTGAAGCTAACATTTGTAGCTTTACCTTTAAGGTTTTTCCATTACTTTGTATTAATTTTATAGCCGGGTTCCATAGACCAAGAAGGCTCTATTTTGAGACAGCATTACTAAGTTAATTGCATTTAGTTATCCATCATATGCTAAATTTTCCACCCTCCTCTCTAGATCTTGAAGTGCAGTAAAATCTGTAGTAAAATCTATTTATTCAAATGTATACAGTTGTCTAACCCTGATTCTTATCCTGTTGCATATACAAATTTGTTATAACCATTGCTTCCAATTCTGTATTTATTACTGAAATAGAATGTTAACGTTTATGGTGGAGAAATCTGTTTATTTTGTTCTGCTTCTGGTGATGCTACACATTCACTTGTATAATGCAGCATCAATGATAGGGTAGTGGCTGCTCCACAGAGTTAATGTAAATCTGTGTGGCATCATTAAAAGTATAAATTAATTTCTCCCTTTTTATATTTAAGAAATGAAGGATCCTTGATTGCTTCACTTGCTTATTTCTTTGCATAGCTGAGCTTGCTTGGGCTGCATCAGACCGTGGGTGGGTTTTTCTTTGTTTTCTTCTAAGTGGTGATGAATATCAAATGCACGCTCTGCCCACCACTGTGAATGGGAAAGCCCACAGATCATGTCCCTCTCAGGCAGGTATGTGGTCATATAGTGGGCTTTGTACTGGATCAACTCTTTGGGTCAGCAATGCTTGTTCTGCCTGAAATTGTTGGTGAATCAGAGGTTGCTCAGAGGTAGGCAACCTTATAGATGATTGCTAGGTGGGACTATTGATGAGAGAGAATCAGGGAGGTGTGGAAGCAAGAGAAGTGGCTGTCTTTCAGCAGCCAACCCCTTACCATTTCTGATCTATGCTCTTGATCGGCTGAGACTGAGGTCCACATCTGCCTCAAACAGCCCAGGGAGGTCACTGCACAGAACTGGTCGGAAGGCTTTAATTAACTAGTTAACGGTCTGAATTGGTAGCAGGACACACTGAGGACTTAATTCCTGCATTGGCAAGAAGGTTAATCTGTCTATTCCTGATGTCTCCTCATCAGATTATCTTGCCCACCTTTTCCCAGGAGGACAATTGTGAAAAAATGTGGTGACCTTTTTAAGCCTAGAAATAGGTTTCAAACTGCAAATTTTTAAGCATCGCCAAAACCACCCACAATATTATGCACTTTAAAACTCCTCCCAACCCACATTCCATTTATTACTCTTATCTATTACTTTATTACCTGTGTTCAATGTCTTAATCACTGCAACTTTCGCCACATCACATCACAAAATTCAACTTGCCTAATACTTTGCCCAGATCCTCCCTCAACCATGATTCATCCTTGTTCATTGTTCCAGTAATGCACCAAAGTCAACGTTCTTTCTGTCAACAAAGAAAACCTTCCATTTTACTTGTGTGACAAATGCATGGCATCCATATCTTTCTTAGTCTTCGTAGTGTTTTTGGATGTTGAACTCGAAAAAGTTGCTCTACAGTTATATATATATGTATGTTGCATCACACGCTCAGAATACAGATCCCATCTATTCATCACTAATGATATTGTAGTCCGATTCATTTGTTTGAATTACTGACTGAAAGATTCATCATTGAAATCTGGGGATTGATTTTAAATGGAGATATACTGAGAGCAGAGAGAATTAAAGGGGAACTCCTGTAGGAAGCCAACGTGAAGACTGGCCCCCTGTCATTACTGGACCTTGTTTGGTAAAGTAGCGCAAGCTTTAACTTAAACCTGGTGGCAGTGAAATTGGGGCCAATGAGTATAAAGTGATGTCCCGAGAGCTTTCTCCAGTGCCATCAGGTGTTCCTCCACCATAGAACTTGCTGGGTTTACAATTAATAGCTAATGATAACTAACCTTTGGGAGCAGAAGGCTTTGTGGCTTCTCAATGTCACTGAGTGTTTTGGATCCTGTTGGACAGGATGGAGTGAACTTTACTCCTTCATCTACAGATTGTAATATATTTTCAAACACCCAAGCAAGAATGCCCATCTCACTTTCCCTGACTCGTTTCTGGGGAAGTCACCTGGCTACCTCTATGTTTCTTCCCTCCATGGCAGTGATGATGTACAAATGGGACAGTACCTTTTCTTAAGTCTTTCTGCCTGCATGCACTGCCAACCTCTGTGGCTTATGACATTGGCTCATTCTCATTGAAAGCTATCTCAATGCTGGCCAGTTTTCAATAGTGCTATGGCTCTTGGCCTTGCAGAAGGTTTGTAGGCACACGGGCACACATTCCTTCCATGTTCAGAAGCAGCACACATCCTCAGACTCCTCAAATTGGTGTCACTGCTGGAGGGTGAGCACCCAGAGCCTATCAACAGAGTCTGACATTACACTCATACTGCTAGACTGACTAAGGTCATTGAAGCATTTCTGTTCCTCCTGACCACACTTTAGGCTGCTGTCGGTCTCAGTAATCCCAACTTGGTAATGGCATGGGGTGGGGTGGTCCTCTCCTGACACACTCTAAAAAGAAGACCTCATTCCTAATTCCTATCCCTCACTGACTCAATGAGGTTCTCTCGGTCACCTTCCCTCTTTGCCTTTTTTCATTCGCCATTGATGCACCAACAGTAATAGGTTTTGTGATGCCTACACTTGTGCAATCCTATCCACATGTGAACGCAAATAGGGTTGCAGCCAAATAGTAGCCTGCCAATTGAAAATCAGGATTGCTTCTGAGATTATGCTGGGAGTCAGAAATAGTCCTAATGTGCCCCTAATATAAATTTCCCAAACCTGGAGTGAATATCAGGTCAAATGACTTCCATGATGCATTGTTCACTTTCAAGGCTTGTTTTATGAGGAATTTTAATAAGCATTGCTTTCCTGCTGGTAACAAAAAAAATGAGGATTAAAGTTTTAACTGAGAAAGATAGTTAAATATTTAAACTTTTATTGATGGCTAGGAAATTAAAATTGTGCTTAGGGGAACTAGGTTCAAGGATAGTTGACATCAGGATGGAAATCAGTCAGATGCAAGACACCAGATCAGACAATGAACAGTATGTAGTAAAAGGAACCAGTCGTAATATTTTTTAACCTGTGAATTGGAGGGATTGATTGTAGGCACAGCTCTCAAATAAGGGAAGCACTCCAGTGTGCCGGAGATTGAGCGACATTCTATGATTGTTCACACTTGCTGAGAATGAAGATATTTGTGGAGGCTCCTCCTCCTGTTAGTTGTTTTATTGTCTACCACCATTCATGGCTGGATGTGGCAGGGCTGCAGATTTCAAATCTGATCTGTTGGTTGTGGGATGTTTAGTCCTGCCTATTGCATGATACTTTTGATGTTTGACATGAAAGTTGTCCTGTGCTGTCGCATCACCAGCTTGAAACCTCATTTTTAGAAATGCTAGGTACTGCTCCTGATATGCCGTCCTGCAGTCTTCATTGAGGCAGGGATGATTTCTCAGCTCGATACCACAGTAGGTTGAGGAACTTGCTGAGCCACGAGTTTACAGATTGTGGTTGAAAATGATTCTGCTTCTACTGATAGCCCACAGTGCCAAAAGTAAGCTGAAATTTGAGTTCCGAGGTCTGTTCCAAACATGTACCATTTAGAATAGTAGTATTATGACTTTCATCAAGAAGGTTATGAATCTATAGAATTTCCTGCCCAATGCAGTGGTTGAGGCTTCCTCAGTAAATGTTTTTAAAGCTAAGATAGATAATTTTTTGAATAGTAAAGGAATTAAGGGTTATGGTGAGAGGGCAGGTAAGTGGAGCTGAGGCCAGAAAAAGATCAGCCATGTTCTTATTGAATGGCGGAGCAGTCTCGAGAGGTCAGATGGCCTACGCCTGCTCCTGGTTCTTATAGCCTTATACATAGGCCTCTGACATCAATGTGTGGTAGAAGTGGTGTGGTGGAGGTGGTCACCCCTATTGATGCTGTAATGCATGGACTTATCTACGAAAGGTAGATCGGTGAGGTCTCGGAAAGTATGTCTTTCCCTCTTGCTGATTCCATAACTATCTCCTGCAGACCCAATCTAGTGGCTGTTTGTCTCAGAACTTGACCAGCTTGTTTCATAGTTGTACTATAGACTTACTGTTGGTGATGGACATTGAAGGCTCTTTCCAAACTAATTCTGTAGCCTTGCCATATTCTATGGTTCTTCCAAGTGGTGCTGAGCATGGAAGAGTACTGATTCATCAGCTGAGATGATAAGACCATAACATCATCAGAAATATAAACAGGAGTAAGTCATTTGGCCCCTCGAGCCAGCTCTGTCATTCAATATGATCACGGATGATCCAACATTCCTCATATTCACTTTCCTGAATTTTCTGCATAAGCCGTGATTCCCCTACTCATCAAGGATCTATGTATCTCAGCCTTACATATACACAAGGACTCTGTCCCTTCAGCTCTCTTTGGCAAAGAGTCCCAAAGACCAGATGTTAAGGGCATTTAAATGTGCATTGGATATACATATGGACAATAATGGGTCAGAATAATTTCGCTGGTCGGTGCAATGTCAAGGGCTGAAGGATCTGTACTGCACTGGAACAATCTATGTTCTATGTTCTAAGTTTGTAAAGGTGGACTTTGCAGGGGAGATAGGGCTATGTTTGCTGTTGTCAGTTGTGGTGCCCAAGTTGAAAAAAAAAACTGAAGCCTGACTTCTGTACTTTTGTATTTAATTCCCCTCACAAGAAATGATAACATTCTATTAGTTTTTCCAATTACTTGTTGTACCTGCATACAAAGCTTTTCCAAATAGGGCACCAAGATCCCTCTGAAGCTCAGAGTTCTACGGTCAACCATTCAGAAAATACTCTCACTTTTTGTTTTCCTTGGCAACGTGGAAATGTTTTATTTTCTCACATTATACTCCATTTGCCAGATCCATGGCTACTCTCTGTACCTCTTTGGCAGCGTCCTTATATCTTCTTCACAACTTACTTTCTTTTGCCTATCTTTGAGTAAATTTAACAATGATACCTTGGCTTCTTCATCAAAGCCATGTATACAAATTATAAAATTTGAGGCCCTAGCACCGATCTCCCTGGTGCAGCACTTGTTATATCCTGCTAACACATGTTTGTCTACCCTCTGTTTCCTGTTAGCTACCTAATATTGTAGGACTCCCAATATGTTACCATCATTCCATGATGTTTAGTTTTCTTTGATATGACACTTTATCAATGTTGTTCAGAAATATTAATATATTCACTGGTTTTCTTTTATTCACAGCCATGTTATTTCTCCAAAGGCCTCTAATAAGTTGGCTTAATGTGATTTTACATTCACTAGACCACGTTGACTCTGCCTGATTATCTTGAATCTGCAGTGGCCTGTAATGATGATTTTATATAATGAGTTTCAGGCACCCTCCCTATGACTGATATTAAGCTGACTGGTCTGCAATTCCATGGTTTATATCTCGCTCATGTTTTGAGTGAAAAAGTTGCATTTGCTATTTATTAAACCATTGGAATTTTCCCTGAATCCAGGGAATTTTTCAAAAAAGTAATATTTACTCAATTTCCAACACTTGTCAGTTTGTTAAAGATTGCTGGATGCAAGCCTTCTGACCCCAGCGACTAAAACTTGCTGAGTACCATTTCTTTGGTGATTATACATTTCTTCACTTCCCCTTCCCTACAATTTCCTGATGTATAGCTTTTTCTGGGCTGTTAACATGTATATCCTATGAAGAAGACTGATGTAAAATATGTGTTCAATTCATTTTCCACCTTCTTATTTTTCCTTATTAATTCCCAGACTAACCTTCGTATAGAACCAATTCTCACTTTGTGAATTCCCCTTTTTCTGGAAACTTTTCAAAATTTTAATTTAAAATTGGAGAATTCAGGAGGTTTCTCATGACATTAACCAAATAATTACTTATGAAATATTAGATAATTAAATACAGACCTTTTCTTAAATACAGACCCCACCCCACCCGTAAATTATCTCTCTTCTTGTAGACAAAAAGGTGACAGAGTGTCAATCTGAGTGAGATTGCTACTCTTTAGAAAATTCAGCCAAATAAATTAGTCACTCTTTGCTATGTTTTGATTGCCAGCCTATCCTTGTATAATTACATATATATTTTTCTTCCTGACATTCGGCATTATTTTTTTTTAAATAAACAAATGATGCCACTGGCACCCCTTAGAATTTTTCTTTCTCTTTGGAATATTTCGATTTATGCAGCATATTCTGAACTATCCCATTGAATTTCTACCACTGCGTCTAGATTGAACTGGCCCTTCACCGAATTCACCAATTCACATTGCTACTCTACTTTTATTCCCTCATAATGACCATAACATATGCATGCACCTTGAGGGAGAGAAGCATGAGTTCAAAAATAATATTCCATGTTTAAGTTACCATAATATCCAATCATATTATGGATGCGCTTACTTGAGAAGCCTCAATGATAAGTTTATTCGGTCCTCGCATCTCATTGCACAATATCATTGGCCCTCTGGTTGGACCAGATCATGCTGTAAGAAACAATCATAAAAATAGCATCTGAACTCCTCATCCAGACTACCTTTGTCCATCTAATATTTCCAGACTATATGCAGATCAAAATTTCCCAGGATTATCACCATATCTTTCTGACAAACCACCATTAATTCTTCCTTTATACCCCATCCTACCATTTGGTTACTATTAGGGTGCTGGTGGAACACTGCCACTAATGACTTCTTGCCTTCATTTTCTCTTATCCCTAGCCAAATTACTTCTATATTTTAGTTTCCTGAAAGTCATCCTTCTCTTTCGTGGTAATATGTGCCACCCCTCTGGCTTTTACAAGTGTCTGGTCCTTCATAACTGTCACGTCCTCTTCAATATCTACATCTTCGTCTATGTGATTCTGCAGCAATGTTTCTGTATTAGTTATCAGATCATACTTACTTCTGTTTTTGCTATAAGTTCTTTTGTTTTGGTTTTGATTGCTATGTAGTATTCTGATCCAGTCTTTAGTTTTTTCTTTTACTGTTTTTGCAACCTCTGGTCTTATCTGTTGATTTAGAATGAAATATGTTCAGTACTCTGTACCTCTTCCTGCCATTGTCTGCTTTTGATTTCCTGTATCAACACCTTTCTCTCTTGCCTTACGTCACTCTTCGATGTACCATATCTTTCCAAAGTTGATCCCTTGTTCACACTATTTAGTTTAAAGCCATCCCTATTTCCCTAGTTAAATTATGGCTCACTAGGATACATCCCATCATGATTCCCATGTAAACCAAGTGAATGGTATAGACCCTTTTCCGCAGTGAGACATGAACCAGAAGCCCCTTCTACGACGCCAATCTTTGAGCCAAACATTCATTTCTCCGTTATTATTTGCCCTGTGCCAATTTGAACGTGTACTTTGAGGGTCTTTTTAATTTTGTGTCTAGCTCATCATACTGACGATGTAGAATCTCTTTCCTGTCCTGCCTATGTCTTTGGGCTTATATGGGCAATGTTGACTGGATCCGGCTCCTTCCACTGTAACTTTCTTTGCAGCCCTGAATAGATGTTCCAAACTGAGTAGATGCATTGGGCAGACATCTAAGCCTTCTAGACTCTTTCACATTGTGACAGGGAACAGTGTCTATTCTCCATCACTGTAATCTCACCTAGAGCAATGGAAACCTGAAGTCCTGTTCTTTACTTCCTCCTTCATCACTTAAATCCCATATGAGAACCATGTTGTGAAGAACATAACAGTTCATCAGAAATTTGAAGCCATTCTTTGGCGAGTATTGCTGGACATTGCGCACATGCCCCCTCCCCCCCCCCCCCCCCCCAAAAAAGAAAGCCTTTGTTTTGGTGGGAATGTGACTCTCAATGAGCATGTGTGGTTGCCTGGTGGATGGGTGTTATAAGCTTAGGTAGAGCAGATAGCAGCAGCAGCCGAGTGACATCTCTGGTTTGTTGTCGTGTGTCAGGCATGGTGGAAATGATTGACTGTGCAGAATAAAGGTATCCCAGCTATTTCCAGAATAGCAGGCATTCACTAAGGTAATGACAGAATCTTGTGCCCTATCCCATGGTGTATTTGATTATCAGAGCACTTAATCAGGTGGGATCGTGGTGGATGGGCATCTTGTTGCCTTCCTACCTCCAGTCTGATTTAAGTTTTTTGATGAGAAAGGTCATGAGTAGCTTTCCCACTTTGCTGCCAATTGAGCCGTAAGTAGTTAATTGACGGCCATTTGAATAGCCTAATCCATTGTCCACTGCTGGTTTTACCAGCAGCTGTCGGGAATGAGGTTTGCCATGTGGCACGTATGACAAACTGCAGCATGTGTGCATGACTTATTCAAAGGCTTAATCAAGAGATCTTGGAAGGAAGACCTCACAAAGAATCACCGCACTGTCCTGACTGCTGATTTTGCATCTTCCATTACAACCCCTCTTGGACCACCCCTATTCTGCAGACTGCCTTCTGCGTTCAGTTGGTTGTGACCTGATTTCGGGACCTGGGAGTTGCTAAGCCAGCACTTACTTCCCGGAGACCCTGCTGTTCAGATGAGCTGTTGGCTTCCAATTTGCAGGAAAATCTTGGTTGATGGGATTTCCATTGCTGGAATCGCGATCCAGAGGAAAGGCCCGCCACTGTCGTGTCAATTCCCTAAATGACACGTAATATCTAATATCCTGGAAAGATAGGACATGAGGCTCTCACTTATTCTCAAAGTAAGTTATACAAAATGAAGATAATCTTAATCAGTTATTTCATTGCTGTTCTTGGAGGAATACCACATTATCAGAAGGATGTGGAGGCTTTGGAGAGGGAACAGAAATAATTTATCAGAATGTTGCCTGGTTTGGAGGGTGTTAGCTATAAGGAAAGATTGGACAAACTTTACTTTTTTTCACTTGAACATCGTAAGATGAGGGGTGATCCAATAGAAGCTTACAAAATTATGAGAGGCATGGATAGAATGGACAGTTAGAATCTTTTTCCCATGATAGAAATGTAAATTATTAGGGGATAAAGCTTTAAGGTAAAAGGGAGTAAGATTTCATAGAATCCCTGCAGTATGGAAACAGACTATTTAACCCAACAAGTCCATACTTACCCTCTGAAGATTATTCCCCCCCACTTTCCTATTACTCTACATTTACCACTGTTAATGCATCTAACTTACACATCCTTGAACACTATGGTCAATTTAGCATGGCTAATTCATCTAACCTGCACATCTTTGGACTGTGGGAGGAAACCAGAGGGAACCCATGCAGACGCGGGGAGAATGTGCAACCTCCACACAGACAGTCACCCAAGGCTGGGATTGAATCCATGTCCCTGGCGCTCAGTTAACCACTCAGCCACCATTAGGTGTGAGAGGCAAGCTTTTACGTAAAGTAGTAAGTGCCTGGAATGTGTTAACAAAAGAGGTGATGGAATCTGATACCAGAACAATGTTTAAGAGGCATCTTGACAGAAATATGCATAGGCAGGAAACAGACTGGACTGCGTAGAGGCAAAAATATTTTTAGCTTAGAAAGGCATCATGTGTTGGCGTGGTCTTGGAGAGCTGAAGGACCTGTTACTGTTCTTTGTTCTTTGCCCTTTGGAAGTTTGTTATATGCAAATTGATTAGATTTAGAATTTAGATTTTATTGTCACGTGAACTCAAGTACAGAAGTACAGAAGTACAGAAGTACAGGAGTACAGAAGTACTGGAGTACAGGGGTATAGGAGTACAGGAGTTTTGGAGTACAGGGGTACAGAAGTACATGAGTACAGAAGTACTGGAGTACAGGGGTACAGGAGTACAGGAGTACAGGGGTACAGGAGTACAGGAGTACAGGGGTACAGGAGTACAGGGGTACAGGAGTATAGGAGTACAGGTGTACAGGAGTACAGAAGTACAGAGGTACAGAAGTACATGGGTACAGGAGTACAGGGGTGCAGGACTACAGGAGTACAGAAATACAGGAGTACAGGGGTACAGGAGTACAGGAGTACAGGAGTATAGGGGTACAGGAGTACAAGGGTACAGGAGTACAGGGGTACAGGAGTACAGGAGTACAGGGGTACAGGAGTACAGGGGTACAGAAGTACAGGAGTACAGAAGTACAGGGGTAGAGAAGTACATGGGTACAGGAGTACAGGGGTGCAGGAGTACAGGAGTACAGAAGTACAGGGATACAGGAGTACAGAAGTACAGGAGTACAGGAGTACAGAAGTACAGGAGTCCAGGGGTACAGGAGTACAGGAGTACAGGAGTACAGTGAGTACAGGAGTACAGGAATACAGGAGTACATGGGTACAGGAGTACATGGGTACAGGAGTACAGGAGTACAGAAGTACAGGAGTACAGGGGTACAGGAGTACAGGAGTACAGAAGTACAGGAGTACAGGGGTACAGAAGTACAGGGGTACAGGAGTACAGGGGTGCAGGAGTACAGGGGTGCAGGAGTACAGGAGTACAGGAGTACAGAAGTACAGGAGTACAGGGGTACAGGAGTACAGGAGTATAGGGGTACAGGAGTACAGAAGTACAGGAGTACAGGGGTACAGGAGTACAGGGGTACAGAAGTACAGGAGTACAGAAGTACAAGGAGTACAGGAGTACAGTGAAAAGTGTATAATGTCACCACAGATGGTACCATCTTCGGTACTAATGTACTCAAATCCCATATGCGAACCAAATTGTGTCGAACACAGCAGGTCATCTTAAATTTGAAGCCATTCTTTGGTGAGTATTGCTGGACACTGCACCCCCCCCCCACCAAAAAAAAGCCTTTGTTTTGGTGGGAACGTGGCTCTGAATGAGCATTTGTGGTTGTCTGGTGGAGGGGTGTCATGAGCTTAGATAAAGCAGGTAGCAGCAGCAACGGAGTGGGCAGCTCTGGTTCATTATGATGTGTCAAACATGGTGAGAATGATTGACTGTGCAGAACAAAAGTATCCTAGCTGCTGTTTAGGTACCTAAGTACAAAAAAAGGTACTAAATAGTAAGAGAAATGTGAGTTAAAAATTTAAGCATTACTTCAAAAAATAGTAGAAAAATAAAGAAATAGATAATAGCCTCCAAGATCTGAGCACAGCAGCGAGTCAGAATTGGAGTATCTGTGCATACACACAACTGTACAGCTTAGAGGGAATGTTACACATAAATAGTAGAAGGACCAAAAAGAGGATTTACACATGGAACCATCAGGTATTACAGGAATACTTTGCATCTGCCCTTATCAAGGAAGAAAATCTTATCCAGGTATATTTAAAAGGTGAAATGATTGAGATAATTTTACTTTATTCTTTCATGCGATGTGGACATTGTTGGAAAGGCCAAATTTTGTTTTCTATTCCATAAATGCCTTTGAGATGAATGGCTTGTGGGACCATTTCAGAGAGCATATAGAGTCAGCCACCTTGCCATGAGTCTGGAGCCACATATAGTTAGACAGGTGAGGACAGCAGATTTTGGTCCTTAAATTGAAGGGTTTAAAAGTGATAAGGAGGAGATCTTGGACAGATGTCCATATTTTAAACTAATAAAACACCAGGACCCCATCCAGTGCATTCAGGGATACTGAGGAAAGTGAAGAGGAAATTGCAAAGGTCATAATTTTCCAGTTTTCCTTAGATTTGGGAATGATGTGAGAAGACATGTGTATTACAAATATTACACTCTTGTTCCCAAAAGGGTGTGCAGGTAAGCCCAGCAATTACAGGCCAGTCAATTTAACTCTTGACAGTGGGGAAGCTTCTAAAAACAATAATTCATGACAAATCACTTGGGCAAATGTTGGTTAATTAAGGAAAGTCAGAATGTTAAGATCAAATCTTGTTTAACTCTTTAAAGGGATCTATTTTCAAGAGGCAAACAAAAGGATTGATGAGTGTAATGCTGATGCTATTGTTATGATCGCAGCTGATGAAAACACCCAACAAGTTTCATTCCAGATTGAAACTTTGCTTGATAGACCATAAGTTTTAAATTTGCAATTTGGTTACTGTTGTAGTTGGTTACTTAATGTATGTACTCAAAACTGTCAAATTGCTTTTAACTAAAGAAGATACACTAATTGCATAAAAGAAAAAAAAATGGCTATTTATATAAAAGACTTTGGTCAATCATGATTAACAATTCATACATGATCCTCAGCTTTATTAATAGGGGCATGAGCTACAAAAGCATAGAGGTTTTGTTACGTTTGTATAAAGTACTGGTTTAGTCCAGCTTCAGTCACAACACACTGGAAAAGATATAAAGGTGTAGGAAGGATGCTGAAAAGATTCATGAGAGTCGTTCCAAGAGTTGAAAAAAAGAACAAAACAAACTGAAATTTCAACAGGCCATGCTGCATCAATAGAATTCTGAAGCAGATGTGAAACATTAACTCAATTTCTCTCCACAGATATTGCCTGACCTGTTGAAAGTTTTCAGCTTTCTCCGCTCTTATTTCAAATTTCCAGCATCTGCAGTGTTATACTTTTGGATCCAGGAATGAAGAACTTGCATAATATAGATAAATTGGAGAAGCTGGGACTTATTTCCTTAAAGAAGAAAAGGTTCAGAGGAGATTTGCCAGAGGTGTTCAAAATCAGGAGTCCAGCCAGTGTAGATTAGGAAAATAAAGTCCTCATTGGTAGAGGGATTGCGATCAGGAGGATGTAGGTTTAAGATCATTGGTAAAAGAAGCAATGAAGATAAAAGACAGAATGTTTTTATTCAGAAAGTGGGTTTAGATCTGGAAAGTGTTGCCTGAGAGTGTGGCATGGGCTGGTTTGGATTATTTTCAAAAAAGGAAGATTGTGCAAGAATACAGGAAGAAAGCAGGGGAATGGTGTTATTTGAATTGCTCAATCGGAGCGCTGGCATGGAAACAATGAATTTTATGCCTTCGTTCTGTGCTGTAACAGTTCTGTGATGTTGACAATGTCACTGAACTGCATGAAAATTGAGAGATGTGGTAATTTTCAACAGAGTTGGCAGCGCCATTCTCACTTTAATCTGTGACTAGAGATCTGGTTTGTGAAAGTTGCAGCTAGGTGCCTCAGAAAATGCTGCTGGTTGATGCTGGAGTAGAAAAAAAAGTTCTTTGAATATTTTGGGGACTATAGTCTTCTTTTGAGAGCTCTCTTCTTCCCTTAGGGCAGAGGTTCCCTTTTGCAGTCGGTGTCCTGTTGAAACCCAAGAGGAATTATAAGTATGAGCTCCACACTTATTAGCGTATCCTTGCTCATAGGTCTTTAAACTTCACTGAATTCCTTTAAAAGTGACCAACAACCTCCTTCTCAATCCAACAACCTTTGAGAGGCCCTCCAACAAAATAGTATATGATATTTCTACTCACTCTATAACAATAAATGAAAGTCAAAAGCACCTCACCTTGAATGTGCAATGTAGATTACTTCAAATAGCATTGATAGTAGTGGAGGAACTGGTGGTTTTGGTGGAGATGGGATGTGGGAAAGGGAAGGGAGATTGAGGAGGTTGACTGGTGAGTTGTGGCAGGCTATCAGGGACCCTTACTCATATCAGAGTGGCTGGTAATAGGACCTCCAAGGTCAAAGAAGGAATTGAGTGATGGCATGTTGTACTCACTCTGTATACTTTAGCCAGGTACACATCAATCAGAATATTCCTGCAAGCATCTAGCGTTTTTGCTTTTGCATGATCTTTAATTAAGTGTTTCTGGATTGCCATTTCTGTAACTTAATTTTCATGTGTTTAAATACACATCTGAGGTTTAAGAATTGAAAATAAACTTCAATTTTTAATTAATCCAGAAATAGTATTTTCATAAATCTTGAGCATTAGTGATAGGGACATTTCTGCCCTCTAGTGTTTGGTATCTGAAGAACTATTGTTACATTATAGGTATGCACATCAGATTAATTTTAAAATACTGGTCAGTCAAAAAAATGCTTTATTTTAAAGGAGATGATGGAAATCACAGCTGAGCAGAAACAGGAGAGTGATATGGTATCGCTGCAATCTGAAGGGAAGGCTTCACTGACAGATTCTCAGTGGACACCTCGAAAGCACAGAGACAAGGTACTATTTAACGGCATATTTTCTTATATAAAACAAATACAGTTGTTTGATAGCATTTTATTTTCAATTTAAAAATGAAGGAATAATCCATAGTTTATGAAAGGTGACAGTAAAACTGACAAACATTCACAAATTGCATGGCTGGATTTTATAAACAAATTGTTGATATATGGGATTTTATTGTGATCCTATACCTAGTAAGATTATGTTTCAGTCAGGTCACGTCAGTTGGCGCTGTGCCCCATAGATGGGGGAAGGAGATTCAAAAGGTGAATAAAAATGATTCTTAATAGATTAAATAGTGTGTAGAGTGGTTCAAATGGCATCCTATGGCATTGAGGGAATCTAGAAAGTGGATCTTTGGAATTTTAGGCTAAAAATTGCATGTGACTTGCTTGTAGTAATTTGTGACATGATGTGATTACCTACACTGTCGAAATGATACAGACAGCATGAAAACTTTGTGCTGCTTGATCATCTCCTGCTTGCTGTTACAGACCAGCTTAAATGCTGACTGGCTGCATGTCCTGCAGGGGGCAGAGCTGCATGTGAAGTTAGCTAAGGTTAAAATTAGCCTGCAGTCCTTAATGTCGCCTTGGACCTCCTTAAAAGACTGCTGAGGTATTATGAGTTTTTTTTGTGAGTGAGGTCTTTCATTTCAGAATTTTGGCCAAGAGGATGTTGTGATGATCTGGAGCATGAGCATGAGAGAGTGGGGAATTATAGAGCAGCAGTGACTTGGAGAAATTTTGAGGAGACTTTGAATGTCATGAGCTACTTGGAGCAGCTCTCTCTGAGGGGCTCACGTAATCATGATGGCAATGGCTGTGATTGCACTAGAGCCAGGTTCAATCGATCAGAATTTGGAGCGATTATTGCTGGGCTTCCTCAAGCTGTTGAGGCATTGGAACTGTTGTTTGAAAATGTCAGTGTTTCTACAATGTTATGAGATTGTGAATTTTAAATTTGAAATTGATTACACTTTTGTTATCCATAAAATGCTAAGAGATATGGGAACAAGACTAGAACACAGAGTTAAGTTGCAGATCAATCGTGATCTCTTTACAAAAGGTGGAACAGATGCAACGAGTTAGATAATTTACTCTTGTTCCTTTTGGGTAGAACTTTCCTGTATATTTTCTAATTATGATGGTGAGCATAAAGAACTAAACATGTCACCTCCACTGGCAAGAAAACTCACTGGACCAGCCACCATACAGTTCATTAAGAGCCGGCAGATGAGCTGAGTCACAGGCCTCAACACGAGTGGCTAGAAACTGCTAGCTCCTGGTTGCTGAAGTCCCCTGTTCAAAGCCTATGGCTCAAGGGGTACAAGCAGCAAAGAGCTTTCCTTCTTGCAGATTATGAATTGCGGGGGAGGATGGTGAAATTGGATCACTAGTGTCAGAGGCAAGACTAAGTTAATTGCCTACAGAAACCATCCACGTGTTCACTGTCGCCACTTCAGTATGCCCTCCTGCCTGTCCTGGTTGGGGCAATTTGAAGCCACCCCTCCAACTTTGCAGGCAGTTTCCCAGTCAAGAAACTAGCCACCTTTCTCACTGCATTGTAGGTGGTCAAGAAGGTGGTGAGTTAAGGCCTTTTCAGTGGCAATTAATGACCACAATGGGTTTTATTTGCTAGCAAGTCAATTATATTGTCTATTGACCCTCTGTTTGAACACAGAATTGCTCAGATGGAAAGAAGTGGTTAAGTTTCTCTCCTGGGCAATTCTTTTTTCTCTTCCTGTTACTCTTCTCACAATGTCCAGAGAGGGAAGAATTGCACACACCATCGTTATGGGAAAAATCTTTAGCTGTATATTGAATGCATCTTAGAAGGTGGCTAAAGAGAAGTAGAGTAGTTTCATTTTCTTAAGGAATTAATGGTATGTTCTAAAGTGATTTACGAAATAGTTGGGGGAGAAATAAATACATTGAATTAAAAGATCCTTCAATAAAGAAGTGTTGGACTAAAATTAAAACCATGGAATTGAAGGTGAACAGTGGGAGGGCAATTGTTCAGCTTTAGTCTCCAGCTGCCTCTTCAGTGCATCTGTCAAAATTTATGTTATGAACTGTGCAAGGATTTCCAACTATTCATAAAATTTCCTTTTAAGTGTTAAACAATTTATCTACAATTTATCAAACAGAAAATCCAAAAGGAGGAAGGAACCATAAAGGCTTTGGGCAGCACTGTGCTAAGTCCAGTGATATCCCCAGAAACAGAGGAAAGGCCAAAATCTTCGTCAGCACTTACTTCCGCACTGGAACTGACACCTTCCAGACAAACTTCTTTTGCGGTTCCAGACAGATTTCAGGATACTCTCACCAATGAGGAAGTAGAAAAGATTCTTGAATTATCTGGAAAGGTAGGTTTAAAAACCATTCTACGTTGAATCATAAAATGGTTATAACACCAGCCTTTTGCACAAACAATTCCCCTAGTCCCACTGCCCTGTGTTTTTAACCATAGCTCTGCAAATTCTTTCTCTTCCAATAATTATTCTGTTCTCTTTTGAAGGCCACAATGTAATTTTCCTCTGCCACACTTTCAGGCAAAATATTCAAGATCATAAACTTCCTCTGTGTAAAAATATTACTTTTTGTCTCAATTGCTTCTTTTGCCAATATATAATTTTAACATTTCTGTATATGCTCTTGTTCATCATTAAGTCATTTTTTTTGAAAGTGTTATTTTAAGTTTAAATTAGAAGTTTAGGGCACCGAGAGGATTCGATGTGAGATAAAGCGATACAGGTCCAGATCGTCTATTCTGTGGAAAGATGGAGACTAGATGTAGCATGAAAGATGTGCCTTGGGATCTCCTAGAAGTCTTGGTATACAGACAATGAGGAAATTACTTGAGTTGTTTAAACTTCTGACAGCAAGTCTGGAACCCTCATTAAACTTCTCTACCTCTAAGCTCAGGTCAGAGCTTTGGAAGATTCTGATTTATTTTAGGGATAGTTACCCAGAAAATATAAGGATTAAAACCAGTTTTAATTTCTGGGACCTATATTCTCCTCTGGCACCTAACTCCATGTTGGAGGGAAAGCACAGCAGGTCAGGTAGCATCCGAGGAGCAGGAAAAACTTCATCAGATTCATTTTGACCAAAATATCGATTTTCCTGCTCCACAGATGCTGCCTGACCTGCTGTGCTTTTCTAGCACCATTCTAAACTTGACTCTAATCTCCAGCATCTGCAGTACCCACCTCTTCCATGTTGGAGGGACTATACTCCCTCTGTTGAATGTGCTCCATTTTTTTTTCATCCACTCCTGCTTAGTTGGAGAGGTTATGCTCATCCTGCTGTCCTTTAGAGAACTCACCTCAGTGTAGCACCATGGGCCCTTCAGCAGGGCATCTGGGTGAGTGGCAGACCTGAGGAACTGTCATCCAAGGTCTCTTCTCAATTCTAGTAGTTACTTCAGCCTAAGAAATCCTAGTTAGTCTGTATAGCTGGCTTATTCCATCGTTGAATAGTTACAGCACAGAGATGGTAGCAACTCTTTGCAAGAACTGTATAACTTGTCCTAATTTTTATTTTTATTCATCCATGGAATTGCCTGCTGGACAGCATTTATTGCCCATCCCTAATTGCAGGAGACATTGTTGGTGAACTGTTTTCTTATGCTTTGAGATGGTAGAAGTAGGAGGTTTGAGAGATGCTGTTGGAGAAGCCTTGGTGAGCCATTGTTGTGCTATTTCTGGATGGTACACACTGCTGTAACAAAAGCTTCTACCATTTTCCCTGTAGCCTGCCCATTTTTAAATCTTCAGGTTCTTTGCCCTTTTGAAAGCCCCATTTGTCTCTGCCACCCTCTCAGTCAGTGTATTCCAGTTCCTTACCATTTGTTTTTAAGAAAATGTTTCTCATGCTGTCTTTTGTTCTTTTGTCAATTAACTTAAATCTTTGTCCTCTGATTTTGGATCTCATCTGCCAATGCAAACAATTTATCTCTATCTACTGCGTAGACTCATTATTTTAAACTGTTGTCTCAAATCATCACTTAACATTCTCTGAAAGGTCATTGGAAAAATAGGGATTGAAAAATGGGAAGGGTTATCCTGGTTCAAAGAGAGAGATTGGAACTACAATAGTTGCAAATTCTGTCAGCACCTTGATTCAAAAGTTAAATTTGCAATGAGCATTTGATTTTGAGAAGGCTACAACCAAAGTAAAAGGAATAAGTATTATCTTTTCTGAAAGGGAGTGAAGTTGTTGTTTGGAATGTATGGCTAACTGAGGGGCCACTCCAGGAATAAGGAGTCCAGAGATAAATCAATTTTCAGCCTCTACCTTCAATTTCCATTTAAGCAGTGTGACTACACAGCTCACACTGGGGTGTATGGTGTCCACAGCTTGTTCATAGCTGATGGGTGCTGTAGGGTCTGGAGTGCATCATTAGCTTCTAAAACCACATTTCAACTTAAAATTGTAATTTCCATTTGAGTTTTTTTAGTTACAGTGCACCTTTCAAGGGCTGTCAAAATTTGGCTTTAAATTTGCTTAGAAGTGTAGCTTGCATCATCCATTTGTAACCTGCTACCATAAGGTACTGGGTGAAAGTGCATTGTGGCCTGCTCTACAACTGTTTATGGAAGCCAGGGATAACCATTCAATACCCCACCTTCCCCATTGACAATGGCAGTCTATCCCAAAGACTGCAAGCTATGTAACTGCAGCTGCCATACTTTCAGACAATTCATTGGTGAAGATATATAACACAGAATGTAGAGCAATGACTTTACCTTACTGCATATCTGAGAAGAACAGATGGCAATGTTGCTTACAGCTTCCTGGGAGAATCCTGTTTCCTTATTTACCATGAAATGGTTCCTGTCTTCTCTAACCCAATTCAACTGCTTACTCCTTGAAGGAATAAGGAATGTGATGTAAAGTACCCTGAGCGTGGTTGGGGATGGTTTTCTGCCTGACTCTCAGCCCCTGAAGTTTTTATTTTTGTTTTACTGTTGGTACCTTGTGGTCACTGATGTTCCTCAGCAGTGGTCATCTCTCTGAGTGGGCTTGCTGAGGATTCAGAGCTTCTGCCCTCTGATTGGGATGGCAGCATCAACAGCACCTCCTGCTGTTCCCAGATGGCAGGCTCGCAGCTGGTCAATTTGGAGGCTGCCTGCTGTAAATGATCACTCTTAAGAACTGGGGACATTGATGTTTTAAGCAAGTACATTTAAGTAACACATGAAGACATTTGTATTAGTGATTGAAATAATTGTACATAGGTCAGTATACCATCACCAAGTCATCCTTTATTTACTTGTGCACAGTACATTGACTGTAGCCAGCCAGCTCAGAGTCAGTTGCCTGAACTAAGGAGATTAAAATTTCCTGGTTACATCGATCTATATCTATATCTATAAAACCTCCACACTACCACTGAACAGCGGTAGTACATATTTATTCCCCAGTACTCCTGTAGTGTGTGTGCAGGTGTAGGACACAGTGAAGAATAGCAATTGCAGAAATCTTTATTCACATTCCACTCATAGGAAGAAAAGAAACACCCAAGTGGCCAGTGACAAGCAATGCCATTCTCAACAAAGGGCAATGCCTAAGTGATCAAACAAATGAGGGTAGGGCAGGGATTAAACAACAAATAGAATTGGAGGGAGATCTCCTGGTTATATATATATATATTTTTATTTTATTTTATTTTTCTTTCTTTAACCCCCACACTACCGCCTAACTGCGGTAGTGCTTATATTTTTCCCAGCACCCATGGTGTGTGTGTGTGTGTGTGTGTGTAGATGTGAGACACAGTGAAAGACACAAAGTGCACGAATCTTTATTCAATTTCCACCACCAGGAAGATATGAAAAACGCCCAAGTGGCCAGTGACAAGCAATGCCATTCTCAACAAAGGGCGATGCCGAAGCGATCAAACAAATGAGGGTAGGGCAGGGATTAAACAACAAATAGAATTGGAGGGAGATCTCCTGGTTATATATATTTTTTTTTTCCCCACACTACCGCCTAGCTGCGGTAGTGCTTATTTTTTCCCCAGCACCCATGGTGTGTGTGTGTGCGCAGGTGTGAGACACAGTGAAAGACACAAAGTGCACGAATCTTTATTCAATTTCCACCACCAGGAAGATATGAAAAACGCCCAAGTGGCCAGTGACAAGCAATGCCATTCTCAACAAAGGGCGATGCCTAAGCGATCAAACAAATGAGGGTAGGGCAGGGATTAAACAACAAATAGAATTGGAGGGAGATCTCCTGGTTATATTGGTCCTCCTGGGCTTTCCTGATTGGCCCAGGTTAACAACCGCAATCAAGCACCTCATAGTCAACAAGGTCTACCTGGTTCCATCATTACATCCTTGCCCCATAAATCCAGGGATGTAGGCCTGGGCTTTCTCTTGTAGCTTTTCCTGCAACGTTTTTGCCCCAGGTCTGGTTCCTCCAACTAGGACTGAGTACTGGATCATCTCCTGTCTCTTGCAGTTGGAGCATCCTCGGAGAGTTTCCTCTTCTTCTTCCAGCAGTAATGGTATTGAGGCTGCATCCATTTTGAGCTCTGAGATTTCCTTGACTTTAGACTCCAAGATGACTGTTGCAAGTTAATGTTCTTCAGGCACAACCTAGTTTCCCCCATAGCCACTGAAATAACTGCACAGAGGCCAGAATCCTGTCACCAAGTCACCCTTTATTTACTAGTGCACAGTACCTCGTGCCAGCCAGCTCCAAGTCAGTCCTCGTCTGAGGAGATTCTAATCTTCTATTTATATTGGTCAGCCAGGGTTTTCCTGATTGTCCCAGGTTAACAACCCAATCGAGAATCTTGTCATCAACAAGGTCCACCTGGTTCCAATAATTACAGTAATCTTCCAGTAAAGTTCTCCTACACCAGTGGGAAGATCTGGTGAAATCATGAGAAAGCATTCTTTTAGCCATCTCCAACAAGAAACAACACCAGCTGCAAATTTCCCTCCAAGTTGCTCACCATCCAGACTTGGAAATATATCACCATTCCTTCAGTGTTGCTGCATCGAAACCCTAGAAATCCCTCCCAGCAGCACTAACAGAGGGTGTACTTACAACAAATGGACTACAGTAGTTCAAGAATATAGCACACACCCACTTACACAAAGGCATCTAAACATGGGCAATTAATACTGTCCTAGCCAGTGACACCCACGTTCCATGATTAAATGAAAACAAAATTCTGTAGTGTATAAAGCAAAATATTTCGCCAGTGTATTACTGATCAATAAAGTTGTTGCATTGTAAAAAAGCTTGTGAAATAGTAGAAGACTATGAAGGCCTCTTTTGGTGGACAGATTTTAGTAAGCTGAAATAACAGCCCAGAGTCTACTGGAAAAATATAGAGAATTTATTGGGCACGTAATTGTTCATGTTTAAATTGTCCAGTAATTTGTGTGAGGGAGAGTTAACCTGAGTCGCAAATTACTACAAATGTCTGGATGATTTGTATCACATACCATTAGCCTCATGAAAATTGCATTTTGCTATCAACCTCCCCATTAAGTCTTGAGAAATTGTTGCCTTTACAAATCAATTGTTAAACAAACTAATCACCATTGGTTTGGGTTTGTTCTTAACAGAGAAATTTAAAATTTAACATTATTCATTTTTCTTCCTTGCTCACTTTAATTCCCTCTCTTTCTCAATCTTTATTTCCATTTCTTTGATTAGATGGATTCTTGTTTCTATTAATTTCATATTCTGTTGTCCCATTAAATTTGCCTGGTGCTATCTGTTCACATTTCCAATCATATTCCATGGCAAAAGTTTTTGAGCTGAGGGCTGAGTGAAAAAAAAAATCTGATGGGCTATATCGTGAGATATCTCACTCCAGGAAATGTTGGACTATCAAACTAAGCACTGTAAGAAATTATGATGTAGTTCATCATTGAAATATATTAGTCTAGGACTTATAGAAATATTACTTAGGTGTACAGAATATTATATATTTGGATATGTTAGCTTAAAACATAAATTGCATATCATTCATATCAATACATTTCAGAAATCTGTTTGGCTCTGTGTTTAATTTCTCAAACATCCCTGGTTTTGAAGGAACTATTTTGTTTCATTGAGCAATATGATCTGACTTTGAAAAATAATTACCACTGTTTTTTGAGGCATGTTTATAGTATGAGCAGAAATTTACCTTCCACTGGTGAGTTTGCCATTGGGTAGGCTCATTGAATCCCTCAGAAGGCCTTCCCATCAGCACCTGTTCCAAACTACCTGCAATCAGATACGTGGACGGCACTTTCATTGTCATTAAGAGAACAGAAATCGAGAACACACACTGGATTATCAACATACTCACAGGGATCAGATTTACGACGGAGGAGGAAACCAAAACCAACTCCCATTCCTGGATATGATGGTAGAAAGAACATGGAATGGTGAATGCACCACAAAAGTGTACAGGAAAGCCACACACACTGACCAGGTCCTGAATTACAACAGCAAACACCCAAACACACATAAGAGAAGATGCATTAGGATCCTGTTCAAAAGGGCTACAAAACACTGCAGCACTACCTCAGTAACAAAGGGAGGAAGAAGAACACCTCTACAGAGTACAGAGGAACCTCGATTATCCGAATATCAATTATCCGGATATTGGATTATCTGAAGGAGATCTCGAGGTCCTGATAGAAACATTACATGTGTTTCCAACACTGATCATGTCTTTAGTTTGCAGTGATTAAATAGGCACCGTTTCCAAATGACTGACCTCCTGCCCTTTCTCTCTCCCCACACTTTCCGTGGAGTTCTACACAGGGTTGTACCCTAAACCCCCCCTTCCCCAGATAATCAAAAAGTTACAGTGAAAAGGTGTGTGTGTGTGTATGTGTGTGTGTGTATATGTGTGTGTGTGTGTGTGTGTGTGTGTGTGTGTGTGTGTGCGCGCGCTATTTGGAGACTTACCGCACAAGGGCAGCAGCAGCATTCTTGTTGTTGGACAGGGTTGGGGAGCAGCAGGGGAGGGGGGGGGCGGTATTGGGGTTGGGGGCTCGCGTGTGGTGTGCAGCTGCCTCGTCTCCTGAATGGGGAGCAGACTTAAAAAAACTCCGAGCCCCAGAGGAAAGGCATTTAATTGATTAACCGAATAATTTATTATCTGAATGAAACAGTGCCCGTCCATCTCGTTAGGATAATCGAGGTTTCTCTGTATTCACCAAGAATTGATATCCCCACAACTTCACCGCAGATGCCTAACAGACAAACAACGCATTGAGAACATGCCATGACCTAACTCACAAGCAACACTTCCTGACATTAAAAAATGTTTTGGAACTCACAGCCAGATGTCTCTGACCACTGGGATTCATGACAGCCCGTAAACCGACAACCACACACAGACAACAACTCACCAGAACAAAAGGCTCTATACCCATCATGTGCAAGACAAATGTAATTTACAAGATTCCATGCAGAGACTGCACAAAACCCTATATAAGTCAAACAGGCAGACAATTAACAATCCACATCCATGAACATCAACTAGCCACTAAACGTGACAATCAGCTCTCCCTTGTAGGCACACACATAGACGAGAAGGACCACAAATTCAACTGGGACAATGCAATGAATGTAGGACAAGCCAAACAGAGGACAGCTGGAGAATTTCCAGTAGCTTGGTGTTCATCCACGCACTCCATCAACAAAGATCGAGACCCAATATACTGGCCACTGCAACAAACAACTGGAAACAGCAACCGGAAGTAGCAGGAACGGGACCAAATGAATTCCAGAAGACAAAGTACAGCAGCATTTCACAGGAGGCTGGAAAGCACAGAAGATGTCACCTAGACAGGGGACGAATTATCTTCAAATCAACTTCCCAGTTCGGTGAACATACCCATAACTGTGACAACTGGCACCCAAGCTACAAATCTTTACGCAAACCTTGAATTTTAGGGGATTGGGGAAATCTACTTTTCCTGGTTCTAATTGAGGCCCTGAAGTGACCAATTCATTACAATTTATAGACCATTTCATCCCATCTTCAAATTTCAGACTGGCAAGAAGAAGTCAATTCATGGGAAAATGGCATTGCTCATGCCTAAAGTGGGATTTGGACTGAGGGAAGGTCTTCCATCAGTAACCTCTTTTCAATATTCATGAAGTCTTATGAAATCTGCCTGCAGAGTGTCCCCTACTCTGCCTCTTTACCAATACCTCCATCCCCGCCCCCTGCATAGCCCTCTGAAACTCACCCATCAACAAAATGAGATCTCCTTACTTAACTGGCCCTGAAACTCCAGAAGTACCAGATTAGATTAGATTAGATTAGATTAGATTACATTACATTACAGTGTGGAAACAGGCCCTTCGGCCCAACAAGTCCACACCGACCCGCCGAAGCGCAACCCACCCATAACCCTACATTTACCCCTTACCTAACACTACGGGCAATTTAGCATGGCCAATTCACCTGACCTGCACATCTTCGGATTGTGGGA
Source organism: Chiloscyllium punctatum (assembly GCF_047496795.1). Classification (NCBI taxonomy): domain Eukaryota; kingdom Metazoa; phylum Chordata; class Chondrichthyes; order Orectolobiformes; family Hemiscylliidae; genus Chiloscyllium; species Chiloscyllium punctatum. The sequence goes on from NC_092742.1 coordinate 66,239,285, forward strand.
GGAAACCGGAGCACCCGGAGGAAACCCACGCAGACACGGGGAGAACATGCAAATTCCACACAATCAGTCGCCTATGAGGCAGCAGTGCTAATCACTGTGCCACCGTGCCGCCCAATAATTATTGGACTGTTTGCAGATGCATTCCTGTCCACTGTAGTTGCTGGATATCATCCTGGCTGAGGGTGGGATGTCCCATCCCAACCAGGGAATGGCCAATATTGCCACCAACTCTTCCAGTGCTGGAATGGGAAACCTTGCCATTCTAAATATCCTGGTCATGATTTATTTGGCATCAGTTCTTTTGTTTTAAAGTTTCTGGTATTAATCTTTCAAACTTTAACCATTGACTTTAACTTATTAACTGAAGGCAGGACACCAGATGCTTTAGTTTCAGATAAGGAAATTAATATTAATGGCAAAATGTTGAGCAGTTAATGATATAAACAACTCAAGAGTTGTGCAAGTTGCTAATCTTTCCTTAGCAGTATTTTTCAAGCTGGCTATGTGTGAACAAGAGTAACTGTTAATTCATTGAATTTTAAAATTTAGATAGTAAAGGACACAAATCATATATTAACACATGGCATTTTTCTTCGCAGAAAAGTTATATTTTATATTTTGTTTGGACATTGCAGCCTGATTACATTTTGAAATTGTTAAAATATTAATACAATTCATTTGCATTTGTAATTACTTTAAATATATAATTTTTTTGGTTCATTCTTGACAGAACAATTTTCAGTTATTATTATATTTCATATGTTTTACCTTATTTCTAGGTCACTGTTTCTGATATAATTCATGTAAAAGGAACTTCATTTGGATTAACAAAGAGAATTTCAGATGACCAGAAAATCCTACTTGAGGATGAAGAGCCTGACCAACAAGCCTCAGTGGTAGCCACACGGATCCCTATGAATAAGTACAATGCAATTATTATGTGTGTTACATTTCAGAGAGGTTCTCACATGGAAATCTCTGCAAATAGTTTATGAATCTTACTACATGTAATTATAATACTAGGCGACAGTCTGAAAAGCTTTTAGCTTTGTACTTCAGTTCCTTGTAGATAGAAATGAGGAAATTCACCACAATTACTTATAATTCTGCTGTCATCATAACTTACAGACTTCAACTCTAGCTGCCTCAGCTACGGGTTTAAATTGCTATAATTACTCATTCAGGCACTATTTAGGCTCCAATTGGTCTGGTGCCAGCTACTTATGTGGTTTATGTGAAACTCACCTAATTTTACTCCTCTGTGTCAATAGTACTTTTAGAACAAGTATCAAGCTGCAATGGCCACACCTTGCTCATTTTCTCTCCAATCTTTATTGAGGTTTAAACAAAATTTAATTATTAGCTTTTGTAACAACTGAGGCCTCTGAAAGGAGTGTAGCACAAGGAAGACAGACTTTACATGGAACTACTGACAATTCATAAACAGATAGCATTCTCAAATAACTGAGCAGTAAATGCTCAAAAATGGTTTACTGTCAATTTATTTTTTACTGTTTGGAAAAAGGACATCATTATGAAGACTGGTATTTATTGGCTATTCCTAGAGCGCCCTTGGAAAAGAATTATTGAGTCTGTTTGCTGCATTCCTTTAAAGGCACTTCCAGAATATGATGACAGAAGGAGTTCCCAGATTTTGACTTATGGTGATATCATATAATCACCCAATATTGCACAATATTTTACTCAAATTTGTCCTTAATATTAGGAGTGAGAGAAATCTTGAGAGAATTTGGAATAGGCTGATGGGAAAGAATGCTCTGAGCTTAGAAAATGACAACTAAGCCACCCACAGAATGTTACTTTAACAGATTTAGATTTTGTTACAAAACAAAGTTTTATGTGGTATGTGTTATATGGTAGCCAATGTTAATGCTATAGCTTGACTAAGTGGCTTTGATAAATGGTTATCATGCAATTTTCATGTGGAATTGAACTGCTTTTCCGAGAATTGTTAAATAATAGCCAAACAGACCACATACAAAACAATGTTAGTGGGTGATGAAATGTACAAAATAGTAAGATTCTGGATTAGTGGTGCTGGAAGAGCACAGCAGTTCAGGCAGCATCCAAACTGTTCTCCTTCAAAATAGTAAGATTGGCTAGCCTAAATTCTCTCTTAAGTTGATTACCAAATTCTGGGAAATTTATATCATAAAAGCACAATTAGAATGCAACATATTATTTCTTTTTAGAAATAAGTTCAGAATAGTTATGGTATCTTGTACTTCACGGAAAGAACTGGCCTAATGTTGGTCAGCAATTACTTGTTTGTTCACATGCTGATTGGTGACCATATAAACAATTCTTGCAGAACAGAGTTTCAAAATGAATATTTGCTACTTCTGGAAATGCAATGGGCATGTGTACAGAAGTCAGTATTAGCAAAGCACCAGCCTCATTATATCACCATAGCAGTACTTCAGCAATGCACTCAATAGTGCACCTTACATTGCAATGCCACTGTCAGCCCACTTAGCATGTAGGGCCAGACACCCATCTCTTGCATTGAAATAGGGTGCTTCTCAAGGCTCTTAACTTGCTTTCTTAGTACTCACACATTTGTGCTTAGTTGAACACACAGTATCTTTGCCTGACTTAGCCATTTAGTGCAGTCACCAAGCCAAGTATTTTTTTCATATTTAGTAAAAATAGACAGTCAAGGGAGCAGACATGTTACTACATAGAAGACAGTGAGGTCTGAAGATGCTGGAGATCAGAGTGTGTTGCTGGAAAATCACAGTAGGTCAGGCATCATCCGGAGCAGGGAAATCAATGTTTTGGAAAAAAAACCCACCATTTCGACTGGGACAACACATCTATCCTGGGACAGGCTAAGCAAAGACATGCCAGAGAATTCCTAGAGGCCTGGCACTCCAACCACAACGCCATAAACAAGCACATATATCTAGATGCCATCTATCAACCCCTCAGAAAACGAACAGGAAATGACATCACCACAAACCCCAGGAACCCCATCCAGGAGAAAGATATAAATAGAAAGCAGGAGACAACAGCTTTGCTTCACTTGGAGGATGCCACTGATGATATTACCTAGCCAGGTAATGAAACTTCTGGATATCAAACCTACAGCTCTTTAATTATGGGATTTGTGACACCAGAAAGGACTTCCATCTCTGCTAAGCTCAAGATTGTTTGACAGGAACATCATGGAGGATCCATAATTAATGAAGCCACCAGTGGACAAACGTATGAGAAAAGCTGCCTGGTCTGACAGAGGGAAACTCTCCATGAAACTCTGTGAAAGTGACATGATCAAAATGTGGGAAGGTTAAGCCCAAGGAATCTACTGCTCTCTGTATTTTGTATTCCCATCTTCCTATATTTCATTATCAGAATGCCTTGAGGTAAGTGGACCCAGAGAGCAAAAGTACATGAGTGTCAGCTTCTGCTTTTGCGCATTAGCTTTGATGTTCTCTCAGCTTGTTTGTGTAAGAGAAGAGGCTGCAGGGAGCATGTTGTGAGTACAGGAAGCCATTCAAGTGGGATGATGGACAAAGAATGTAGTACTAGGTAAGAGTGTAGTGATCTGATCTCCAGCATCTGCAGTCCTCACTTTCTACTAAGTAGTGAGGTGGATTGATGCCTTTCTTTGAAGTAAAGAATGAGAGTTCAGATGGCTGTATTGCCTTGTTAGTGTCACAGCGTGGCGTATGTGCTCAGGATTGTAAAGGAATTTGGAGCAGGAGGGGGAGGATCCAGTGATTGTGGTCAATGTAGGTGGAGCTAGGAAGGAGTTTCAGCATAGAGTGTATGAGAAGCTAGATACAAAATTCAAAAGCAGATCTTCAAAGATTTTAGTCTCTGGATCATTAACTAACCCACATGCAAATTAGAATTCAGTACATAAAGTTAGAGAGATGAATATGTGGCTCAAAGAATGATGTGGGTGAAGTAGATTCCAGTTTGTGGGTCATTGGAACCAGCAATGAATAAATGACCATTTTACCATTGGGATGGTCTGCACTTGAACTGGGCTGGAGTCTGTGTAATTAGGGAAGTAAAGAAAAGATTAAACTAAGTAGTGAGGGTAAGGGATCAGTTGTGCAAAGATGTGTTTTATTAAAGGGCAGAGACACTGTAAGAGAGGAAAATAGTAATCTGGGAAATCAGGGTCAGAGAATTGAAGGAAGGGACAGAGAGAAAAATGAAACATGGGAATGCACTGACTATCAAGATTAGCTGCTAAAAGATAACAACAACTAAAGACTGTATCTGAATGAATGTAGCATTTATAACAATGTAAAAAAAATTGATATTGCACATCAAAGTAAATAAATACAATTTGATAGCCATTAGAGAAACATGGCTTCATGATGACAAGGATTAGATCCTAAATATTGAATAGTATGTGGCATTCAAGGATGTTAGGCAAAGGTGAAGGAAAAGCATTGTCAATCAAGGAACACATTTATTGCAAAGGTTTGTAATAATCTTGGTTCAGGAGATCATGATGTAGAATCAGTCTGGGTGAAGATGAGGAATGATAGAAGAAAAAAGTCACTAGTGGGAGTGGTCTACAATTCTGCCCTTAACAGTAACCACAGTATGAGACAAAATACACAGGTGCATGAGTTACAAAAAGTTTTCAGGTACTGAATGGAATCAAAATGGCTAATGGAATGCTTTTCTTTATTATGAAAGAAATGGAACATAAAATTAAGGATGTTAACCTTTAGTTTTACAAGGTATTCGTGAGACCACATCTTAATAATATGTGCAGTTTTTGTCTCTTTAAGGAAAAATGTAAATACATTGGAGGCAATTGGAGGAGATTAACTATATACCTGGAATAAGTGGGTTTTTTCATGAAGATGGGTTGGACTGATTAGGTTTGTTTCCACTGGATTTAGAAGACTGGGGAATGACATGATTGAAGGGTACAATAGTCTTGAAAGGGTGGATGTGGAAAGGATGGAAAGGATGTTTCCATTTATGAATGAATCCAGAACTAGAAGGGGGCACTATTTTAATATTGAACATCACTCTCTTGGATAGAAATAGGAGATTTTTTTTCCGTGAGAGGGAGGTGCGACTTTGGAACTCTCTGACCCAGGAGATGGGGGAATATAAGATCATTTTTAAGACAGGGTGGATAGATTCTTGTTACGCAAGGGAATCAAAGGTTATTGGAGGCAGATGGGAATGTGGAATTCAAAACACAAACAGATCTGCCATGATTTTATTGAATGGTGAAGCCGACTTGATGGCCTGAATGGATTATATCCACTTCTATTGTATTTTTGTATGATTTTATGTACAACTTATTTGTAGACTAGTGTCTTTTCTCTGGAATTCCATTGCAGATTTACTTTAGTATGGTTATGACTAGAGGCAGTGGCAATAGGAATTGAGATAACCAGCAGGGAAAAATAAGTTGAAGGAGCAAAAGGGAGCAAATGACAAAATTAAGAAGTCAGTCATATAGTATCTACCTCAACCTTACCTCTTGCCTTCTTGCTTAGCTCCTTTTTGGTGCCCATCTCTCCTCCTACCTCAGTTTTATTATATATCTGCCTATAAAAGACTTTTGGTTTCCCCATTATGCTAAGTGTGGTCTCCTCTCATTTTCTCTCTCTCTTTACTGTCTTTGGGCTCATTTCCTTTAGGGAGCCTGCCCCCATCAACCAATGAAAATTCTACCTGCTGCCTCTATTTATGAAGCCCAGGATTCTATCTTCTTTACCTGCCCTACCAACTTTAATGAATTGTGCACACTTACTCATATTTTCTCTGATCCTGTATACCCTTTATTTACAATTTACATAGATGATTTAGAGTTGAGGACCAAGTCTAATGTGTCAAAGTTTGCAGGTGACATTAAAATGAATGGTAGAGGAGACTGAAAGTCTGCAGAGAGATAAAGCTAGGTTAAGTGAATGGCAAAGATCTGGCAGATGAAGTACAATGTTGGTAAATATGCGGTCATCCATTGTTAGGAAGAACAGCAAAATGGACTACAATATTAAATTTTGAAAAGTTGCAGCCTGCTGCTGTACAGAGGGACCTGGGTGTCTTTGTGCGTGAGTTACAAAAAGTTGGTTTGCAGATGTAACATGTATTTAAGAAAGCACATGGAATATTGTTCTTCATTGCCAGAAGGATGGAGTTTAAAAGTAAAGAGGTTATGCTGCAGCTGGTGAGGCCATATCTGGAGTACTTTGTACTTTTAGGTATCCTTACTTGAGAAAGAATGTACCGGCAGTAGAGTGGATGCAGAGGAGGTTCACGCGGTTGATTCCTGAATTGAGAGGTTTGGATAATGAGGAGAGAATGAGCAGCTGGACCATATTCATTGGGAATTAGAAGAATGGGGTGGGAGTGGGGGTGATCTTTGGGAGCATATAAAATTATGAAGGGAATAGATAGAATCTGGGAGGTTGTTTTCACTGGTGGGTGAAACTAAAACTAGGGGGCATAGCTTCAAATAAATGGGAGCAGACTTAGGACTGAGTTGAGGAAGAGCTCCTTCACTCAAGAGGTTTTGAATCTGCGAAATTTCCTGGCCAGTGAAGCAGTTGAGGCAACTTCGTTCATTGCTTTTAAGGCAAAGATAGACAGATTTTTAAACATTAAAGGAATTAAGGGTTATGGTAAGCGGGCAGGTAAGTAGAGCTGAGTCCATGAAAAGATCAGCCATGATCTTATTTAATGACAGAGTAGGCTGGATGGGCCATACGGCCTACTCCTGCACCTAGTTGTTATGTTCTTTGAAAATTCTACCCTTTGGTTTATATCACCTTACTGATCTTCCTTTCAGAATGTATCATTTTCCACTTCTCTGCATTAAATTTCATTGACATTGTCTGTCCATTCCACATGTCTATGCCTAGCTGCCTATTGTTTTCCTCCTCGCAGTTAACTATATTTCAAGGTTTCGTGTTATTTGCAAATTGTGAACTTGTGCCCTATTCACCAAAGTCCAAGTAAAATAGTGGTGCCTTTCCAGTAGTAGACCAGGTGATACCAGAGGATAGGCTCCATTCAATGTGGAAGACTCTGCTGCAAAACCCAGCCACAAATGCAGCAGTGGCTATTACTGTGGGGCCTTCCTCTTCATGTCTGATTGCTTCTGACCCTGCACCTTACCTTATTTGTTCCACATGTAAGGTATTGTGAATGGAGGTTATTTCTGCTTCTATGTGTACTTTTCAGCACCAACTCTGACAACTGGTTGTGGATTTTTGACCACCTTTTGGCCTTTTGAAGGCAGCAATTTAACTGAATGCATCTTGTAAATCAGATCTCACTGCCAGCATTTGAAGGATCCTGTCCTGCGTTTTATCCTGTCAGTGAGAATGGGTGCCAGGAATAGAAATCCTGAACAGAGAGTAGTAAAGCAAGGAAGCAATGATGAATCTTTATTGAATACTGTTTCAGCTTCAGTTGTGTATTGTGTCTGAAGTTGAGCATTGAGTTTTTCAAAGGATGTAAGGCATTAACAAAATGTAGATAATTCCATGGATGAGAAACTTCAGTTATGTGGATATATTGAAGATGGTGGGATTGTTGTTTTTCTTAGAGAAAGCAAGTTTAAAAAGTGTGTTTACAAGTCTGTCTCATGTAGTGACCTAATTCTTCCAATTGAACCACACAGAGTGCTCAGTGTTAGATATATCAAAGAGCAGGAAGGAAATTTTGTGCTGCATCAACTAAAAGAAATACCAGGGGCAAAGCTTTAGACATCCTGTGTACATTTTTACACTGATGTCTAATATTCTATTCCTTAGTGCATACATGTGTATGCAGAACAAACTATTACTTAACAAATCAGAATAGTTGCTGAATACATTTTCACACATCTAGATTAGCAACTGAGGGGCTTTTTTTGCTGTATAGTTAGAGACTTTTTTTTCTGAATTGTTGTAAACTGATGGATGTTTAAAAATGAATGGTTTTCTTCAACTTTTCACACTAAGATATTTTGTTGTTTCATTTAAAAAAGGATAAATTTCATTTGATATCAATCTTTGTTACAACTGTTTCGGATGTGCCTTATTTTCAGAACACATGTGGCTTTTTAAAAGTGGTATCTCTGTACAAATTTGTGTCTTCTTTTCCAAAGCTATGAGCGATTACTTTTCTAAGTTTCTGCACAGTTCATGGAATGATGATTTTTGTCAAATGTACTCCCAAGAATTAATTTCTCATACTACTTTGATTGTTTATTGCAGACATCGAGGGCAACAGAATATCCACCACCTTTGCATTGCTGAGCTGAGTCATGTATTACCCATTGATTTGCAACTGGCTTCAAAATTGTATTATACTCCAAACCGAAGAGGACATGGCTGTAGTAAACTTCCAGAATCAATTCAGCTAGAGGAATCATACATGTATAAAGATGAAGATTTTTCTTCTGAACAACAGAAGATAGCAAGGTAACAGCGAACAATGTAAGCTTTCATGACTGATGTCTTGAAAATCCATTCACCGTGTACAAGAGACCAATCAGAGTATGAATGTTTACTCCCCACCTACTTGGATGAGTGCACCACATCTACAAAAATTCCATTCTCTCTATCACCGATACTCAAAAGCAAGTGAGTGTGCTACCTGCATTTGCATTGCAGAAATTCACCAAAAGCTCATTGGACAGCAAATCCATATCCATTTCCAATACAAATGATTGTACAGTATGGAGCGCTATGCTTTCTATGTTGCATAGACCACGGGGAAATTATCATTGAAATGCAAATGGTCAATATTGAACAATGGAAACTTAAGAAAATTGTCTAAAATGTTTGGCCAATTGCCTTTTTGAGTTCAGTTTAAAGTTGACAAATTTTTTTTACTGATTTATTAACTTCCTTCAAAAGTTTGAAAGCATAAGACAGAGAGCTGAGGATATCAAGTTTTACATGGCATGTTCAAGGGTCATAATGAGTGATCTTGTTGTATCACTTTAAAAGAAATTTGTTTGAGATTGCAGTGTTAATAATTCAGACAAAGAAATTCATCAAATTTGTGAGCACCTCTGGAGAGAGAAACATAGTTAACATTGAATCTGAAACTCTGAGTTTGGAAAAAGTCACATTGGACTCAAAACATTACCTCTGTTTCTTACTTCACAGATAGTGTCAGATCTGCTGAGTTTCTCCAGAATATTATGTTTCTTTTTCAGGTCTCCAACATATCTAATGCTTTGCATATATTTTACCTTTATAAGGTCTAACTTTCAAAGTTAATAAAGTTTTTTCTGAATATATAATGTGCATTTACTTATTAATTAAATTGTGTAACAACAATATCATGATAAAAGAAAAATATATTTTCCTACTTGCACATAATAGACGCATTATTTGTTTGCTCTGCAGTGCTCCATGTCTTCACACTGTTGTTTCTGTATCAAATTAAAATTGTAAAGTTACAATTAACGTTTTTCTAATTCCAGAATTATCTATGAAGGAATTCCTGCATCAGAAGCAAGTCAGGAAAAAGTGCAGGATGGTGTCAGAATTTTACCACCACTTTCACCTGAATTTTTGAGGGAATGGCAAAGAATTGCAGAATATTATGTGGAGAGACCCAGAATTATGTTATTGGGAGAGTCAGTAAGTAATTAATATAATAAAGCTAACAGTACAATCAAGAAAAAGTACCATTACAATAAATAACAGGCTTTGGTTGCTAAGGATAAATGGTTTGTTCATAAACTGAAATATGATAAGAGGCATAATAATGTTATGGGATAACATAAATTCGAATACCCTGCTCACCTCTTACAGTAACTCTAACAGGTCACTGTTGGAGCCCTTTATCAACTCTCCTTTGTATTGGGTTTGTATTTTTTCTAAGCGTTTTGCTTTTGCCTTGTATGTGTAGAAGAATCTTCATCCACCTCTTACAAATCAAATGCTAGCAAAGGTTTGAAGTCATGCATGTGGGGACATTATGCACTGAGAATGCCTACTGCCTTTGTGTGTTGGGCACATTTTTTTTTCTCATTGCTGACTAAGACTGACTTGTCATTGTTTTTTAGGACTCTTTTTTATTCTTTAATGGTAACTGGAAGTTGCTAGCTAGACAATATTTGTTGCCCATCTCCAATTCATCTTAAGGTGTTGATTACTTGTCTTCTTGAACAAAAGCAATCGACCTGGTACAGGTAGACCAAGGAGAGCCAATGGATGATATCTATCTGGACTTAAAGAAGGCCTTTGACAAAGTGCCGCACAGGAGGCTACTGAGTAAGATAATGTTCCATGGTGTTAGAGGCAAGGTGCTAGCATGGATAGATGCTTGGCTGGCTGGAAAAAAAGCACAGACTGGGGATAAAATGGTCTTTCTTGGGATTCCAGCTGGTGACAAGTGATGTTCTGCAAGGCTCAGTGTTGGGACCACAACTTTTCACTTTATACTTTAAAGACCTAGATGAAGGAACTGAGGTCATTCTGACTAAGTTTGCAGATGATACAATGATAGGTAGAGGCACAGATAGCATTGAGAAGGCGGGGAGGCTGCAGAAGGATTTGGACAAGTTAGGAGAGTGGGCAAAGAAGTGGCAGATGGGGTACACAGTGTGAGGCCATGCTCTTTGGTAGGAAGAATAAAGTATACACCATTTTCTAAATGGGAAGAAAATTCAGAAGTCTGAAGTGCAAAGAGACTTGGAAGTTCTAGTCTAGGATTCTCTCAAGGTAAACTTGCAGGTTGAGTCAGTAATTAGGACAGCAAATGCATTTATATTGACAGGACTTGAATATAAAAGCAGGGATGTACTTCTGAGGTTCTATAAAGCTCTGGTCAGACCACATTTGGAGTACTGTATGCAGTTTTGGGCCCCATATCGCAGGAAAGATGTACTGGTTCTGGAGCGTATTTAGAGGAGGTTCATGAGAATGGTCCCAGAAATGAAAAGCTTACATTATGAGGAACGTTTGAGGACTGTGGTTCTATTCTCAATGGAGTTTAGAAGGATGAGGGGGGATCTAATTGAAACGTACACAATAACGGGTGGATGTTGGGAAAATGTTTCCATTGGTAGGAGAGACTAGGACTGGAGGGCACAGCCTGAGAGTAAAGGGAAGAACTTTTAGAACAGAGATAAGGAGAAAATTCTAAAGCCAGAAGTGGTGAATCTAAGGAATTCGTTGCCACAGAGGGCTGTGGAGACTAGGTCATTTAGTGTATTTAAGACTGAGATAGATATGTTCTTGATTGTCAAGGGGATAAAGGGTTATAGGGAGAAAGCAGGGGAATGGGGTTGAGAAATGTATCAGCCACGATTGAATGGTGGAGCAGACTCAATGAGCTGAATAGTCTAACTTTTGCTCCTATGTCTTACCATTTTACAGTGCTGTTATTGAAGGAATAACAATCTGCTTCCAAGTCAGAGTTCTGTCTGGCTTGGATATAACTTGTGGGTGACGATGCTTCCATACATCTGCTGCATTTCTCCTCCAAAGGTGGTTGAAGTTATGAGTTTGGAAATTTCTGTTGAAGGAGCCTCAGTGAGTTGCTGCAGTGCATGTTGTGTATAATACACATTTTCCCATTTTGTGTCAGTGGTGAAATATTTGAAGCCACTATATCTTGCTATTTACTTGGTCAACATTGAAGACCTTCAATGTAATGTTGGGCTGAATGAGAGCTGAAGGGAAGCTGACCAAGGCAGCATGAAATGAGTCTCATCAGCCTACATGAGGAAATTATGTGGAGAGATGCAGGAAAAGCTATTGGTCAGAGTGGATGAAATCAGCATTGATTTTGCACATCATGTTCCATGCAATCAATTTTCATACACAGATTCTGATGTTCAACTCAGTAAGAGAAAGAATGGTTTCCTTTTTGGTACAGTTTGTATCATTGACAATTGTTGCACGATTAATTTGTTTTAAGTAGTTTTATTTTCATGGAATTGTAATTCATTTTGTATTTGCTTTGAACAGATGGAGATTTACAAAGATGCAACAAAGTTGTTTTGGACACCGACATTTCCTAAGTTTGCTGTTCCTATTTCATGCATGCAAGAAACCCTGTATCCCCAGTTAAAAGTGGAACTGGTAATAAAATGAAGTTTGCTTTCAAAACTTATTCAAAGAAAAATATGTATATTTGTAGGCTCTATGATAAATTATAATCTATAAAAGAACAGTTGATACTATTTAGACAATATATTAATGCTGTTTTGATTTTTTGAGATCAAATTTGGTTCTCTATCTGCCCTGTTTCTCTCCAGTACACCATCACAATGTCATTTAGCCCATCATGCTTGTGACAGAACTTTGAAAGAACTATCCCAAGAACTCTCCTTTTCTAGTCCCATAGCATTGCAATTTTATTTCCATTTCAAAATTGAATTAAATTTTCAAAGTTATTATTGAATTTGCTTCCACCAACCTGGGTAAAATGAGTTTCCTTATGTTGCTTTAGGTTGTTTTGTTAATTATCCTAAACTGTGTGTCCTCTGATTACTGACCCTTTTGAACACTTCAATCAAATTTTCTGTTAACATCAGTCCCTTCATCCAAGTCAAAAATATACATTGTTACTAGCTGAAGGCAATCTACTGATACTTCTAGCACCCTGCTCTTTGTGAGCTGTCAATTGAATAAATCCTATTACTATTTTCTGTACATTAACCAATCCTCAATCCATGCCAAAATATAATTGTCAATCCAATAAATCCATGACCTAAGATCATTCCCATATAACTACTCCACTTTTAATCTTTTATGAGCTACTTTATTAAACATGTTTTAACAATGCACTTGATGTGTATGTAGACAATCTGCACGACCTCTCTCATTGTTTCTTGTAAGAACTGAATCAAATTAGTCAAACAAACTTTGCTTTTACCATTTCTGTACCACCTTTTATTGATTAGCTCTAATATTTATAGCTAACAATTCATTTTGTCCTTGTTTAATATTTACTAAAGCTCCCCCAGAACCTTATTAAGGCTGTATGTAGTTGCTGGATACATCACTTTCTCCTTTTTTGAATGTGATGTAGTATTTGTACTGAAACTAGAAAGTGCTGAATTACTCAGCAGGTGTGGCAGCGATTATGGAGAGAGCAATAGAGCTTACCTTGTAGGCTGTTTCAGATCAATGCCTCTACAACGTCCACTGTAATTCCATGAGCAGCTGGGTATGCATCCCTCCTGGACTAGGTGATGTGAGTGTTGTCTTGCCTTAACTTTGACTATCTTTTTATTTTGTGTAGCTTACTTTAAAAGACTTTTGGATTCTCTTTTATGCTCAGTCTGAATGCTTCCTCATACACTTCCCTTATCCTTTTTGTTTATTTATTCTATTCTCCCTGTTCAGCTCGGTTCTCACCTGAAATAGGAATTTATCAAATGCTTCCCTTTTCACTTTTAATTTTTATGTCTTTAATAATCCAGGGATGTCTGGCTTGGATGCCTGACCTTTCCCTTCCTCTTGGTAATGTGTATATTTTGTATATGAATTAGTTCCTCTTTGAAGGTCACCCAGTTGTCATTTGCCAAGATATATTTTCTAATTGTCTGCTGTGCCTGCATGTTAACCTTCAGTGACTTATTGATGAAGTATCTACCCAGGTTTACACTTTCTAACCAACAACCATTTAAGAAATACTCTGTGTATTAGTTCTTCTTACCAAAGGTGACAACCTCGCACAATTCCACACATATTCCATCTGCCATGTTCTTATGCATAGATTAAGTCTGAATTCTCTTGAAGGTGCTTTGTATTTTTTCACAGCACAAATTCAAACTTAGCTTTATGTCATGCATAAACTTGGAGAAATATTACATTTGCCGCCTCCTCCAAATCACCAAATCAGTAATATACATTGTGAGAAGCTGAGGCCCAAACCAGCCTGCCAATGCAAGATTGCCCAATTTTTTCCTTCTCTATGTTTCTTGCCTGTTAGCTAATCCTTAATCCATATAGGTTTATTACTTCCCATCCCAGGTGCTTTAATTGTGTAAGTAGCATCCTGTGGAGGACCTTCTTGAAAACTTTCTGAAAATCCAAAAATATTAAGACCAGCTTTATCCATTCTGTTAGTAGCACTATCCAAGATGTTCATCAAACATGATTTCTCATTCAGAAATCCATACTGACTATGCCCTATCAGAATATTATTATCCAAGCTTATATTTATCAATTATTTATAATGAATTTTAACATTTTCCCTATTATGGTAAGCAAGTCTGTAGTTCCTGATTTTTTCCCACCTTCACTTTACACGTGGTGGGGTGATATTTGCTACCTTACAGTCTGCATAAACTGTTCTAGAATCAAAGGATTGATGATCACTGTCTTCACAGGTACCTTTATCAACATGCTTGCATGCACAATAACAGGTCCTGGGACATAGCAATCTTTAGTCCCGCTAATTTCTCAACATGGGGTAGGTGATGGCCTAGTCGTATTATCACTAGCTTGTTAATCCATAGACCCAGTTAATGTTCTGAGGACCCAGGTTTGAATCGCACTGTGGCAGATGATGAAATTTGAATTCAATAAAAATCTAGAATTAAAAGTTGAATGATGACCACAAATCCATTGTCATAACTGGGGAGAGAATAGGGCCCCTCAAAGATCAGCATTGTGGCCTTTGTGTGGAGCTGCAGAAAATGGGGAAAATACTAAATGAATATTTTGCATCAGGATTTACTGTAGAAAAGGATATGGAGGATATAGAATGTAGGGATATAAATGGTGACACCTTGCAAAATGTCCATAATACAGAGGAGGAAGTGCTGGAAGTCTTGAAATGCATAAAAGTGGATAAACCCACAGGACCTGATCAGGTATACTCTAGAATTCTGTGGGAAGCTAGAGAAATGATTGCTGAGCCTCTTGCTGAGATATTTGTATCATCAATAGTCACAGGTGAGGTGCCGGACGACTGGAGGTTGGCTAACGTGGTGCCACTGGTTAAGAAGGGTGGTAAAGACAAGCCAAGGAACTATAGACCAGTGAGCCTGACATCGGTGGTGGGCAAGTTGTTGGAGGGAATCCAGAGGGACAGGATGTACATGTGTTTGGAAAGACAAGGACTGATTAAAGATAGTTAACATGGCTTTGTGCGTGGGAAATCATATCTCACAAACTTGATTGAGTTTTTTGAAGAAGTAACAAAGAGGATTGATGAGGGCAGAGCGGTAGATGTGATCTATATGGACTTCAGTAAGGTGTTCGACAAGGTACCCCATGGGAGACTGATTAGCAAGATTAGATCTCATGGAATACAGGGAGAACTAGCCATTTGGATACAGAACTGGCTCAAAGGTAGAAGACAGAGGATGGTGGTGGAGGGTTGTTTTTCAGACTGGAGGCCTGTGACCAGTGGAGTGCCACAAGTATCGGTGCTGGGTCCTCTACTTTTTGTAATATACATAAATGATTTGGATGTGAGCATAAGAGGTACAGTTAGTAAGTTTGCAGATGACACCAAAATTGGAGGTGTAATGGACAGTGAAGAGGGTTACCTCCGATTACAACAGGATCTTGACCAGACAGGTCAATGGGCTGAGAAGTGGCAGATGGAGTTTAATTCAGATAAATGCGAGGTGCTGCACTTTGGGAAAGCAAATCTTAACAGGACTTATACACTTAATAGTAAGGTCCTAGGGAGTGTTGCTGAACAAAGAGACCTTGGAGTGCAGGTTCATAGCTCCTTGAAAATGGAGTCGCAGGTAGATAGGATAGTGAAGAAGATGTTTGGTATGCTTTCCTTTATTGGTCAGGGTATTGAGGACAGGAATTGGGAGGTCATGTTGCGGCTGTACAGGACATTGGTTAGGCCACTGTTGGAATATTGTGTGCAATTCTGGTCTCCTTCCTATCGGAAAGATGTTGTGAAACTTGAAAGGGTTCAGAAAAGATTTACAAGAATGTTGCTAGGATTGGAGGATCTGAGCTACTGGGAGAGGCTGAACAGGCTGGGGCTGTTTTCCTTGGAGCGTCAGAGGTTGAGGGGTGACCTGAAAGAGGTTTACAAAATTATGAGGAGCATGGATAGGATAAATAGACAAAGTCTTTTCCCTGGGGTCGGGGAGTTCAGAACTAGAGGGCATAAGTCTAGGGTGAGAGGGGAAAGATATAAAAGAGACCTAAGGGGCAACGTTTTTGCACAGAGGGTGGTACGTGTATGGAATGAGCTGCCAGAGGAAGTGTTGGAGGCTGATACAATTGCAACATTTAAAAGGCATTTGGATGGGTATATGAATAGGAAGGTTTGGAGGGATATGGGCTGGATGCTGGCAGGTGGGACTAGATTGGGTTGGGATATCTGTTCGATATGGACAGGTTCGACCAAAGGGTCTGTTTCCATGTTGTATATCTCTATGACTCTATGACTGTATGACTACATTCAAATGAATGTGGCATTGAGGAGCTCTAACAAAATTAGAGTCAATGGGAATCAGGGAGATAATTTTCCACTAGCCAAAGCCATAATGAGCCATAATGGTTGTAGTTGTTAGAGATCGGTTATTACAGCTGCGGGATATTGCTGCTGGAATTTCTTAGGATAGAATATCCTCTGCCCAACCATCTCCAGTTACTTCATCAACAACCAAAGTGGATAAAGAGTGGAGCTGGAAATAACACTGCAGGATCACGCAGCATCAGAGAAAGGGAGTCAATGTTTCAGATCAGAACCCATGAAAGTTTCCTGAAGCATTGACTACCCTTCTCTTCTGATGCTGCTTGATCCTGCAGTGCTTTTCCCAGCTCCACTCTTTATCCACTCTGACTCTACAGCATCTGCAGTCCTCACTATCACCCCATCAACAACCATCCCATCATAAAGTCAGAAGTGATGATGTTTGTTGATGATCACACAATATTCAGCATCATTTAGTTCTCTAGTTACTGAAGCAGTCAATGTCCAAATGCATCAAGACTTAGATGATATCCAAGCCTGGGTTTACAGGTAGTAAGTAAATTTCATGCCTCACAAGTGCCAGCTAATAACCATCTCTACAAAGACAGAATCCAACAATTGGTCCTTGACTTTTAGTTACATTACCATCACTGAAATGTCTACTATCAACATCATAGAGGTTACCATTGACCAGAAACTGAACTGGACATGCCATATAAATATTATGGCTACAAGAGTTGGTCAAAGGTAAGGAATCCTGCAGCAAGTAACCCACTTCCTGACTCCCCAAAGCCTATCTATCATCGACAAGGCACAAGTTAGGACTGTCATAGGATACTCCCTACTTGCCTGGATGAGTGCATCTCCAACAACACTAAGAAGCCTAAAACCATCAGCTCACTTGGTTGGCACCATATTTGCAACCATTCACTTTCTCCATCATGTACTCTCAGGAGCAGCAGTGTGCACCATCTACAAGATGGACTGCAGAAATTTGTCAAGGCTCCTTTGTCAGTCCCTTCCAAACGCATAACCACCACCATCCAGAATGACAAGGAGACTAGATGGAACACCATCACCTTCCTGATCCTCTCCAAGCCACTCACCATCCTGATTTGGAAATATATAATTGTTCTATTACTGTCACTGGATCAAACGCCTGGAACTCCATCCCAAACAGCATTGTAGATATAACTATGACAAATAGGTTGCAGTGGCTCAAGAAGGCAGCTCACCACCATTTTCTCAAGGGCAATTAGAGATCAGCAGTAAATGCTGGCCCAGTCAGCAGCACCCAAATCCCATAAACAAAAATAATGCAAAATGTTGGAGGTGTGAATATTTTTAAAATTGTGGTACAAAGGAATGTTGTAATTGAAAAACTATAAAAACAAATAATAAATTATCATTGAAAAGGTATTATTTTAACATCTTAAGTCAACTAGATTATTTTGTTGCAAATAGTCATTATCTATCAACTTAATGAACATTGCTTCCATACTGTAGTTGCAGTTCAAATGACATGTTGAAGACATTGATTCATGTATCACTAACATTTAACAAATGAAGCTAAGATTTCAGCATATAATCCTGTTGAACAATCTTTTTCTCAACATTAAAGGATCACACAGCTTTCTGTGACTTTGACAAGGAAACGTATCAATTGGATGAAGATTATGACAGTGATGATGAGGAGGAAAGTTTGGAACACAAAGCTGCAATGGTATGAATCACAAACAATTTTTTTTCCTTTCATGTTTGACAAAACAAATCCAAGATCTCTGTTTCAGGAAGAAACAAGGTTGATATTCCTGACCTTTACATCAAGAGAATTGTTATTTTGCCAGGGCCAGATGTCAGGAAAGGGGATCGAGACTTGTTTAATTGGTCTCCCACCATTTTTCACATTGGCTTGAGATTTCAGGGCTTTCCCTCTGGCCGGGAAGTAGTAAGACTTGCATCTGATCTTGTGGCTCCGCATCTGTTTGCAGTTGTCAATTCTCCTTGGTGTGATGTAACTAGGTTCGGAGAAGTTTCTCTTGGTTTCCTGTTTAATCTTGGGCATTTTAGTGCAGAAATGCCATGTGAAGTTTATTATTTTACCCTATTTCTGCATCTCAACTAACTAGAGAATCTGTAGAAGCCCTGGAGCAGTTATGGTCTGGGTGATAATTGGTACATTTTTGTTCTTTTCTGGCAATGTTTTCAGTTCATGGAGTCTTTCTCATTGTTGCTATTCGTCTGTGATAAGTGTATGTGATCTTGAACCCACTGAATAGCTGAAAAGCTATGGGGTAGACCATTTAGGACAGAGATGAGGAGAAACTTCTTCACCCAGAGAGTGGTGGCTGTGTGGAATGCTTTGCCCCAGAGGGCAGTGGAGGCCCAGTCTCTGGATTAATTTAAGAAAAAGTTGGATAGAGCTCTCAAGGATAGTGGAATCAAGGGTTATGGAGATAAGGCAGGAACAGGATACTGATTAAGGATGATCAGCCATGATCATATTGAATGGTGGTGCAGACTCGAAGGGCAGAATGACCTACTCCTGCACCTATTATCTATTGTCTATTGTCTAAATATCTTTCCTATTCCTCATGCTGAAGGTGAGCCTGTGCCCAGCCCTTTGCCCCTCTGCACGCCCACCACACAAGTGCCAGGGAAAAGGTAGGGATCAAGGCTGACTTTATTTGGATTAAATACTAACCTTGCATTTACCTCTTGTAGCATGCTCAGGGCTGGTCTTAGTGGAATTCATATGAAAGTGGGGCCCAAAAATGGGTTGCCTTTCAGTGTGCATTTTTTTCTCTTCCAATTTGCTTTGTGAATAGAATTTTACGGAGGTGGAGGAGTAGGCTGGGTGTGTTCCTGCCTCACTCTCAGCACATGCATTCAGTGTCGCATTCTCACCCATTCCTTTCCCTTCCTCATTCTGTCACTCATGGGAAAGTTGTCTGGTGAGCAACGATCACATCAAATGAAAGAATAAAGAAAAAAGAGGAATTTCACTGAAACACAGTGGAATCATCAATGAATATCTCTACTTTTGACATTATGCTCTGGTCATTGATCAATCATCAGAAGATGGTTAGGCCTGCCAAGTGAAATCCCTACAGATAGAGCTGTTGTGATGCAGTGGTAGTGTCCCTACCTCTGGACCAGCAAATCCCACTGTTTAAATCCCACCCATGCTAGAGAAGTGTAATAGCACCTTTGAATAGGTTGACTAAATGAGAAAAAAATGAAACTTCCACAGTGATGTCTACACCTGCAGTGATTGAGTCCCAAGAGTCACAAGAAGAAAATGAGGATGGCAGAAGCTGGAGATCAGAGTCGAAAGTGTGGTGCTGGAAAAGCACAGCAGGCCAGGCAGCATCCGAGGAAGTGCTTATGCTCGAAACGTCGATTCTCCTGCTCCTTGGATGCTGCTTGACTTGCTGCGTTTTTCCAGCATCAGGCTCTCAACACCCAAGAGCCACAACCTTCTTCCTTTGTGTTAGTTATGATTCTAGGCAGTGGAGTGCTTTGCTCCTGATTCCCATTGTCTTCAGGTTTACTGTGGATCCTTGACACTATGAATGTTTACTTGATGTCAAGGCAGTATTCTCATCTTACTTTCAAACATCTGCTGTTAATTTATATCAAGTCCTGTTCACTCATCACTTCCCTACTAGCTCCCCAACTGGCAATTACTTAATTTGAAAACCCTTTTCCCTTTTACACGTCAATCCTTGGCTCTGTCCTCCACTTCTGTAATCTGCTTTAGTCTTTCTCATTGATATATACATCATTCCAATCCTACCCTCTCTACATCCACAATTTTGATCACACTCTGTTAGTGGGATTTCAACTCCCTAGACCTACCTCTGGAATGAAACATCTCTGTCCTCCTTTACCATATTCCTAAATATCTACATTAACTAAGTTCTTTAGTCCTTCCTTAGCCCTTCTCTGGCTCAATGAGTAAAACACTTTTAAGATTTCTAATAGAAATTGCCTGAGGATATGGTTAGTGACACTACATAAATGTAAGTGTTGTGGCCATTGTAAATAATTGTAAGTGATATGTTTTATTTCAGCAAAGAACACTTTTCAAAAAGCACAATTCATTACCAGATCTACGAGTATTTTCTTTTTATTCTTCCAGTGAGTCATTCACAAACAGTAACTTCCAGGTACGTTCTCTAATTTGCAATGTCTTTGAGTAATTTATAAGCTTGAAGTAGAAATCTCAAGATAATTTACTTGTAAATAATCATCTATTTTGAATTATTTAAAGTTCCAAAACACATTTCTAATGTATGTGTTAACAATGCCTAATCTTTGTTCAGATATTTTACAGATGTTGCTTTTTAGTTCTGGAGATTCAATGTTAATTGTAAGTACAGGGGAATAAAAGCCCTGGTTCGTATCTGAAGGCTGGCAAACATTTAAAATTAAGATCATCACAATTCAGTACATAACTTGTTTACTGGGTAAAGTCAGAGTAAAGGATTATGAAATGGCAGGTGGTTGTACTTAGTTAAAGAACTTGAGGCATGATATCCATAGTTATTCCAGTGAAATAACAACGTTCTAAATCTAAATTCCCTTGATGAAGAAACATTTTGGAATTGTTAATTTGCATTTTAATCCAGAAACAGGTGTTGTGTGTCACATGGGTGGGACTTACTGAGTTTTGTTTGACTGAATTTCAGTTTTGTTGTGTCAGATTCATGACACCTGGCTTGCAATGATTTTTCTCACGTAATCCATGGCTCTAGACCTTATTAACTTTGCATGTGATTTCTATGGTGCCCTTCCAATGGAATCCAATGATAGGAGAGAATGAAGTTTTCACGTTTGCTGGGACCTTCCCGTACATGGTGTAATATACACACCATTTCAGACATTATGAGCCCCTTCACACATGGGTGCTGTATTGTTATCACAGAGAGCAAGTAGAAATGTATGTTAGCTTCCCACTTCACCCTGAGCTGATGGTGGACGGAGTGATGGAGAACAGGAAACTGCTTTATCCTGTAGCTTGGCAAAGGAGGCCATGTTACCAGATTTGACCAATATGGATTGAGACAATGGCCTAAGTCAGTGCCGTCTTCACAGTAAAGTGTAATGTACTCAAGTGGAGAAAAAAAAGGTTAACGATCTTCTGTGCTCTGCAAGGCTACTTTGTCACTCACTGGGGTCACCACTAACTGTTCCTCCATTCATTTCAATTGTACTTAATCAACCCATCTTTGCATCAGTGCAGAATGAATTGTACTATGATTGGGCCAAAACCTGTGATGGGGCAGGTGGACGGGGTGGATATAGAGCTCTTTGTTTCATATGAAGAGAAAATATTCCAGCTGGCCGAAGAAGAGGACAGCTGCTCACGTGGAGAAGGGGACACCTCGCTGGGCAACCAAACCAATAAACCTCATTGTGTGGTATTGTGCTGCTCTCCCATTATCACCAGTGCCAACTCATCCTTAACCTACTTAAGTGTTGATCTCTCTTACACATCTAATTTTCTCTCTTCTCTTCGGCAGACACCTCTATCTTGAAAAGGCCAGCACCAGAGTCCTTTAGCTTCATCTTTTAGGAGGAAGCTACTGAATCCTCAGAGGATGCACTAGCAAGGCTTTCATTTGCACACTCCACCAGCTCAGAAACTGACACTTTTGGTGTGTACTCTTTCTGGATTAGATTCAGGAGCACAATCTAGTGAGCACATCATTGACACATCTCTGCAGCTGGTTGAGGTAGAAATGTATATGACACTCAGAGAGCCAATGGAGACCAGCTTAGCTCGGGCAGAATATGATCTGTGATTTCTGCCATTAAAGATTTTGTGAAATTGCATAGGTAGGCATAAGATCTGCAGGCAGTTTCATCAGAAGTAGGTGGTAAACTGGAACAAATGATGGAAAATAACAGTAGCAGTGACATCCTGGATATGTTTATGGTTTGAAGATTGTGAGATGCTACATTGGTCCCTTGTTGTTGGTTGAGCTGTTGGCTTAAAAATTCAGGACAGTTGTATCCTTGCAGCCATTGGGCTGGAATGGCCACCCAGTTCTTCTGAGTGTAAGTCCTCCATAGCTGATGACACAGGTCAATGCTGATGGCTCAGATAACCTTGATCTGTGACTATACTGTATTTTAGAGAGTGAAAGATAATGTCACTGAGGCCTCTCATCATTCTCTTCTGCCTTCTTGGTAAATATTCACTTGTTGCCTTTCTCTTTTAGGCATTGTACAGCATTGCTTGAGCTTACTATTCTTGGAGGGTTTGCTGACATTGTTGAAATTACCCCCTCCTTCACATTTCCCTTACTTTTAAAGTAACAACACAAACACTCCAGCCTTGGATCTATGAGCAGATAATTCATGGGGAATGTCAGAAAGGAAACATTATTTCTTTAATGGCACTCCTGAGCTTTCACATTAATCATTTTTCATGTTATGCTCTGACATGGTGTGCCATGCAAAGTTAGTCAATGTCATACCTTAATAAGGAGTTCTGAGGTGTCAAAATCTTTCAAAGTATATGTTGCACAACCAAGCTGTTTGCTCTAAACTAGAGAAATGGGATTCTGGTAGTGTTCTAATGTGATATCCTGCTACCTCCACCAAGAAAAAAAAGCATCCTTGCATGTCATGGACCTTTGCAGACTTACAGTTCAGTGTGTGAATGTGGCAGCTTGGAAGCGATGAAGCCCAAATGAGGTTTTTAAATTAGTGACTGATGACACTTGCTCAGCTGACATAACAAGGGCATAATTAGTGAGAACAATGATTACTTGAAGCCATATACTTGAAAAATGAATGACCTGGCAATGGAGGGAAATTTGATACCAAATGAGTGGTATTCACTGAATGAAGCATGGTTAATGCAATTGCTGCGAGCAGGAACCTTACATTCAAACAATATTACTTCACTATTGAAGATCTGGAGACTAAAACAGTCACTTAGTCTGGTCACTCTGCATGCACTGGCAGTCATTTTGTGTAATTATTGCAATGCTGGCATTGGATCAAAGATGGCAACGCTTCAACTTCATGTCCTTGTCAGTGATTTGAAGGTACCTGCAAGATATTGCCCATATTCTCCACATTTCCCTTTTTGTTGCTGTTCCTGTGTGCCTCTCTCCACTTTCATTCAGCCTTGTTTTATAACCCTTCACGTCTACAGTTTACACCCAAATGGCCATGGCTTTTCGATTTGCTATGCTCTTTATGGCTGCTTTCCCCAGGTAGAGGCTGGAGTCATAGCAAATTGTGAAATTGCACTCTCTCAAAGGTCCCAGTCTGCTCTTATGGTTTGAGATCCCACCCATCGATCTTGATTGCTCACTTATATTTCCATCCTCATGTCTATCTGTGTTCTATAGGTACCGTTCCCTCCATGACTCCCTTGTTAGGTCCACACTCCCCACCAATCCCCTCTCCACACCTGGCAACTTCCCATACTGCTGTAAGAGGTGTAAAACCTGCGCCCACACCTCCCCCTTCACCTTCATCCAAAGCCGCAATTGATAATTCCAAATCCGGCAAGGATTTACTTGCATATCCTTGAACCTCATTTACAGCATCCATTGCTCTCAATGTGGTCTCCTCTACTTCGGAGAGACAGAGCGCAAACTCACGGAATGGTTCAGGGAACATCTCTGGTCCACAAGCACCAATCTATACTACCTTCTGGTGGTCATCCATTTCAACTCCCCCTCCCACACCCCTAAGGACACGTCCATTCTGGGCATCCTCCACCGCCTAAACAAAGCCACCTGCAAACTGGAGGAAGAACACTTCATTTTCCACATCAGGAGCCTACAACCACATGGCTTTAACATTGAATTCACCTGTTTCCAAATCTCCCCACATCCCATCCCATCCCACATCCAACCCTCCGACTTGGCACCTCTTGACCTGACCTACCTGTCCATCTTTCTTTTTACCTATCCTCTCCACACTTCCCACTGACCTATTACAATCATCTCCTACCTGTTGCCATCCCTCCTAAATTTCCCCAGCCCCACCTCCCCCCCCTCCCCCCCTCCAGTTATTTCTCAGCCCCCTTCCTGATCCCCAGTCTTGATTAAAGGTTATGCCTGAAAAGTTGACTCTCTTGCTCCTCGGATGCTGCCTGACCTGTTGAGTTTTCTCCAGTGCCGCACTTTATTGACCCTGTCCATTTTCACAGGAATCATTACTTTATCGTCCAAATCCAATGAAGCTTATCACTAGACTTGATTATCCCAAGAAATGTGAGTGTGGCCTTAATCTCAGTTTCGATTTCATGACGGAAAAGCAGTAGGAAGATTTACTTTAACTTGCTGTTCTTGAAAGAAATCAACAGAAATCCGCACTAGCTTTCTGGCAAAGCAAGTGTTCATTGGAATTAGCTGGAATGTATGTATGTATGTAAGAAGGCATTCATATAGGGATTAGGGATCCATAATGAAGAGGTATTGAACTAAGAGTCTTACCTCCCAGAATAGCTGGAACTGAGGAAAATTAAAGTAAATTCAAAAAAACTGCAGCCTATGTTTTGGTGGGCTGATGGATTTAAATAGAGTTTTCATAAAATTTAAGAAAATTCTTGGGATGCATATGAAGCAAAACTGATTGCTTAAACTCTGTAATTATATACCATATCATTAAGTTAATAATGCTAGTTTGTTTAAGTCTTCATCTACAATAAAGTTTGGTTTTATTTAAAAATGTGAAAACTTATTGTATTGTTTCCATCAATTAAAATTAACTGGATCTCTCTTTAAATGAAATGGTCCCGAAAAGGATTATAGAATATGTTATACATGTTAGTTAATTATAAACACTGCATGTATGTTTCAAAATTATGTGCTCTTTTTAACTTTTTAAAACACGTTTAATGTGGCTGTAAACATAGAACAATTTTGTTGTTGGAAAATAATTGGTGTTTCTATAATTACATTTTTAGTTCATGATTCAACAAACTGACAGGTGGGAGGCTTTCAAAAGTGTCATAATGAGAGTTCAGAGACATTATGTTCCTGTTAGAGTGAAGGGTAAGGCTGGGAAGAGTAGGAAATAATAAATGAACAAATAAACAAAGAATGATAGTGAGATCCTGGTAAAGAATAAGAAAGAGTTGTATATCATACGCAGAGAACTGGGATCAAATTAACCTCTTGAAGAGTATAAAGGGTGTAGAGGCATTTTTAAGACAGAAATTAGGAGCGCAAAAGAAAAGTGAGATGAGATAGCCTTGTGAGATAAGGGTAAGGATAATCCAAAGAGAATTAAGTACATTAAGAGTAAAAGAGCAACTAGGGAGAGAATAAGGGCCCTTAAACATCAACAGATCATCCATGCATTTGAACCTCAGAAGATAGGAGAAATATTAAATGAATATTTTGCATGAGGTTTACTGTGGAAAAGGAAATGGAAGCTGGAATCAAACATTGATGTTTTAAAAACAGTTCACATTACAGAAGAGAAAGAGCTGGAGTCGTAGTAAGCATAAAAGTGGATAAATCTCTGGGACCTGATCAAGTGTATCCTCAGATACTGTGGCAAGTTAGGAAAGAAATTGTAAGGCGCCCAGCTTAGATAGGACCCTAGCATCATCTATTGCCATGGATAAGATGCTGAAGGTCTTAAGGGAGGTTAATTTTGGTGCCTTTATAAGAAAAGCTGTAAGGAGGAGCCTACGACCTATAGATCTGTGAGTCTGACATCGGTGGATAAGTTGTTGGAGATGATTCTGAAAGTTAGAGTTTACATGCATTTGGAGTTGCATGGACTGATTAAGGATAGTCAGTATGGCTTTGTGTGAGGCAAATCATGTTTCACAAACGTGTTTGAATTTTTTGGGGAGGTAAACAAAAAGAGTGATGAAGGCAGAGCGGTAGACTTTAATAAAGCCTTTGACAAGGTTCCCCAATTAGATTGATTAGTAAAGTTAGGTCACATGGGATTCAGGAGAGCTTGCAAATTGGATGCAATATTGGCTTGATAGTAGGAGACATAGTGCGGTGGTGGAGGGTTGTTTTTGGGACTGGAGGCCTGTGACCAGGAGTGTTCCATGGGGATAGATACTGGGTCCACATTTGTTCATCATTTATAGAAATTATTTGGATGAGAATGTAGGAGACATAGTTAATAAGTTTGCAAATGACACCAAAATTGGTGTATAGTGGACAGTGAAGAAGGTTATCTAAGATTACAAAGAAATCTTGATCAACTAGGTCGATAATCTGAGGAGGGGCAGCTGGAGTTTAATTTGGATAAATGTGAATTATTGCATTTTGGTAAAACAAACAAGGGCATGATTTATGGAGTTCAACCTGGATAAATGCGAGGTGATGCATTTTGGAAGGTCGAATTTGAAAGCTGAGTACAGGATTAAGGATAGGATTCTTGGTAGTGTGAGGAACAGAGGGATCTTGGGGTGCAGGTACATAGATCCCTTAAAATGGCCACCCAAGTGGGCAGGGTTGTTAAGAAAGCATATGGTGTTTTGGCTTTCATTAACAGGGGTATTAAGTTTAAGAGTCGTGAGGTCTTGTTGCAGCTCTATAAAACTTTGGTTAGATCGCACTTGGAATACTGCATCCAGTTCTGGTCACCCTATTATAAGAAAGATATGGATGCTTTGGAGCGGGTTCAGAGGAGGTTTACCAGGATGCTGCCTGGACTGGAGGGCTTATCTTATAAGGAAAGGTTGACTGAGCTCGGACTTTTATCATTGGAGAAAAGGAGGAGAAGAGGGGACCTAATTGAGGTATACAAGGTAATGAGGGACATAGATAGAGTTGATAGCCAGAGACTATTTCCCAGGGCAGAAATGACTAACATGAGGGGTCATGGTTTTAAGCTGGTTGGAGGAAAGTATAGAGGGGATGTCAGAGGCAGGTTCTTTACACAGAGAGTTGTGAGAGCATGGAATGCGTTGCCAGCAGCAGTTGTGGAGGCAGGGTCATTGGGGACATTTAAGAGACTCCTCGACATACATATGGTCACAGATATTTGAGGGTGCATACATGAGGATCAGTGGTCGGCACAACATCGTGGGCTGAAGGGCCTGTTCTGTACTGTACTGTTCTATGTTCTATGTTCTATTTATACAATTAATGGTAGGGCCCTGGATGGTGATGTAGAATGAACAGACCGAGGGATTCAGGTACATAATTCTTTGAAATTTGTATCACATGTAGACAGTGTGGTAATGAAGACATGTAAGTATGCTTGCTTCATTTCTCAGATCTTTGAGTATAGGAATTGGGATGTCATGTTCAGGTTGAGGAAATTGGTGAGGCCTCTTCTTGAGTACTGTGTCCAGTTCTGGTCACCCTGCAATAGGAAAGGTTCAGAGAGGATTTACTGGGAATTGAAGGTTTGAGTTATAAAGCAATGCTGCAACTTTTTTCACTGGAGTTTAGGAGGTTGAAGATTCTAGGATTTTCTAAAATCATGAGGGGCATAGATGAGCTGAATAACAAGGATCTTTTCACTAAGGTGGGTGAATTCAAAACTAGGGGACATATTTTAAGGTGAGAGGAGAAAAATTTAAGAATAACATGAGAGGCAACTTTATACACAGAGAGTGGTTTGTCTGTGGAATGAACTGCCAGAGGAAGTGATGGATGCAGGTACAGTTACAATGTTTAAAAAATGTTATGGTAAGTACATGAATAGGAAAGAGTTATTTGGATATGGGCCAAATGCAGACAGGTGGGACTAGTTTAGTTTGGGAATGTGGTTGGTGTGGACCAATTGGATCAAAGGGTCTGTTTCCATGTTGTATGACTTGATGAATCTATAACTATGGCCTAACTAGCGTTTTATTTATATTTAGTAAATCTGTAAAAAAGCCTACACTGTATCTCTCAATCTTTCTATTGACAACTTGCTTTCATATTTGATAGACAGTAGATGGCACTAAAGTAAAATAAGTAAATCCTTTATTTCTTTGAAATTCAGAGTATGATACCTGAACGGACAATACAACATTCGGTACAAAAGAGGAGGATAGTTATATATATAAATTTACAAAACACCACTGACAAACCTGTGATTACCAAGCATAACTCGTTACCAAACCTCCATTTCTTTGAAGATGAGAAAATCCTGCCGCTATCTGCTCCTTTCAAAACTATGATGAAGGAGATCGAACTCCAGAGGGAACAACTAATTCAGGCTTCAGTAGAGACCACCAAACAGGAAGAACAGGCAAAAAGGAAATCAGTAGAAGGCTTTCTGACTTCAGATGTTTCTCAACTGAATGCAATGCCAGTAAGAAGCATATCTATAGAACAGACACAACCTTCAGTTGCAGCTCCAGTAACAGAAGCAGTCATCAAAAGAACAAAAAAGACAAAACGCCGAAAAAAACTTAAAGCTTATATGAGAAAAATACCTCTATCAAGAAAGTTAGCTTTTGCTTACAAAAAACTGTCGATGCCTCCAAAACGTATCAAAAGGTTTATTTATTATCCTTTTAAAATATAATGGCATTGATTCCAATTTGAACTTTAATTATTATACAATTTATAATTTTATGTTTGAAACTCTCTTAAACAGATCAGGGTCTATGCCTACACTAATTACTCGGAATAGTGAAGATGGTAACTTTCCCCAGCGAGATTCTAGCGTACCTCGCTTATTTAACTTTGAAAACTTTGCAAAAAAGAAAGGAGGAATTCCTGAAGGTGTCGTTACCAGAGAGTGGGTCAGAGATATATGGAACAAGTGGTTTGATGAAGTCTTCCCGCCATCAGAACCAACCAATCAAGCAACCATCGATAAAAAAGACATACCGGTGGTTCTAAAAGAAAAAGAATCTTCTCAATTGCACGTCAACCTGCAAGAGATAGAACTGCAGAATTTACAGCTATCAACAGAACAAGAGAATTTAGAAGTGTATCCAACAGGTTCCCAGTCTGAAGTCACTCGAGCTGCTTTGCAGTCTTTAGTAAATGATGTAACGTACCGCATAGATGTAAATGGTGAATCCACAGCGTTTAATTATTGCCGTCGGGGAGCTTTGTATAGAAGATTAGGACAGTTAAAGTCAGCCATGGAGGATTTAAATGAAGTAAGTGCACACAAAATTTAAAAAATTTATATATTGTAATAACGTTGTTGGCCTTCTTTTGTGTTTACAAATTTGTTTTTCATGCCACAGGAAGTATTGTCAATTGAGGGAGAAAGCGAAAAAAGTGATCAGCAGAAGTTGGAAAGCAGTTATAATCTGGAATTGTGTGAAATATGAAGCTATTTTCCTCTTTTGGCTGTGTTTCTTGTAATGTAATGATAATGAATAGGGTGAGATATTGATGTTCATCACGATGTGACAGCAACACTGGTTATGTGTCAGAGATTGTGAAGAAAAGATGGAATAGTTTGTGTTAGTGAGAGATGCAGTTACCCAGATAACAGTATTATGTATGATAGTGAATAAAAGAGAGACCTGTCAGTCAGCTAAGTCGTCACTTTCGGGCAAACCATTTCAAGCCACAAATGACCAGAAGGAACAAGAATAGCCATCTCTCCAATGTGTGGAATAGAATAACACACTGCCAGCCTCATGGCAACAAAAAAAATTTAGTCTTTTCATTGTTTAATTTATATACTGATAAATCAGACAAAAGGAATGAGTTAACAGTTATATTTAATTTAAAAATGATGTAGTTCTGACTTGATTAAACTTAAAATATAAGCCATAAGTATTAATTTAACGTGGAACATTGTTTTGTAGAGGAATAAGACAGTAGATTGAAAGAAGCAAAAATGGTCCTTAGTAGAGTAATATGCTCCTTTTGTCGGATGTGGGAGTTTAGGGAGAGTTCATGGGTTACTGAGGATTATATCTGCAATAAATGTCGTTGGTTGTGAATCCGATCAGATCGAATGTATCGTTTGGAGAGGCAGTTAGAGGCAATGAGGAACTAAAAGAGAAAGGGGGTGTGATGGATGTCAGTTATAGGAAGGGAGGAAAGTCTCATATACTGTCACATAGATGGGTTAACTCCAGGAAAGGTAAGGAAGGTAGGCAAGTTGTGCAAGAGTCTTCTGTGGCTATTCCCATTTCAAACATGGTGTTTTGGAAAATGGGGGTGGTGGATTCTCAGGGGAGTGTAGCATGAACAGCCAAGTTTTGAGTATTGAGACTGGCTCTGATGTAATGAGAGGTACGTCGGGTTCCATGTGATTGATTGTCTTAGGGGACTTTCTAGTCCGAGGTACAGACAGACATTTCTGTGGCCAGCAGCGAAAAATCAGAATGGTGTGTTGCTTCCCTGGTGCCAGGATCCAGGATCCTCAGAGAGGGCACAGAATGTTCTCAAGGGGGAAAGGGTCCAGCAAGACGTCATTGTGCACATTGGAACCAATGACATAGGAAGGGAAAATGTTGAGATTCTGAAGAGTGATTACAGAGAGTTAGGCAGGAATTTAAAAAGGAGGTCCTCGAGAGTAGTAATATCTGGATTACTCCTGGTGCTACGAGCCAGTGAGAACAGGAATAGGAGGACAGAGCAGATGAATGCATGGCTGAGGAGTTGGGCAGGGCAGGCAGGGACAAAGCAGAGAACAAGGTAGGACTGATAAATTAAACTGCATTTATTTCAATGTAAGAGACCTGACAGGGAAGACAGATGAACTCAGGGCAAGGTTAGGAACATGGGACTGGGATATCTTAGCAATTACAGAAACATGGCTCAGGGATGGACAGGACTGGCAGCTTAATGATCCAGAATACAAATGCTACAGGAAGGATAGAAAGGGAGGCAAGAGTGGAGGGGGAGTGGCATTTTTGATAAGGGATAGCATTACAGCTGTGCTGAGGGAGGATATTCCCAGAAATACATCCAGAGAAGTTATTTGGGTGGAACTGAGAAATAAGAAAGGGATGATAACCTTATTGGGATTGTATTATAGACCTCCGAAAAGTCAGAAGGAGAAGCAAATTTGTAAGGAGATCTCAGTTATCTATAAGAATACTAGGGTGGTCATGGTAGGGGATTTTAACTTTCGAAACATAGACTGGGACTGCCATAATGTTAAGGGTTTAGATGGAGAGGAATTTGTTAAGTGTGTATGAGAAAATTTTCTGATTCAGTACGTGGATGTACCTACTAGAGAAGGTGAAAAACTTGACCTCTTCTTGGGAAATAAGGCAGGGCAGGTGACTGAGGTGTCAGTGGGGGAGCACTTTGGGGCCAGCAACCATAATTCTATTAGATTTAAAATAGTGATGGAAAAGGATACACCAGATCTAAAAGTTGAAGTTATAAATTGGAGGAAGGCCAATTTTAACGGTATTAGGCAAGAATTTATGGGTGGCACAGTGGCACAGTGGTTAGCACTGCTGCCTCTCAGCGCCAGAGACTGGGGTTCAATTCCCACCTCAGGCGACTCTCTGTGTGGAGTTTGCACATTCTCCCAGTGTCTGCGTGGGTTTCCTCCCACAATCCAAAAATGTGCAGGTTAGGTGAATTAGCCATGCTAAATTGCCCGTAGTGTTAGGTGAAGGGGTAAATGTAGGGAAATGGGTATGGGTGGGTTACGCTTCGGCAGGTCGGTGTGGACTTGTTGGGCCGTAGGGCCTGTTTCCACACTGTAAGTAATCTAATCTAATCTAATCTAAAAAAAACTTTCAAAAGCTGATTGGGGGCAGATGTTCGCAGGTAAAGGGATGGCTGGAAGTTGGGAAGTCTTCAGAAATGAGATAACAAGAATCCAGAGAAAGTATATTCCTGTTAGGGTGAAAGGAGAGGCTGGTAGTTTTAGGGAATGCTGGATGACTAAAGAAATTGAAGGTTTGGATAAGAAAAAGAAGGAAACATATGTCAGGCATAGACAGGAGAGATCGAGTGAATCTTTAGAAGAGTATAAAAGCAGTAGGAATATACTTAAGAGAGAAATCAGCAGGGCAAAAAGGGGACATGAGATAGCTTTAACAAATAGGGTTAAGAAGAATACAATACAAATACATTAAGGGCAAAAAGGTAACTAGGGAGAGAATAGGGCCCCTCAAAGATCAGCAAGGCGGCCTTTGTGTGGAGCTGCAGGAGATGGGGGAGAAACTAAATAAATACTTTGCATCAGTATTTGTGGAAAAGGACATGGAAGATATAGAATGTAGGGAAATAGATGGTGACATCTTGAAAAATGTCCATATTGCAGAGGAGGAAACGCTGGATGTCTTGAAATGCATAAAAGTGGATAAATCCCAAAAATCTGATCAGGTGTACCCTGGGACTATGTGGGAAGCTAGGGAAGTGATTGCTGGGCCTCTTACCGGTATATTTGTATCATCGATAGTCACAGGTGAAGTGTTGGAAGACTGGAGGTTGGTGGTGCCACTGTTTAAGAAAAGTGGTAAGGACAAGCCAGGGAACTATACAAACGTGAGGACTGCAGATGCTGGAAACCAGAGGTTGGATTAAAGTAGTGCTGGAAAAGCACAGCAGGTCAGGCAGCATCCGAGAAGCAGGTAAAATCAATGGTTTGGGCAAAATCCCTTTATCAGGAAACCTGATGAAGGGCTTTTGCCCGAAACACTGATTTTCCTGCTCCTTGGATGCTGCCTGACCTGCTGCGCTTTTCCAGCACCACTCTAATCTAAACCCAGGGAACTATAGATCAGTGAGCCTGACTGTCAGTGATGGGCAAATTGTTGGAGGGAATCCTGAGGGTCAAGATGTACATGTATTTGGAAAGGCAAGGACTGATTAGGGATAGCCAACATGACTTTGTGCATAGGAAATCATGTCTCACAAATTTGATTGAGTTTTTTGAAGAAATAACAAAGAGGAGTAAAGAGGGCAGAATGGTGGACATGATCTATATGGACCTCAGTAAGGCATTTACCAAGGTTCCCCATGGGAGATTGGTTAGCAAGGTTAGAGCTCATGGAATACAAGGAGAACTTGCCATTTGGATACAGAAGTGGCTCAAAAGTAGAAGACAGAGGATGGTGGTGGAGTGTTGTTTTTCAGACTGGAGGCCTGTGACCGGTTTCCTCCCACAGTCCAAAGATGTGCAGGTCAGGTGAATTGGCCATGCTAAATTGCCCGTAGTGTTAGGTAAGGGGTATGGGTGGGTTGCGCTTCGGCGGGGCGGTGTGGACTTGTTGGGCCGAAGGGCCTGTTTCCACACTGTAAGTAAT
Organism: Chiloscyllium punctatum; assembly: GCF_047496795.1. NCBI lineage: Eukaryota > Metazoa > Chordata > Chondrichthyes > Orectolobiformes > Hemiscylliidae > Chiloscyllium > Chiloscyllium punctatum. The sequence continues at coordinate 66,272,790 of NC_092742.1, forward strand.
CTAATCTAAAACCAGTGAAGTGCCACAAGAATCGATGCTAGTAAGTTTGCAGATGACGCCAAAATTGGAGATGTAGTGGACAGCGAAGAAGGTTATCTCAGATTACAACAGGATCTTGATCAGATGGGCCAAAGAGCTGAGAAGTGGCATATGGAGTTTAATTTAGATAAATGGGAAAGCAAATCTTAGCAGGACTTATACACTTAATGGTAAGGCCCTAGAGAGTGTTGCTGAACAAAGAGACCTTGGATTGCAGGTTCATAGCTCCTTGAAAGTGGAGTCACAGGCTGATAGGATAGTGAAGAAGGCATTTGGCATGAGTACAGGAGTTGGGAGGTCATGTTGCAGCTGTACAGGATATTGGCTAGGCCACTGTTGGAATATTGCGTGCAATTCTGGTCACCTTCTTATCAGAAAGATGTTGTGAAACTTGAAAGGGTTCAGAAAAGATTTACAAGGATGTTGCCAGGGTTGGAGGATTTGGGCTATAGGGAGAGGTTGAAAAGGCTGGTGCTGTTTTCCCTGGAGCGTCCGATGCTGAGGGGTGACCTCAGGGATAAATAGACAAAGTCTTTTCCATGGGGTGGAGGAGTCCAGAACTAGAGGGCATAGATTTAGGGTGAGAGGGGAAAGATATAAAAGCGACCTAAGGGGTAACTTTTTCACACAGAGGGTGGTACATGTATGGAATGAGCTGCCAGAGGAAGTGGTGGAGGCTGGTACAATTGCAACATATAAAAGGTATCTGGATGGGTATATGAATAGGAAGGGTTTAGAAGGAAAAAGGGGCAAGTGCTGGCAGGTGGGAGTAGATTGGGATATTTGGTCAGCGTGGATGAATTGGACTGACGGATGTTTGAGTGCTGTACATCTCATTAGTATATAGCAAGTAAAATAAGTGGTTTTGTATCGAACCATGAGGTATCCAATTGCATACTTTCCTCCAGTATGGAAAAACAACTATTCACCACTACTGTCTGTTTTCTGTCACTCAATCAGCTTCGTATCCTTGCTGCTAGTTTCTTTTTTTTTTCAACTGTGGTCAGCACCTACACAGGCACTGTACCCCAACTCTTCCGCTGTTACATCAATGACTGCATTGGTGCAGCATTGTCCACCCAGTCTGAACTGGAGCAGTTCATCAACTTCACCCACAATTTCCACCCCGCTCTCAAATTCACTTGGTCCATTTTGGACACCTCCCTCCCTTTTCTGGACCTCACCATCTCCATCTCCAGCAACAATCTCCAGACGATTGTTCACTACAAACTAACAGACTGCCATAACTACCTGGAATTCACCTCCTCCCACCCAGTATCCTGCAAGAATTCCATCCCATTTTCCCAAATCCTCCGCCTCCACTGCATCTGCTTGGATGAGGCGACATTCCACTTGCAAGCCTCCCAGATGTCCACCTATTTCAAACGACATGCTTTTCCTCCCTCTGTCATCCAGACAGCCCTCTACCGCAGCTCTTCCATTCCCCTCTCCACTGCTCTAAACCCTCCCCAATCCAATAAAGACAGAGTCCCCTTGTCCTTTCAAACCACCCCACCAGTTTCCGCATCCAATGCATCATCCTTAAACACTTCTGTCAACTCCAAATAAACCCCACCACCCAAGAACATCTTCCCCTCCCCACCCTTCTCCACCTTCTGCAAGAACCGTTCCCTTCAACAGTCCTTGGTTTGTGCCACTCTCCCCACTGACCCCCCGAACCCCCAGGAACCTTTCCCTGCAACTGGAAAAGGTGCAAAACCTTCTGGTACACCACCCCCCTCACCTCCATCCAGGGCCCCAAACAGTCCTTCCAGGTGAGACAGAGGGTCATCTGCCTCTCCCCCAACCTAGTTTACTGCATCAGATGCTCCTGATGTGGTCTTCTCTACATCAGGCAGATCAAACGTAAACTGAGGGAATGGCTCACCGAGCATCGCAGCTGGGTCTGGAGGGGCTGACCAGACCTCCCAGTCACCGTCCACTTTAATTTCCCCTTCCCACTCTCCGACATGACCATCATTGGCTTCCTCCATTGCTGCAATGAAACACACCACAAATTGGAGGAACAACACCTCATCTTCTGTTGGGCCTACAGCCCTGAGGACTCGACATTGAGTTCTCCAATTTAAAATAATCTCCCTTCCCAGCCCCTCCCCTTCCCTCTCATACCCTCTATCTGTCTTCACCTTTCCCCACTTCACCCTGCTCCTGCCTCCCTCTTTATTAGCAGCTTCCCTGACACCCAACTCCAGTCCTATAGAAGGGTTATACCCAAAACATCGACTTCTCTACCTCCTGATGCTGCCTGGCTTGCTATGTTCTTGCAGCCTCCTGCCTGTTTATTTCAGTTTTGTTGGCAAACTTATTCTGTGGCACTGTATCAAACCACTTTTGGAAATCCACATAGACCACGTTAACTGTTTACTCTTATCCACCATCTCTCTTACTTGATCAAAACACTTGATCAGGTTAGTTAAACATGATTTCCATTTAACAAATCTTTGTAGGCTTTTCTTGACCCATTCTCAGTGGTCAGACTGCTCGGCAGTAGTTGCTTGGTTTATTCTTACATAATTTTCTAAACAATGTGTAACATTTGCAATTCTCCAGCCTTCAGGTATCACCCCATAGCTAAGGTGGATTGGAACATTTATACCTTTGAAATGTTCACCCTTGCTTCTACCAACACAATTAAATAAATTTAATAAAGTCCTGAAGAATATAATTCTGAAGAAGAACCGTACTTGCCTTGAATTATTAATCTCTCACCACAGATGTTAGCAGAGACGTAGAGTTTCTCCAGTATTCTATAAGTCTATAAAAGCAGGAATTAGGCCATTCAGCCATTGAATCTGCTGTGCCATTCGATCAGTTCGGCTTTCTCTCCGTAACCTTTGATCCCTTGGCAATCAAGAACTTATCTATCTTTGTCTTAAATATACTCAATGAACTGACCTCCACAGCCCTCTGTGGCAATGAATTCTACAGATTCACCACTCCCTGCGTATAGAAGTTTCTTCTTCTCTCTGTTCTAAAGGGTCTTCCCTTTACTCTAAGGATGTTCCTTCAGGTCCTCGTGTTTCCCGCCAGTGGAAACATTCTCCCAATGTACCCTCTGTCCTGCCTGTTCGGTATTTCATACGTTTCACTTCGATCTCCCTTCATCCTTCCAAACTCCATTCTCTGCATTTATTTCAGATTTTCAGTATCCACACTATTTTGCTTTAATTCTAATACAATCCTGCTGATTTAACAAATTACATCCAGACTTTTAAATCCTACTTTTTGTCAATTTTTAATCCCATCTGGTAAAGACAGATATAGAGTGTTTGTTTAGTACTTGAGCTATACTCCACTTTGCCTTCATGTGTAGCTCCCTGCTTTAGTCCTTAATTGGCCTCATCCACCCTCTCACTATCATTTTACTATTTATTTTATAATAGAACACATTTGGATTTCCCTTTATACAAAATGCCTGTCACTAATTAACGATCTTTAGCCAAAGCAGAAAAAGGGGCATAGTCAGACATCAAATTGATAAAGGAAGTGAGACCTCCTTTTCTGCTTCATCTTTTTCTATATCTGTTTTCTTATTCAGGAACTGTGACTTTGCTTGCACTATCAATCCCTTTCATGAGATCTTGACTGTACCTGACCCAACTTCTCTTCAAAAGCAGTCCATTGTTCAATCTGAGTTCAATTTTGCCTACAACTATTGATTTCAGTTTATCTGGGATCGATTCATTCTTACCCTTCTTCAAATTCAGTATTTTTGTTTTCAATTGCTAACTGTTCATTTCCATCATTAACCTAAATCAGATGTTACTTTGATCACTTTTCCATTAAAGTAGTCCTCCTTCTATGAAATCTAATCGACTCATATCATTCCCCAGAACCAGACTGAGGAGCTATATTGATGAGGAAAATTCTCCTGAACATATCTTAGAAATCCTTTCCCCTCCCTACTCTTTACACCATTAATGTTCAAGTTTATGTTAAGATAACAGTAGTTCCAATTACCATTTTGCTATAGTTTTTGTATTGCAATATTGCTCTTCTGTCTTTTCCAGTAGTTGCTGGCCTGTGGTTTACAGTTATCTGTATTGTTACTTAACTCCAAACAAATACTTTTCATCTTTCATTCGAACAGTACATCCCCTTTCTCCAGTTCTGTGATAATCTCCTGAATTGCAGGCAATCACCCACCCCTTTCTATAAACACTTTTACCCTCATAACAGATCATTGCACTGTACTGCAAATAACATTAGCACCACAGAAATGCCAGACTATGACCATCACCAATAAGAGACAATCCAGCCACCGCCCCTTGACATTTATTGGTGTTACCCTCTCAGAATCCCCTTTATCAACATCCTGGGGTCACCATTGACCAGGAACTCAACTAGATTCAGTACATAAACACAGTGGCTACAAGGGCAGGTCAGAGGCTAGAAATACTGCAGCGAGTGACTGACCTCCTGACTCCCCAAAGCCTGTCCACCATCTGCAAGGCACAAGTCAGGATTGTGATGGAATGCTTTCCACTTGCCTAAATGAGTGCAGCTTCAACAACATTCAAGAAGCTTAACGCCATCCAGATCAAAGCAGCCGCTTGATTTGCATTGCATCCACAAGCGTCCACTCCACCAACACTCAGTAGCAGCAGCATGTACCTGCAAGATGCACTGCAGAAATTCAGCAAAGATCCTCAGACAGCACCTTCCAAATCCATGACCGCTTCCACCTAAGGACAAGGGCAGCAGATATAAGGGAACACCACCACCCTTCAAGTTGCCTCCAAGCCACTCACCATCCTGACTTGGAAATATGTTGTTGTTCCTTCACTACTGTTGCTGCGTCCAAATCCTGGAATTCCCTCCCTGATGGCATTCTGAGTCAATCCACAGCAGGTGGACTGCAGCAGTACAAGAAAGGCAGCTCACCACCACCTTCACGAAGACAACTAGGAATGGGCAATAAATGCTGGCTAGTCAGTGATGCCCACATCCTACAAATGAATTAAAGAAAATTGAATTATGCATTGTCTTACATTTCTGTTGTTCGAAAAGGTACAGCATTAGACTTATTATGAGCAAAGTATCGGGAGATACATTTGTATTAGCATCCACTAAAAGATTGTGTTATTTTCACAGTAATATGGGAATCTTTCATTTTATATATTTTTGTCTGAATTACTTATTAGCTATAATTGTATTCGTGGTTTATTTGTGATTAGTGTGTATACAACTGGTCAAACTGTAAATAACAAAAATTCTATTTGAATAATAATTCTATTGCTTTTTGATTTAGGCTATTAAATTAGAACCGATGTTGCTTGACAGCTATTGGCAGAGACATTTCCTTTATCTTCTTCAGTTGAGAACATCTGATGCACTAGATGATCTTAATTTTGTACTTAAACACAACAGAAATCATGCAGGTACAGTAATTAAATTGTTTAATTCCTACTTTTCATTTTTAGTGGTATTGTTCCATTTGATCAAGTGTCCAACTGGAAGAAAGCACATTTAGAAATTTAATTATGCTGGATTTATAATTCTAGATAAATAGATATAACTCCTCTGGCATTATTGTTAGCTTCCAAAAATATTATTCATTCATATATTAACAATAGGAAATAAATAATTTAAAGTTGGATATAATTTTAAATTGTAGTTTTTCATCAGAATTTTCAATTTTCAATTTGCATTAAAATAAACTTTATCTTATGTATGGGGTTTTGGATGCATATTTCACAAAATTACATGTAGCTTCTATAAAGTTAATATCTATAAATTTTTTTACTGCTAGATGCCTACACTTCAAAGGGAGACATTTATAGAAATAAAGGGGATATCACAATGGCAATCATAAATTATTCTCAGGGCCTCAAATGCAGATCTGATGCTGATATCTATTTCAAGAGAGCTGAGATGTATGAAAAAAACAATGACCTACTTTTAGCTATGGAAGATTATTTTATGGTAAGTTTATTTGCTTTTGAAGATATTTTGTAGATATGAATTTGACATTTTTTCTGCAAGTGAGTTGATCACGTAAATTTTCTCTTTGTAACCATTTCCCCAGGTTTTTCCTGTTATTTTTAAATAGAGTCATAAATCAGCAAAATTTAATGTCAAGTTGTTTCAAAATGTTTTCACTTTTGATTGTCAGAACATATGAAGGGAAAAGGGAAAAAAAAGGTTAGATAGAAATGGTAACAAAATGGAAAGCAGAGGATAGGGTTTGATGACCGTTATAATTTGTTAGATATGTATAAAATGGTACATTTGGTGGGAAGAATACCGAGGCTAAAATCTCCTTGGAAAATAAATCTCTAAATTGGGCAATCTCTTTACTTGCTCATTTTACTTTGCTCATTCTCATGTTATTATTTGCACCCATGAGTTGTTCAGCTACCTCAGACCCAATACCGTTGTTGTCAGACTGATAGCCTTTGACATCTGTATCTGGTCACAAATTCACAAACCAATCAGCAAACTGTTGCTAATGAAACCTCACTTTGTATTTAACTATTTTACATGTCATTTGCTCTTACACCTTCTCCTACTGCTTGCTAAGCAACAGTGTAAATAGGATTTACAATGTAATTCAGCTACAGTACCTGCTTTTCAACAATACAGTAATCCCTCCCTCAGTTGCTGTGAAACAATCCTTTTTCCAATCCAGTCCATATCGAAAAATGAAGTGAGAAAAAAAATGCCCTCTTTACAATGTTTGTTTTTTATTTGGCAGAAAAAAGGTATCAAATATTCATAATGTAACACTGTTTTGAACATCTATGCCCAAATCATTACTTCAAGTGATCACTCTTCCTTTATGTACTCCTCATGATGCTACCCTGTGACTTCAGAAGAAATAAAGACAGCCTGCTCATATCTCTGTATTGACTGGCCAGTGTGATCTGAAACTGTGATTGCCGATTATAATGATTTCTGAGCTGCATAGTGATAAGCAGCTGGAGCAATTTGAACACCCTAACTCCAGGCCTCATCTCTCCATTTCACTTCTTATGGCCCACCCACAATTTCACGCTAGCAGTGAGCTTAGGTAGCATTATTCTACACTTCATAACATCACACAATGATCACGATGCAGATGAAAGCTCTTCAGCTCATCATTCCTTCTGGCAGTAAGACCCTGAAAAGTTAAGAGCTATTCAATTTTCCTGCACCATTCAGAGCAAGTGGTCCATTGTTGAGAACCAGCCTGCATTCACCTGATTACCTCATCACATGTTTTAATGTAGGTTGGCACTTTTTACATGGAAGTAGGCAGTAGAAAAGCCGAGAACAGAATGGCATTCATGTTAAAGCAGTCTCCTCCAATTTCTTACCAGCGATGTGTTTGCAAATGAGTACAAATATCTTCTGCTACTTCTTCAGAGTTGTCCTCTTCTACTTCACAGGAGTGAATATAATTTGAATATGTTTAAATGTAATTTGACACCAAATCTTAAAAAGATAATATTTGTGCTAATGGCCAAATACTTGGTCAAGGGAGTAAATTTTAAGAAGTACATTAAAGAAGGACCAGAAGAAAGCTTTCATAGACTATCCCAGAGTTTAAAACTATTGCATCCGTTCTGGTCACTCTACTATACTGCGTGCAGTGCTGGTTGCCCTACCATAGAAAGGATGTTATTAAACCAGAAAGAGTGTTGAAAAGATTTATTAGGATGCAACCTGGACTGGTAGGTTTATCAGGAGAGGTTAGATTGGCTGGGACATTAGAGCATAGGAGACTGAGGGTGACCTTATGGAGGTCTATAAAGTCATGAGATTAGATAAGGTAGATAGCCAACAGCTTTTCCCCATGCCAAGGGAGTCTAAAACTAGAGACCTTAGATTTAAGATGAGAGGGGAGAGACAGGAAAAAGTCCAGCGGGGCATTTTTTTCACACAGAGGGTGGTGAGTGTCTGGAAGCAAGGGCTGCCAGAGGTGGTGTTGGAAGCAAGAACAATTTTGTCATTTAAAAAAACATTTCAACAGATACATAGTTGGGATAGGAATGGAGGAATGTGGACAAAATGCCTGGCAAATGGGACTGGTTTAATTGTGAAAACTGGACAGCATGGGCAAGTTGGGCTGAAGGGCCTATTTCCATGCTGTAGACCAAAAAAAGAGACCATGGCAACTGAAGGCACAACCAGTGGTGGAGCAATTAAAATCAGGAAAGCTGAAGAGGTCAGAATTAGTTGAGCAAGGATATCTTTTGTGCCTGAGGAGATTATGGAAGTAGGAATAGACTAAACCAGGACTAATTCAGAAGAAAAATTAGTATTTTAAAATCAGAAGTCAGCGCAAGTTAAACATGTACAAGAAAATTTTCTGATTAAGTGTGTGGATGTACCACTACAGAAGCTGTAAAACTGACCTACTTTTGGGCAATAAGGCAGGGCAGGTGACTGAGGTGTCAGTGGGGGAGCACTTTTGGGGCCAGTGATCATAATTCTATTAGTTTTAAAATAGTGAAGGAAAAGGATAGATCAGATCTAAACGTTGAAGTTCTAAATTGGAGGAAGGCTAATTTTGATGGTATTGGACAAGAACTTTCAAAAGCTGATTGGGGGCAGATGTTTGCAGGTAAAGGGACAGCTGGAAAATGGGAAGCCTTCAGGAATGAGATAACGAGAATCCAGAGAAAGTATATTCCTGTCAGGGTGAAAAGGAAGGCAGATAGGTATAGGGAATGCTGAATGACTAAAGAAATTGAGGGTTTGATTAAGAAGAAGAAGGAAGCATATGTCAGGTATAGACAGGATAGATTGAGTGAATCCTTAGAAGAGTATAAGGGCAGTAGGACTATACTTAAGAGGGAAATCAGGAGGGCAAAAAGGGGACATGAGATAGCTTTGGCAAATAGAGCTAAAGAGAATCCGAAGGGTTTGTACAAATACATTAAGGACAAAAGGGTACCTAGGGAGAAAATAGGGCCCCTCAAAGATCAGCAAGGCAGTCTTTGTGTGGAGCTGCAGGAGATGGGGGAGATGCTGAACGAATATTTTGCATCAGTGTTTAACTAAAGAAAAGGACATGGAAGATGCAGATTGTAGGGGAATGGATGGTGACATATTGAAAAATGTCCATATTACAGAGGAGGAAGTGCTGGATGTCTTGAAATGCTCAAAAGTGGATAGAATCCCAGGACCTGATCAGGTGTACCCTAGAACTCTGTGGTAAGTTAGAGAAGTGATTGCTGGGCCTCTTGCTGACGTATTTGTATCATCGAAAGTCACAGATGATGTGCCGGAAGACTGGAGGTTGGCTAACATGGTGCCACTGTTTACTCAGAGGTTCATCTTGGAGTCAAAATGATAGCAAATAATTTGGTTCAGTCTCAGACAGTTGCCCAGGACAAGAATGGTTAGAAAATGGAATTTTGGTGGGGACAAAAAACATGATTTCCACGTACTCAATAATTAATTGAAGGAAATATCTTTCCACTGGGCATTTTTGACAAGCAGTCTGACAATTAGTGTCAGTGGAAGAGTGAAGAGAGAATATGAGGAATCACCAGTTGCCATCTGCATGCACATGAAAACTGATGTATTTTTGGATGATCATGTCTCTAACTGTGTCCGAGGCTGCACATGTCAGTAATGATGAGGGTAGATAATGCAACATGATCATGGTTTCACATCATATCATTTATAACTTTGACTGTAAACTATTTACTAATGGAAGCTGTGGACATTTGTATTATTTGTGAAGATTATTTGTAATACCTCAACTTGTACTTTACGTTAAAGTCGTGCAGAAGGTTGTAAAACCCAATCGGAAAGAAAATTGGGCAGTAATATAATAATAATTTTTCAATGTTGCTATTTCAACAAAAAAAAACATTGCTGGGAGATATCAGCTGTTTGTACAGAGGATTTGAGCAATAGGTAGAGGCTGAAAAGGCTGGGGCGATTTTCCCTGGAATGTCGGAGGCTGAAGAGTGACCTTATAGAGATTTATAAAATTATGGAGCACAAATGAAATAGCTAAAGTCTTTGTTTTTTTTTTCCCAGGGTGTGGGAGTCCAAAACTAGCGGGCACAGGTTTAAGGTGAGAGGGGAAAGATGTAAAAAGGACCTGAGGAGTAGCTTTTTGATGCAGACAGTGACGCATGTCTGGAATGAGTTGCCAGAAGAAGTGGTGGCGGTGGGTAAAATTACAATATTTAAAAGGCATTTGGATGGGTATATGAACAGGAAAGGTCCAGAGGAATATGGGCCAAATGCTGGAAAATGGGACTTGGTCAGATTGGGATGGCTGGTTGGCATAGACAAGTTGGACCAAAGGTCTGTTTCCCTGCTATATGACTCCATATGATTTTAGTCACCATTCAGGAAATCATGTGGAAAATATACCCAAATTTCTGATGCAGGCTTTCGGTTGATGAGGCTCCCCAATAGTCGTACAAAGTTAGAAACATGCCATAATGGATTAATTTATTCAAAGTGCAATTCAAACATGGTAAGCATAGAAGCTTTATGAAACAGAAAATTAATGATGATTACATTTTTTTGAAACAGAATAATTTGGAATGAGGGTGCAAGATTACTTTAAAAAGAAACTCTCTGAACTTATCACTTCTCTAAAAAAGTTTACTCATAGAATATAGTACTATGTATATAATATATTTAGATGATAAATGAGTTGACCAATTATTGATCGAAACATGATAAATGCAAAAATACCATAATTCAGATACCATGTATTTTTTATATATTTTATCGTAGGCTTTTAGTTTGAACCCAAAAAGAACAGATGCTTTGATGAAACGTGCTTTATATTATTTTGAGAATTCCACCTGGCAGTTAGCAATTCAGGATCTTACAACACTAATCAAACAGGAACCTGGCAATGCTAAAGCCAGGTAAGTTACAATAGAATTTTTTAAATGCATTTAAACATTAGTCAAATTATCAACTGTACCTAGGAACTACCAATGTGATTAATTTCCATTAGAGTTCTTTTAATCACTTGCTGTAAGATTTTTTGGAAGATTGGTTGAAACTTGGAGTATTGTCTTAAGTGGTTTCTCAGTGATTTCTGTGGATCTTGGTTCAAAGAGCAAAGGATGGTAACTATTTATTAAAACCAGCAGGATGTATTAGATGCCATAAGATTGTAAAATAATGCTGAATATTTGTAATAAAGCTTTTTTGTACATTAAAAATGTATGATTGTTGTTACTTATATAACCTTTAATGCACTAGTAGTTAAAGTGATTATGATGTTAAAAACTTGCTGAATTTTAAGTATTGTTTTAAAGAAGGCTTCATCCTGGTAAAGCTTTCTTCTTTTCCAAGAGGGAAGTGCAATGTCTTTTGAGACAGAAGCAATATAGGAGAGTTTATAATTTGTTTAAAATTGCTCTTAGTGATCATCAGTTACAAATCACACAATACCAGGTTATGGTCCAACAGGTTTATTTGGAAGTACAAGTTTTGATTTTTAACTTTGATTTTGTGATTTTTAACTTTGTCCATCCCAGTCCAACACCAGCTCTACACGTCATCATCAGTTACAGCAAAGTAATCTCTGATACATCTGCTCTTCTCAATGGCTATACAATAAACCCTACAAGACCCTTCATATAAATGTTACATGAGGGCTCAACTGTGATAATTTCCTTCTCATAACAGCTAAATATTCATCTAGTTTTCACTCTGAAGAGTGAAGAAAAGAAGTGAGGTATCACTGGGTTGGAGGGAGGCTAGATGCAGTAAAAACTAAGGGCAGAATTTCTCTGTTTCCTTGATCAACATGGGCAATGGTGAGAATTGTGAGAAAATATGACAAGATTGAAGGAAAATTAATATCTCTTCATCAACTTTCCTTAAATGTTACATGAGCAATGTCCTCTTCCATCTTCATCCGTCAAAGTTAGCAAAGGGAAACCACGAGCCTCAACCATTATCATAGCTGATCTTGCATCAACTCAGACTGCACTTTAGCTTTTCAGAACTTTACTTTGGAGAACACAGGAATTTCTGATTCACATGCTCCTGCCAGGCTGGGTTGTGCACACAGGAATGCAATCATCCAATTACATCTGTACAGGATTCATCTTATGACTCTTAGCTTCATTTCTTAGTGCTCATTTACTTTCTGCACATTTGGATTTGTAGAGCTTTTTAGCCAGAAAGCAAGAATGTGGAGAAGAATGTGATTGACAGTTTGAGTGGAGTTGCTGCATGCAATAGTCAGATCGATAGCCAACAAGCTTTGGTGAAATTTGTCTGTGGTGGCAGAACCAGGGTGAGTGTGAATTATCAGAGAGAAAGTGATGGCCCTTGCCCTTGTAGAACACAGCACATCACTGACCATTTTCCTGTATTGCTGTGCATTTTGTCTGATCTTCCCTCATCTTCAAATGTTTTCCTAAAGTCTGCATATTTTTCAATGTCAAGTCATTGAAAGACATTTCAAGCAGTTAAGCATCCAAATTATCCTTGGTAAAAATTGATTTCATCTCAAATTCACAATATATATCAATGTTTTGGAAGTGGGGAACCAAACACAATATTTCCAAATTTGTGGATGATAAACAGCTAACTGGGTGTGTACATTTTGAAGAAGATGCAAAGTTGCTTCAGGAGGATCTTCACAGGCTTAGTGAATGGGCAAGAACATGGCAGATGGAATATAATATGGAAACGTGAGATTATCCTCTTTGATTGTACACTTGTTTTTCCTATGTACTTCTTAAATGGTAAGAGACTGGAAGGTGTAGTTGTATGAGAGGACTGGGTGCCCTTGTAATGCTACCAACAAGCAAGTGCAGCAAGATATTAGGAAGGCTAATGGATGTTGGCCCTTTTGTGCAAGAGGATGTGATTGGGAGCAGTGAAGACTTGCTTCACTTTTATGGGAGCTGAGTTAGATCACATCTTGAGGACTGTTCAGTTTTGATCACTTTGCCTCAGGAAAGATATTTTGTGGATCAAGGAATCCTTGATCTCTTTGTTGTTGAAGGTAAGGATGGATGAGACAAGGGCAAAGGGCTTAGAAAGATATTTTAGGTAGAGAAAAGAAGCAGAGTTATATTTGCATTTCAGGTTCCATGGAATAAGTGAATGTTTTTTTCATAAATGAGAGCAGGATTTAATAATGTCAGTTTGTAGTTGAGCCAGACCTGATAGTAAATGGCTAAACCAGTTGGTCACCTATTATCCATTCATACTTGCATCACTCAGACTTAAGGAAGTGTAAATAAGGGCTGATCCTGATTAAATGACCAGGTAAGCAAGAATAATCTAATCTGGATGAAGGTGTCAAATGTGGAGCTGAGAGTGGTTAAGCAGATCACTAGCTACAGAAATGTTATCATGAATGGAGGGCGAAAGCTAAACAGTTGTGACTTTGGAAGTTCAGTTGTAAATGACTTGGAAGATGAATTAGAAGGGAGATATTTCTATCATTCAGTTTAGGTGGATAGGCTTCCCCAAAATAAAATGAAAATCATTGCTTCCAACACCCACATCAAAGCCTGCACATTTGCCACAAATTTTATCCTCTTTCTTGCACACAGTTCAAACTGAACCAGACTGTTTCTAACCTTGGAGTCCTAAGCAAACCTTAGCTGTCATACCTTACTCAAACCTCCACTGCTATCCAATGTATCTGAAACCCTTGTCCATGATGTTGTCACCTCCAAAATGACTGTTCCAGTATATTCCAGAATGAATTGCATCCACTGCCTTCTGTGGCTTTTAGCTCATTCAAAGTCCTGCTGCCCACATCCCATTGCACATAAGGCAATGCTACAGCTGGGATTGTTATCTCCTGTACTTTGGGATAGCCTGGAGTCAGTCTTTGGGTGGAGACAGAGGTAGGCTGATGCTGAGTGGCCAGTTCCTGTATTTGCAGCAACACCGACCCTGTTCTGCAGATCAAATCACCTTCACCATCCTATCTTTTGGCCGTAATCCACTCTTCCCCTTCTACCCTTGAAGGATAGACACATGCATGATCGACCTATTCATTTCCAGGTATCCTGTTATGATTCACAATAATGTTTCTTCAAATTTTCCATGTTAGGATTTATCGTGGACAGGCATATACGAAACAAGGAATGCACAAGGAAGCAATTGAGGATTTGTTTACTGCTATCCACTTGGATCCTAACAACTGGGTGGCTTTCTATCACAGAGGTTGCTTGCTGAGAAAGGTTCAACCACAGCAAGCTCTACAGGACTTCAGTGTTTCAGGTATAATGCAGACTTAAATATGTATTATAGCGAATGGTTATACAAATACTTGCAGAAGTGGATTTTTCCAATAGTTACATTTGTGACTAAAGCCAAAAATGTCAAATGTTTATAGTTTTATTTAAGTTATTTTTTACACAAATGTTATTGATTGCAAGAAAATAGACTGTGGCTTCCTCTGGTCAAATAAGCTAGGCAAAAGTGAGGACTGCAGATGCTGGAAACCAGAGTTTAGATTAGAGTGGTGCTAGAAAAGCTCAGCAGGTCAGGCAGCATCGAGGAGCAGGAAAATTGACGTTTCGGGCAAAAGCCCTTCATCAGAGGCAGGGATCCTCCAGGTTGGAGAGATAAGTGGGGGGTGGAGGGGGGAGAGCTGGGAGAAGGTAGCAAAGAGTACAGTAGGTGAATGGGGGTGGGGATGGAGGTGATAGGTCAGAGAGGAGGGTGGAGCGGATAGGTGGGAATGTAGATTGGCAGGTAGGACAGGCCATGAGGACAGTGCTGAGCTGGAAGGTTGGAACTGGGGTTTGTGGGGCGAAGGGAAATAAGGAAACTGGTGAAGTCCACATTGATGCCCTGGGGTTGAAGTGTTCCGAGGCGGAAGATGAGGCGTTCTTCCTCCAGGCATCGGGTAGTGAGGGAGCAGTGGTGGAGGAGGCCTAGGATCTGCATGTCCTTGACAGAGTGGGAGGGAGAGTTGAAATGTTGGGACACAGGGCGGTGTGGTTGTTTGGTGCGGGTGTCCAGGAGATGTTCCCAAAAGCGCTCTGCTAGGAGGCGCCCAGTCTCCCCAATGTAGAGGAGATCGCTGCCTCACAGCACCAGAGATCCGAGTTCAATTCCCGCCTCAGGCAACTGTCTGTGTGGAGTTTGCACATTCTTCCCATGCCTTCGTGGGTTTCCTCTGGGTACTCCAGTTTCCTCCCACTGTCCAAAGATGTGCAGGTCAGGTGAATTGGCCATGATAAATTGCCCGTAGTGTAAGTGAAGGGGTAAATGTAGGGGAATGGGTCTGGGGGGTTATTCTCGGAGGGTCAGTGTGGACTTGTTGGGCCGAAGGGCCTGTTTCCGCATCATAAGTAATCTAAAAACTTCACTGAATGTCAAGGTGCAGTGAGTAGAGTCTCTTACTGGATGTGGTCATTGCCTTTGCCTTGCATCTGGATAGTGTCCAGATCTTATGGCATTTGAACATGGACTGCTTCAGAATTGGAGAAGTTGTGAATAGTGCTGAATATTGTGTAATCATTGGCACACATCCCCACTTCTGACCTTATGATAGAGGTAAGGTCATTGATGAAGCAGCTGAAGTTGGTTGGGCATAGAATACTGCCCAGAGGAACTCCGACAGAGATGTCCTGGAGCTGAGATGACTGACCTCCAATAACCATGGCCATTTTCCTCTGTGCCAGGTATGACACTAACCAGTGGAGGGTTTACTTCCATTAGCCATTGATTCCAGTTTTGCTAGGGCTCCTTGACACTCAGTCAAATGCAGCCTTGTTATCAAGGGCTGTCATTCTCAATGCACCAATCATACGGAAGAGGCCCTTGAGCCTATCGAGTCTGTACTATCAAAAATATACTACTATCCATACTAGTCCCAATTTTCCTCACTAGATCTATACCCTTGAATGTTATGACAGTTCAAATGCTCATTCAAGTACAACTTAAAGGGTGTGAGCTTTCCTGCCCCAATTACCCTCCCAGCAGTGCATTCCAGACCCCACCACCCTCTGGGTGAAAAGAGTTTTCCTGAAATGCCATCTAAACTTCCTGCTTTCACCTAAAGTTATGCCCCGTTGTTATTGATCCTTTGACTAAGGGGGACAGATCATTTCGTGTTGGAGAGTGGAGGACAAGAAAGTGGCAAATACACAAGAAGGCAGGATTAGAAGAGAGAGTGGAATGGGATAGGAAGAAACTTCCAGAGAGGTGTTTGTAACACTGAAAAGAAGCAAGAAGATTTCTTGTTTGGATGTGATATGGAAAAAAAAATACCGATCTGATTGTTGTGATAAAACAAATCAACTCATTTTTGTAAGAAGAGAAACAAATCCACAATGATGAGAAATTTTCTTCTATCAGTTTCTGAGGTAACCTTACACAGGTGGGAGAAGAATATGGGACATGTTTGACACTTTCACACCTTGTCTCCCTTCAATCTTACATTCATTCTTGCTGAAAATCATGCTATATGCTCTCCCACACATAGGTTATGCACCTCCCAGTTTGTTGAAGAAATACCATTTCGAAATCCACTGTGATCCTGCAAACTTTACTGGAATCAGTGGAATAGTGGCATGTGCATCTCTGCACTGTCACCCCTTCACTTTTTTCACCGATATGTCTAAATGCTGCATAGAAATCTTAGAATTAAAGTAACTAATAAACAAGACAGACTTTTCATTTGATATAGTAGTTTGATTAACAAGCTTATCTCCCCTTCTTTACAGTGCTTATCAATGAAGATGTTGAGAATTTGGAATCATTTTTGCATCGTGGTATTTTGTACACTGAACGTGGCGAGTGGCACGCAGCAATATATGACTTTGAAAGCGTACTCAAGCTTGACAGGTACACTGTTGGAACCTTCTTCCATTGTTAGTCACTTAGCTGATTGTATCAGAAAAGTAATAAGACATCATTTCTGAACTATATCTACAGGTATGCACAATTAATTCTTACTGTTCATATAAGCCATGGGGTTTGTATAAAACTACATATGGACTATATACTGGTGAATCCTGTCACCAAGTGAATGCTCTGTTCAGATAATGCCTTCTTTGTATGTGTTGTTTATCCCTTTAGGTGAAGCTGATCGTGTTTGCTTTAGATAATCGATGCGTTGTTGGTTCAGGATTTCCTCTCCTCTGTCTTTACTCTCTGCCTCTGACAATAATTTCTTTAGAAGAAACTGCACCATTTTGTTTTAATTTGGTGACACCAGGTGTAACAGTTCTGGCTGAGCTGCTCCCAGGACTTGAGGTCAATCATAAATCTCCCCTGTGAGGCCTTCAGAATGGCCTTGTAATATATCCTTTGATAAGCGAATGTCAGGCACTTAGATTACATCATTAGTCCAGCTTAGCCCAATTTATAATGTGGCCCATGTAGCATACCACTTTGACAAAGGTACTTGTATAGGGATCCTTGTGTGCACCAGAAACAACTCGTTTGGTGCCATCCTAAATTGCGTCTTTTAGGTGATATGATACCCATCTGCCAAATTGGGATCACACACGTCCATTGTACAAATTTATCCAGTGGACCCTGTGTGATCCAAATTTGGCTGTCACTCCAGAACGACAAATATATCATCTGCAGGGTTAGCCAAGCAGCAGCATTATTTAGGGTCACTTAAAGAGTTATAGATGAGCTGCTTTTGACATACCTTTTCTTGTGGGCTAAGTTTGGTGAAGTATTGTGTTTTTGGAGTTGGCTTTTGGTAGTTGGTTCTTTCATTCAGGAAAAACAGATGAATACCTCAAACACAGGTATATTGTGGCAGTGCATCTTGGTCTACAAATCAACCAGGACGTGGAGTCAAGGACGTATGGGAGGACACTGGCTTCTTCCATGATCCGCTGTTCAATTGTGGTGACTGAGCTGACTTCTCCCAGAATACTCCTCAGTGATGTCTCTCTGCCACTGTCTGTTTGGCTGAGATGCATTAGCAATGGTGGTGGTAGACATATGAGTGTTGGCATACCGACAAAGAACTAAAGGTTCATCCTCCACTGCTCCTGGTGCTACTCCCAGGAGTGGGGCACTCTGCAATAATAACAATATGCTGGAGGGCAGATTTCTGTATTGCTGAGTGAGCCTTTTGAACAATGAATTAGCAATGATAGTAGTAGTTTGAGCTAGCATGGTATTTGCATGCATCTCTATGACTGCAGTCTGGACTTCCATTTGCAGGACTGAAGTATTGGGAGTTTTTCACTCATGCTGCAATGGATGTTGAAAAGAAGGCCCACAAATAGTCAGGTCTGCAGGTGCAGTTATAAAATTGGCAACCACTTTCACGGTGGAAAGAATGGAATCCAATGTTGTTGGATGCCATCTATCATGTTAGAGCCAGACAGTTGCATGCTTTCTGATGGGCTCTATTGTGGGTTTGCCAATGCACCAAGCATCTGAGTGATCTATAGTCTGCATTTTCTGCTATACTGCCTTACTGAATTCCTCATCTTAATTCCTAATAGCAGAATTCGACTGTGACCTAGCTCACCACATTTCCCCACCATCCCCTGCAAAAAAAAAACACATGAACCACATTTTCCCTGGCCTGGCTGCAGCCAACTTACAACCAGTGAACCATCACTAAGTGGTTAGAGAGTGAAAATAGTGCAGAGAACTGTAACACATTATTATCTTTATTTATCTGAGCAGAATGAAATTCTGGAGTGTCTGTTGCCATACGCTCTGTGATGTGGAGCACCAATCCTCAATTATGATGTGGAGATACAGGTTGGACTGACATAGGCAAAGTCAGAAGTCATACCACGCCGGGTTATAGTCCAGAGGGTTTATTTGAAATCACAAGCTTTCGGAGAGCTGCTCCTTCGTTCGGTGAAGTCACTTCACCCGACAAAGGAGCAGTGTTCTGAAAGCTTGTGATTTCCGATAAACCCTCTGGCCTATAACCGAGTACCATGTGACTTCTGACTTCCTCCATGATGGAGGGTGTAACTGTTGCAGCACTCCTTTCCTGCTGCAAGTGTGACATTATATCTGGATGTTGCGCCTGCCATAGATGAAACCTGGAAAGGTGATGAGAGTTTGGTAATGGATTGTCATCACTGGAAGCTGTATGTGTGAGTGGGAGTGTGTGAACATTAGGCCTGAGTCCTATATGCTGCTAAAAGCAGCCAAGTGAGTAATGAGGGTGTGGTGCATTGAGCAGCGAAAGAGACTCTTAGTTTGGTGAGTATGGGCCATCTTCTTCCACTCCCTTCTGAGTGTTCTTCTACACTTACAAGGAAATATAACATTTCCTTGTATTCACTGTAACTGCTCCCTACCAAGCAATATTGGTGAAATTTGGTGCCTTCTCCATTTGGGTGGTACTCTACTTTCCTTCCTCTTTAATATTCTGTTTCAGTTATTGTCATTTTTAAGAGATGCAGTGCCATCCTTTGTAAAGTGGAATAGACTTACCATTAATAGCTGAAGGCTAGCTGGACATGTATTATCTTTGCGTGATCTTGGGCCCCCAGTCCCCATTGTGCAGGGAGGTAGCCAGCAATGTGGGTCATGCCCAAATCATGGTAGTGAAGAGGCAGCACAAAGTTTAGCTGTTGCTTCCCTCAAACAGAACTGGCACTTACACATCAGGAATCATGACCTGCACAACCAGTTAACAGCACAGGCATGTCTTTAACCTCAAATTTCTAATTGTGACATTTGTACTTTATCTGCTATATCACTGTCAAATATGAGTTAGTTTAATGACTAATAAGTCCAAGAAAATGTTAGCATGCAAGTGGATGAAGGTCTGTCCTGGGTATGAAGAACTGAATTTTGAGCGAGTATGTGCATTTATTTGATGTGACTATGTGAAAGAAAAGTTTCATGAGCCATGGCTGAGTAGAGTGATTGCTTTCTTCACAAAAGTATCTTCCAGTTTTCCTTCTTCCTTAAAACGCTTACGCCCAGTGGATTACTGAAACATTAAGAATTTGTGGGAGAAAAATAAATTAGACTTGTAAAGAGGTATTGGGATCACAATATTGTGATTAAATCCCATCTCTTCACAGTAAAAGGTAAGGTAAAGTCACCATAATCCCAGAGGACTACAGGGTTGCTCTCTCATTAGACAGAGATGACATGGTGGTGGTCACTGTGCCTCAGGTGAGGGGTGAGTGAAAAGGCAGGACCTTGATGGTAATCTCAGCCGCTGTGGGAATTGAACCCATGTTGTTGTTCTTCATGGGGATGCAGGCATCACATGAATTTTGTGTTGCCAACAAATTTAAATAACAGCACGATGCTAATTGTGCTGTTAAGTAGAGGGATGCCTGAGCAGAGGCCACAAGATTGTGTGAGGCTACCACCATTTCAAATTAATTGCAATACTTTCAGTCAAACAGCACCCCTTAAAAGCAAGATGTGTGTTGATTGCAGCAGGAACTGGAACTGGTTCAGAAAGACCTAATGGGCAGAAGAATGGATTTGGTCCAACAGATCAGATGTATGTCTAAAATTTGTCCAACATATTGCTGGAGGTCTTGGAGGAGGTGAATAAAAGGAAAGAGGTCCTTTGTCACTCAATGACCATGGTGTCCTCCAGACAGACACTTTGAAAGCAATAAGAATATTAATTCCATTATACAGCCCCAAAACCCTGGATCTATTGTCACAAAAGGTTCAAAGACTATGGCTGGTTAAGGTTAGTGAATGCATATTCACATGCCGTACATTCACAAGTGACTTTCTAGCCTTGCTGGAATTGATGAATTAGAACATCTAGTCATTCACCTATTAACATCCTTTGTCAATCATGACTCAACTTTGCATTTCTCATCTTACGTCACTGTGACATGCACTGGTAGCTATTCAGCCGAATCAGGGACTTTATTAAACACATTGCACACTCATTAACACACCTTTCTATATTGCAGGACAAGTGGGTCCATCACTGGGAGTACCAACATCTAACAGATGAAGGTCACGTATGGCTACTTGTGAATGCCCCCATAGAAAGATAGGCTCTAGCCATGATTGGAATGGACACAACTGAGACCATGACCAGCAGTGGACTGAAACTATTGAGCTGACAGTTTGTTCCTTTCAAACAACCTTCTTGCATTTTATCCACAATATTTTCAGTTTTATTTGTTGTAGCTCTAATAGGAGGAGTCTACATACTTTAGAAGTAGTGTAGGAAAAGGATTTGCAAGTAGAATCACTAGGTCCAAGTGTCCTCCGCCAGAATGGAGGGAAAGCACAGCACAGATTCTATCCCAGTGGACTGTGGATTTGCTCACAAATCTTTTCTCTGGTGAGGACTCAGATGATGACGTTGGTGGATGGCTGATACAAAAACACTAATGGGCATGCATAATGAAAGGCTTGGTGCAATGACAGGCCTGCCAGTATAACTAGTAAGAACCATAGAGTAATCCTGCACCGGCTTGACAGGCCTATGTTCAGAACCTTTCCAGTGTGGAAGTGGTTCCCAACTCCATGAGAACAGTTACACACTCCACCATGGTGCAGCATTCCCAGTGTCCCTATTTCCATTGCCATTACAGCAGAAACTATCCAGTATCTGCGTTGTATAGTTGAAGCTCAGACTAAAGTCAAGAAATCTCAGCTTGTTGCCGTGCTGATTCAGGCTGCTGCCAGAACTCTGATACCAGGATTCAAAGTGACTTGCTGGGTCTCACATGATCCTGCAGTCAATGCTGCAGCAGATTAATAAGCTGCTTTAAAATATGTTCCCAGACTGGTGGCAGTCTCAATGTTGAAAACATTGGAGCTCCGATCATTGCCACTGCATCAGTGTCTTTGCTGTTGCCTTCAGGTCAGTCAACTTATTCTGCTGCAGCTCATTCTGGGGTAACGCAGTGGAGGCTGGACCTTCTAGATCCATAACAGGGCATTCTGCAAGGCCATCTGCGGTCACCCAGAGTGAAAGTCAACAGCCTTCCACTAACATCACACTGCACGGGATAACTGGACCAAGTAAAAGCACCCATAAGGCAGCCACTAAGGGAAAGTTGCTTAGTCACATTTTTTAAGGAATATTGGGTGGGTTGTCAGATAAAATTGGTTTGTATTTGTTATTTTGTGGTGGCTGTTATTTCCAGGGTTGTGTCTAGAGCATGTTATTGTCCATTACAATGAGAAAGAAAGGCGTGTGATTGTTAGACATCATGAATTTAGGTTTGTATTCTTTGGAACCACAGTTAAATCAAGAAATTGCAGAAAGCTAGGTCAGAGAAAAGGTGTTGGTTAACACTTCCCTTTTTCTTCCTCTTCTGACTTCTTCTCCACTTCATCCTCCTCCTGCTCTGAGATGCTCATTATATCTCTACTGAAAAGAGCTGTACCTTAGTGATGGCCAGGTTGTGGAGGATGAACCAAACCACTATAAATCAGGGTACTATCTGCTGAGAGCAAGAAAGCAAGAAGACCATTGCTTCACTCCAAAAAGCTGCTGTTTTGTATAGTAACATGGCTCTCAGCGGCAGCCATAGGTCTGGTCAGGTTGCAGAATGTTATTAGCCATATGTTAAATGGAGGACCCATGTCCCCTGGCAGTCATCCTTTGTGCAGACATTGTGGTTCAAATACCAGCAGAGTAAAACCGTCATGTGCGCTGTCAGGATAGTGGGCACATTCATGAGCATGGTGAGCTGAGTATTCACTGGGTGGTAACCTTTTAGCTGCTTTCCATTTCAGCATTTAGTAGC
This sequence comes from Chiloscyllium punctatum, assembly GCF_047496795.1. Classification (NCBI taxonomy): domain Eukaryota; kingdom Metazoa; phylum Chordata; class Chondrichthyes; order Orectolobiformes; family Hemiscylliidae; genus Chiloscyllium; species Chiloscyllium punctatum. The sequence continues at coordinate 66,295,442 of NC_092742.1, forward strand.
ACCTTCAGCAAATTTATGAGTAAACACTTGATGGCACCATCTGCACATGAAATCTGCAGTTCTGGCAAAAATCACCTGCTTGGTCTTCCTGCTTCATTTGTTCAGAGGGAATACAGTGGCAGTATAGCTTTAAGAATTACTTAGAGTCATTGAAGTGTACAGCATGTAAACAGACCCTTCATTCCAACTCGGTCATACCGACCAACTATCCTAAATTAATCTAGTTCTTATTTGCCAGCATCCAGTCCATATCCCTCTAAGCCCTTCCTACCCATGTCCCCATCCAGATGCCTTTAAATGTTGTAATTGTACCAGGCTCTAACACTTCCTCTGGCAGTGCATTCCATACACACACCACAGTTTGCGTGAAAATGTTGCTCCTTATGTTCCTTTTAAAATCTTTCCCCTCTCACCCTAAACCTATGCCCTCTCGTTCTGGACTCCTCCACCCCAGGGAAAAGAACTTGTCTATTTATCCTATCCATGCCCCTCATGATCTAATACACCTCTATAAGTTCACCCCTCAGCCTCCGATGCTCCAGGGAAAACAGTCCCAGCCTGTTCAGCCTCTCCCTATAGCTCAAATCCTCCAGCCCTGGCAACATCCTTGTAAATCTTTTCAGAACCTTTTCAAGTTCCACAACATCCTTCCAATAGGAAGGAGATCAGAATTGTACGCAGTATTCCAAAAGTGGCCAAACCAATGTCCTGCCACAGCATGACCTCCCAACTTCTATACTCAATAAAGGAAAGCATACCAAACATTTGCTTCACTATCCTGTCTACCTGCACCTCTACTTTCAAGGAACTATGACCCTGCGCTCTGAGGTCTCTTTGTTCAGCAACACTCCCTTGGACCTTACTATTAAGTGTATAAGTCCTAGGAGAAAGTGAGGACTGCAGATTCTGGAGATCAGAGCTTAAATATGTGTTGCTGGAAAAGCGCAGCAGGTCAGGCAGCATCAAAGGAGAAGGAGAATCGACGTTTCGGGCATAAGCCCTTCTTCAGGAAGCCCTTCTTCCTGCTTGATTTTCTTTTCCAAAATGCCACATCTCGCATTTATCTAAATTAAACTCCATCTGCCACTTCTCAGTCCATTGGTCCATCTGATCAAGATCCCATTATACTCTGAGGTAACCTTCGCTGTCCACGACACCTTCAATTGCAAATTTACTTACTAGAACTCCTATGTTCACATTCAAATCATTTATATAAATGATGAAAAGCAGTGGACCCATCACTGATTCTTGTGGCACACCACCGGTTACAAACCTCTGAAAAGCAACCGTCCATCACTACCATCTATCTTCTACCTTTGAGCCAGTTCTGTATCCAAATGCCTAGTTCTCCCTATGTTCCATGAGATCTAACCTTGCTAACCAGTCCCCCAAGAGGAACCTTGTCAAATGCCTTACTGAAGCCCATATAGATCATGTCCACCATTCTGCCCTCTTCAATCCTCTTTGCTACTTTTTCAAAAGTTCGTGAGACATGATTTCCCTTGCATACAATCATGCTGCCTATCCCTAATCAGTCCTTGCCTATCCAAATATCTGTAAATCCTGTCCCTTAGGATTCCCTCCAACAACATGCCTATGAGCAATATCATACTCACTGGTCTTTGGTCCCTGTCTTTTCCTTACCACCCTTCTTAAATAGTGGCACCATTTTAGCCAACAGCTAGTCTTTCGGCACCTCACCTGTGACTATCAATGATCCAAATATCTCAGCAAGGGACCCAGCAATCACTTCCCTAGCTTCCCATAGAGTTCTATGGTACACTTGATCACATCCTGGGGATTTATCTACCTTATGCATTTTAAAACATCTAACACCTCCCCCTCTGTAATATGGACAATTTACGATGTCACCATCTACTTCCCCACATTCTATATCTTCCATGTCCTTCTCCACAGTAAGCGCTGATGCAAAATGCTCATTTAGTATCTGCCCCATTTCCTGCGGTTCCCACATATAGCTGCCTTGCTGATCTTTGAGGGGCCTATTCTCTCGAGTTACCTTTTTATCCTTAACATATTTATAAAATCCCTTTGGATTCTGGTTAACCCTATTTGCCAAAGCTATCTCATGTCTCCCTTTTGTCCTCCTGATTTCCCTCTTAAGTAGACTCCTTACTGCCTTTATACTCGAAGGATTCACTGTCTATACCTGACATATGCTTCCTTCTTTTTCTTGACAAAACCTCAATTTCTCTACACCTACCACCCTGACAGGAAAAAACTGACTCTGGACTCTTGTTATCTCATTTTTGAAGGCTTCCCATTTTCCAGCTGTCCCTTTACCTGCGAATGTCCGCGCCCAAACAACTTTTGAAAGTTCTTCCCTATTACCGTCAAAATTGGCCTTCCTCCAATTTAGAACTTCAACTTTTAGATCTGCTCTATCCTTTTCCATCACTGTTTTAAAACTGATAGAATTATGGTTGCTGGCCCCAACGTGCTGCCCCACTGACACCTCAGTCACCTAGAGTAGAGATGTACAGCACGGAAACAGACCTTTCAGTCCAACCCGTCCATGCTGACCAGATATCCCAACCCAATCTAGTCCCACCTGCCAGCATCCAGCCCATATAACTCCAAACCCTTCCTATTCATATACCCATCCAAATGCCTCTTAAATCTTGCAATTGTACCAGCCTCCACCACTTCCTCTGGCAGCTCATTCTATACTCGTACCTCCCTCTGTGTGAAGACGTTGCCCCTAAGGTCTCTTTTATATCTTTCCCCTCTCACCCTAGACTTATGCCCTCTAGTTCTGGACTCCCCGACCCCAGGGAAAAGACTTTGTCTATTTACCCTATCCATGCCCCTCAGGTCACCCCTCAGTCTCTGACGCTCCAGGGAAAACAGCCCCAGCCTGCTCAGCCTCTCCCTATAGCTCGAATCCTCCAACCCTGGCAACATCCTTGTAAATCTTTTCTGAACCCTTTCAAGTTTTGCAACATCTTTCCGATAGGAAGGAGACCAGAATTGCATGCAATATTCCAACAGTGGCCTAACCAATGTCCTGTCCAGCCACAACATGCCCTCCCAACTCCTGTACTCAATACTCTGATCAATAAAAGAAAGCATACCAAACGCCTTCTTCATTATCCTGTCTACCTGTGACTCCCCTTTCAAGGAGCTATGAACCTGCACTCCAAGGTCTCTTTGTTCAGTAACACTCCCTAGGACCTTACCATTAAGTGTATAAGTCCTACTAAGATTTGCTTTCCCAAAATGCAGCATCTTGCATTTATCTGAATTAAACTCCATCCACCACTTCTCAGCCCATTGGCCCATCTGGTCCAGATCATGTTGTAATCAGAGGTAACCCTCTTCGCTGTCCACTACACCTCCAATTTTATTGTCACCTGCAAACTGACTAACTTTACTCTTATGCTCACATCCAAATCATCTATGTAAATTACAAAAAGTGGAGGACCCAGCACCGATCCTTGTGGCACTCCACTGGTCACAGGCCTCCAGTCTGAAAAACAACCCTCCACCACCAACCTCTGTCTTCTACCTTTGAGCCAGTTCTGTATCCAAATCGCTAGTTCTCCCTGTATTCCATGAGATCTAACCTTGCTCATCAATCTCCCATGGGGAACCTTGTTGAACGCCTTACTGAAGTCCATATAAATCACATCTACTGCTCTGCACTCATCAAGCTTCTTTGTTACTTCTTCAAAAAACACAATCAAGTTTGTGAGACATGATTTCCCACGCACAAAGCCATGTTGACTATCCCTAATCAGTCCTTGCCTTTTCAAATACATGTCCCTCAGGATTGCCCCCAACAACGTGTCCACCACCGAGGCCAGGCTCACTAGTCTGTAGTTCCCTAGCTTGCCCTTACCACCAGCGGCACCACATTAGCCAACCTCCAGTCTTCTGGCACCTCGCCTGTGACTATCGATGATACAAACATCTCAGCAAGAGGCCCAGCAATCACTTCTCTAGCTTCCCAAAGAGTTCTAGGGTACACCTGATCAGGCCCTGGGGATTTATCCACCTTTATGCGTTTCAAGACATCCAGCACTCCTCCTCTGTAATATGGGCATTTTGCAAGATGTCACCATCTATATCCTTACAGTCTATATCTTCCATATCCTTTTCCACAGTAAATATTGATGCAAAATATCCCTCCCCATTTTCTGCAGCTCCACACAAAGGCCGCCTTGCTAATCTTTGAGAGTCCCTATTCTCTCCCTAGTTACCCTTTTGTCCTTAATGTATTTGTAAAAGCGGTTGGATTCACCTTAAATCTATTTGCTAAAGCTATCTCACGTCCCCTTTTTGCCCTCCTGAATTCCCTCTTAAGTATACTCCTACTTCCTTTATACTCTTCTAAGGATTCACTTGATCTATCCTGTCTGTACCTGACATATGCTTCTTCTTTTTCTTAACCAAACCCTCAATTTCTTCAGTCGTCCAGCATTCCCTATAACTACCAGCCTCTCCTTTCACCCTAACAGGAATATACTTTCTCTGGATTCTCGTAATCTCATTTCTGAAGGCTTCCCATTTTCCAGCTGTCCTTTACCTGCAAACATCTGCCTCCAATCAGCTTTTGTAAGTTCTTGCCTCATACCATCAAAATTGGCCTTTCTCCAATTTAGAACTTCAACTTTTAGATCTGGTCTATCCTTTTCCATCACTATTTTATATCTAATAAAATTATGGTCGCTGGCCCCAAAGTGCTTCCCCACTGACACCTCAGTCACCTGCCCTGCCTTATTTCCCAAGAGTAGGTCAAGTATTGCACCTTCTCTCGTAGGTACATCCACATACTAAATCAGAAAATTTTCTAGTATACACTTAACAAATTCCTCTCCATCTAAACCCTTCTGGGTGGCATGGTGACACAGTGGTTAGCACTGCTGCCTCACAGCGCCAGAGACCCAGGTTCAATTCCCATCTCGGGCAACTGCCTGTTTGGAGTTTGCACATTCTCCCTGTGTCTGCGTGGGTTTCCTCCGGGTGCTCCGATCTCCTCCCTCAGTCCAAAAATGTGCAGATTAGGTGAATTGGCCATGCTAAATTGCCTGTAGTGTTAGGTGTAGGGGAATGGGTCTGGATGGGTTGCTCTTCGGTGGGTCAGTGTGGACTTGTTGGGCCGAAGGGCCTGTTTCCACACTGTAAGTAATCTAAGTAAAAAAAAAAATCTAATCTAAGTCGACACTATGGCAGTCCCAGTCTATGTTTGAAATGTTAAAATCCCCTACCATAACCACCCTTTTATTCTTACACATAGCTGAGATGTCCTTACAAGTTTGCTTCTCAATTTCCCTCTGACAGTTAGGGGATCTATAATACAATCCCAATATGGTGATCATCCCTTTCTTGTTTCTCAGTTCCACCCAAATAACTTCCATGGATGTATTTCCAGGAATATCCTCCCTCAGTACAGCTGTAATGTTATCCCTTATCAAAAATGCCACTCCCCCTTCACTCTTGCCTCCCTTTCTATCCTTCCTGTAGCATTTGTAATCTGGAACATTAAGCTGCCAGTCCTGCCCATCCCTGAGTCACGCTTCTGTAATTGCTAATGATATCCCAGTCCCATTTTCCTAACCATGCCCTGAGTTCATCTGCCTTCCCTGTTAGGCCTCTTGCATTGAAATAAATGCAGTTTTATTTATTAGTCCTACCTTGTCCCTGTCTGCCCTGACTGTTTGACTCACTTCTGTTCTCAACTGTACCAGTCTCAGATTGATGCCTTTCCTCACTATCTCCCTGGGTCCCACTCCCCCACCTTACTAGTTTAAATCCTTCTGAACAGCTCTAGCAAGTTTCCCTGCCAGTATATTAGTCCCCTTCCAATTTAGGTGCAATCTGTCCTTCTTGTACAGGTTACTTCTACCCCAAAAGAGATTCCAATGATCCAAAAATGTGAATCCTTCTCCCATACACCAGCTCCTCAGCCATGCATTCATCTGCACTATCCTCCTACTCCTGCCCTTGCTAGCTCGTAGCACCGGGAGTAACCCAGATATTACTACTCTCGAAGACCTCCTTTTTAAATTCCTACCTAACTCTCTGTAATCTTCCTTCAGAATCTCAAAAAACAGTCAAAACAACAGCAGTTTTCAAAGAGAGAAGAACAGAATTTATTCGTCCTACCTTGTCCCTGCCTGTCCTGTTTGACTCACTTCTGTTCTCAACTGTACCAGTCTCAGATTGAGACTCTTCTCTTCCTATGTCGTTGGTTCCAAAGTGGATAATGATCTCTTGCTGGCCCCTCTCCTCCCTGAGACATCCTTGATCCTGGCACCAGGGAAGCAACACACCATTCTGCTTTTTCGCTGCTGGCCACAGAAACATCTCTCTGTACCTCAGACTGGAGAATACCCTAACACAATTGATCCCTTGGAACCCGACATATCCCTTGTTGCATTTGAGCCACTCTCAATACCAGAAACTTGGCTGTTTGTGCTACATTCCCCTGAGAATACATCATCCCCTACCTTTTCCAAAACAGTACACCTATTTGAAATGGGTATATCCACAAAAGACTCCTGCACTAGCTGCCGACCTCTCTTACCTTTCCTGGAGTTACCCCATCTATGTGACTGTATCTGAGACTTTCCACCTTCCTGTAACTACCATCCATCACATACTGTTGCTGTTGCAATTTCCTCATTGTTTCTAACTGTCTCTCCAGCCGATCCATTCGATCTGATAAGATTTGCAACCAACAACATTTATGGCAGATATAATCTGCAGTAACCTTTAAACTCTCTTTGAGCTCCCACATCTGACAAGAAGCACATGTCACTCTACTAAAGGCTATTTTTGCTCCTTCACAATCTACAGACCCAGAAAGTAACACCGTCTTATTTCTCTACAAACACTGCCCCAGGTTAAATTAATAGTTATAGCTTATATTTTAAGTTTAATCAAGAGACATATCTCCAAAAACATATAATCAAGAAAGAACCCACTGTACTCACTACTACAAATTTCTATAGGCCACACTTAAAACAACAATTAACTTATCTGATTCTGTGCTGCGAACTTCGCCCAACAGTTCTTCCAATATCAGTTGTGAATTTCACTGTTTGTTAATTTTCCCAGATGCACTCTGATGTCCAGCGATACATGAATTCAACCAGCAAAGGCAGTGTCAGTTTCTTTTCTCTCTTCCTCTCTCCTGCACTGACCTCACCATGTGCTTCCTTTGTCTGTTCTTCTCCCTTTTAAAACTACTGTTGTTTTGACTTTTTTTCCCCAAAGTTCTAAAACAATGCAACAGCATATAAAGCAGTAATTGCTGCTCCTGGAATTTGAGGAAATCACCTCCAGCACCTAAAATACCTCAAAAAAGGAGCAGCTGTTACTGCCAGAAATTTTTCTCATCCTCCATCTTGGATTACCCAGAAACCTTCCTTACCTTATTTCCCAAGAGTATATCAAGTTTTGCTTCTCTAGTAGGTACATCCACATACTGATTCAGAAAATTTTCCTGTACATACTTAACAAATTCCTCTCCAATTAAACCATCTAAACTGCCTCTGGCAGTCCCAGTCTATGTTTGGAAAGTTATAATCCCCTACCATAACCACCCTATTATTCTTATAGATAACTGAGATCTCCTTACAAATTTCTTTTTCAATTTTCACTGAGTATTGCGGGGGTCTACAGTACAATCCCAATAAGGTGATCATCCCTTCCTTATTTCTCAGTCTCACCCACATAACCTCCCTCAACATATTCCCAAGAATATCCTCCCTAAGTACAGCTGTAATGTTATCCCCGATCAAAAATGCCACCCCCCTCCTCTCTTGCCCCCATTTCTATCCTTCCTATAGCATTTGTATCCTGGAACATTTAAGCTGCCAGTCCTGTCCATCGCAGATTCACATCTCTGTAATTGCTATGATATCCCAGTCCCATCTTCCTAATCATGCCCTGAGTTCATCTGCCTTCCCTGTTAGGCCTCTTGCATTGAAATAAATGCAGTTTGATCTGCCCCGTTCTCTGCTTTGTTCCTGCCTGCCCTGACTATTTGACTTGCACCTTTTTCCAACTGTACCAGTCTCAGACTGATCCCTTTCCTCACTATCTCCTTGAGTCTCACTGAAGATCTAAGACCCCTCAAGAGGGACCTCTTGGTTCGAGATTGGTCAAAAGAATCGACAAATGCGGTCTGTTCAAAAAGCAAGGGTCATTAGTATATTGAATTAAGGTACCTTGACGCAATTCTATCCAGCAACACAGAGGTTAAAGCTTCTGTTTTCCATGGTGAAGTTGCGCAATTACAGTTGAAAATTACACATTATATGTTTTTTAAGAGATAATGCAACTTTAATTACAAGAAAGATCAATCACATATAATAAGGTGACATGATTTAAAGCAAGTTAATCCAATGATATTTTCTGGGAAAGGGTTCTTAATTACAAGAAAAGTTAAATCAACTGTAACATGGTGACATGATTGACAACAGGCTAATCCAATGGTATTCCTTGGAAAAGAAATCTTATTTACGTAAATTGTCATGCCATGTATCAGTTCAAGGTTAGTTCAAATAGTCAATTAATGTGTCAGTATTCGTTTTATGAAAACTCTATTGATCTCTTATCTTTGAATTTCAGTTTAATTCTGCAAATCAGCAGTACAGGTTCATAGGGTTCAATCAGTATTCTCAGCCATTTTATAGTATTCTTTTAAATTGAAAAACTATTTTGTGGTTAATAAAAATCTACATATACTTGTTGCTGAAATTCAAATTTTAGATCCTTGGGTCCCCCCCACCCCCCTTACTGTTTAAATCCTCCCAAGCAACTCGAGCAAATCTCCCTGCCAGTATATTAATCCCCTTCCATGTGTAATCTGTCCTTGTTATACGGGTCTTTCCTATTCCAGAAGAATTTCCAATGTTCCAAAAACATTAACCCTTCTCGTCTTCACCAGCTCCTCAGCCACACATTCATCTGCTCCATCCTCCTATTCCTACTCTCACTCGCTTATAGCACCTGGAATAATCCAGATATTACTACCCTCTTGCATAGCCTACTCCTAGAATCATAGTATCATATAATTGTACATCATGGAAACAATTGCTTTAGTCCAATTAGCCCACTCCAACCATGTTCCCAAGCTAACTAATCCAACCTGCCTATGCTTAGACTTTCTCCCTTCAAAGCTTTCCTATTCACGAACTTATCAAAATGTCTTTTAAATGTTGTAACTGTATCTGCATCCACTACTTTCTCTGGAAGCTGATTCCATATACAAACCACTCTTTGTGTGAAAACGTTGCCCCTCATGTCCTTTTCAAATCTTTCTCCTCTCACCTTAAAATATGCCCCCAGTTTTGAACTCACCCATCCTAGGGAAGAGACCCTTGTCATTTTTCACTGCCATTTTCAATGGACAAGCTGAGTGTATGGTGCAGTTCTCGTGAAAACATGAGAGCATTGCAAACAATCACTTTTCAAAAAAACACCCATAAACTAGGAAAGTTAATTACACCATTGCAGAGAATGAACAAGAACAATTTAATTCTTTGAGAATAGCTAACTGTAGATTAACAATTTTTGACCTTCAATTTGTGATAGTGGATGCCAATAAAAGAACTATATACCTCATAATTTTGCTTTCATCTAAATGAAAATATTTTCTGACTCAGTTCTGGTTGTCATTCTGAAGGTATAGATGGCTGCTATTTGCCATAGATACTGCTCTGAAAAAGTAGCAATGCATACAGCAGCTGAGGCAGATTTGATTTTGATAACTGAACTAAAGACTGACTGACCATCAGTCTAGATGTGAACTATTTCCTAACAAATCCAATGGATTCATGGTAACAATTAGCACAGCAGCAACACTCACTGCAGCAAAGTTAAATGGAGAAGCTATGTCCTCAAGCAATCACCCTTGTTTAGGCTTGGTCACTCAAGTACCAACACAGCAGCAGACTGGTGCAGAGTAAAAACATCCTGCCTAGAGTGACATCGTCCCAGGAACCACCAGACATAAAAACCAGGAAAACAACAACTCACATGTATAACCCCTAGAAAACATAAAACGATGGATGGTTGCGCAGGGACAGAAGATGTTGAAATGGACTGAAAAGAATAAACAGTATTCTATTAATGCATGGCTGTTTTCATATGGTCTATTTTTGTCTTCCAAATTTTAGGGCAAGCAACTTCTTTTCCTTTTATAAAAAGAGTTATGTTTGGATCAATGTTGTTATATGGTACATTGTGGCTTGTTGTACTCATGACTTCCAAAGTCACTTTATATATAAAATTTAAAGAATTTGAGCAGTAACTATTTTATCCACAATTTGAATAGTACACAGTAAGCTTCTTTCCTTATATTTGGAACTCTAAAAATCCAATATTTCTTCCTGCCTACATATAAAATGCATATTCTCCCATCTCATCTAATGTGTTGTCTCCTTTCTGCCTGCCTTCCAGTCTTCTAAAGACTGGTTGCTCCCTCAGTTTACGTATTACAACATTGTTGTTGAGTCATATTTGTCACAATTTAACCTCCTTCAGATCCTTTCTCCCATCTGAAGACTTGAAATGCAAATTAATGTGCAAAATTGCCTGTGTTGGTTCAGGATACCTTATGCCAAGCACTTTTACAGTTGACTAAACTACAACACAAATTTATCTGTTGATAATAATTTTTAGCAGTAAGTAATAAGCTGAAATTATCGAATTTGATACAGTTTGGGTAAGAAATGAACAAACGAACAAGTTAATAGAGTTTGGTTTTAAGTGACAAATAATTGCTTTTCCGACGTAAGATAACTCCCTCTTCCTTAGCAGTTAGATTACATATGCCTACCTATAGTTTTGTATACTCTACATGCTATTGCAACAATACTAAACTGCTGACTGTCCCATAAGCAAAATAAATAACTACACAAACAGAAAACTCTTGGAAATACAATTTTGTCTCTGTGAAGTCAATTTAAAAGACAGAGACATATTAATTGAATAAGACATAAAAAGTGTGCTCATGGCCAGTTTTGTGATGCGGTGTCTGATAGGATATGTAAAGATACTGACAGTAAAATTAAACTGTGACAGTTTACACAATGTAGTATTGATTTGCTTTTAAGCATAGAACATCACACTCAAAAGTACTTTTAAAACAGATTGCATCTACTATTACATTAAACATTTCTTGATGTAGACAGCCTCACATTTTACAATCCAGCAGGATGGTATTGATAGGAGGGTCCAAAACTATGCAATTCCTTCATTGAGCATTTGTGTTAACCGTCCTGTGCCTTAGCACATCAGCTGAGGGCTTAGATTTCACCACTCCACAACATTTGACTATGGACAGCTCTTTGCATTGGGATACCTGCAAGCTTTAAGCAGACCAAAGTGTATCTTCACAAGTTGATGGCATTTCAGTAGATGTCTTAATGTGTGACCTTGCAAACTGTCTGCAGACCATCATATTCTATAACACAGCTCAGCTCAGGATTAATCTGAACAAAAACCACAGTGTCTTTCTGCAAAGATTCTTTTCAAATGCACTTTCCAATGGAGTGAAACCACTGATAGTCTCATGCTCCCTGCAATCTCTTTGTGAACAGCAGTGCTAAGTGTGTATGTTGGATCTGATGGGGAATGTGGTTACATCTTGCTCATTTGAAAGCTGTAGCAACAATGCTGAAGTAACTGCACAGATGCCAGTGTCAAGTCACTTATATATTACCGCACATTACACTGGTTGTAGCCAGCCAGCTCGGAATCTGTCCTCAACTGAGGAGATACTAACCTCCAGGTTTTATTGGTTAGCCAGGGCTTTCCTGATTAGGGTTGTTAACCTGGGACAATCACGACATAACCCCACTCCCCCCTCAACTCCATCCCAGGTCCAGCGATGTATGTGTGGGGCTTTCACTTGTAACTTCTCTTGTGATGCTTTCACCCTAGTTCTGGTTCCTCTGACTCAGACTCAGACATTGGCAGCGAGTATCAAACTATGGCATGCCTCTTGCATCTGGAATGTCACAGAAGAGACTCCTCCCCTTCTTCCAGTGGTAATGGTACCAAGGCTGCATCCATTTCAGACTCTGAAATGTCCTCAACACTAGATGGAGGGGGAGTACCTGTGGTTTCTGACAGGCCTTCAGGCTGTTCTGAGGGGCTAGGTATGTTTTGCTCCTGCCCCATATCTGAGGTAGCAGCTTTGAGGTGATCCATGTGTTTGTTCAGGACTGTATCACCTACCTGAAGTTTGTAAGTCACGGGACCTGACCTTGCCTTGTACATACTCAGGGCCATTCCCATGATTCTGGCAACAAAGTTCATCCCGTGAATTAAATTGTGTCTCTCAGTTAGAGGATGCATTTGGTTCCTGCTTCCATTTCACCCTCCCAACCTCAGGTCTGGGAATTTCAGGTCTAACCCGGTATGGAGTCTTTTCCCATTAGCAAATCTGCTGGAGCTATCCCTGTTGTATGCGGCGTGGTCCTATAATCCAACAGGAACAGAGACAGTTTGAATGCCATCTGACTGCAGGAAATATGCAGATTCCCTTGCTGGTAAATGTCCCATTGTCTATGATCAAAACTTCCAGGAGTCTGTATCGCAAACAATGCTCGCAGTTTCTCAATTATCACCCCTGAGTTTGTTGAATGACCTTTAAGCACATCCAACCATTTTGAATGGGTATCCATAATGACCAGCAACATTGAGCCCATGAAAGCACCAGCATAGTCACAGACATGTAACCGAGTCCAGGGTTTACTCAACCACTCCTACGAATGTGGGGGTACTGCTGGTGGCAACTTTTGCCCTTTTTGGCACTCTGGGCACTGCCCTACCAAAGTAGCTATGTCAGCATTCAACCCTGGCCAGCAGACATAGCTCCTGCCAGCATCTTCATCTTGGAAACACCTAGATGCCCCGATGGAATTTGGTCAGTAGCTGGTGGCGATCTTTACTCGGGACAATCACTCTTGCTCCCTATAGCAATATGTCATCCTCTACGATAATCTGGTCTTGCTAGGTCCAGAAAGGTTTCAGTCCTGTTTGTGATGGCCCTTCTGTTTCCCCCATTACCACTAGCTGTTTCAGTTTCGCTAGAACAGGATTTTTATGTTCACAGTGTAATATTATCGGCAGTGACCGGAAGGGTGTCCAGAAAGTTTAAAACCAAAATGGACTCTTGCAGGGGAGGCACCACTAGTGGAATGTCTGCCAGTGGGAGGTGGCTCAAGGCATTGGCATTAGCCACTTGGCTTCCTGGATGGTGTTCCGATTTGGACTTGCACACTATGAGAGTATAGGCCTGCTGCAATGTTATACTAGGCACTATGTGCAGCATTGACTTGTCTTCCTTCAGTAGCCCTAGCAGGGATTTGTGATCTGTAACTGTGACAAATTCTTGTCTGTAAAGGTACTGGTGGAACTTCCTCATGCCAAAGACAACTGCTAAACCTTCCTACTCTAGCTGGGTATACTTGCGTTCACTGTCAGCCAGAGTCCAGGAAGCATATGGTATTGGGTGTTCCCCTACATTTCGCCACCCATGAGCCAACACTACCCCAATATCATATGGGGAGGCTTCACATGTCAGCTTTGGATTGTAGTGGACCTACACCTTAGATGATGACAACTGCTTTTCCACTTCCCTGAAGGCTGTTTCTTGGCCTTGAGAACATATCCAAGGCTGACCCTTTTTCAATAGCGGGTGTAAAGGTGCCAAGATGGAGGCTGGGTTACATATGAATTTTCTGCAATAATTTACTAACCCAATGAAAGACCTAAGCTCTGGTACAGACGTGGGAGCCGGGGCTCCTTTGATCATCCTCACTTTCTTCCAATGGGTGTAACCTGGTTTTATCAACTCTGTAACCCGAGTAGGCCACTTGAGGCACTGTGGACACATATTTTTTCTCATTTAAGGCATACATCCACCTGAGAGAAATATTTCAGCACTATGTGCAAGTTCTTCAAGTGTTCTTTCTTGGTCTTCCCTGTTATTAGTGCATCATCCAGGTAAATGGCAACCTGGGTAGCCCTTGTAAGATGTTTTCCATGATCTGCTGGAAAGGGTGCAGGCCACTGATACCCCAAATGGCAATCTTTTATATTGGTATGAACTTTTATAGATGTTAATTGTGACATAACTCTGCGACTCCTCATCCAGTTACAATCACAGGTATGCGTGGCTCATGTTCTGCTCATTAAAGGATAGCCCCCGTGCCAACTTTGCGTACAAGTCCATTATGCGAGTGATTGGGTACTTATCCAGCAGTGAGAAGCAGTTAACTGTTTGATTACAATCCTCACAGGCTTCACAATTGGTATGACCAGTTCTGCCCATTCTGCTAACTGTACTGGTTTCATGATTCGTTTACTCTCCAAGCTCCTGATTTCTGCCTCAACTTATGGCACTGGGTGGGCCTTGCAAGATCACAGAGCTGCTTCCTGGTCAATATGTAAAGTAGCTTTGCCCCTTTGATAGTCCCAAGCCCTTCCAGAAAATCTCCTGGGTATTTCACTAGGATTTCATCAAGGCAACCATTTTCTAATCAAAAAATGTTGAGCCAAACTAGGTGAATCTTTCTCAACCAATTTGCTCCCAATGGGCTTGGGCCTGAGCCTTTGACTTTCAGCAGTGGTAACTGCACCAACTGCTTCTCATAGAAGACTGGAACCAATGTCGTACCCTTCATTTGCAACCATTTCCCAGTGTGTGTTCTCAGTCTGGCTGAGGTCTTGCGCAAGTTCAAAGGTTGGAGTCCTGAGCGAATCTTGTTGCAGACAGGTCTTGCAACCACAGATACAGCTGCACCGGTATTGACCTCCATGGGAACTGGGTGACCATTGAATTAAACGTTAATTTTAATCAGTTCCAAATTGGGTGTCACTAAGCAATTTAATTGCTCCAGCCCATGTGTAGGGGGACTTTCTAGTGTGTGCACTCTCCTGGGCAGCGCCACACGAGTTTTCTTACTCAAGTTAGGCCTTGTGGGACACCTTTGCTGTCTCAAGTCCACATACCAGGAGCAACTGCAATGGCTTGCTGACCAGATCCTGGTAAACTGTTTCACTCCTCGGCCGAGGCTTGGCTTTGTTGTGGGGTTCTGTGTACAAATCTTTATTCGGTTTCCACCACCAGGAAGAAAGGAAACACCCGAGTGGCCAGTGACAAGCAGTGCCCTTCACATCAAAGGGCAATGCTGTGTGATCAAACAGTAAAGGGGAGGGCAGGGATTAAATCAAAATAGAGTTGGAGGGGGAAATAATACACTCCACTTCCTGTGGCGCCCACCTCTCCCTGAACAACTCTTAGGACACCGCGTGCTCCTTCTTCAGGGACAACCGGGCTCTGACATACCTGCAGAAAAGGGGCAGGCAATTGGCCCTAACAACCCCCTCCATGGCCCGCTACCTGGACCTGTTTATGGCCAGTTTGGCCAGGCCCAGGAGCAGACCCATGAGGAGGTCTTCAGACCTGCCCTCCCTCCTCCGTACCGGGTGTCCGAAGATCAGGAGCATGGGACTGAAGTGCAGCCAAAAACAGAGAAGGAGGTTTTTTAAGAAATCAAAAAGGGAGTGCAAATGCCCACACCCAATATATACATGGTGTACGGACTCCACAGCACCAGAGAACAAGCAGTTGGGCTGGGAGTCCGTGAACCACCGTAATCTACGGTTGCAGGGGACTGCTGCGTGCAGCACCCTCCACCCCAGATCCCCGAGAGAAAGGGAGAGGACTCCCACGTAGAGATCCCTCCACTGGGGATACAACTGTTTATTTTTTAACTTTTTTTTTGGCCCCACACTACTGCCTAACTGTGGTAGTGCTTATTTTTTCCCCAGCACCCATGGTGTGTGTGTGTGTGTAGGTGTGAGACACAGTGAGAGACACAAGGTGCACAAATCTTTATTCAGTTTCTACCACCACGAAGAAAAGAACCACCCGAGTGGCCAGTGACAAGCAGTGCCCTTCACATCAAAGGGCAATGCTGTGTGATCAAACAGTGAAGGGGAGGGCAGGGATTAAATCAAAATAGAGTTAGAGGGGGAAATAATACACTCCACTTCCTGCAGTGCCTACCTCTCCCTGAACAACTCCAGGTGTTGGTGGACACTGCATGCTCCTTCTCCAAGGACACCCGGGCTCTAACATAACGGCGGAAGAGGGGTAGCAGTGGGCCCTAACGACCCCCTCCACGGCCCGCTGCCTGGACCTGTTTATGGCCAGTTTAGCCAGGCCCGGGAGCAGACCCATGAGGATGTCATCAGACCTGCCCTCCCTCCTCTGTACCGGGTGCCCGAAGATCAGGAACGTGGGACTGAAGTGCAACCAAAAGCAGAAAAGGATGTTTTTCAGGAAATGAAAAAGGGAGTGCAAACACCCCCATCCAACATATACATGGTCCACGGACTCCACAGCGCTACAGAACAAGCAGTTGGGCTGGGAGTACGTGAACCACCGCAATCTGCGGTTGCAGGGGACTGCTGCGTGCAGCACCCTCCACCCCAGATCCACGAGAGAAAGGGAGAGGACTCCCGCATAGAGATCCCTCCACTGGGGATATAACTGTGTTTTTTTTATTAACCCCCACACTACCGCCTAACTAGGGCAGTGCTTATTTTTCCCCAGCACCCATGTTGTGTGTGTGCGCAGGTGAGAGACACAGTGAGAGACACAAGGTGTACGAATCTTTATTCAGTATCCACCACCAGGAAGACAGGAAAACAACTGAGTGACCAGTGACAAGCAGTGCCCTTCACAAAAGGCAATGCTGTGTGATCAAACAGTGAAGGGGAGGGCAGGGATTAAATCAATATAGAGTTGGAGGGGGAAATAATGCACTCCACTCCCTGCGGCACCCACCTCTCCCTGAACAACTCCAGGGCGTTGGTGGAGACCACGTGCTCCTTCTCCAAGGACACTCGGGCTCTAACGTAACCGTGGAAGAGAGGCAGGCAGTCGGCCCTAACGACCCCCTCCACGGCCCGCTTCCTGGACCTGTTTATGGCCAGTTTGGCCAGGCCCAGGAGCAGACCCACGAGGAGGTCTTCAGACCTGCCCTCCCTCCTCTGTACCGGGTGCCCGAAGATCAGGAGCGTGGGACTCAAGTACAACCAAAAGCAGAGGAGGAGATTTTTAAGAAAATCAAAAAGGGAGTGCAGGTGCCCACATCCAATATAACTTTCTGGTTAATATTGGTCAGCCAAGGCTTTCCTGATTGGCCCAGGTTAACAATCCCAATCAGAAATCTCAAAAACAATGAGGTGTACCTGGCTCCAATCACAACAAAGGCATTATGTCAAATGAATGTGAAAGTCTGATGGGAAATCATTCCAGAAGGTTTGCATTGAAGTGCAGAGAATTACAGAGACAGAAACTGGCTGCTCAGTTTAACCAGTCCACGCTGGTGTTTATTTGCTATTTGTGCCTCCTTCCAAATTTCTTCGCTTAAGTTCTCCATCTAAACTTTGCTTTGCCAATTGTATGTTCAGCTTTCACAAATGCATCTGTGCTAATCACTTCTGCCACTCCCTGTGGTCGCATATGGTCCACATTCTTACCACTCATTGGTTAAAGGATTCCTTATTGGATTACTTTTTGCCTACGTTATATTGATCATCTCTATTTATACTCTTTCACACAAGTGGAAACATTCCATCCACTTCATCAAAGCCTTTCATAATTTTAAAACCTGCATTTAGAGACTCTTCAGTATTCTTTTTTTAAGATAAATCAACCCATCCTGTCAATCCTTCCTAATGTGGACCTGCACATTTCTGCATCAATGTTTTACTCCTCTTTGCACCCACTCCAGTGCCTGTCCAACCTTTGTATATTACAGTGACCAAAACTATATAGAGTGCTCTAAATGTAGTCGAGGAGGAGAAAGTAAGGACTGCAGATGGTGGAGATCAGAGTTGAGAGTGTTGTGCTGGAAAAGCACAGCAGGTCAGGCATCATCCGAGGAGCAGGAGAATTGATGTTTCGGGCATAAGCCCTACATCAGGAATGTGGTACCTCGTGTTTTTCCATGGGGTCTAAAACTATTTTATGCAAGAATATGTCTATATTAAGGTGAAGATAAACAGCAACCATATTTTGTGGTGTAGCCTCACATACATAATTGTGGCTTAGGGCTCTAATTCTGCTGATTGCCACAGTGCATAGCATGGAGCTAAACGGTGGGTGGCACCGTGGCACAATGGTTAGCACTACTGCCTCACAGCGCCAGAGACCTGGGTTCATTTCCCGCCTCAGGCAACTGACTGTGTGGAGTTTGCACATTCTCCCCGTGTCTGCGTGGGTTTCCTCCAGGTGCTCCGGTTTCCTCCCACAGTCCAAAAATGTGCAGGTTAAGTGAATTGGCCATGTTAAATTGCCCCTAGTATTAGGGGCAGGGGTAAATGTAGGGGAATGGGTCTGGGTGGGTTTTGCTTCGACGGGTCAGTGTGGACTTGATGGGCCGAAGGGCCTATTTCCACACTGTAAGTAATCTAATCTAAACACTCAGTGCTAATGGCATGTGATGCAGCCAGCTTAAGACAGTCTTAAGAGAAGCTACACTGAATGAGAAGAGGCTACTCAATGCTATTACTGTAAGCACACCCCCAAGCATAATGCACAAATCACAGACTTCTGATGATGTTCCTCTCCATAGATGCTACCTGACAAACTGAATATTTTCAGCAATTTTATTTTCATCTCAGAGTTCAAGCCTCTGCAGCATTTTGCTTTGGCACTGACTTGTATCCTTTCTATTGTGGGACAAGGGATGTAAAATAAATAAGAGCAGAGCAGCATTGGCAGAGGAGGAGGACACCTGCATGTCTTTCATGATAGCTTCAATGGGGCAAGTGATCTTCCTTATCCTGAGGCTGACTTTACAGAGCCCGTGTCTTCCAGAATTGCTGAGAACAGTGATAATTGTGGTCTGCTCCAGCCTTGCAGCACTTTGCAGTTCCCAGCTCTTTCAGGTATTATGAGTGAGCTGCATCTAGTGGTACTATGGACCTCCTGTTTGCCATCCCTCTTCCCTTATTTCATAAAAGCTTCCTCACTCCTGACTTTCTGATTACAGATACCAAAAAACTGTCATCTTCCCAGCCAGGAGAGGAGAGAAAGAATAAAGCAGCAATGATAACAATGCCTTGGCATTTATCTGTCCTTTGCATCCATCAGCTCAGATATTGACACTGCATGAGTGTTATATAATTTTGATTAGTACAATGTTGCATGCATGGCATTAATGAGGCCAGTGTCAAAGAATGCTTGGCTTGCCAGCTCACCAGAGGGCAAGGTCACAGTTCAGATAAAAGAGTTTCACATTAGGATCTCAAAGCAATGATATGCAGGAGAAGGCCGAAGGGAATGCCACGCTAATGCCAGATACATTGGCTGACGTTCCAGTCAGCTGTTGTCATGGTCAAGCAAGAAGCTTGTAGCCATCTGCATTGTCTGGCTTCAATTTGGCAGAGGATGCTGTGCAAAATTTGCCCTCTCAGCAATCTCTGCTGCATTTCTCTGTCGTAATGCTAATCCAGGGTGTGATAAAATGATTCAAAGGCTGCACTTTTGAAACTGAAACTCAATAGCTCCAGATTTCTAGGAAGGGGAGTTGCCTGGCCATGGCTTCATACTTCTGAGACTCAGAGAAATTAGCCCCTGACAAAGGTTGTTAGGAAAACTGAGGCTGACTACCAAAAAGAAGCATCAAAAAGTGTGGCGCTAGAAAAGCACAGCAAGTCAGGCAGTATCCGAGGAGCAGGAGGGTCGATGTTTCGGGCATAAGCCCTTCTTCAGGAATGTGGTGGGGGATGGGGGTGGAGGCGCGGAAGGGGGCTGAAAGATATATAGGAGGGTGGGAGTAGGTTTGGGGTAAGGTAGCTGGGAAGGCGATAAGTAGATGCAGCTGGTGGTAATAGTGATGGGTCAGAGGGGAGTATAGAGTGGATAGGTGGGAAGAAAGATGGACAGGTAGGACAGTTCAAGAGGGCAGTGTTGAGTTGGAGGGTTGGATCTCGAATGAGAGGGAAGAGGGGAGATAAGGAAACTGGTGAAGTCAACGTTGATGCTGTGTAGTTGAAGGGTACCAAGGCGGAAGATGAGACGTTCTTCCTCCAAGCATTGAGTGGCTTGGATTTGGTGGTAGAAGAGGCCCAGGACTTGCATGTCCTTGGGGGAGTGGGAGGGGGAGTTGAAGTGGTTGACCACAGGGCGGTGGGATTGGTATCCTGTCTCCCCAATGCGGAGGAGACCACATCAAGAGCAGCAGACACAGTAGGTGAGGTAAAAACAATGACTGCAGATGCTGGAAACCAAATTCTGGATTAGTAGTGCTTGAAGCACCAGTTCAGGCAGCATCTGAGGAGTGTTGCTCCACAGTAGGTGAAGTGTTTGGATTTGCAAGAAAGCCTCTGATGAGAAAGGATCCTTTGGGGCCTTGGACAGAGGTGAGATGAGAGCTGTGGGTGCAGGTTTTACACCTTCTGTGGCGACAAGTAAAGGTGCTGGGAATGGAGGATGGGGTGGTGGGAGGGTGGGGGGGGGGGTGCATGGACCTAACGAGGGAGTCTCGGAAGGAATAATCTCTGTGGAATGCAGATAGGGGTGGGGAGGGAAATATATCTCAGATGGTGGGGTCTGTTTGTAGACAGTAGAAATGGCAGAAGACACTGTATCAGGAGATTAAATGCATTGGAAGGTGAGGACCAGGGGGGTTCTATCCTTGTTGCTGTTGGAGGGGTGGAGTTCAAGGGCAGAGGTGCAGGAAGTAGAGGAAAGGTGCTGGAGGGCATTGTTGATCACTTGAGAGGGGAAATCGTAGTCCTTGAAATAGAAGGTAATCTGAGACATCCTGGAGTGGATTTGCTCCTCTTGGGAACAGATACTACGGAGCTGGAAGAATTGTGAGAGAGGGATAACGTATTTACAGGAGTGGGTGTTGGGAGGAGATGTATTTCTGGTAATGTGATGTCAGTGTTGAGTTGTCGCTGGAGATGGAGACAGAGGGGTCCAGGAAGGGGAGGGAGGTATTTGAACTTACAGTCAGGGTGGAAGGTTTTTATGAAAGTGATGAACTGTTCAACCTCCTCATGTGTGCTTATGGTGATGCTGATACAATCATCAATGTAGTGGAGGAAAAGGTGGGGGATGGTGCCAATATAACTGCGGAAGATGGACTGTTCCACCTACCCGGCAAAGAGGCAGGCATAGCTGGTGCCCATGTGAATGCCCATGGGTACCCCTTTGGTCTGAAGGAAGTGGGAGGATTCAAAGAAGAAGTTGTTGAAGGTGAGGACCAGTTCCACCAATCAAAGGAGTGTGTCGGTGGAGGGGCACTGGTTGGGTTGGCACAAAAAGAAGAAATGGAGGGCTTGGAGGCTTTCATTGTGGTGGATGGATGTGTATCTGGATGTCCATGGTGAAGATGAGGCACTGGGGGCTGGGGAAATGAAAGTCATGGAGGAGGTGGAGAGTGTGGGTGGTGTCCCGAATGAATATGTGAGTTCCTGGACCAAGAGGGACAGGACGATGTCAAGATATGAGGAGATATGTTTGGTGGGACAGGAACAGGCCGAGACAATGGGTCAACCAGGGCAGTCAGGTTTGTAGAGTTCGGGTAAGAGGTAGAACTGGGCGGTGGGGGGTTGTGGGTCTACGAGATTGGAGGCCATGGATGGGAGATTCCTGAGCTCATGAAGTTGTGAATGATCTGGGAGCTAATTATTAGGTGATGGGAGGTGAGGTCCTGTTCTGGGAGTTGATAGTTGGGTGATGGGAGTCTGGGAGATGATGGTTTAGTGATGGGAATCTGAGAGACCACAAAGAAGCACCAGGTTGCCAGATGAGATTCCAACTTATGGTCAGAACAGACACATGGTTTCTTCAGTGTTTCCAGCTGCTGGTCAGGACAGACAAGGGATGGGAAATGTTGAAAAGTGTGGCGCTGGAAAAGCACAGAAGGTCAGACAGCATCCGAGGGGAGCAGGAATATCAATGTTTCAGGCATAAGCCTGCAGTAAAAAATTCCTGATGAAGGGCTTATGCTTGAAATGTCGATTCTCCTGCTCCTTGGATGCTCCTGACCTGCTGTGCTTTTCCAGCTTCACACTTTTCAACTCTGATCTCCAGCATCTGCAGCCCTCACTTTCTTCCAAGTGATGGGATGACTTGCGTGAGCTACCCAAATATATGGAGGAGGTGGATGTTATTTTACCAGCGCCAGTCATATTGTGTACAGTGGTATAACTGAGTAGTTGCATGAAACATATGCCATCAGAACCATCATGAGCTGACTGAAGGAGGTTATAATTGTATCTTTTTGGTGATAATTGTATCTGTGGAACTAAGATAAATAATGACACTTTTAAAAATCATTTAATGATTAAATGAGGGAAAGGAAGCCAAAGTTGTGAAAGACCTTGGGGACTGCATGTACTGCCAAATATTCTGGGGATATGACTAGTAACTCTGAGAGACTTACCTTTGTTAAAATCAACAATTTAAATATTCTTTACTGATTCTACTGAATGCAACTTGCAATTGTCTATGCCTCTATTCTTCCTGCCATAGTGCACAACTTCACACTTTCACACATTGTATTCCATCTGTCATATTTTGCCCACTTCCAGACCTGTCCAAGTCCTTCTGCAGCTTCCACATTTCCTCAACACTACCTGTTCCTCTTCCTATGTTTGTGTCATCTGTAAACCTAGCAAAAATGCCCTCAGTTCATTTGTTCAGATGATTAATACATAATGTGAATAATTCTGGTCCCAACACTGACCGCAGTAGAACTCCACTGTCACCAGCTGCCATCATGAAAAATACTTCTTTATCCCCACGCTCTGCTTTCTGCTAGTCAGCTAATCCCCTAACCATGCAACTTTCTTGTCCCTAACAGTAATAGCTCTTAGTTAGCAGCCTCTAGTGTGGCGCATTGTTAAATGCCTTCTAGAAATCCAAATAGATCATGTCCTTTGGCTCCCCTTTATCTAACTTGCTTGTTACTTCCTGAAACATTTGTCAGACATGGCCTTCCCTTGGCAAAGCCAATCTGATCAGCCCATTTTTACCATAGGATTTCCAAGTAATCTGCAATCTCATCCTTAATAATGGACTGTAAAATTTTTACCAACAACTGAGGTCAGGTTAATCGGCCTACAATTTCCTGTATTTTGCCTCCCACCCTTCTGAAACAGGGGTGTTTTGTTCACCATTTTCCAGTCCTCTGGGACCCTCCTGACTCCAGTGATCCCTGAGAGGTCACTACCAATGCCTCCACCATCTGCTCAGCTTCCTCCTTTGGAACACTGGGGTGTAATCCACCTTGTCCTGGTGACTTATCCACCTCCCGACCTTTTAGCTTCTCTCGTACCTTCTCCTTATTGATGATCACTATATTCACCTCAGCCCTCTGACTCTTGAAGTTCTGGAATGCTACTGGTGTCTTCCACCACAATGTAAAGTACCTAACTTGTTACTTTGCCCCTTCTTTGTTCCCAAAACTACTCCTCCAGCCTCATTTTCCCTCCTAGGTTTCCCTTCCAATTCACCTATGAACTGTGCAGGATTTAAACAGGAACTATTTTAATTAGTTATACGTCACATATCCTTTATCTGGTATTCTTCTCGACTTATTCCAGTACATACTGTTTATATTGAGGATTAAAATCAGGCAAATAAGCAGCTACAGCTTGTCAAAAAGCTGGAATCTACTTTTCACACTAGTTTTGACATTCTTCATTCTTTAAGAGCCGAAATTATTTGAGTCATGCCAGCATGCTATTGGATGGTCACATATGCATGTGAGTGAACTGTTGAGTTCAAAATGTTTCATGTTTTGAAGATAAATCAGCAAAAAAGTACATTACTTGTAGAGTATTGATGAATTCAGAAGACCAAGTAAAGGGGACTAATTTCAGGTACGTATCTGAATAACACAGGTGATAGTTTGCTGAGTAATGAAAAGGGGGTTTTCAGAATGGTCAGAATGCTAACATATATACATAAAATGCTTACATCCTATTATTATTGAATCAGAGCCATTTCTGTATGGCTAATCTAGTTTCTGTTTTAATTCCAGATCTATTTGCTTAGCTCATATAAATCTTGGGCTTATTTATCTTCTAAAATTGGACTACTATTATGAAGCAATCCGTAAATTTTCAAATGCCTTAAAGGTTGAACCAACTTCAACAAGAGCATATGTATGCCGGGCAAAGGCATATCAGAAGGTATACAAATATTTGAAACAAAATTGAAAAACTGATTTTTGATGTTCAGTTCACTATGTCTTTCTTAGTATATTTTTGCCTTGATTAAAGTTCCAATCTTAGTCCCTGTCAAGAATTAGCTGATCTTCTGGACAATTTGTTGGTTATTCATTTTTGGGATGAAAGCATTGCTGGCTGGTCCAGCATTTCCTCATCGCCTTTTGGTGGTAATGAGCTGGCTTCTTGAATCAATGTGGACCGTTCAGTGTGGATAAACCCACAATGCATTTTGGGAGGGAGTTCCAGGATTTGGACTCTGTGGCACTGAAGAAACAGTAACATGTTTCCGAGGCAGGATAGTGACTGGCTTGGAGAGGAAATAATAGGTAATATCATCCCATGTGCCACCTTTATCCTTCTAGATTGTTGTGTGGTGGCTGATATGATAGGGGCATTTAAAAGACTTTTAGATATGCAAGGAATGGAAGGATATGGACCAAGGGCAGGCAGATGGCATTAGTCTAATTTGGCATCATGTTCAGCACAATATCATGGGTCAAAGGGCCTCTTCCTGTGTTATATTGTTCTATGTTCAATGTTGTGTTTGTGGGACGGTAAGTGCTGTCTAAAGAGCCTTGATGAATTTTAAGAATGGTACACTGCATTGTTTCTGTGCATTGATGGTAGAGGGAGAGAAGTCTGAAGATGTGGTTCTAATCAAACAGGCTGCTTTGACCTGGTTGTTTTCAAGCTTCATGAGCATTGTTAGAGCCACACTTACCCAGTGAAGTGCGAAGCATTCTATCACACTCCTGTCTTGTGCCGTGTAGATGGTGGACAGGGAGTCAGGAGGTGAGTTATTCAGGCAGTATTTGTAGCCATTGACCTGCTCTTATAGCTATTGTATTTATGTCGAAAATCCTGCTCAGGTTCTAGTTAATAGTAACCCTCAGGGTGCAATGCAGGATTCAATAGTAGTGTTGCTATTAAATGTTAAGGGGTAATGATTAGATTCTCCCTTACTGGAAATGGTCATTGCAATGTACTTATGTGGTGTGAAGTTCATTGCCACTTGTAAAGTGGACATTGGCACCTGGATATTATTTTGCTGGATTGCTAAGGTGTTGTGAATGGTGCTGAACATTGAGTAATCATCAGTAACTATGTTCAGTTCTGACCTTTATATTCTTGTGAAATATGCTCTTTTCACAAATGCAAGTCAAGATGAAAAGTTTTAACAAAATGTGTCTTTTTTCAGTATTATTCTCATTATCTAATGATACAAAAATGGTTAGGAACCCGGTTGACTAGTGGAATCGTACCCCATTTTAATATGATGCAATCCTACTGAGGCCCCTGTTTCTTTGTTTCTCTCCCTACCCTGTCTTTATTCCCTTTGGTCCTGAAAGACTAATTCTGTTATTGTCTCTCTTGTCTTCCATCCCATCACAGACTTTACTTCTTGTCCTTATCCCGTCTACTCTTGCTTAAAACCTATTGCAAATTTAATTTCCCAGCTCTGCTGAAAGATCACATATGGGACAGACTTTCTGATAATCAGACAGTTGTATGTCAGCATCAAGAGGAGGTGTGAACATCAAATAACTCTGAACGAATTGCCCAGGAAGTTAAAGATTCCACTGGGCAGTTTCTCTACATCTGGAACCCTCTGAAAGTCTCCATAAAGACTAAAGACTTTGGATGGTTCCAAAGAAATTAAGTAAAATAGTTACTCTGGAAAAACTAGATATAGGGTAATTCCTGAGTAACTATTCAGCTGACCTCATACTCAGCTCACTCTCATCACCCAGACCCCTTACCCCCCAGATCCTAGTCTGACAACCCTCGACAACCCGCCCAGCAACAAACACTTGCTCACCTCCTCAAGACCTGACCACTGCCTGCCCAGAACCTGACACCCTCCCCACCCTGGGACATGACCACTACCCACCCTACCCATGACCTGACACCACCATTTACCCCCTTCCGGGACTTGACTCCCTCCCACTGCAGGACTTGACACCACCATCTGTCCCCTTCCAGGACCTGACTCCCTCCGACTGTGAGATCTGACACCACCATCCACCATCCACCCCCTTCTGAAATCTGACTCTCCTACCACGGGATCTGACACGACCAGCTATCTCCTCCTGGGACCTAACACCCCGACCCACAGCCTAACGTTCCCACCCTGATCTGCACCTAAACACCTGCCCTCTACTGGATCAACTTCCGCCAGACCTGAGTGTGTGGGACTTCTTGCTGGAACTAATGTGCCCCCCTATTTGTAATGCCCCGACCACTGCTGGACGAGAACTGATCCCCAAACACTACCTCTCATTCTGTCAGCTCCGACTCTCTTCTCCTGCTGCCAGATCTGACCATCCATTCCCCTTGGACTGGCTGTCTGACCTGACCCACTCTAGCATATAGCAGCTGACTGCTGTGAGAAGGGAATGTGGGTTACCTTTCTCTGACAGTTCTGACCTATGTATGATCTCCCAGAATGGAAGTTTAACTCTGCATTTCTGAAGGACTTTCAAGTAGAATCTCCTCTGGATAATGGGGAACTCTCTTTTTTTAATAGAACAGCAATTTAAGCATGGTAATCTGCTTAAGATTGGTACTTACCAGAAAATTATTTATTCTGTTTCTCTCCCTGTTACTGTTGCTGCCTAACCTGCTGAGGGTTTTATTCTCAGCATTTTCTGCCTTTATTTCAGATTTCCAGCATCTGCAGTTTTCTGGTTTTTAATTGACTTGATGGTAATTGGTTAGTTCCCAGCAGTTTTCTTGAGTGAATGGTAAAGCTGTTCAGTTCAAATTATTTACCTGGATGGCTGTGGTTGATTTTGCATAATTCTGTTTTCCTCCAAGTATAATTTTGGGTTTAGGTCAGATTCATACGATGAAAATGCATGCAAATAAGTTGTATCCAGAATATTGTTGGAATCGTACAAAAATCAGGGCACCTCAGAAATATCCACCTCTTTCCTGAGCCGAAGATTCCCCTCCACCAAGAGAGCCCTTAGCTGTGTTTAACACATCTCCCGCACTTTGGCCCTCACCCCCTCTTCTTCCCCTGGCCCTCACTTTCCACCCCACCAGCATTCACATCTGAAGAGCATAAGCTGCCATATGCAGCACCTCCATGACCAGACACATGTCTCCCACCCTTCCCCGGTCAGCCTTCTGCAGGGATGTTTTCCCTCTTGAACATCCTGCTCTACTCCTCCTCTGCTCCCAACACCTCCATGGATGTTCCCATGCAATCGCAGAAGGTGTAACATCTACCTATTTACTTCTTCCCTCCTTACCATCCAAGGCCCCAGATACACCCTCCAGGTGAAACTGTGATTCACCTTCCAGGTGAATCTAGTCTACTGTATTCACTGCTCACAGTGTGTTCTCCTGTAATTGGGGAGACAAATGCAGACTGTGTGACCACTTTGCAGAACATCTAGTCTGTCTGCAAAAATAACCCTCAGCTTCCAGTTGCCTACCACTTCAACACACAACCCCGTTCCCTGGCCAACATCTCTGTCTCGGGCTTGCTGCAATGCTCCAGTGAACCTTAGCACAATCTGGAAGAACAGCACCTCTTTTGTCCACTTGGGGACCCTGCAGCCTTCAGGACTCAATATCGAGTTCAATATTGTTAAGGCCTGAACACCTTCTTTAGCTATTTCCATTCACCATGACCTGTTGTCACATGGCCTGCTTTCAGCACAGCCAACCCATTTATAGTCCCCATTAGTAGCTCTTCTATCTCCTTGTCTTATTATTATCCACCCCTTTCCTTAACTATGCATCTCACTCTCTCTCCCTCTGGCCTAGACTTCACCTATTGCTTACTCCTTATACACTGTCACCCCAGCATCAGCACATACACTACCGTTTTCAAGCTACCATAAGTTCAGAAGAAGGATTACTGGACCTGAAATGTTAACTCTGCTTTCTCTCCACAGATGCTGCCTGATCTGCTGAGTTTCTCCTGTAATTTTGGTTTTTGTTTCACATTTCCAGTATTGGAGTTCTTTGTGTTTTAAAAACATATTTGATATTTTCATTGCTCTAAAAGTATGTATTAATACATATAGTAAAATAGTGCAGTTTTTAAAAAATACATTTGAAAGTTGGTTTACCTCAAAAGAAACCTTAAGATTTGTAAAGATGTCTATTTTGCTCTGTGAGCATCATTTGATGTTATATCACAAAAACAAGGCCTCGAACTATATTGAGTCATTTACTCATTGCGTAAGTGTACAGGGTGTTGTCCATTTCTTAGTGAATGGAATATTTTTTGTCATAAAAATCATTATTAAATTGTGCATGTTAAAAAAAGATTGCAAAATGGGCGAGTCTCGTCAACCAGTGCAGTCAGTGGAAACTCACATTGCCAGCACAAAAGCACGGCCTGCTTTGTGAGTGAAGTCTGATCCATAAAAATTGAATTTTAAACCAGTGCAAAGCATTATGGCAAAACCCTAAATTACGTGTTCTTTTAACTCATATCTTTAAATTCCTTGATCTTTTCATCTGATTCGCCTGATTGCACTGCATTCTGAGAACAGAACTATGAAAAGAAGCAGAAACACAGGGCGAAACTTGAAAGTCTGTGAGGGAAAACTGCAAAGAAGAAGAAGAAGCAAAAGAGAAATTAATGATATTATTGGTATGTTTCACAATTGTATTTGTTTGTGGCAGATCCATAATCTGACAAGAGCATTGAAAGATATAACATGCGCTATTCACCTCCAGCCTCAAATACATTACTTCTACCTGTTAAGGTGAGAATGAATATCATTCTTTTTTGTAACAATGTCTTCATAGTGCTATGAAGAAAATCAATAACTTAATCAGATCTTTATAAATGCAGCCATGTCCTAACTTGTCAAAGCAAGAATTTTAATACACATCATGTATATTCACATTGACATTATGATCTCACATTCAGATTTGCATTTGGTACCAGCCAACTCTATTTCCACTCACTCAGTGTGGGTTTACACTGTGTTGAGATGGGGAAGAATAGCCCTATGAATGGAATCTTATAGGGATCCAAGTTACATGAGGTGTTGTGAAACCTGTGGCAGAATTGGATGAGAAATTATGTGTTCTTTTAACTCAAATCTTTAAAATTTCTCCAAACATTTTCTCCAAAAAGTGGAAGGCTCCACTTTTGTCCCGTGTTTTATAACTAGGGTGAGTGACGGGGAGAGATTCTCGCTAGGAAACTCAACATGGAAATCAGAGTGGATGCTTGGTGAATTCAGCTCGCCACTTACACAACATGGAAATCCACAGAGTATGTCCAAACTGTACCTGAGGGCATAATCAAGAGGTACAACCTGCATACACAACTCCTCACAACCATCATGGCACCTCTCCAATACACTGGCAGGATACTTTGGAAGCACAGATTTACGTTGCAGGGTGCACCAGCTAGTACCATTGAAAACCTTCTGTTGGGACACTGTGTGCCAGAACAGGCATCCAGCTGACAGATTGGACCCAGTTTTATCTGAGGATTGTCCACTTGTTTTCTCTGTGCTCACTCTCGTAGTATCAGTGCCTCGTCATGCTAATCAGTGCATCACACAACTAGGTAGTTTGCCTCATTGGTTAGCAGTCCTCAGTCATGAGGGCATACATCTTGCTATAAGGCAGTGTGTTACATCAATCCCACACCTACACCATGAGCCAGGGGCTTTACGTGGCAAACACACTGCATACACAGCAAGCAAGCAGCCACTTCTCAATGTTTTAAGGAGGTAGACTTCACTGAAGTCCACAGAGGCATTCTCCAACTGGCCAGTAAGTCAAGGATATTCTCCCAAACCAGTCCAGGGGATTGGTCGAAGCCAGGCATCCACCTAAAATGTCTGGTTAGGTCACTGAAGGGAACAGGCTAAGGTCAGTCTCTAGGGATTATCTCCAGAAACTAAAGGGAAAAGGGAGATACAAGGGTGATGAGGGTGACAGAGTTAGACTGAGGCTAAGATAGTAGAGAGAAGAGCATGTTGCTTACGCTGAGTGCAGTGGAGAAAATCATTGACCATCCAATGGCATGGCTGGCCATTCCTCTAAACCACGGGATAACACTGACCTGGGTGGTGACATCACACCAGGCTGCCCAAGATCTGGTGTCATGGCCTCCTTTTCCAGTTCTCCAGGAAAAAGTCTCCTTTCCTTTGCATCAACCCTTTGATCAGGACCTCCAGGTCTCTGTCGGAGAATCGTGATGCTATCTTACCTTTTCATTATCGGTGCTTGTAGGTGCACAGTGGCCTTTTAAAGATGGTGACAGTACACTGTATGCTGGTCTTAGGTGGCTAGTCACTGAGTGGTGACTTGTCCTGGGAATGGCATGTGGTAAGATTTGGCCAGAATCTGGCATGAGGGATGCTGTACAAGTGGGATAAATAGTTAATTAGATAAGTTTGAGAAGATACAATGAGAAATCTTGCTAGCTATTAAGGTGGAAATCTCTCCAAAAAACTTGGCATAACTCAGAGTTAGCCAAAAATCAAAAGATGAAGCTCAATGTCTCTGTTGTTATCGTTTACTGCAATGTATCACCTCGTATACTTGGAGCATGTATCCTTCTTTTAAGATACCATAACCACATTGAGTTTCAATTGAGTTTAAGCCAACCTTCTATAGATTAATTGCTTGTTTATGTAACTTTTCAACAAAATATTTCTGCAGTTTGCTTTCTCGCCACATGATGGAGACTGCAGCAAAAAGTTATTTTCACTGTTTGCATTGCAATAAGAACAATCAGACGTTTCATCTTCTACGCTCAACAGAGTGTAAACAAGTCGGAGGTTGTTTAACTTGCACAAATAATGATATGCTCAAAGCACAATACTGCAGACATCTTTATTAATTTCAGACTATTGGGTTGATAAACATGAAGCTGCTGCATGAACTATGCTGTGGCTCATTGTGTAAAATCACAGCAGCACTCACCAACTTTGATTTTTATAAAGCTTTTAATGTAACATAACATCCTAAGATGCTTCACAATGGCCAAAACACTGAATGTTTTCAAGAAGGAAATAGAAACATTTCTTAGGGCTAAAGGGATCAAAGGTTATGGGAAGGAAGTGGGGATAGACGAGTGAGTTGAATCAGTCATTATCATATTGAATGGCAGAACAGACTCAGAAGGCCAAATGGCCTACTCCTGTCCCCTATATTCTATGCTTCTGTTATAAAGTGAAATATAACGCCGAACCACATGAGGTGATAATAGGTCAAATGGCAAACAGCTTGGTCAAAGAGATAGATTTTGGGGATAATCTTAAAGTAGGAAAGTGAGGTTGAGAGGTTTAGTAAAGGACTTGGGGTTTGGGCAGCTGCTGACAATGCCGTTCATGATGGAGCAATTACATTAAGGAATGCTCAAGAAGCTAGAATTATAAGCACAGATAATTAGAGGCTAATGATTGCAACAATTTACTGAGATAGGGATGACAGTGGTGAAAGTGGGGGCTGCAGATGCTGGAGATTAGAGTCGAGTGTGTGGTGCTGGAAAAGCACAGCAGGTCAGGCAGCATCCGAGGAGCAGGAGAGTCAACATTTCAGACAAACGCCCTTCATCAGGAATGAGGCAATGAGCCGAGGGGGTGGTGAGATAAATGGGAGGGGGGTAGGACTGGTGGTGAAGATAGCTGAGAGTGCAATAGGTAGATGGAGTTAGGGGTAATAGTGATAGGTCAGAGAGGTGGGTGGAGCAGATGGGTAGGAAGGAAGATGGACAGGTGGGACAGGTCATGAGGGCGGTGCTGAGCTGGAAGGGTGGAACTGGGATAAGGTGGGGGGAAGAGAAATGAGGAAACTGGTGAAATTGACATTGATGCCCTGGGGTTGGAGGGTCCTGAGGTGGAAGATGAGGCGTTCTTCCTCCAGGCATCGGGTGGTTAGGAAGTGGTGCTGGAGGAAGCCCAGGTCCTGCATGTCCTTGGCAGAGTGGGAAGGGGAGTTGAAGTGTTCGGTCAGGGGGCAGTGGGGTTGGTTGGTTGCTCTGCGAGTAGGTGTCCTGTCTCCCTCATGTAGAGGAGATTGCATTGGGAGCAACGGATGCAGTAAATGACATGTGTGGAAGTGCAGATGAAACATTAATGGATGTGGAAGGCTCCTTTGGGGCTTTGGATGGAGGTGAAGGGGGAGCTTTGGACACAGATTTTGCAATTCCTGCAGTGCCAGGGGAAGGGACCGGGAGGGGATGGTGGATTATTCAGGGTGTGGACTTGCGGAGGGAGTAATGGAGGGAACAGTCTTTATGGAAAGTGGGTAGGGGTGAGGAGGGAAATATATCTGTGGTGGTGGGGTATGTTTGGAGATGGCAGAAATGGCAGAGGATGATGCAATGTATACAGAGGTTGGTAAGGTTGGATGGTGACGACTAGGGGGTTTCTGTCCTTGTTGCAGAAGTGGATGAGATGCGCTGGAGGGCATCATCAACCATGTGGGAAGGGAAATTGCGGTCTTTAAAGAAGGAGGCCATCTGGTGTGTTGTGTAGTGGAACTGGTCCTCCTGAAAGCAGATGTGGTGGAGGCAGAGGAATTGGGAAAAAGGGATAGCAGTTTTACAGGAGGCAGGGTGGGAGGAGGTATAGTCCAGATAACTGGGGGAGTTGGTGGGTTTGTAGAAGATGTCACCATTGATGGAGATGGAGAGATCCAGGAAGGGGAGGGAGGTGTCTGAGATGGTCCAGGTGAACTTAAGGTTGGGGTGGAATGTCTTGGTGAAGTTGGTGAACTGTTCAACTTTCTCATGGGAGCACGAGGTGCCGCCGATGCAGTCATCAATGTTGCGGAGGAAGAGGTGGGGAATGATGTTGTTGTCACAATGGAAGATAGACAGTTCCATTTAACTGATGAAAAGACAGGCATAGCTAGCGCCCATGCGGGTTCCCTTTCATCTGGAGGAAGTGGGAGGATTCAAAGGGGAAATTATGGAGTGTGAGGACCAGTTCAGCCAAACAAATGAGAGTGTCAGTGGAAGGGTACTGGTGGGACGTCGGGAGAGGAAGAAACTGAGGGGTTGGAGAATCTGCTCAAGGTGGATGGAGGTGTAAAGGGACTGGATATCCATGGTGAAGATGTGGTGTTGGGTACCAGAGAAACAAAAATCTTGGAGGATGTGGAGGGTGCAGGTGGTGTCCTGAACATAGGTGGGATGTTCCTGGACCGGGGGGATAGGACAGTTTTAGGTGGAGATGAGTTCAGTGAGGCAGGTGCAGGCTGAGACAATGGGTTGGCCGGGGTGGTCAGGCTTGTGGATCTTGGGAAGGAGGTAGAACTGGGTGGTGTGGGGTTCCCGAACTATGAGGTTGGAATCTGTGGGTGGGAGATCCCCTGAAGTGAAGAGATTGTGTATGATCTGCGAGATGATGGTTTGGTAATGGGAGGTGAGGTCATGGTCAAGGGGGCAGTAGGAGGAGATGTCTTCGAATTGGTGCCTAGTTTCAGCGATGCAGAGGTCAGTGCGTCAAACTACCACTGTGCCACCCCCTCAACTCCATCTGCTGGTTTGATGGTGAGGTTGGGGTTGAATGAAGGTGTGTACAGCTGCGCATTGTGAGGACGAGAGGTTGGAGTGGGTGAGAGGGGTGGACAGTTTGAGGCAGTCAATGTCCCAGCAGCAATTGGAAATAAAGAGATCAAGGGTGGGTAATAGACCAGCACGGGGTGTCCAGGTGAATGGGGTGTGTTGGAGGTGGGTGAAGGGGTCCTCGGAAGGTGGGCAGGAGTTTTGATTGAAAAAGTAAGCTCGGAGGCGGAGGCGACAGAAAAAGTGTTCAACGTCACAACGCGTATTGAATTTGTTGATCTGGAAGCAGAGGAAGGTGAAGGTAAAGCCTTTACTGAGTACTGATCGTTCGTCCTCAGTGAGGAGGAGGGCTTGGGGGGATGGCGTAAACTCGGTAGGGCCTGGAGCTAGGACCTAGACCAGCTGGAACAGGGACAGGGGGTGGAGACTGTAACTGGAGTGGGCATGGTAGTAGAGTTGCGGGGGGATGACGTCATTTACAGAAGTGACACTCACAGGGGGCATCGGGGGGCAGAGGTGGGGACTGTGGGATCCGCGGGGGGGGGAATGAGCAATGCCAATGAAGCAGTTTTGAACCCAAAAATGAGGCTATAAGCTAAAGGCTTTGACTTAACTGAACATGTCAATTGACATGAGGTGATGTTTGAAATATATTTGGATAGCTGTGAGGAGAATGTCAGGAGCTGGCCAAAAATGCACTGGAATAGTTAAATTTACAAGTAACAAAAACACAAATGATAGTTTCAGCAACAAGTGAGCTGAGGTACAATCTCAACTAGATGATGTTACTGTGGGGATGTTAATGTCTAACTATTGTTACTAATGGTACTGTGCAAGCCAGATCCCAGATTGAATTCTGATTTGAAAGTCTTTTTTGTTTCTTAAAGCTGTGTTAATCCATTCAAAATAAAAATTGTTCTTTGCAGTCCTAGCCTGTATCACAAAGTAAAAATGATAAATTAGAAACTTTAAGTATCAGAACTATGTTGCTAAAAATAATAATTCTATTTATGAAATAGTGTAGCTTTTGTATCATTGGTGGTTCATGTGAAATGGTATTGCATGGTATTGCAGGCTATTTTCTAACAGGAAGAAAATATTTATTTACAAGTATTACATGAAGACACACCTATTGAATTAAATGCTGTTTCATAATCTAATATATTTTTCCTAATTCATTTTTCATTAAAGAGGACAATATCTGTATGAAATGAAAAATTTCGAACTTGCCAGTTTTTGTATCCAATATTCTGCTGAGATCAATCAAGGTAATGTTTTCATACAAAAATCAAATACTTAAAATGTGCTGCAAGATATTTAATTTTGGATAAATTAGTAAAGGCAGGTATAATTAGTTTTGAGTTAATTGTGTACAAATTAAATTATATTGATGAGGAACCAGCTGACATATTTGAGTTGTTCAATTGTCTGTTCTAATTTATTAACATATCTATATACTTAGAAGTTTGATATATGAAAATAATTGTATAATTGATATTTATAGTTACATCCTCATAAATTGTAATATAATTGAATAGACATTTTAAAAAATTTAAACCCTTTCATAATCAGGACATTTTTAGATGATATGCATCGACCACTCATTTTGGAGGCACAGTCGTAAGTTCAAGAATTATTGAAACATTCTAAAGGAATCATTCAATCTGTTACTAACACCATGCATTTGCCTAGCATCTTACCAATAAAATTACATCATTTGTACTAATTGTGTTAATGGTGTTAATAGTATTGACCGAATAAAACAATTTAGCAACTGAAGGGAATGGAATTGAGAACTCATTGCCTTAAAAATGCTGAGTCTGCTCCCAGATGGTCTGTGTGATACCATCTGACTCACAAACCAGGGGATGCAGTTCTGTTCCTGATGGGGCATTTGGAAATGAATGTTGGTCTCTTTCATTGTTTTCTGACTTAATTTTGTCTGGACAGAGATGTCAGTGATTTACATATATGGTGCATCATTTGATTGCTTTAAAATGTAATAATTAATCTAATATTGTTAAAAATATGCAAATCAAAAGTTTCTATGTGTCGAATTATTGGGCTTAATTCAAGTCTAATTTCCTAGGAGAGAAATTCATTGGAATTAAATATGGAACTGGCTGTTACTGTTCTTTGACTTTTATAGTGTTAATCCAATTTTATATCCAATCCATGGGATGAATCCATGTGTTAATCCAATTTGCATCCAATTTGTGGGATAGATCCATGTGTTAATCCAACCTTGCTCTGCATGCTTCATATTTAGAGAAAATTTGCATATTAAAACAAATTAATGCTCGCTAGACATTTCCAAAAGTTAAGAGAACAGAAAATACACAGAATGTTAAGCAGCACCTGTTTTCACTGTTAAATCTTCTCATGTGCTGCCTGACCTGCCAGCCATTTCCACCAGCTCCTGTTTGTGTTTCAGGTTCCAGCATCAATAGTATCTTGTTTCTGTATTTTGGATTCTCCGAAGTTGAAATATCTTGGAATATTTATGTTATTCAGTTGTATTTGGTATATCTCTTTGTAACAGATCTCTTTATCGAGCTTTTATGACCTTTCATTAACCTTTCTTTTATGGTTTGTTTGCTGGAACAGCTTCTGATTCCTCTCCAATTCAGCAAGCCACTGTACAAGTTTTTCTGAAAAATTATGACAAAGCTATAGAGAACTTGAATGGAATGGAAAAAACATCACCACTGTTAACTTTACTTGGGAAAAGCCAAATGAAAGCTGGCAAACATGAGGTAATGCATATTTCTGAAACATATTTCTCAAAATGATATATAGTCTAGGTTATTTCAACATTGAATAATGCATGTATTCATGTGCTGGTGAAGGGGTAAAATTCAGGGCATGTGTAATGAGTCTAGAAAATGGCTCCATTGTACACATTTTGGACTATAATGGATTGTGTGCATCAAGTCTGGAGAGATATATACTTACAGAATCATAGATTTTCAACAGTGCAGAAAGATGCTTTTTAGCTCATTAGATCATTACCAGTTCTCTGCAAGAAAGATTTTACTAGACGTACTTGCACTGCCTGTAACCCATAGTCCTGGAAATTAAGTTTTTTCAATTACTTAGTTTTTAATAAAAGGTCATCAATACTTATTTGTTTTTTGTGCTTGTTGCCTCTCTTTATAGAACGCAAAGATTCTTGAACAAAAACAACAGTTGCTGGAAAAGCTCAGCAGGTCTGGCAGCATCTGTGCAGAGAAATCAGAGTTCATGTTTCGGGCCCAGTGACCCTTCTTCAGAACTGGAGAAGAGTCACTGGACCAGAAATGTTAACTCTGATTTATCTCCACAGATACTGCCAGACCTGCAAGAACGCAGCTCATCGTCAGCTTCTCATGGGCAATTTGGGTAATGAGCAATAAACACTAGCCTAGTCAGCAACACCTTGATCTCATGAAAAAATAAATGAAAAGAATGAACACATTCCCATGAAAACATCTTCTCTCTCATCCAACAATTACAGATTCGGTCTGAGTCTTTGTAATCGGAGCAAAATGAATAATCTGTTAATGTCCTGTACCTACATACAGTTAAATACAACTAATACCATCCTAATTGCATTCTGAAACAAGGTAACATTTTAACCAATTTATACACTGAAATACAAGCACTGATTCAACTAATGTCCTTGAGGGAAGGAATCTGCCATCTTTACCTCACCTGGCCTATATGTGACTCCAGACTCACAGCAATGTGTTTAACTGCCTTTTGGGTAGTTAGGGATGGGTAATAAATGCTGGTTTGACCAGCGATGCCCTCATCCCCTGAATGAGTAAACTAAAACTACAGTGAGCTGCACAATTGAAGAAATCCATGACTAATGAATTCACCACCAGGTACCTAAGAAAGGCAGCCAACATCATCAAAGCCACACTGGTTATAATCTCTTCCCACCTCTTCCAAAAGGCATTGAACATAAAACATTACTGCGCAGTACAGGGTCTTCGGCCCTCGATGTTGTGCCAACCTGTAGAACCAATCTGAAGCCTATCTATCCTACACTATTCCATTATTTTTCATATGTTTATCCAATGACCATTTAAGTGCCCTCAAAGTTGGTGAGCCTACTACTATTGCAGGTAGGGTGTTCCACGCCCCTACCACTCTCTGAGTAAAGAAACTACCTCTGACATCTGTCCTATATCTATCACCCCTCAATTTAAAGCTATGTCCCCTCATGCTAGCCATCACCATCCAAGGAGAAAAGCTCTCACTGTCTACCCTATCTAACTCTCTGATTATCTTATATGTCTCAATTAAGTCACATTTCAATCTTTTTCTCTCTAATGAAAACAGGCTCATGTCCCTCAGCCTTTCCTCATAAGACCTTCCCTCCACACCAGGCAACATCCTAGTAAATCTCCTCTGCACCCTTTCCAAATCTTTCACATCCTTCCTACAATGTGGTGACCAGAACTGTACAATACTCCAAGTGTGGCCACACCAGAGTTTTGTATTGCTGCAACATGACCTCATGGCTCCAAAACTCAGTCCGTCTGCCAATAAAAGCTAACATACCGGATGCCTTCTTAACCACCCTATTAACCTGGATGGCAACTGTCAGGGATCTGTGTACATGGACACCGAGATACCTCTGCTCATCTACACTACCAAGAATCATACCATTAGCCCACTACTCTGTATTCCTGTTTCTCCTTTCAAAGTGAATCATCTCACACTTTTCCACGTTAAACTCCATTTGCCACCTCTCTGCCCAGCTCTTCAGCTTATCTATGTCCCTCTGTGACCTGGAGCATCCTTCAGCACTATCCACAACTCCACTGACCTCAGTGTCATCCACAAATTTACTCACGTCCTTTTACGTCCTCATCGAGGTCATTTATAAAAATGACAAACAGCAGTGACCCCAAAACAGATCCTTGTGCTACACCACTAGTAACTGAACTCCAGGTTGAACATTTCCTATCAACCACCACCCTCCATCTCCTTTCAGCTAGTCAATTTCTGATCCAACCTACTAAATCACCCTCAATCCCATGCTTCCAATTTTTGTGCAATAGCTTACCATGGGGATCCTTCTCAAATGCCTTACTGAAATCCATATTTACCACATCAACTGATTTACCCTCATCCACCTGTTTGGTACCTTCTCAAAGAAGGTAACCAATAAGATTTGTGAGACATGACCTACCCTTCACAAAACCGTGTTGACTGTCAATAATCAACTTATTCTTCTCTGGATGATTATAAATCCTATCTCTTGTAACCTTTTCCAACACTTTATCCACAACCTTAAGGCTCACTTGTCTATAATTACCAGGGTTGTCCTCTTCTTGAACAAAGGGACAGCATTTGCTATCCTCCAATCTTCTGGCACTATTCCTGTAGACAAAGACAACATAAAGATTAAAGCCAAAGTCTCTGCAATCCCCTCCCTGGCTTCCCAGAGAATCCTAGGATAAATCCCATCCATCCTAGGGAGCTTACCTATTTTCACACTTTCCAGAATTGCTAACACCTCCTCTTTGTGAACCTCAATCCCATCTGGTCTAGCCTGTATTTCAATATTCTGCTCGACAACATTGTCTTTTTCCTGTGTGAATATGAATGAAAAATATTCATTTAGTGCTTCCCC
Organism: Chiloscyllium punctatum; assembly: GCF_047496795.1. Classification (NCBI taxonomy): domain Eukaryota; kingdom Metazoa; phylum Chordata; class Chondrichthyes; order Orectolobiformes; family Hemiscylliidae; genus Chiloscyllium; species Chiloscyllium punctatum. The sequence goes on from NC_092742.1 coordinate 66,334,828, forward strand.
TATCTCCTCAGACTCCATGCACAACTTCCCACTACTATCCTTAATTGGCCCAAATCTTTCTCTAGTCATTCTTTTGTTCCTGATATACCTATAGAAAGCTTTAGGGTTTTTCTTGATCCTATCCACCAATGAGTTCTTAGAAGATACAAAAGCTTAAACACATGTACCAACATGTTCAAGAACAGCCTCTTTGCTGCTCTATTTGGACTTCTGAATGGACCTCTCAAACTTATATTCTAATATTGATCTTGCTTCTTGTGCATCTTCTTTGCAGCCATAACTTTGTATTCTTAAACCTGTTCTGTCAGCCTCCAATCTTTGTATGGTATGATCTGCCCAGGGAGATAGTGAGGAAAGATTTCAATCTGAGACTGGTACAGTTGAGAACAAAGGTGAGTCAAACAGTCAGGACAGGCAGGGACAGAGCAGAGAGCAAAGTAGGACTGATTAATGAAGCTGCATTTATTTCAATGCAAGAGGCCTAACAGGGAAAGCAGATGAACTTGGGGCATAGTTAGGAATGTGGAACTAGGATATCATAGCAATTACAGAAACGTGGCTCTGGGATGGACAGGATTGGCAGCTTAATGGTCCAGGATACAAATGCAACAGGAAGGACAGAAAGGGAGGCAAGAGAGGAGGGGGGAGTAGCATTTTTGATCAGGGATAGCATTACAGCTGTACTTAGGGGGGTATTATAGAGTCATAGAGTCATAGAGATGTACAGCATGGAAACAGACCCTTCGGTCCAACCTGTCCATGCCGACCAGATATCCTAACCCAATCTAGTCCCACCTGCCAGCATCTGGCCCATATCCCTCTAAACCCTTCCTATTCATATACCCATCCAAATGCCTCTTAAATGTTGCAATTGTATCAGCCTCCACCACATCCTCTGGCAGCTCATTCCATACCCATACCACCCGCTGCATGAAAAAGTTGCCCCTTAGGTCGCTTTTATATCTTTCCCCTCTCACCCTAAACCTATGCCTTCTAGTTCTGGACTCCCCTACCCCAGAGAAAAGACTTTGTCTATTTACCCTATCCATGCCCCTCATAATTTTGTAAACTTCTATAAGGTCATCCCTCAGCCTCTGATGCTCCAGGGAAAACAGTCCCAGCCTGTTCAGCCTCTCCCTGTAGCTCAAACCCTCCAACCCTGGCAACATCATTGTAAATCTTTTCTGAACCCTTTCAAGTTTCACAACATTTTTCTGATAGGAAGGAGACCAGAATTGCATGCAATATTCCAATAGTGGCCTAACCAATGTCCTGTCCAGCCGCAACATGACCTCCCAACTCCTGTACTCAATACTCTGACCAATAAAGGAAAGCATACCAAACGCCTTCTTCACTATCCTATTTACCTGTGTCTCCACTTTCAAGGAGCTATGAACCTGCACTCCAAAGTCTCTTTGTTCAGCAACACTCCCTAGGACCTTACCATTAAGTGTATAAGTCCTGCTAGGATTTGCTTTCCCAAAATGCAGCATCTCACATTTATCTGAATTAAACTCCATCTGCTACTTGTCAGCCCATTGGCCCATCTGGTCCAGATCCTGTTGTAATCTGAGGTAACCCTCTTTGCTGTCCACTACACCTCCAATTTTGGTGTCATCTGCAAACTTACTAACTGTACCTCTTATGCTCGGAAATAATTCCAGGGAAGGTATTTGGGTAGAACTGAGGAATAAGAAAGGACTGCTCACCTTATTCGATTGTATTATAGACCCCCTAATAGTCAGAAGGAGAAACAAACTTGGAAGGAGATCTCAGTTATCTGTAAGAATAATAGGGTGGTTATAGTAGCGAATTTTAACTTTCTATACATAGACTGGGACTGCATAGTGTTAAGGGTTTAGATGGAGAGGAACTTGTTCAGTGTGTTTAAGAAAATTTCTGATTCAGTATGTGGATGTACCTACTAGAGAAGGTGCAAAACTTGACCTACTCTTGGGAAATAAGGCAGGGCAGGTGACTGAGGTGCCAGTGGGAGAGCACTTTGGGGCCAGCGACCATAATTCTATTAGATTTAAAATAGTGATGGAAAAGGATAGACCAGATCTAAAAGTTGAAGTTATAAATTGGAGGAAGGCCAATTTTGATGGTATTAGGCAAGAACTTTCAAAAGCTGATTGGGGGCAGATGTTCGCAGGTAAAGGGACAGCTGGAAAATGGGAAGTCTTCAGAAATGAGATAACGAGAATCCAGAGAAAGTATATTCCTGTCAGGGTGAAAGGAAAGGCTGGTAGGTATAGGGAATGCTGGATGACTAAAGAAATTGAGGGTTTGGTTAAGAAAAAGAAGGAAGCATATGTCACGTAAAGACAGGATAGATCAAGAGAATCCTTAGAGGAGTATAAAGGCAGTAGGAGTATACTTAAGAGAAAAATCAGGAGGGCAAAAAGGGAACATGAGATAGCTTTGGCAAATAGAGTCAAAGAGAATCCAAAGGGTTTTTACAAATATGTTAAAGACAAAAAGGTACTTAGGGAGCAAATAGGGCCCCTCAAAGATCAGCAAGATGGCCTTTGTGTGGAGCTGCAGGAGATGGGGCAGATATGAAACAAATATTTTACATCAGTATTTACTGTTGAAAAGGATATGGAAGATATAGAATGTAGGGAAATAGATGGTGACATCTTGAAAAATGTCCATATTACAGAGGAGGAAGTGCTGGATGTCTTGAAATGCATAAAATGGATAAATCCCCAGGACCTGATCAGGTGTACCCTAGAACCCTGTGGGAAGCTAGAGAAGTAATTGCTGGGCCTCTTGCTGAGATATTTGTATCATCGATAGTCACAGGTGAGGTGCTGGAAGACTGGAGGTTGGCTAACGTGGTGCCACTGTTTAAGAAAGGTGATAAAGACAAGCCAGGGAACTATAGACCAGTGAGCCTGATGTTGGTGGTGGGTGGGTTGTTGAAAGGAACCCTGATGGACAGGATTTACATGTATTTGGAAAGGCAAGGACTGATTAAGGATTGTCAACATGGCTTTATGCAAGGGAAATCATATCTCACAAACTTGATTGAGTTTTTTGAAGAAGTAGCAAAGAGGATTGATGAGGGCAGAGCAGTAGATGTGATCTATATGGACTTCAATAAGGCGTTTGACAAGGTTCCCTATGGGAGACTGCTTAGCAAGGTTCAGTCTCATGGAATATAGGGAGAATTCGCCATTGGGATACAGAACTGGCTCAAAGGCAGGAGACAGAGGGTGGTGGTGGAGGGTTGTTTTTCAGATTGGAAGCTTGTGAGCAGTGGAGTGCCACAAGGATCGGTGCTGGGTCCATTACTTTTCATCATTTATATAAATGATTTGGATGGGAGCATAAGAGGTATAGTTAGTAAGCTTGCAGAAGACACCGAAATTGGAGGCTTGGTAGACAGCAAACAAGGTTACCTCAGATTACAACAGGATCTTGTTCAGATGGGCCAATGGGCTGAGGAGTAGCAGATGAAGTTTATTTTAGATAGATGTGAAGTGCTGCATTTTGGGAAAGCAAATTGTAGCAGGACTTATACACTTAATGGTAAGGTCCTAGGGAGTTGCTGGACAAAGAGACCTTGGAGTGCAGGTTCATAGCTCCTTGAAAGTGGAGTCGCAGGTAGATAGGATAGTGAAGAAGGCGTTTGGTATGCTTTCGTTTATTGGTCAGAATATTGAGTACAGGAGTTGGGAGGTCAAGTTACGGTTGTACAGGACATTGGTTAGGCCACTGTTGGAATATTGCTATCGGAAAGCTGTTGTGAAACTTGAAAGGGTTCAGAAAAGATTTACAATGATGTTGCCAGGGTTGGAGGATTTGAGCTATAGGGAGAGGTTGAATAGGTTAGGGCAGTTTTCCCTGGTGCATCGGAGGCTGAGGGGTGACCTTATAAAGGTTTATAAAATCATGAGGGACATGGATTGGGTAAATAGGCAAAGTCTTTTCCCTGGGGTGTAGAGGGCATAGGTTTAGAGGGAGAGGGGAAATATATTTAAAAGATGATGTAAGAGGCAACCTTTTCACGCAGAGGGTGGTACGTGTATGGAATGAGCTGCCAGAGGAAGTGATGCAGGCTAGTACAATTGCAACATTCAAAAGGCACCTGGATGGGTATATGAATAGGAAGAGTTTGGAGGGATATGGGTCAGGTGCTGGCAGGTGGAACTAGGTTGGGTTGGGTTATCTGGTCGGCATGGACTAGTTGGACTGAAGAGCCTGTTTCCATGCTGTACATCTCAATGTCTATGACTCTATAATTCTGTAACTTAAACATTAGCAGTGATCCAAGAATCGCCAAATTTAAATTTGTCAATCTGTTAAATTCACAACTTATTTTTTGACGTAATGACCATCTGTTACTGAACGATATCAAATTTTGACCACATCTGAAAAGCATTTAACAGATTATCCTTAATGTAAAGCTCATTCAAGAGTTTTAAAAAATCCTGCGAGAAATAAAATTTGAAGAAAGGACTTTGGAAATTAGTGAACATTAGTTGGGTGGTCTGTTCTGCTATGTAAATGTTCTAGCTGCTAAATTACAATCTCCGACCTTTTGCACATATTGATCAGTTTCATGAGAGTAAGCTTCTCCTCTCACAGTAGTCATGGTCTCACTGCAAGATCTCCTATGCTTAATGCAATTCGGTTATCAATAGGTCATTTAGTTGTATAAATCTATAGGATTCTATGAGATGTGTTAATGCAGGCACACATTGATCAATGAATTTCTTTTCACTTTGGCACCTAATATTGAACACATGCCATTCATTTAGTGACATTAATTTAGGGTGTAATTCATGTCTTCAAGAATTTCAAAATTCCCCTTGTCTCATTTTTCTGAGAAACCTTGGTTCAAATATATTTTATAACAATCTCTCCCAACTGCTCTGGCTTGTTAATTAAATCTGTCACAATTTCATAACTTTGCTTTTAAGTTCAATTTCATATCATTCTTCATTTAATTAGCACCATGAGAGGAAACTTTGGAGTCATTGTATCCTACCCGCTCTCAAAGCTATGGCCTACTTCTTTGTCCTTTTTCTGTGACTTCCTGGGGCTTTCAGTAGCTTTCAGAAGCATTGAACATTCAATTCCAGCTCCATGTCTGGCGGGCTCATAGGACAACAGTCTGGCTTGTACTGTGTCTTTTATCAAACTGGCCATAGGATGGAAGCCTGTAATGAGTATCACAAGGTTGAAGTCACAGAACGGTGGAGGCATTTGGTCCAGTATTGCAATTTTTCTCTCAAGCTCAGCTGTGTATGCCATTAATACCCAACTAATTAACCCTTCCTAACTGCACTATGATCTTTCTTCTACCCCAAATTCTGCAATGGTTCAAAAAGGCAACACACGTCCAGAACGATTGGAGTGGGCAATAAATGGTGACCCAGATAGATGCCCACTCACAGGCCATAAGAAATTAAAAACAAATCTTTACATGTTCTGTTCAAATCACCTTTGTGACCTTTTGAAAATATATATTTTGATTTTTTGCCAAATTTGGGCATTTTCACTGGCAGTTAATCAAGCTCATATCAACAGGTACGGATTTGTATATTTTATCAAAATGCTATCAGCAGGAAATTGCAGTTAGGTGCTTCTGATGATGGGTGATCACTAAATTCGTTGATAGTTCAGCATCACTGGTATACATACAGCTTTCTTAGCATCAATTAATTTGGAGCAAATGCTACATTGATAAATTTGATGAATTTGTGATTTTTGTGGCAGTTCCAAAATCCAAAAGTCAGTCATTCACAAAAAAATGAGTCGAATACAAGTCACTCAAATCACTTCACACTTCATTTTATTTATCACTGTGGTTGTCAATTTTCTATAACATTGTGCACTAAAGGTTAAAGGTCTTCTCAAGCAAATTAAGATGGGAAGGTGAAGCACGGTGACACAGTGGTTAGCACTGCTGCCTCACAGCGCCAGGGACCTGGGTTCAATTCCTGCCTCTGACTGTGTGGAGTTTGCACATTGTCTGCATGGGCTTCCTTGTATTTAAAATCTGCACTGTGAAAATAGTGACTAGTAGTTGTTCAGCAGATCCATTAAGTTTCTGGAACTATTTATTTGTCTGTTTTCTGTCTTTCATGCACTGCCCTTTTCTTGTCTCTCAACACCTTTCTACCAAACCCCATTTCCTTCAGTCACCGAAAATACTAAGGTATAAAAATTAAAGTCTGTAACCCTAAAGCCTTTATCATTTCTCAACATTCTTTTTACAATGTAGGATGCACTGAGCAGCTTTCAGAGAGCTTTGGATCTCGAACATGAAGCTTCTGAAATAGGAATTACAAATACAGTTAATACGAGTGTGGAAATATATTACCACATGGGTCTTTGCTACATTGAATTAAATCAACTCCGAGAGGTGAGAATATTATTCCTTATTGTGATGTTTATTCATGTTACTTAGTCTCTGTTACTTGAAGTAATTTTTGATTGATGTTTTTCAGGCAATTGATTCCTTTAATAGTGCAGTGAAATTGCTCCCAAATTTTGCTAAAGCTTATTATCAGCGAGGATTATGCGGTTTGAAGCTTCATGACTTTAAATGTATCTATGACTTTCACAGAGCACTTGCACTCAACCCCAAACTCTTTGAGGTATTGTGGTTACCTATTTATGCATTGATTTGAGATAATTGTTTCCAGATTGATATAAAATAATTGATTAGTTAACAAATATTCATCACTTTTTACATGTTTACAGATATATCTATAATTTGTAAATATTAGTTTTTGTTAAGTGTTGAAAACACTTTACCATAAAATTTATCATGTTAATGGAGTTTTTAGTTTGCATAAAGAAAAGTGCTAATAAAAAAATGAGAAACCTTTATCATCTAATTGATTCAAATGTAGGCCAAAGCCTAAGATTTCTGATAAAAAATAGCTCATTTACAGATCAGTACCAACTATGAAGAAAAGTCATTCCACTATAGTCCAGGCCCAAAGCACTCTGTCATGGTCAATGTGGCCTCTGACCTGCAACCTCCCTGCTATATATAAATATTTGTTTTGGATTTTGATTATATGATGCTGACATTTTCCTTCTGTTTCTACTCTTGACCCAAGAAAACAATTCACTCTGCAAGTGACATTATGACGTAGGTGTATTGTACTGGAGCATAAGAACAGAGTTGAAGTCATACTTTCAAGCACTACTGTTAAACTGACAAGTGGTTAAATCACACAGCTTTTTGGAGAAAGACTCTGTTAAATATTGCATAAATAAAATGCAGGGACTAGTTCATTTTAGAAAACCTGGTCGGCATACATGACCCTTAAAGCCAAAAGGTCTGTTTGTGTGCTGTATGACTCTATGACTCGAAGTATGTGTCAGAATTGCCTCTTCAGGTGATCCTGAAACCTATGACCTTTCAAGATCAGGTCTTGATCTCAGATTTTCCTCTCAGCCCTTGCCTTACATCTGACCCACCAGACTTTATAACGTTCTTCACAAATGCGAATGCACAGCCTAGGTATACGCTGACTCCAACAATGGCCCAAATTTGGAGCACTTACCTCTCTGACACTGGGTTCATGACGATGAGGCCTGAGATGTAATATTCACAGCTCCACAAGCATTACTATTTGTGAGGGATGTGGAGGATAACTTGCCCAGCCTTGATCATTTTACATTTTTTGCAGACTAAGGATTTTTTTAAAGTTCTGTACAGATGACCTACTGAATGTGCTTTGGTACCTCCTGTTCTAGTCATTTAAACAAACCTTTTAGATAACATCTTTAAGGTTTAATTTCCAAGCCTTGTTTAAACAGAACTGGTGAGCTGGCCAGTGCAAACAAAAAAAAAGTTATTGAGAAAGCCTTCTTGGATGTTGGCATTGGAGGAGATAAATATATCATTGGATTCTATTCTGGAGTTCATCTATTATGAAGTAAAAAAAATGGTGTCAAGTTTCCTGGTGAACATCTGCCTTCAGGAGGATTTAATGACAGCTACCTTTAAAGCAAATATAATACGGAAATGAGCAGAAGGTTACACAGATAAGACTAGATGAAATAGGGTGGGATGACACTTCTATGCAGCATAAACACCAATCATACTTGTGCTGAATAATCTCTTCCTATCCTGGAAGTTCGGTCTCGCCCTATGTCAATGTTTTATTTATCAGGGTCTTTGTCCTTCTACTGCAGAGCAACAAACACATGGTCACAAATCCTAAAGATCTTATTATGTAGAAAACATTACAGCTTAGTGGGCGGCACGGTGGCACAGTGGTTAGCACTGCTGCCTCGCAGCGCCTGAGACCCGGGTTCAATTCCCGCCTCAGGCGACTGACTGTGTGGAGTTTGCACGTTCTCCCCGTGTCTGCGTGGGTTTCCTCCGGGTGCTCCGGTTTCCTCCCACAGTCCAAAGATGTGCAGGCCAGGTGAATTGGCTATGCTAAATTGCCCATAGTGTTAGGTAAGGGGTAAATGTAGATGTAGGGGTATGGGTGGGTTACGCTTCGGCGGGGCGGTGTGGACTTGTTGGGCCGAAGGGCCTGTTTCCACTACTGTAAGTAATCTAATTTACAAATCTGAAATGTGTTTTCTCTTGAATTGATCATTGACCTTCCCTTAGGTTTTCCATAAAATTCTGATTTGGAGAAGATGTTGGGATAACTGGGTTTATTTAATGGTGTACAGTGCCAGTCAGTTATATTTAGCCTCGAAATATAGAATTCCAAGGCAGTGCAGTGAACAGAGACAGGCCTCTACTTGCATTTCTTCTTCAACAAGCCTGGACAAAGGTTTTAAAATACAGCATAAAATGTTTATCCTATTATTTAATCTGCAACCCCATGAAGAATTACAAAGAAATTGTGTCTTTACCAGAGTCTTCTTTGTTTCTGCAGGTCTATCTAAGTCGAGCTGTTTATTATGCAATACAGGGACGCTTTCTTAAGGCCATTCTAAGCTGTAATGAAGCATTGAAAATTGAGCCCAGGAGTGTAAGAGCTTTTGTTTGCAGAGGGGCATTGAAATTTTACAGCAAGGTAATGTGAAATCATTTCATTGTGCTCAGTTTCTCCAGTCAGTAATACATTATCTCTGGTTGCAATGGCAATGGCATTGCTTGTTACACAAAAGGTGGGACTGTTGTGTAATTGAGTTGGGCCAACTAGGAAACAAACAGTCTGAGGGTGGCCAAAGGGCTGTCAAGGGCTGAGACAGGCTGCTGAAAATGCCTACCTCTGTTGTCTGGAATGTATCCCCAAAGCTTCCTCATACTCTCCATAGCAACCCATGCCGCTTCACCCAATGTGCAATCAGTGAAGAATCAATGAATTATATAGTGGCAATAGTGGAAAAGGTTTTAAAATATAGCTATTCATAACTTGCTCTAAAAATTGTTGTTATTTGAATCTCATAAAAATGTCAATCAACCAGAAGTTTAAAGTATCAACAGTTGAATCTACTTGACACCTTCTTTCCTTATAGAAATAAGCATTGAGCCATTGTCTAAAGCAACGCAATATAAAAACTATGAATCAAGTCATGTTTTTCCTTGTGTACAGCTGTTTCAACAAACTAATAGAAGTTTGTACTCTCAGCCAAACATGCATAATAAAGCCAGAAATTTTGGCAGAAATCCCAGATTCAAAGTCCTGACCAAGGTCTGTGGAATCTCTCGGACCTCACAAAAATCCAGTTCACTAACTCTGCCTCTCTTTCTACTTGTTGAATATTTCTAGAATTTTGTGTTTTTGTTTGAGAATTATGTACTTAATTTAGATAATTTCTCACACCTTTAAATACCAGAGATTGTACCTGGAGACATCAATTTCTCCTCTTTAGCAATTCCCTTATCCCAGAAACCAGTCTGGTGGCACTTTTTTGCATTCCTTCAAGGATAAATCTGTTCCTTCTTAGATAAAACCAAACCTGCACATAGTACTCCAAATCTGGCCTCACAGGTGTCCTGCTGAATTTAGTTGACTTCTTTATTCTTATGCTTTAATTGCTTTGTAACTAAAGTTAACATAGCATTTGCTTTCCTAATTGCTTGATTCATCTACCCAGGTCCCTCCAAGTGTGAACATTTTCCATTTTCTCACACTTATCAGATAAATGGCCTTAAAAGATACTTGCTCTTCATTATGGGGTTCTTAGTCCTTCTAATCCTTAAGCTTATTCCTCCTCTAGGAATCTTACCAACCTCTGTTTTTGATAAAATTCTATTTTAACCATCTCTTATTAGCCATTCTCAGGAGCAGCATGTGATGTATCTCAGAGGAATAAAATCAATAAAACACGTGAATGACGCATACTAATCTGACTCATTGGTATAGTTCAAATGGAACTTCAGTATAACCTGTATGTTCATTTCCAAATTTTACTTGTTTTTTTTAACTATGTGTTTGAGATCCTTGAACAGTTTCTAGCACAGGTGTCTAGGATTTTTGTGGCATAATTCTGCTCCTGCCATCCTTGCCATATCCTATTGGCAGACTTCATTTGTTCACGTCCTCCTCATGTTCATACATGACTTTATCCAAATATATTTGCATATATTACATCAAACAAATGCTCAGGTATAGAGAAGATTAAGCAATAACTCATCAATAATCATGTTTATTATTTATACCAGATAAAAATTACCAAAAGGTAGGAAACACATTTAGTGGGTTTTCTTGAATACAGATTGTTTTTGCTACAACGTGCATTTCATCAGCAAAGTTGACTATAACGTGATTGATGAGTTGTGGATGCTGTTTGGATGACACAAACGTTCTCCTGAACGGATATAGTAATTTTCTATTAGCGGTTTTCTACAGTACAATTTCTATAGTGGTTTTCTATCGCCTGATTTTCCATAGCGTGAGGTTGCAGAGGAAGACAATTGTCACGTTATAGTAGAACAACCTGTATGAGTTAAAAATTTCAAACTTTTGGATCTATTTTCTCACTATTTTAAGTTAAAAATCTCTGATAAGTTTTCATTGATGTTAAACTAAAACCACACATGGCAGCTGGTTTTGTCATTAGATTTATACAAACAAAATATCTTTGAGATAAAATTTGTATTGCACTTTGCAATGACTGAAGTTAATGTATGTCTGTGTACATAACAACAGTGTTACATTTCAAATGTAATCAGTTTGTTGTGAAGCATTTTATAATATTCAATGGGCATTATACTGCTCTACAACTTGTTTTCCTTTGCAGATTACAAAGGCAATCTCCAAACAATCTTGGAGAATGCTGAATAACCGGAATGAATGTGCTGGCTCACGGAGCTGTAGGGTGTGTTCAGGCAATGGCTCAATGATGACTTTTCAGAGCTGTTGCAACTGGTCATCATCTGATATAACATACTAAATCCATGCTGCATGGTTATGAAAAAAATGTTTGAGATCAATGTTGCAACTAGTGGATTTGTCGCCTTATGGGTCATGATAATATGTAGATCTATGCATACTGGTAGAGCAGTGATGGGAGGTCCATCTGCTTGAACAATGTGAAAGATCCCAAGGATCCATATTGGCACTTAAGATGTCACTTAAGATAACTTATTTTGTATGGGATCGCACCAGTTTTGTGCAGTTTCCTCACATGAGGTGCTTACAGGATGACCGTCACATTGGCATTAATATCAACCCTGGCATGTAGTGCATGTTGTCTATTCCTTTAGGGTATATTGCTTGGATAGATGTAAAAGCCCCAGTGTTTTTGACAGCAGCCAGGTAGTGTGCTAAGTTCACCATATGTACTCTCCGACTGGGGTCTGTAAGCTATCATTGAAGAGTCCAGAGTGTAGAGCTGGAACAGCACAGCCAGTCTTGCAGCATCCAAGAAGCAGGAGTTTCGATGTTTTGGGCATTCCTGATGAAGGGCTTTAACCCAAAGTATCAACTCTCCTGCTCTTCAGATGCTGCCTGACTGGCAGTGCTTTTCCAGTACCACATTCTGATCTCCAACATCTGCAGTCCTCACTTTCTCCAAGTTATCATTGCAGTTAACTCTTGAACTTCAGTGGCAAACTTGTATGTCCTTGACGGAATTTTGGAAGCTCTTTGGCATTGTCCCATTGGACATACTGCAATGGAGCATTGCATTGTACGTTGGGTTTCTCCAGGTGTTCTGGTTTCTGACACATTTTAGTCCAATTGCCTTGTCGGACATAACTTGCGTATGTCAAGAAATGCTGGACACAGACTTGATGGATGACGCAAGCCACGTCTCTTCAAAATTTTGTTGCATTGATCCTGTTGTTAACAGCTGCAATAATTGTTCCAGAGTCATGCACCTTCAAATGTTGCTGCCCTGCTACAATTGCTTCTAACCTGTATCCTTCTTCAAAAAGCACATCAATGATATATTCCTTGGGTTTGTCCAGAAGTATCTTTTGGAAGGATTTGATTGGTGTAGAGGCAGTTCCTTAGGCCCTTCTACAGTTGGCTTCTTTGAAATCACATTCTGTACCATATTCAATGGCTATCTTCAAATTATTGAAATGGCTCAACAAGCCATTAAGTTGTACCAAACTGCTACAAAGTATAAATAAAGGAAACTCTCTTCCTAATAGCATTGGGGGTGTTCCTACACTCTAGTAATGCCAAGATGGTAGCTCACTACACCTTCTCCAGGTCAATTAGTTTCTGGCAGTAAATTCTGATCTAGCTGAGGATGTTAATACTCCTCCGAATGAATGAAATAAAGATAGACAGATAGACTGAGGGAAAGTCAGGTACCTTGATAGTGGAATGTCACACATTGACATGCCATTTAACTTTTTTGAAAGTACATAATACAACACATGGCTTATTAGTTATAATTATTATTATAATATGCTATATAATAAGCATGCAGTATTTTAACTTCTTGCGAATAAGTCGATTGTAAAAATGTTACAATGCTTTGGTGCTAATGGATTGTTGTTTTTACAGTTACACTCTTTGGTAAGTATTGTTCATTTCAGAACTTTAAACAAGTACACTGAAATAGCTCCACAGAGGTCAGTATCCCATCACCAAGTCATCCTTTATTGACATGTGGAGAGTCCTTGACACTAATCCAACTTCCTCAGAGCCAGCTCTCAGAGTGAACAAAACTTCTGACACTCCTGTTTATATCTGTCAGCCAGAGCTCCCTGATTGAGCCAGATTAACAGCCCCTGTAAGGGAACTCATGTTTGATTCTCAATCCCTCCCCTGCTCTGAGTCCAAGGCTATTGGCTGATCCTTTTCTGATTGTAGCTCCTCCTGAGGTGTTTTAGCAGAGGGTCAAGTTCCTCCAAGTATGCCTCTGATACAGGCAACATATAGCTCGCCTCTTCTACCTGGAGCATCTCAGTAGAAACTCATTTCCCTCTTCAGGTGGCAAAGGCATTGAGGTGGTGATAACCTCCATGTCCATCTCAGATTCCGAAGAATCCTCAATGCTTGACAGAGGGAGGGAGAATTCGCAAGTTCTGGAACAACTGAAAAGTTGAGAAGAGCACATTTTGCTCCCACACCATTTGTGAGTTTGCAGGTTTAATATGATCCATGTGCTTGTTCAGTACCATCGCACCACCTGAACTGTATATCTCACTGGACCTGACTTCATATCAATCATGTCTCTTACCTACGCAGGGTCATTTCCATGGTTCCTACACTGAACTTTATCCCCTGAAGTAAACCATCTCTGTTGCTTAGCAGAATCTTGTGTCTGATATTGGTGGTCCTGATGCCATTTCGCCTTACCCCCCAATCCAGAAAGATCAGATTTAAGTTGGAACAGAGTCTTCTCCCAATTAGCAACTCTGCTTGAGCTTTCCCTTGGTTGCACAAGTGGTGGTCCCATAATCAAATAGGAACTGTGACAGTTTGGTATCTAGTGAAGCTGTAGGCTGTTTCTTTAAGCCTACCTTCAAAGTTTGGACTGGTTTCTGCCAGACCATTGGATGATGGATAGTATGGAGCTGTCCATATATGACGAATACCATTCAACATCAGGAAATACTCAGATTTCCTGCGGGTAAACGATGGCCAGTTATCTGTGACCAACACTTTGGGACTCCGTGTACTGCAAAAGACATGCACATTCTTTTTAAATTCTTGTCCCTGTGTTTGACAAATGGTCTCTATGCATGTCCAACCACTTTGAGTGGACATCCACAATGACTAATAACATTGAGCCCATGAAATGACTTGCACATTCGATGCTTAAGTGAGTCCAGGATTTACCCAGTCATTCCCATGAATGTGGGGGAGCTGCTGGCAGTGTGTTTTGTCCTGTTGGCACTCTGGGCACTGCCACACCAATGCAGCTACATTTGCATCCAATCCTCGCCACCAGACGTTGCTTCTCACCAATGGCTTCAATTTGGAAACCCATGGGTGGCCCTGGTGGAGTTCAGTCTGTATCTGATGGTGACATTTGCTCGGGACAATCACTCTTGCTCTCCATAATAATATGCCATCCTCTACTGTGATCTGATCTCTCTGGATCCAGAAAGGTTTCAATTCTCGTTGTGATGGCCCTTTGGTTTCTCCCATCACCAAAAACATTTCAGTTTTGCCAGGACCGGCTTTTTCTGTATCCAAGTCTAATATTGCCAGCTGTGACTGGAAGAGGGATGAGAAAGTTTAAAATCATTATGGACTTTTCCAGTGGTGTATCTGTCAGCAGGATGGGGATTAAGGTATCAGCATTAGCTTCCTGGCCTCCTGGATGGTGTCCCAACTTGTAATCGTACACACTTCGTATTAGAGGCCACTGCTAAATGTGGTGACACTGCCTTGTCCTCTTTACGTAGACCTAGCAGAAGTCTGTTGTCTGTTATTACTCCAAATTTACATCAGTATTGGTATTGGTGGAACTTTCTGACTTGAAATATGGTTGCCAAACCTTCCTTCTCTATCTGGGTGTATTTACACTTTGCATTAGCCAAAGTCCTGGATGCATACATCATTGGGCATTCCTCTCCATTGGACTACCTATGAGTTAATATTACCCTGATACTGTACTGGGAGACATGGCATGTCAATACCAGATTTCGCATGGGATCACAGTGTGCCATCGCTTTAGAGAATAATACTTGTTTCTTCACTTTCCTTAAAGCTATGGTTTGGCTACACCACCATTTCCAAGGGTGACACTTCTTTTAAGAGATGATGCAAAGATGCCATGATGGAGGCCAGGTTTTGTATGAACTTTCTGTAATAATTCACCAACTTAAGAAAAGACCTAAACTCTAGTACAAACATGGGAACTGGGACACCTTGATCGCACTCACTTTTTCTTCCAGTGGGTGTAACCTGGTCTTGTTAATTCTGTAGCCCAAGTAGGTCACTTGGGGTGCATGGAACACACATTTTTCCCTTCTAAGGCATACATTCACCTGGTAGAAACATTTAAGGACTATGTTCAAATTGCCTTAGTGCTCCTTTGTTAGTCCCTAGACCTTCCTGAGAAACATTGGGGTATTTAATTAGGATTTCACTCAGGCAGCCATTTTCTCATCAAAAATTGTTTAGCCAATCAAGGTGAATCTTCCTCAACCAATTTTGCTCCATCTAGCTTGGGCCGAGCCTTTTACCACAATCAGAGGTGGCTAAACCAGCTGCTTCGCACAAGAAACTGTAATCACAGATGTACCCTTAATCTGTAAAGGTTCCCTGGTATAGGATCTCAGTCTAGCTGAGGTCTTGTACAAACTTAATTGCTGGAGTCCATAGCAAATTTTGGTAAAGACTGGTTCTGTCATCCCTGAAACAGCCAGCCTCTATTGACCTGCATTAGAACCAGGTGACCATTTAACCAGATGTTTATTTTGATTGGTTCTGATTTGGATGTTGCCAAACAATATAACTTTTCCAAACCAGATGCATGGTGTGCACTCTCCCTATGAGTTCTCTTACTCAATTTAGGTCTGGTGGGACTCTTTTGCTGTCTTGAGTCTGCATACCCACAGCAACTACAATGGTTTGCAGCCTGAGTCCTGAAGAAACTTTTAACTGTTTGGTTGAGGCTTTGCTTTGCTTTGTGGTTTTGCTAATGGCTGTCCTAGAGTCCCTCTGTTCAGGATATGTCTTGAGTGAGGCTATGTAATTGCCTTTATTCAAGTTGTATTCTCCAAGTTCAGACAGACTGGCAAGAATATCCACTTCCATCAGAATACCCTGCAACTCATATGCTCAACTTGTCACATTTTCCAATGATAAAGCCAGTTTTAATGCCAGTTTGAAATCCAGTTGGGCTTCAACAACAGGTGCTTTTTTTATGGTTACATCATTAATTGCGCATCTCAAACAGTCTCTTAGTATCTCATTAAGGGTTAAACCAAAGTCACATGGTTCTACCAGTCGTCATAATCTAGTCAAAGATGCTAATATGGATCCCCCTGGTTCCAAATAGCCGGGTAAAACCAATCATATCTGAAAATTAGAGGCAGTTTGGAGTCATAATATTCCTTAACTATGTCTATCAACTCTTGAAAAGTCTTAGTAATCTGATGCCTCTGGGAAAATTAGGCTCCAAATAACCAAAAAAGCTGTGGGTTCACAAGCTGTCAGGCGAATTACTCATTGCTTTTCATCTGCCCAATTGTCTTTCCATATCCTGGGCCGAGTCTTCAATGGCAGGATCGATTAAGTCAAGCTTCCTAAGTAACAGCATGTTGCCAGATGCTTACCCGAACTCAAAAATGAATGTAGTGAGCAAATTTCTTTAGGAGTATGCTTTATGATTAGATTAGATTACCTACAGTGTGGAAACAGGCCCTTCGGCCCAACCAGTCCACACCGACCCTCTGAAGAGTAACACATCCGGACCCATTTCCCTCTGACTAGTGTACCTAACACTATGGGCAATTTAGCACACCCAATTCACCTAGCCTGCACATCTTTGTACAGTGGGAGGAAACCGCAGCACCTGATGGAAACCCACGCAGACACAGGGAGAATGTGCAAACTCCACACAGACAGTCACCCGAGGCCGGGATTGAACCTGGGACCCTGGTGTTGTGAGGCAGCAGTGCTAACCACTGAGCCACCATGCCATCCCAATACACCGTTTCTCTTGTAATCACTGAAATAACTCCACAGAGGCTGGTATCCCATCACGCAATGACTCTTACACATGGAGAGACTTTGACACTGATCCAGTTCTCTCAGAGTGAGTAGGATGTCTAACCCTCCTGTGTATGATTTTTTTCCCGAACTTCTGACACTTTTTTTTATTTCTATAAAACCCCCACACTGCGCCCATCTGCGGTAGTGCTTATTTCTCCCCTGCACCTATGTTGTGGGTGAGACACAGTGAAAGACACAAGGTGTAAACACTCCTGTTTATTTGTTATTTTTTTCTTTTTTTTTCTTTTTGTTTGTTTCTTTCTTTACCCCCACACTACCGCCTAATTGTGGTAGTGCTTATTTTTCCCCAGCACCCATATTGAGTCTGTGCAGGTGTGAGACACAATGAAAAATAGAAGATGTAAGAATCATTATTTAATTTCCAGGAAGAAAAGAAACACCCAAGTGACCAGTGACAAGCAGTGCTCTTCACATCAAAGGGCAATGCTGCATGATCAAACAGTAAAGGGAACACTCCTGTTTATATTTTTCTATGAAATGGAGAGTCCTTCACCACTAATCCAGCTCCCTCATAGCCAGCTCTCAGAGTGAACAGGATGTCTGATACTCCTGTTCTTTTTTTTTTCTTTCCCCCACACTACCGCAGTTAGGCTTATTTTCCCCAGCACCCATGTTGTGTGTGTGCAGGTGTGAGACACAGTGAAAAACACAAGGTATATGAATCTTTATTCAGTTTCCACCAGCAGGAAGAAAAGAAACACCCAAGTGGCCAATGACAAGCAGTGCCCTTCACATCAAAGGGCAACGCTGCGTGATCAAACAGTGAAGGGAACACTCCTGTTTATATCTGTCAGCCAGGGCTCCCTGATTGGACCAAGTTAACAGTTCCAATCAGGGAACTCATATTTTATGGCATCCATCTGGTTGACCTAGTTCCAATCATGACCCAGACCAAATATTTACTGCCACGTTTGAGTGATCAAATTACTTTTATATTATTGCCAGAAGTTAAGTTTGTTGTATATGTTGGGGCAGTTGAATGTTATTGTACTAAGCAGTTTTGATACATATGTGATACTTCATGTTGTTTCTCTGTACTTTCTAGAAATCATAAGTAAGTTATCTTGTATTTTACTGAAACGTTATTGAGAATCTTTTCCTTTGCAGGCATATCATTTAGCGATTGCAGATCTAACTGAAGCAATAAACTTGAATGAGACCTGCACCTTGGGCTATTTTAACAGAGCTGTCTGCTACCAGAAGATGAATGATCTTCAAAAGGTATAATGGAACAAACACATTGTAAATTCTGAGGCTGAGGCTGAGGCTGAGTGGAATGTGATTTTAAAAAAGGTCATTGTTATAAAGAGCAAGATGATCTACATTTTTTCAGATGGCAATACAGTGGGATTTCAGTCTTCCTTTATTTGTCAACATTTTGTAAGTGTTCTATAAACCTCTGTCCCTCTGGAAATATGGTGATAAGGTCATACTCTTGATTGGGGAAAGCTAATTGGGAAAGCAAAGTTAATTTTGACATGTTGTGACATTAATTAAATGTAAATGCATGCAGATTGGCCTCCCACCTGATTGACAACATACTCAATCTACTATCTGAAAGGGGAGAAACAGAAGTTTATCTCAACATCAAAAATCTGCTTTTAGCCTCTTACCAGGTTAAGTTAACCCATCTACCATTTTCCTTACTATGCGGTGACTGGACAACTCTACCCATCATCTTTCAAAGTGTTTGCAGTACCTATCCAGTGCACTGATCTGCTTCTGAGCTCATACTGGTCATTCCCATAGGACTTTCCCATGTATCTTGTGGGGAACATTTAGCTGCATTGTTTTGAGTAGTGACTCTGGATCTGGCCAGCAGAACACTACCTTCCAGTTCAGCTGTCTTCGCTGTTAGAACAATACTGTCACTTTGTTTGCTCTATCTATTCAGGTCATCCCTAGCTTACTGAAAGAACATCTATGATTCTTCATTTTTGTTGGTCTCATCTCTGACTTAAGTCCATTTTAGTGGTGCTTTGGGTGAAGATCTTAGACCTTTTGTCTTATGTTCTCCTGTGATGACAAACTGTGCTCTCTCTCTCCATGACTTTGTATAGATAGGTCGTCATGGTCTTTTACATCTACACCAGAGATCTGAATATTACCAATTTGTTTTGCTGCTCCTTTATATCCTGTGTGTTCCTCAGCTACTTTCTGCTGCAATACATCCTGGCTTACTTTGAAATCAATAGGCAGACAGAGGAATTTATACTGACCAAATGACATGTTGAATGTTATGGTTGAATCTGGAAGAGTGCGCCATTGCCCTAGTTCCACAACACCACGGGACACAACATAAAATATTTATTCTGATTACCCAGGTAACCAATGAAATACTTTATCCATTTCAATTTTAAGTAAAATGGTCAATTGTATTTCTTCGTAAATGCAATCATCAGGTTTATTATCAAAACAGAACGTAATCATTAAGATGCAACACCGGTTAACAGTACATCAGTTAATGAATTATAAATGCTTATCCCTCTAAATATCTACCAGACATGATTCTCTGCAGCAATGGGCTTTCTGAAAAAAAAAACAAAGTGACAAATGGCTTATTCTTGAAGGCAAAAGAAGGTAGTATAAGATATTCTAATGCCTGTGGCTTTGATGTTCTAATTTGTGGTCAATTCATTGATTAGGTATGGTTGTCTCTGAAGTCTTGAAAACATAACTTGCTCAGAAACTACAATTGTAAGCTGTTTCTTCAGTCACTTTTTTCAAAAGATCAAATTTGAGAGATCAGATTGGCAGCTTATTCTAAGCTTGACAGCTTGTTTTTAACAGGTATCCCTCCAATTCAGCTGATTCTTTGCAGGCTTCCCTTTAATCAGAGAATAGTAAGAACTTTCTCCAAGCCAGCAGTTATTCCAGTGATATGTTTTGCAGGAAACCTTATTAAAAATCCTCAGTGTCAACAGTCAACTTTTAAAGATGCCACTCCAGATAACTTCAGAAAACTGTCAAAGAGAACTGCAGGACAGTAGATGTCAAATTATCTGAAAAATAGTTGATGATCAAGAAGGAAAGGGAGGGAGAAATCAAGAACAACCTCTATCGCTGGAGAAAATATATGCCAAAGGATTGAAGGCTGTCATGTCCTCTGCATCTAATTCTCAGGGTGTTTGACAGGGTAGACACTCACAGGCATTGTCATGCTTTTAATCACAATTACCCAATACGTCAGCTTCTGTGTTTCTTGCTACATTGTGGTTACTGTTTGGACGCCTGGAGATCACTCCCATAAGTGACATTTTCCCCCTACTGTTTCTCATCTCCATCCGACCTGATTCTTCATCCTGATATCCTGAGCCAAAATCAGCTCTAAGTTTCGCATCAATACCATCTTTGATAAGGAGTGCTATCCTTCCATTTCCACGTGGCTTCCTATTCTTCTTCAGTATCATATTGATGCCTTATATCCTGCAAACAGATGGATTTAAGAGTTTTTAAAAAAAGCCATATGCAACTAGGTTTATCATGTTTTCAAATCAAATTTATTGTTCAATTTACATATTCTGTAACTTTTTTCAGGCATTGAAAGACTATGGAATAGTTCTGCTCCTTGGCAGTGACAAAAGGTTAACTTTGAAGGTGCTCGTTAATCGTGGTCTGTTATATTTGAAGATGGACGACCACCAGAATGCACTAAAGGTCAGCAGAACAAACATGACAAAGGGCTTCCAGCAAGAAAAGAATGATAAACTTTTGGTGCACTTTTGGAGATTGGCAGAACGTATTTGTGCAGTTTCCAAATGGTGACTTTGAATTTTAGCCATGTGAAGGCAAAAAAACATAATACATCAGCTCTGGCACTTCGAGCAGATCATACTCAATTTGTAGGGAACCTGATAATTATGATGATTGCTGATAATGGAGGGTATGAGGGCTATGGTGGTTGGTATAGAGACCAGAGGTTGGAATGGAGGGCATGAGGGGCTATGGATTGGCATAATTGGGGTATAGGAAGCATGGGGGTTGAGGGGCTGAGGGCTAAATGGATAGAGTTTGCGGAATTCCTACTCTCATGGCACTCCTCCACATTTGGCAGCCCCAAAGGCTGACTCTGAACTGTCTCCAAAGCCTGACCTCCATTGACATTAGCCCCCCAGCCCCAGTATCAAAAATATGACTGATTATCTGGGGTCCCTTCTCCCAAGTTGGGTTTGTAGGTCTACACTCCTGACGCAGGAGTGAAAATTAAAAGACCATAAAATATAGGAGCAAAATTAGGCTATTCAGCTCATCAAACCTAATCCAGCATTTGATCATTGCTGATTTGTTTCTCAAGCCCATTCTCCTGCCTTCTCCCCATAACTCTTGATCCCCCCTACCAATCAATCAAGAACCTATCTTTGTCCGAAGTGCACTCAATGGCTTCCCCTCCACCTCTCTCAGTGACAATGAGTTCAGCCTCAGTAGCACATATCTGCTCTTGTATTCTAGCCCTTTTGAAATGAATGCTAAAATTGCATTTGTCTTCCAAACTGCCAAATAAACCTGTATATTAACTTTAAGTGAATCCTAAACTAGGATTCCCAAGTCCCTTTGTGCTTCAGATTTCTGAAGCATGTTGCCATTTTGAAAATAGTTTACACCTCTTTTCTTCCTATCTAGTGCATAACCTTACGTTGTAATTTTCTTTGTTCTCTGTTCTTTCCCACATTGTATTCATCCACCCAGTCTGCTAGCCTGTCCAAGTCTTTCTGCTGTCTCCCTACTTCCTCAACATAACCTATACCTCCATCTATGCTTGTGTCATTTTCAAACTTAGCAAAAGCACTCAGTTCCTTCATTCAGTTTGTTAATCGATAACATGAATATTTGTGGTTCCAATACTGACCTGCGAAACTCCATTAGTCACCGGCCTCCATCCTGAAAAACACCTTTATTGCCAATTTTTGCCTTCTGCCAGTCCTCTATCCATGCCAGTACCTTGCCCCTAACACCATGGGGTCTTATCTTATTCAAACACCTCCCATATAGTACCTTGTTAAAGGCCTTCTGAAGATCCAAATAAATCCACTGGCTGTCCTTTGACTAAATAGCTTGTTACCTCCTCAAAGAATTTGAGTAGGATTTGTCAGGCATGTCCTGGATATAGGTTTGCTCGCTGAGCTGGAAGGTTCATTTCCAGACGTTTCATCACCCTACTAGGTAATACCTTCAGTGGCATCCAGGCAAAGCACTGTTCATGATTTCTGGTTTCTATTTATATCGTTGTGTTTCTTTGGGTTGATTATGTCATTTCCTGTGGTGATGTCATTTCCAATTATTTTTCTCAGAGGGTGGTAGATGAGGTCTAACTCGATGTGTTTGTTGATAGAGTTTCGGTTGGAATGCCATGTTTCAAGGAATTATCATGCTTGTCTCTGTTTGGCTTGTCCTAGGATGGATGTGTTGTCCCAGTCGAAGTGGTGTCCTTCCTTGTCTGTATGTAAGGATAGTAGTGAGAGAGGGTCATGTCGTTTTGTGGCTAGTTGGTGTTCATGTATCCCGGTGGCTAGTTTTCTGCCTGTTTGTCCAGTGTATTGTTTGTTACAGTTCTTGCACGGTATTTTGTAAATGACATTTGTTTTGCTCCTTGTCTGTATACGGTCTTTCAAGATCATTAGCTGATGTTTTAGTGTGTTGGTGGCATACCCTTACTGGCATAAAATCCACTAAAGAGGAGGAAAACAACAACAAACTGCCATTCTTAGATGACACAGTAGAACGAACAGCCAATGGGCAACTTCAAACCAGCGTCTACAAGAAAAGAACACATACGGACCAAATATTGAACTACAGAAGCAATCATCTCAATATCCAGAGACAAAGCTGCATCAGAACATTATTTCAATGAGCCAACACACACTGCATCACAGAGGAACTACGCAAAGCAGAGAAAGAATGGGTACCCAGTGAACACAATCCACCGATTTCTCAGCAACAAACCCAAACAAGCAGACAAAACACGTCCAGAAACCCTAACCACTCTCTCCTACATCAAAGACATCTCGGAAATGACTGCCAGACTACTCAGACCCCTTGGCATCATGGTAGCCCACAAACCCACCAACACACTAAAACAGCAGCTAATGATCTTGAAAGACCATATAAAGACAAGGAGCAAAATTAATGTTATTTACAAAATATCGTGCAAGAACTGTAACAACAATACACTGGACAAACAGGCAGAAAACTAGCCACCAGAATATATGAACATCAACTAGCCACAAAAAGACATGACCTTCTCTCACTAGTATCCTTACATACAGATAAGGAAGGATACCACTTCAACTGAGACAACACATCCATCCTAGGACAAGCCAAACAGAGACACACACGAGAATTCCTAGAAGCATGGCATTCCAATCGGAACTCTATCAACAAACACATCGAGTTAGACCCCATCTACCACCACTGAGAAAAAGAATAGGAAATCACATCACCATAGGAAATGACATCACCAACCCAAAGAAACCCAAACATATAAATAGAAAGCAGGAATCATGAAAAGTGCTTTGTCCGGAGGCTCACTGAAGGTGTTACCTCGTAGGGTGACAAAACGTCTGGAAGTGAACCTTCCAGCTCAGCGAGCAAACCTACATCCAGAACCTCAACCTGAGCTACAAATCTTCTCAAAACTCGCTAAGACATGTCCTCCCTAGACAAAGCTGTGCTGACTCAGGTCTATTTTATTCTGCACTTCCAAGTACTCCACGTTCCTATCCCAATAATAGACTCTAAACTCTTCCCAACCATTGAAGTCAGGCTAACCAGTCTATAGTTTCCTGTCTTCTGCCCTCTTCCCTTCTTGAACAGAGGTATTACAGTAGCCATTTTCCAGTCCTTTGGAACTGTCCCAGATCCCAGTGATTCCTGAAAGGTCACCATCAATGCCTCCACAATCTCCTCAGCTATCTCAGCTCCTCAGTACTCCAGAGTGTAGTCCATCCAGTATGGGTAATGTATCTACCTACAGACCTTTCAGCTTCCCCAGCACCTTCACCTTAATGTTGGCCAAGACACTAAGCTCTGACCCTGAACACTTTTGAAGTTCTGGAATGCTACTGCTGTCTTCCACAGTGAAAATGGATGCAAATGATCAATTTCAGTTCCTCCGCCATTTGTTCGTTCCCCATTACTACTTTTCCAACCTCATTTTCCAATCGTTCAATGTTCACCCTTGCCTCTTTCTTACTTTTTAGATATCTCTCCCTGTTTAGAAACCTCTCCCTGTTATTGCTTTTTTAGTTACCCTCTGGTAATTTTTAAAAGCTTCCCAATGCTCTGGCTTCCTACTGATCTTCATCACATTGTCTTCCTTTTCTATTCCTTTATGCTGTCCCTGACGTCACTTATCAACCATAGTTGCCTCATGCTTCCCTTAGTATGTATCTTCTTCCTTGGGAGGAATTTCTGATGTGTCGTATGAATTGCCCCAAGAAATCCCTGTCATTGCTGCTCCGCTGCCTTCCCTGCTAGGGTACCCTTCCAATCAACTCTGGGCAGCTCCTCCCTCATGTCATTGCAGTTACCTTTACTGAATTGTAATAGCGTTGCACCCAATTCCAACCTCTCCCTCTCAAACTGCAGGGTGAACTCTATCACACTATGGTCACTCTGCCCTAGGGGTTCCTATACCTTCAGCTACTTTTCAGGCCTTTTAGTGCAGGTGACCTCCAGCAAATTAGTTCAGGAACACAGTCTAGGCTGCATTATACTGATTATCCCGAACACAACAGGCGTGAACACATGTTCACGCCTGAAAGGTGAACGTTTAGCAATGATTCTTCTTAACCCCAAATTCAGACAAATATGTTTAACATTTAATTTACTTTAATTTCTCCAATGCAATGAAGAAAAACATTAAGGATATCAATAAATCTTTCAGTTAGAAGACCCAGTCTGCAATTATTATACTATATTATGCATAGAAATAGGCCCAGCAACTTGAATCCTAAGCTTCTAATGTTTTAAACATTGTATAATGGATGTATGCCATGGTGCAGAGTGAAGGGACTATATCTGAAAAAGGGGGTACATTTTCTACATAGCTAGATTTCAGAACCTCTTTTAAAATCAATTTGTAGTTGAATGCAACATGCACATTGCAAGCTTCTATCAGTTGTTGTATTCAACGTAATCAGGTCTGCGTGCGGCTTAGTCAGTGACCCTGAAGTAACTTGCTGAAAGTCACCTGCACCACAGGGCCTGAAATTTCACTCAGGGGTGCAGACCCACAAACCCAAATCAGTGGAAAGGACCCCACATAATCAGGTTTTTGGTGCTTGGGGTGGAGGGAAGATATTAATGGTAGGAGAAAGTGAGGACTGCAGATGATGGAGATCAGAGCTGAAAATGAGTTGCTGGAAAAGCGCAGCAGGTCAGGCAGCATCCAAGGAGCAGGAGAATCAACATTTCGGGCATGAGCCCTTCTTCAGGAATGAGGAAAGTGTGTCTAGCAGGCTAAGATAAAAGGTAGGGAGGAGGGACTAGGGGGAGGGACTAGTTGGAAATGCGATAGGTGGAAGGAGGTTAAGGTGAGGGTGATAGGCCGGAGTGGGGGTGGGGGCAGAGAGGTCAGGAAGAAGATTGCAGGTTAGGAAGGTGGTGCTGAGTTCAAGGTTTGGGACTGAGACAAGGTGGGGGAGGGGAAATGAGGAAACTGGAGAAATCTGAGTTCATCCCTTGTGGTTGGAGGGTTCCTAGGCGGAAGATGAGGCGCTCTTCCTCCAGCCATCGTGTTGCTATGTTCTGGCGATGGAGGAGTCCAAGGACCTGCATGTCCTTGGTGGAGTGGGAGGGGGAGTTGAAGTGTTGAGCCACGGGGTGGTTGAGTTGGTTGGTCCGGGTGTCCCAGAGGTTCTGCAAGTAGGCGGCCTGTCTCCCCATTATAGAGGAGGCCACATCGGGTGCAGCGGATGCAACAAATGATGTGTGTGGAGGTGTGGGTGAATTTGTGGTGGATATGAAAGGATCCCTTGGGGCCTTGGAGGGAAGTAAGGGGGGAGATGTGGGTGCAAGTTTTGCATTTCTTGCGGTTGCAGGGGAAGGTGCCGGGAGTGGAGATTGGGTTGGTGGGGGGTGTCAACCTGACGAGGGAGTCACGGTGGGAGTGGTCTTTTCGGAACGCTGATAGGGGAGGGGAGTGAAATATATCCCTGGTGATGGGGTCCATTTTGAGGTGGCGGAAATGACAGAGGATGATATGGTGTATATGGAGGTTGGTGGGGTGGTAGGTGAGGACCAGTGGGGTTCTGTCCTGGTGGCGATTGGAGGGGTGGGGCTCAAGGGCAGAGGAGCGGGAAGTGGAGAAGATGCGGTGGAGGGCATCGTCGACCATGTCTGGGGGGAAATTGCGGTCTTTGAAGAAGGAGGCCATCTGGGTTTACAGTATTGGAACTGGTCCTCCTGGGAGCAGATGCGGCGGAGACGAAGGAATTGGGAATATGGGATGGCGTTTTTACAGGGGGCAGGGTGGGAGGATGTGTAGTCTAGGTAGCTGTGGGAGTCGGTCGGTTTATAATAAATGTCCGTGTTGATTCGATTGCCCGAGATAGAAATGGAGAGGTCTAGGAAGAGGAGGGGGGAGTCTGAGACAGTCCAGGTAAATTTGAGGTCGGGGTGGAAGGTGTTGGTAAAGTGGATGAGCTGTTCAACCTCCTCGTGGGAGCACGAGGCAGCGCCGATATAGTCATCGATGTAGCGGAGGAAAAGGTGGGGGGTGGTGCCAGTGTAGCTACGGAAGATAGACTGTTCCACATATCCTACGAAGAGGCAGGCATAGCTGGGGCCTATGCAGGTGCCCATGGCTACTCGTTTGGTTTGGAGGAAGTGGGAGGATTGGAAAGAGAAGTTGTTCAGGGTGAGGACCAGTTCAGTCAGTTGAAGGAGGGTGTCAGTGGAAGGGTACTGGTTGGTATGGCTGGAAAGGAAGAAGCGGAGGGCTTTGAGTCCTTTGTGATGGGTGATGGAGGTTTACAGGGACTGGATGTCCACGGTGGAGATAAGGCATTGGGGACTGGGGAAGCGAGAATCATGGAGGAGGTGGAGGGCATGGGTGGTGTCCCGAATGTAGGTGGGGAGTTCTTGGACTAAGGGGGACAGGACCGTGTTGAGGTATGCAGAGATGAGTTCGGTGGGGCAGGAGCAGGCTGAGACAATGGGTTGGCTAGGGCAGTCAGGTTTGTGGATTTTGGGCAGGAGGTAGAAATGGGCGGTGCGGGGTTGTGGGACTATGAGGTTGGAGGCGGTGGATGGGAGATCCCCTGAGGTGATGAGGTTCTGGATGGTCTGGGAGATGATGGTTTGGTAGTGGGAAGTGGGGTCATGGTCAACGGGACAGTAGGAGGAGGTGTCTGCGAGCTGGCGTTTAGCCTCAGCGGTGTAAAGGTCGGTGCGCCAAACTACTACCGCGCCTCCCTTGTCTGCCGGTTTGTTACTGAGGTTGGGGTTGGAACAGAGGGAGTGGAGGGCTGCATGTTCCAAGGGTGAGAGGTTGGAGTGGGTGAGAGGGGTGGAGAGATTGAGGCGGTTAATGTCGCGGCGGCAGTTGGCTATGAAGAGATCGAGGGCAGGTAAGAGGCCAGCACAGGGTGTCCAGGTGGATGGGGTGTGTTGGAGGCAGGAGAAGGGGTCGTCAGAGGGTGGGCGAGAATCCTGGTTGAAGTAGTAGGTGCGGAGGCGAAGGCGGCGGAATTAATGGTAGTTCGGCTCAAATATTTTATCAGACCAATCAAATTCCTCACCTACCATCCTTTGCACTTAAATCCTCCACACCAAATCACCTATCCACTGTGGCAGACCACAAGACCCATGCTGACAGGAAATTAAATAATGTTTTTAGTGTACTGAAAACAACAAATGCTGGAGATCACAGTGGGTCAGTTAGCAATCATGGAGAGAGAACAAGCTAATATTTCAAGTCTAGATGACTCTTCATCAGAGCTGGTGAAGTGTGGAGCATTTATACTATAATTTCCATGTCCAAAACAGCATTGTTGACATTACTTGCTTCGTCCATAATCGTGGTTTCCCACTCATTGTGGTTGACAGGGTCTTCAACCCTATCTGACCTGTCCCTCCCATCATCACTCACAGCAGCGTGATTGGGTCCCCCTTGTCCTCCAGCCTTCGCATTCAAAATGATCATTCTCCACCATTTCAGACAACTCCAGCAGAATGTCACCACGAAACACATCTTCCCCTCACTCCCCCATTTGCGTTTCGCAGGGATTGTTCCCTCTGGGACACCCTAGTCCATTTCACCACCACCAACACCAGCCTGTCTCCCCACGGCACCTCCCCATGTAATCACAAAAGGTGACAAACCTGCCCCTTCATGTCCTCCCTGCTCACCATCTAAGGGCCTAAACTGACTTTCCAAGTGAGGCAGCATTTCTCCTGTACCTCCTCCAGTCTTGTGTATTGTATTCACTGCACTCCATTTGGCCTACTGTACATTGGAGAAACCAAACACAGATTGGTGATCGCTTTGTGGAACACCTCTGGTCTGTGTGCAAGCATGACCCTGACCTTACTGTAGCCAGCCATTTTAACACAGTGTCCTGGTCGCACGCCCACATTGTCTGTCCTTGGCATGCTGCAGCCAGTGAATTACAGCGCAAACTAGAGGAGCAACATCTCAACTTCAGATTAGGCACTTTACAGCTTTCTGGACTTAATATTGAGTTCAACATCTTTAAATTGTGAACTATTTCTTCCCTTCGTTTTAGCATGTTATCACGTCCTCCCCAACAGTTCCTGTCCTTTCATCTCGGCCGCAGACATACCATTGTTTTGTCATTCTCACATGCTAATCACTTAATCTGAGCTGTCAACATCTTTTCTCCACTAGCACTCTACACCGACAACCTCCATAACGTTCCCCCCCCCCACCCCCGCCATGCATAAACACTGTCCCTTCCATACTTCACTTCAGCTCTGATGAAGAGTCATCTAGACTTGAAACGTTAGTTGCTGTCTCTCCATGGATGCTTATTGACCTGCTGTGATCTCCAACATTTGTCGTTTTCACTAGATTCCAACATCTGCAGTAATTTGTTCCTAACGTTGTTAGTGTATACTGATTAATTGAGTGTTTAAAGGAAAACATTTATTGATTTTTTTTAAAATCCTCAATCCCTATATATATTCTGCTTGTAATAATCAGTTCTTTCTTTAAAAAAATAAACCGTTGTATTCATAGCCCTACATTGAAGACTGTTGACTACTTGGTGCATTTAATCAAATAGAGAACATAGATGCACACATCCCATCATGACGCTAGGTTGTGAAATCAATAAAGCAGTACAAATCCTAGGTTTGTCTTCAAGCTTATGTCAATGGAGTACAATAGCAATCACATTTGCTTTAATTTTAAGGCAGCTGGTTTCTTTTATTTTAAACACTAAGTAATTTAAATGCCTTGACAACTTGACAGATTTCAAATTTTTACATTGCTTTCATGTGTTCATATTTACATGTAATGAGTGCACAGGATACTTCACCTCCCCCCAAAAGTGTCCTGACTTATGAGGGCCCCTTCCAAAAGGTATTCTACCTCTCCAAAGAACTCCAGTAAATTGAAATCTTCTTTAGTTTAAAGCCACAAGACATGTTTTGGACATCCGGCTTGTGAAAATTGTATCTGACTGGAGATACCTGCACTTTCACATGTGCACAAAAGCAAAACACTGTGATTGCTGCAGATCTGGCAGCATCTATGGAAAAAGGAGGGGTGATCTTTTTGAATCTAACATGATTAACACAACAGAAGCTAACATAAGAGAGTTAGCAGTTCGTGTTACAGTTGTATAAGACTTTGGTTTGGCCACATTTGGAATACTGCATACAGTTCTGGTCGCCACGATGCTAAAAGGATGTGTATGCTTTGGAGAGGGTGCAGAGGAGGTTCACCAGGATGTCGCCTGATATGGAGGGTGGTAGCTATGAGGGGAGGTTGAGTAGATTAGGATTGTTTCATTGAAAAGAAGGAAGTTGAGGGGTGACCTGATTGAGGCCTACAAAATCATGAGAGGTGTAGACAGGGTGGATAGCAAGAAACCTTTTTCCAGAGTAGAGGACTCAATTACTAGGGATCGTAAGTTCAAAGTGAGAAGGGAAAAGTTTAGGGGAGATACATGTGGAACGCTCTTCACGCAGAGGATGGTAGGTGCATGGATTGCGTTGCCAGTGGAGGTGGTAGGGGTGGGAACGATAGCATCATTTAAGATGTATCTGGACAGGTACATGAATGGGCAGGGAGCAACTGGATACAGATTCTTAGAAAATAGATGATAGATTTAGATAGAGGATATGGATTGGCACAGGCTTGGAGGACCGAAGGCCCTGTTCCTGTGCTGTAATGTTCTTTGATCTTTGTCTCCTAAGGACTCTTATATGTAGTTATTTCTGTCAACAGGTGTGTGCAAATTACAACCCACCCTTTTTTTTCTCCCATGCCCCTCACACCAATGAAAATGGTGGGTGCTTGTTTTGGGTTGGTCTTCCCGAATCACGGCTTTGGTGTCATTTTGGGTAAGCTGCAGACTCGCTGCTGCTTTGAGAGAGTTCATACCCAAGTTGGAATGAAATAGCTGGGAAGGGAAAGAGTCAATACCAAGTTCCTGAGAACACTTCCAGCTGTCACTTGCTTCCTTTCATGTCCCTTTATGAGTAAAGGTATGATTCTGCACTTCTGATTTACCTCATCCCTCTCAATTTCCCCTCCCTCAATGGCTTCTCCAGACCTATCTCAGACTGCTGTTGGAAATTAATATCCTTTTATATCACAAGCTGGCTGAGCCTTGCAGTTCAATGATTTAATTTAAATGGGACTGAAGGCCAATATAGAGTGCGCCTCAGTGTCCGAGGTGTGTGTGCATGTGCGTGCGTGTAACAAAAAGGATAGTGTTTCAATGTATAAATAAGTGTGATCACATCAAGACAATACTTGGTTATTTTATGTAGTTTAGCACATTAGTTGAGTAATGTTTAGTTGCTTTGATTTTAATTTATTTGTTTTGTAAAACTTTATATCTTATTGAAGGAATCCTGTAAGTTCATTATTGGAAATTCCAATTTTCAGTCCTGACGAAGTTCATGACAATATTTTTATATTGTTGTCAGTTATCCCAAGGTATTTGTAATTAGATGAACAAATATAAACAAGTCTATCATTTTGTCCAATGAAAGCAACAGACAGCCCAACAGCTCATTTTACTGAGGAATTATCCTTTATTTCTGGATTGTATTCAGTCAGTTGGCATCAACGTTAATGAATTTGTGCTTTTCACTTGCAGGACTTTAAAGCAGCAAATGCAGAAGAACCAGAAAATGCTTATATTCATCATGCTGTAGCTATCTGCTGTCATAAGTAAGTCATAAGAGAAAACTTTAAACAGCTATTTGTGACATTTCTGAGATTTGCAAAATTAAGAGTATGAGCTTGGGACAACCCACTGGAAACTGAGGAAAATACCAAGAATTTGTCTAACTGTGTAATATGTATCAAGAATGTGAAAATGTTTGCCACCCCACCCCCCCACAACAGCAGAAAAAAACTTACTTTCCCTACAAGCTGAGTATTGGTGAAAGACAGAATGTCTTGCTCATTTTGGTGATTTGCTGGTGTTCTGTAACATAGCCATTCAAGGAGACTGGACCTTGAAAAGGATGAGGTCCTCAAAGAACAGCTTATGGGGGGAAAAGGATTAATTTCAAGTTCATTCCCTAACTTTTTCCAAACATACAATCTCATTCCCACTAACGAGTTTTGAAAATCAGCCAAACCTCATTGATGACCCCAATTACTTTATATTGAATATTACTGGAGAAAGTGAGGACTGCAGATGCTGGAGATCAGAGCTGAAAATGTGTTGCTGGAAAAGCGCAGCAGGTCAGGCAGCATCCAAGGAACAGGAGAATCGACGTTTCGGGCATAAGCCCTTCTTCAGTAATGAGGAAAGTGTGTCCAGCAGGCTAAGATAAAAGGTAGGGAGGAGGGACTTGGGGGAGGGGCGTTGGGAATGCGATAGGTGGAGGGAGGTCAAGGTGAGGGTGATAGGCTGGAGTGGGTTGGGGGCGGAGAGGTCAGGAAGAAGATTGCAGGTTAGGAAGGTGGTGCTGAGTTTGAGGGATTTGACTGAGACAAGATGGGGGGAGGGGAAATGAGGAAACTGGAGAAATCTGAGTTAACCCCTTGTGGTTGGAGGGTTCCCAGGTAGAAGATGAGGCGCTCTTCCTCCAACCGTCGTGTTGCCATGGTCTGGCGATGGAGGAGTCCAAGGACCTGCATGTCCTTGGGGGAGTTGAAGTGTTGGGCTACGGGGTGGTTGGGTTGGTTGGTCCGGGTGTCCCTAGGTGTTCTCTGAAACGTTCCGCAAGTAGGCGGCCTGTCTCCCCAATATAGAGGAGGCCACATCGGGTGCAGCGGATGCAATAGATGATGTGTGTGGAGGTGCAGGTGAATTTGTGGCGGATATGGAGGGACGTAAGGGGGGAAGTGTGGGCGCAAGTTTTGCATTTCTTGCGGTTGCAGGGGAAGGTGCCGGGAGTGGAGGTTGGGTTCGTGGGGGGTGTGGACCTGACGAGGGAGTCACGGAGGGAGTGGTCTTTTCGGAACGCTGATAGGGGAGGGGAGTGAAATATGTCCCTGGTGGTGGGGTCCGTTTGGAGGTGGAATATTACTACAGAATACATTTTAATTCAATCTTAATTTCCATTCAAGGAACATTAGATATTTTGTTTCTAACAGATGACAATTATTGAATACACTGGGAGTTGAAAAGGCCCTTAATGTGATCACATTGTGTTATGGTATTCAGCTACCACCAGAGATGCAACTGAAGGTAGAATTGAGGAGTTGCAGGGGCAATGGAGGAGAAACAGAACTATTAGCAGGTTGTTGGTTTCCAGACACCATTCTGGACTGGTCCACTTTGTTAGGGTAGAGTTGGTGATGGTGGTGATCTGCAGCACTCTGATCCATTAAGTAGACTAACTGACAATATTGATGAGTTCATGAAGGGCATGTCCTGATTTTCATGGATGTGCATAAGCTCATGGGATAGAAAACTGAATGGATATACTTGGATGTATTAATTGGTTAGAAGTAGTCCTTCCATTCATAGACCAGACATTTGGCCTTCAAAAGCTGCCAGGAGACCTAATGACCAGCTTCACTGCTGGGACAACAAACAGTCCCGTGGAGAGGAAGAGGTAGGTTCCCAATACAAGTTGGTCATGAGGTCTCACTGTTGCCAGACTAGCAGACCCTGTGAGGGAGTAGGGCAGCCAGGATTGAAAAAATAAGGAGAAAAGGGCAATCATGGAGAGTAAAGCCATAACTTGAGTAGAGGACCTCAAATTGACATACCATGGGGTTTTTCAAGTTGTGACTGGATTGATTGGCTGGTTCCCTATGAATGTCTTGCACTCTTTGATGATTTTCTGTGTACTACATAACATAGCCCTTCAAGAGGGCTGGACCTTGAAGAGGATGAAGCCCTTAAAAGGTGACAGTTTACTGGAGGAAAAGGATGAGCAAGACTTAGAAGAGTGAAAGGAAATGGAGAGTGAAAATTCAGAACATAGCGGCAGTCTGTCTCCACAGAGAGGTGGCCAGGTTCTACACAGGACTCAAGGATTTGGTCAGGTTGCTGTAAACACAGGGATCACCAGGCCCAGCCACAAGGGAGCCACTGACTCTCAAGGAATGGCATGTGTGGAATTTACTGTGTGCTGCCACTGCCAACACTTCCATTGAAATTGGGGAGCAGCTTGCAGCATGTATAATCCTATTGACATTGAAGGATGGACATCCACCCAAAGATTTCACAACTGTTAACAAAGCCTTGCTCTTCATGGTCACTTTGTGCCTCTTGCCTTATTAACACAGGGGAGCTCACAGACTTGACTTCAAATATTAATATTAACATGCTACTCAGAACAGTGCAGAGTTACAGAAAGACACTGCAGTGATCAACCTGACATGGTAGCCTCCAGTCGAAGAAGGTAGAAGCAGCTTTCTCACTTGTCTGTTCTCAGTAGTCCTCACCACAGAGCTGCCAGTGTTAGCATTTCATTGCAGGCATAATTGCTGCCATTTGGCCTTGCTGCATAGATGCTCCTTCAGTAGAGGAGCCAGTGAAGCCCAGGATGAGGATCGTGCTGTGCATACATATTCACAGACTGTAAAATACTAGGAGACTTGAACTATTTGGACATTCTTGGGATGGATAAGGGTTTTAGCATGTGATTTCTTAGAAACTAAACTCAACAGTTTAATGTGTGCTGCAAGTCACCAACTTAGTTCTGAAAGTGAATTGACATCAGAGAAGCAGCCAAACAAAACTTACAGAGGAGGTAAGAGATAGCATTTATTGGCTTAATTACCAAAACACAAAAAAAAATTGGCTTTGAGAGCATTAGAGACCCCTATATGAATGCTTACCCGGCAACTTTCTCCCCATTTAAGAGTTCTACAGATCCTGGAGTCAAAAAGGAAAACAGCCCAAAGCAAGTAAACTCTTCTGAAAGCCTGTTCTCAGTAGAAATCCATGGGAAGCTGATAGAATTTCCAAATCCAGTATTTCAGTCAACCTGGTAAGACCTAAAATAATGGACTGTGACCAGATCTGAAACTTCAATCCAAGTTGGTTGGAAACAGAGCTGGATGTCTATCATCAATATACAATTGGCAATGATTCAGCATCATTGGATGTGATGAGAGTGGACAGGATGTGATGGAACTTCTATCGTTTCTTTAGTCTGGACCCTTTGCCCAGACAGACACATTATTTTTTCCTTCTTTTATCCTCTTTCATTTGTGAGAAGAGAGTTAAAAGTGTAATGTCACCTTCAGATTAGATTACTTACAGTGTGGAAACAAGCCCTTTGGCCCAACAAGTCCACACCGACCCACCAAAGCACAACCCAGTCAGACCCCTACATTTACCCCTTTACCTAACACTATGGGCAATTTAGCATGACCAATTCACCTAACCTGCACATTTTTGGACTGTGGGGGGAAAGCCAGAGCACCCAGAGAATGTGCAAACTCCACACAGTCAGTCACCTGAGGCAGGAATTGAACCCAGGTCTCTGGCGCTGTGAGGCAGCAGTGCTAACCACTGTGCCACCATGCCACACTTTTTGTGGAAATAAAATACAGACAGTTGGTATAAGTAAACTGATCACAACCACATTACGCTGCCTGGGCAAAATGAAAATCTAGCTCCGTATCCAATACAAAAAGGTAGAAAGCCTTGATTATGGCTGTGTGGTATTAACTAAGAATTAAAAATCTTCTGTTTTTGGAATAAAAATTTAAAGTGCTACTCAACATGGTCAATTTAACAAGTTCATTGAATCCTTAAGTATAAATAATGGAATGTATCAGATTACAAAGAATGAGCAATGTTTTATTATTTGCATTGTGGTTAAGACTTCAGTATTTAGAAGATGCTGTAAACAATTTCAGTCAAGCACTGAAATTGGACCCATTTTTTGTGGATGCATATAATGGACGTGGAAACGTGTACATGGATTCTGCTCACACAGCTGGAATAAAGCAAGCACAAAAAGACTTTCTGCAAGCACTTCATTTAAATCCCAAATGTGTGAAAGCTAGACTCAACCTAGGATACAACTTTCAGGTAAGGAGATTCTTGGTGATTTATTATTTAAATATTAATGTTATAAAGTTGTATTTAAGTAACATTTTCTAGAACTCCATTATTTGCATTTACAAAGCACCTTTGCATATTTTTCAGAGAGGTATGAAGAAATGTATAGATGTTAAATGAAGATAGGAGATATTGGGGGGGGGGGGTCAACAAAAGATAATCAAAGTGGTGAGTTTTAAAAGGAGAACGTTAAAGTGGAAGAGAGGCCAGGAGGCGTAAAATCCAAAAGGACTCTTCAGTGTGAAATTTAAGTGTCCTAAAGTAAAAAGATGGGATGCCTTTTGAAAGATTGTAGCTGGAAGGAAGATTGCAGAGATTGTAATGAGGTTGCTTTTAAATCTTCCTGTTGAAGTAAAAATTTACTCAACATTTCCAGATTGGATTGTGAACATTGCAAAAGATTTGTGTTTCATACAACAACTACTATTACCTTGGTGAAAGCAATAAATTAAAAATTGCAAAGATATTGACATGACTTTGATATCCGAGAGAAAGGATTTGCTAAACCAATTATGAATTGCTAAGAAAACAATTTAGTACTGTAGAGTCATAGAGATGTACAGCACGGAAACAGACCATTCGGTCCAACTCGTTCATGCCAACCAGATATCCCAACCCAATCTATCCCACCTGCCAACACCTGGTCCATATCCCTCAAACCCTTCCTATTCATATACTCATCCAGATGCCTTTTAAATATTGCAATTCTACTAGCCTCCACCACTTCCTCTGGCAGCTTAATCCATATACATACCACCCACTGCGTGAAAATGTTTCCCCTTACGTCTCTTTTGTTTCTTTTCCCTCCCACCCTAAACCAATGCCCTCAGGTTCTGGACACACCCACCAGGGAGAAAAGACCTTGCCTATTTATCCTATCCCCCTCATGATTTTATAAACCTCTAAAATGATCACTGCTCAGCCTCCTACACTCCAGGGAAAACAACCCCAGCCTGTTCAACCTCTCCCTAAGACTCAAATCCTCCAACCCTGGCAACATCCTTCTAAATCTTTTCTGAACCCTCTCAAGCTTCAGAACATCCTTTCAATAGGAAAGATGACCAGAATTGCACGCAATATTCCAAAAGTGGCCTAACCAATGTCCTGTACAGCCGCAACATGACCTGCCAACTCCTGTACTCAATACTCTGACCAATAAAGGAAAGCATGCGAAATTCCTTCTTCACTATCCTACCTACCTGCAGCTCCAGTTTCAAGGAGCTATGAACCTGCACTCCAAGATGTCATTGATCAACAACACTCCCTAGGACCTTACCATTAAGTGTATAAGTCCTGCTAAAATTTGATTTCCCAAAATGCAGCACCTCGCATCTATCTAAATTAAACTCCATCTGCCACTTCTCAGCCTATTGGCCCATCAAGATCCCGTTGTAATCTGAGGTAACCTTCTTCGCTGTCTACTACACCTCCAATTTTGGTGTCATCTGCAAACTTATTAACTATATCTCTTATGCTCACATCCAAATCATTTATATAAATAACGAAAAGTAGTGGACCCAGCACCGATCCTTGTGGTACTCCACTGGTCACAGGCCTCCAATCTGAAAAACAACCCTCCACCACCAACCTCTATCTTCTACCTTTGAGCCAGTTCTGTACCCAACTGGCTAGTTCTCCCTGTATTCCATGAGCTTGTTGAACACTTTACTGACGTCCATATAGATTACATATACCGCTCTGCCCTCATCAATCCTCTTTGTTAATTCTTCAAAAAACTCAATCAAGTTTGTGAGAAATGATTTCCTATGCACAAAGCCATGTTGACAATCCCTAATCAGTCCTTGTCTTTCCAAATACATGTGCATCCTGTCCCTCAGGATTCCCGCCAATAACTTGCCCACCACCGATGTCAGGCACACTGGTCTATAGTTCCCTGGCTTGTGCTTTGTTTTACATTTATAGATGTTCCAAAATTAGAAGTTACACCTTACGATTTCTAATTCCACTTCTACGTGCAAATGCAATTTTAAAATACCTCAACTCTAAACAAAACACTCAAATATACAACAAATAAAAATAAAAAAAATGATTTTCAATTTGTAAGATGGTGATTGCCTTAAATGAAGTTAAACTTTTCTCTTTCAGGTTCTGGGAAAATTTCAGAAAGCGTGGAATCAGTTTACAATTACAATTGATATTGATCCAATGTTTCATGATGCTTATGAAGGTCGAGCAGTGATTAATCTACAAATGAACAATACATTTGCAGCATTTCAGGACATCAATGCTGCATTGAAGGTAGACATAAGAATATTGCTTGAAGACACACAGCTCCAATATAGCACAATTTGAAAAGTATGATTTTTCAAAGGGAATTTTGCATTAAATTGTTGGAGTCTGTTAAGGAAGTTTTAACAAAATAAATTTAGAAAAGCACAGTATAATTAGAATAAGTCAGCATGATTTTATGTAAGGGAAATCCTGTTCAACAAGTAAAGAGTTCTTTTTTGAGGATGTAATGAATAGCATTGATTGAAGGGAACCAGTAGCTGTCATATAGTTAGATATCCAAAAGACACATAACAGAAGAGCTCATGGAATCGAGTGTGATGATATTATATCTAGATAAAGAATGGGAATAAATTGGGCATTTTCAAGTTGGCAGGTTGTGACTGGTGTGGTGCTGCAAAGAACAGTTTGAGTTCTCAAAAACCTAAATCTTACGCTATTGAGTCATAAATTAATCACCCTGTCTCTTTGGAGACTCTCTCAGACTCTCATTCCTCATTCCTTCTCTTCCTCCACCAGTGAGTTGTCCTTTTCAATGACCTCACCAATGTAAGACTCACATCCTTGAGCATTATGGAGAGCAGAGCAGATCATCACAATTGCAGAGTTCCTAATAGGAAGGTATTGCAGCCAGCATCTGAACATTCTTACACCTGACCCAGTGCTTTCAGACCAATCAGTTGTGAATCTGATTTGTTGCCCAGCCTTAGTGAAGAGGGTATCTGTCACATGGGTTATATTCATAGAATATTGAGAGAGTCCCTACAGTATGGAAACAGGCCATTAGACCTAACAAGTCCACACCAATGATCAAGAGCACCCATCCAACCCCATTCCACCAATCTATTACTCTAAATTTACCCCTGAATAATGCACTTAACACACACATTGCCGAACACTATGGGCAATTTTAACTTGGCCAATTCACCTAACCTGCACATCTTTGGATTGTGGGAGGAAACCAGAGCACCTGGAGAAAACCCACGCAGACACAGGGAGAATGTGCAAACTCCACACAGACAGTTGCCCGAGGCTGGGCTCGAACGTGTGTCCCTGGCGCTGTGAGGCAGCAGTGCTAACCATTGAGCCACCGTGCTGCCCATTGTGTCAGTGGTGGGGGGAGGTGGTTGGATGGAGGCAGCACAGTTTTATATATAAAATTAGTGTACTGTTGCTTGCAAGATACTGCAGAGATTCACACGAGTAAGGACACAGATGTTTGTGACCATTTGCTTAGAGTCTGTTTCCTTCACCATTTGCTTAGAGTCCATTTCCTTCATCCTTACACAATTCTCCTCTGTAAATTAGATTGCAGGCTGGGGATAATTTGCCATTCTTCATATCTCTTGCCCCTCTTCTGACTTTCTGATGCCCAACTGTCTGCTCTCCTACCAATCACCATGGATTTCTGAGGCAAAAGCACCTAGTTCCAGCTGCAGGCTTCCTCATACTTAGATGTAGCTAAAACACCCTGGCTTTGACACCTGGTCTGAAATAGATAGTGCAGGCTGCCTATGGAAAACTCAAACGTGAGACGGGCCTTTAACAAGTCCTTAATGTCCTGTATAAATGGTCACATTTGCATGCCTCCTATCCACATCGCTGGAATCCAGACCTTTTTTCTGCATTTAGCCCAAGGCAGTCAGGAGCTAAGTGATCCTGGAGGAACCCAAACCTCAGTAAACATATTAATTCTTTGTAAGTGTTACCCGATAGCACCAACGATCCCTTCCATTTCTTTGCTGATGATGGAGAGTATACTGAGATGACAATAAGTTGGGTTGGATCTGTCCTGCTCTTTTTCCATAAGGTTTACCTAGACAATCTTCCACATTGCCAGGTAGATGTCAGTGTGGGACACGAGACGTCCAGATGCATGATGCCATTGTCATTTTTCTCAAGTGCACACCTCCATTCTGATCAGACACAGACCCAAAAATCTAACTGTCTTAACTGCAGAACTAATTAATACTTATTTAATTGATCAGTAAAGAGGATATCTCTGCGCACATTGGTCCAAGTGTGGTTGGATCCACCACCACAAAGCAGTGTCAGGATGTAAACAATCCAAGTATCCACGTACATCATCAGAGACTGCATTAGGATACTACTGCAATTTTGATAGGACAAAAAAAAAGAATCAGAACAGCTGCCCAGAGATTAGGGGCTACAGGAAGTAAACCATATAAATTGGAAAAGTATCACTTACTAAAGTTTATTACAATATTTAAAACAGGCATGCACATTTGAAGGAAATAAATTTTTGCTGCAAAGAAGGTTACTCTAACAATTCTGTCACAGAGAAGAGGTGGGATGGTTAACACTGGTTGCAATATAGAGCAGAATGTATGTGTCCTACACCTGCACACATACACACACAACATGGGTGCTGGGGAATAAATAAACACTACCTTTGTTAGGTGGTAGTGTGGGGATTAAAGAAGAAACAAAAACCAGGAGATCAGAACCTCCTCAAAAAAAAACGAGCAGGATGCCCAGACTTTGA
Source organism: Chiloscyllium punctatum (assembly GCF_047496795.1). NCBI lineage: Eukaryota > Metazoa > Chordata > Chondrichthyes > Orectolobiformes > Hemiscylliidae > Chiloscyllium > Chiloscyllium punctatum. Next base: position 66,375,363 of record NC_092742.1, read on the forward strand.
GTAAGATACTATTGCAATATTACAAAACAGGAAAGCATTAAGATTCTTGTTGCATGCAAATCAAATTAATTGGTTTGTCATTGACATGATCTGTGGGATTACCTCATACTAAAGGCAACTGTTGATGTATTGATATTGCTTATATCCAATTAGTTTCCTGCTTCAGCAAACAGGTTGTTTTTACTCTTTCACATTTATATCTGGAGCAATTGGTTTTTATTCATTCTGAATTAATGTATTGTTGCTGCAGTTTCAACTAACTGTTTAGTTTCTTGGAAAAAAATTTGCTTTTTTAGAAAATAAAAGGGGAGAGAGAGGAGTCTGTATAATTGTGCTAATCACTTACATCACTACTGTTACAATAACAATTTTCTTCTTCCTTGTATTGCATAATTGAATATAGAATCTTGGGTCAGTTCAGCTCCACATGTTAGCCAATCAAAGCACAAACAAAGGCTTGGGCAGCTAATTCATTACTAACTATTAGTAAATATTGGACCTTATTTGGTTTGCTTCTCAAAGATGTAGGGCACCCAATTTTGCTAGGTGTTGTAGCTATACTACTAATTATCATTAATAAAAAAAACATGCTGAATAAATTAGCACTGTAAAATAAGCATATCTTATTTCTTACAGATCTGTAAATCTGCAAAGTTGTTTACAAACCGTGGAGTGATCAACCAGTTCACAGGAGATCTAACCAATGCTATGAGAGACTATCAGAAAGCTGTATCTCTCGATCCCACCTATTCACTGGCTTATTTTAATGCAGCCAACCTTTACTTTTGCAACAGACAATTTGCACAGGTACTGCACTTTCCCCCCACAATATTTAAAAAACTTCAATGTATTAAATCCACTTTGCAATTGCTGAATAATGTTGATCTCTATTTTCACTGTTCATAAAGATTTAAATCGATTTCAGTATAGATTAAAACACAATTACAATATTTCTGAATGAATAATTTTACTGCGGTATCAGAAAAAGTACATTGTAAAGCAGTGGGTGAGGAAAATTATACGAGTAGATAATTGCTTGCATTGCCATTTTTTTAAAAAAGTATCTAATTAGTGAAATCGTACATCCTCATTCTTTCTTAACAACCGTCTCTTATTCATACATGAATTTATTTTGTGTCCAGCTTTCAAATATGCGAAGTGTAATCCATATTGGATGGGTATGAATCCACTATAGCAACTTGTATAGGATCTGATGGTTAGAACAGGTCTGAAATGCCACCTTGTAAATTACCAGGTATCAAACGGGTTTACCCATCTTGTGAAATGGTTACTAATCTTAATTCAGGTTGCAAGTTTAAAGGGATTTACAACAACTTCGAAAAGGAATAGCTGCTGAATATTCTAATTTATCAATTTCTAAGTCTCACAAAAGGAAAGATAGTAATAATTGTTCTGTATCATTTAGAGCAATGGAAATTTCTTAACTGATGAACTACAACTAATTTCTAATGTCTAACTATATTCTGCTGAAGACCTTGTATTATTCTATTGTATAGTAAATGCAATAAATTCAACTGGACATCATTCTTTGCCTTTTTCCAGAACCCCATGTTCATGATATCAAAAAAGATATTAACCATTAAACAGAACACTTTCCCATTTTAGGAAACCCGAACGGATACAAGGTATCTTCAGGTCAAATGCAGCACAGGCAGAGTTCATCATTTTAACAAAATACAAAGATGCATCTGCTATATCTTTTCAAATGTGTACACCTTCTGCACAGTTAGTCAACTTCTACAAGTAGTTCATGCTTTGTGGCTTCTTCAATGCTGGTTAGCTGGCGAATTGTCCATTCTTTTATCCGAATTTGCTGAAAGATAGTAAGGAGAGATGTTTTACACTCAGTCCCATGTAATTTTGAAAGCCTCTGCAAAAAGAGCTATTGCATAACTAAGTTTAGCTATGCAATGAATAATAATTCTATTTGGTTAGCAATAGTGAGAGTATCTATTGCTTGTATGATGAGCATGCAAGAGGCTTGTTTCTCCACGATGAAATTTTGTCTGATGTTCACTTCAAAGTCCTTCCACTGGCCTAGGTTTGGAGACAGAGGCAAATTGTTGGGATAATTTAAACTTGAAGAGAAATTGAGCCCAGTTATGAATTTGTACCAGAGAGAGGGGCTTTTTTTGTTGGAAAAAGGTAAATTTTCAGAGTTGAGATGAACAGTTATGAAGACCGTTAGATTAACTTTCAGGTTGGAATCAAAAAGCACATTTAAATAAAGTGTTACTAAGAGTCAATTTGTTCAGCAATTCTCCCACACATCTTGTTGTATGTAAATTAGATTTCAAAATCAAATTAGATTAGATTACTTACAGTGTGGAAACAGGCCCTTCGGCCCAACAAGTCCACACCAACCTGTCGAAGCATAACCCACCCATTCCCGTACATTTACCCCTTTTACCTAACACTACGGGCAATTTAGCATGGCCAATTCACCCGACGTGCACATCTTTGGACTGTGGGAGGAAACCGGAGCACCCGGAGGAAACCCACGCAGACACGGGGAGAATGTGCAAACTCCACACAGTCAGTCGCCTGAGTCGGGAATTGAACCTGGGTCTCTGGCGCTGTGAGGCAGCAGTGCTAACCACTGTGCCACCGTGCCGCCCACGTGAAATCTTGCGTGAACAGTTTTAAAAAAAACTCTGAACATACCTGTTCAATAGGCATTTTTTTCTTCCTATACTTTCTCTTTTTGCGAATAGATTTCCGAACATTATTTAGGTCAATGGCAGGAGATTTCGGAGAAAGAAGCCTGGATTGGTCTTTAATGATTTCCTCAATACTTTTCTTACTGAACAGTTTGGGAGATGTTGGTATTGGTTGGTCATCTTCAACAGCAATTTCTTCAACTGTAGAGTCGCCTGTGGCATTTGCAATACCGGACTTGTGCATCTGTTCAGTTTCTGATAAAGTCATATTTTGATGGCTTTCTTCAAGGATCGTTGAGAGATTTGCTCCTTTAGAATATGTAGATTTGCTTGACATAACTGTGTTCCATTGTTTAGCTCCTGTTTTATAACTGACACTGTTTATAATCATGAGCTTCTGAGTATTCTCAGGACTTGAAGAAATTTTCTCAAAACTTTCATCATTGGGGTTTTCAAATTTAGATATGGGAGAGATGGTTGGTATCCCAGACTTGAACAAGACTGATTCATAAAGCATTTTCTGTGTTTCAAAGCTATCATGTTCTATTCTGGATAGCTCTATATTCTTTCCCACAAAGTTATCTCTGTTTTCAAAAGAGAATTCAGGCGTGCTACATTTCACAGAGGATGAAAGTCCAGTTGTCAGTAGCTCCACATTTATAAAAGGTATTTCCTCGTCAGACATACTGTTCATCCCTAAGGACAGAGCACAAAAAAGTTGATTTCAAAAGGGAAGCAAAACATATGGGCCTGAATTTCTAGACCCCATTGACTATGGTTCATGCTTTTGGGTAAAATACTGCAAACTCTGCTGCTCTTACTAGGTACCATCAGGCATATGGTTTACAGGCTGACAAACAACCTATTGGGTCATATCATGAACACACCTTCCATAGCCAATACGTCTGAGCGGGAATTAAACCTGGAGTTTCTGGACTAGAGATACAGATGTTCCCATTGCTCCACAAGACCACCTATCACCTTCACTCCATTAAAACAGTACCAATGATGAAAATCTTTTCAAACAATGAAACCAAAGTTTTATTCAGAACCTCACAATAACAGCCAGCCAATTCTTTAATATCTCCTTTGATCTGTTGGGATCAAACTGTTGGAATTGTTGTAGGTTCTGAAAAGCAACCAGACATCAATAATTGCATAATGGTAGTCTTCAGGATAATGTCAAGAAACTTGTATTGTAACTGCTAGATCAGATAGTTTTTTTAAAAAAATCTCCTCACTGGATACAGGCAGCTTTAAAAGTTTTAAAATGCTAGGGGTTTAAATAGCTTCACAGTCCTATAGACCTTTGCTACTCTTCAATGTAAATATTTGTCACTCTATGACTGCAACTTAAAGGTTTTTCTGCTGCAAAACACCAGTATTCAAAAAGGTCCAACTGAATTTGGATTTCCCTCTTATATGAATCACATCTTGCACTGACTGGTTAATATGTGAATTGATTGTCTCCACAACACTGCAGAAATAGTGCCAAAAGTTGGAACTAAAAAACAAATTAACTCTAATTTTTCACAAAAAAATCTAAATAACCAAACTCCATCTTTCTAACCCTTTAGGAGTACACTAGTTTCTTGTGAGAAGAAATTAAATTTTTGTTCATTCAGGTGATATGACCTCCATTGAGTGTATGGCTATCCCCAGTTGTAGTGGTCGTGGGTTTGGAAAATGCTGTCAAAGGTACCTAGATGAATTTCACTACATCTTGTAGATGGTGCATACTGCTGTCCATCACTGGTGGATGGAGTGAGTGTTTATGTATGTGGTGCTAGTCAAATGAGCTGCTTTTTCCTGGATGGTGTCAATGTTGGAGCTACACTCATCTGAGTAAGTGGGTAGTGTTCCATTGTTACTTGTAGATGGTGGAAAGGCTTTGGAATTCAGGAAGTGTGATACCTACTGCAGGATTCCTTACCTCTGGTTTGTTTTTGGTATTACAGCATAGGAGCAGGCTCTTAAACCCACTATTTGTGTTGATCTGGATGCCATTCTAAACTAATCTCATCTGCCTGCACATGGTCCTTATTCCTCTATTCCCTGCCTGGCCATGTGACCGTCTAAATGCATCTTAAATGTTGCTGTCATGCGTGCTTCTACCAACTCCCCAGCAGCACTTTCCAGACAACTACTACCTTCTTATGTAAAAAAAACTTGCCTCACACATCTCCTTTAAACTTTGCCCTTCTCACCTTAAAGCTATACCCTATAGTATTTGAAATTTATTTTGTGAGAACTATTCATCCTATCCATGCTTCTCAATTTTATATGTTTTTAATCAGGTCACCCTTCAGCCTCTGAAACTCTAGTAAAAACAATCCAAGTTTGATCAACCTCTCCTTAAAACTGGTCTGCTCCAATCCATGCAACATCTTGGTAAACATCTTTTGCACCCTCTCCAAGGCCTCCACATTATTCCTATATTGTATTGACTAGAACGGCTAACAATGCTCCAAATAAGCCTAACTAAAGTCTTCTATAGCTTCAACATGACTTGCCAACTTTAATATTCAATGCCCTGACTGAAGGAAGTCCTCCTTTACCACCTTATCCACTTATGTTGCCACCTTTGGGGAGCTACAGACTTTCAGGGAGCTATGCACCCTAAGATCCTTCTGTATATCAGTGCTCTGAAGGGTCCAGTCATATACAGTGTATTTTCCTCTTGCATTTGACCCTCCAAAATGCACCGCCCCACACTTCCAATTAAACTCCATCCAACTTTCCAACTGATCTATGTATTGCTATATCCTTTGACAGCCTTCCTCGCAATCCACAAATCCACTAATGTTCACAATTACAAACAGAGGTCGAAGCACTGATCCACACAGAACACCACTGGTCACGAACCTCCAGTCAGAAATACACACCTCCACAACTATCCCCTGTCTTCAAACCAATTTTATATCCAACTTAGCAACTCATCCCATAAGACTTGATCTTCTGGACCAGCCTACTGTGAGAGCTCTTGTCAAATGCTTTAGTAAAGTTAATGTAGACAAGATTCACTGACCTGTCCTCAATCATCTTTATCACTTCCTCAAAACACTCAGTCAAATTTGAGAAGTAAGGCCTCCACACATATAAAAGTTATGCTGACTGTCCTGAATAAATCCATTCTTTTCCAAATGCAAGTAAATCGTATTCCTAAGAATTTTCTGCAAACTTTCCCTACCACTGATAGAATGCCTAGTAGCCTATATTTTCCTGGATTATCTTTGTTGCCCTTCTTAAAACAAAGGAACAATGTTGGCTATTCTCTAGCCTATGGCTAAAAAGGATACAAAGATCTCTATTAAGGCCGGAGAAATCTCCTCCCTTGCTAGATCCTATCAGACCCTGGGGACTTATTTACCTCAATGACTTTGTTAAGTCTCTCATCTTTTAGAATGACCACATTGGTTTCAGCTCTTTCATTTGTAAATCACAAAACTTTTAAAAAAAAATTACATTCTCTAGTGCACTTTAACAATTGGTGTCATGTTGGCCCAGGTAAAGTATTGAAGGTGTTAACTGCCAGTGAGGCTGTCTGTGCCACAATGGTCAGACTGATTCTAATCTAAAAAACGGATTGACAGTATCTTACATGGATTCATGCAGTTTTTGAGCAAAGTAAAATGTAATTCTGCAAGTACGAATTAACCCCACAAACTTATACGTGTCTGCATGTGGCTATGTGTGTGTTTTTTTTGGGGGGTGGTGGGGGGTGGGGGAAGAGCGGTTATGGTGTCTATGAGAGGGTGTGTATATGTGTGTGAGTGTGAGTGTAAAGGGCTTTAAGTCTATGAGAGGGTATGTGTGGGGTCCATCTGTCTGTATGTTTGTGTGTAGTGCAATGGGGTCACCTGTACAGTGACGTGAACCCAAGGTCCCAGTTGAGGCCATCACCACGAGTACCGATTCTCAAGTGCACTTGAGAATGTAACTTTTAGAAAAAGTTTTGCGATTAACATATGAAAGAACTGAAACCAACATGGTCATTCTAAAAGATGAGAGACTTAACAAACAATCCAATTCTTTTTCAATATATAATTTCAGTTACATCACACTGTAAACTTTTGCTATAACTTCTGTGTCTTACAATCTTATTCTCCACAACCACCTGATGAAGGAGCAGCACACCAAAATCTAGTGCTTCCAAATAAACCTGTTGGACTATAACCTGGTGTTGTGTGATTTTTAACTATTTACCAAGGACATTTCATGGCCCTTTTTCTATTTTTAGCGGTCCTAATTTCTTGTTTCATGTTCTTTCCTGCATCCTTTATATTCCTCAAGAGTCTTGTCTGAGTTCAGTTTCCTAAGCCTTACATATGCTTCTTTCCCCTATATGACCAGTCAAGTTCGGTTCTGGTTAGTGGGATACCCTAGGATGTTGATTGTGAAGATTCAGTAATGGTGATGCCATTGAACATCAGGGAAACAATGACTGGATTCTCCCTTGTTAGATAAGGATAATAGCCAAGCATATGCATGGCTTTGGTATTACTGCTTGTCAGCTGAAGTCTGGACACAGATTCCTAAGTTTGGACACAGATTCAGATTCAGAGGAGTCACAAATATACAATGTTCAGCACCAATCAAAATCAGCAAACATCACCATTCTGAGCTTATGATGGAGAGATCTTGATGAAGCAGCTAAAGGTGGTCAGGCCTTGGACACTACCCTGAGGAACTCAAGCAGAGATAACCTGGAGTTGAGATGATTGGCCTCCAGCAACTACAACTATCTTCTTTTGTATGACACCAGAGGGTTTACCATCTGATTCCATAATTGGCCTTCTCCATAATCGATTCTATTTTTACTCGGGATCCTGGTTGTCACACTCAGGCAAATGTGCCCTTATGCCAAAGGTGGTCATTCTCATTTCTCCTCTGGAGTTTTGACCATGTTTGATCCAAGCTATAAATGAGGTAAAGAGCAGAATAGTCTGGGCAGAACCCAAACTAGGCATCATTAAGCAGGTCAGTGCTGTTGATAGCACTGTCAAGATGGTAATTGGCCAGCTTAATATTTACTGTTGTGTCTGTGTGTGTAAGGTCTATCTGCGCAATTTTCCAAATTGCTGGATAGGTACCCGTGTTGTAGATATACTGGAACTGGATACGGTAAGGTCTAGAGCATGTCTTTAGCACTATATTTGGAATGTTGTCAGGGCCCATCATTTACAGCCAGCTCTTGATGTCAAATAGACTGAACCTAATAATTTGTTGAAGACTGGCATCCATGGTGCAGGCAATCTCAGGGAGAGGCTGAGATGGTCATCCATGTATAATTTCACAGTGCAAATTGTTTTAAATGCTTCAGCCTTATTCATTTGCATAGCTATGTTTGGCCTTCTCCATAATTGAAGATAGCAATAATTGTGGGGCCTCCTCCTCCAGTGAATTGTTTAATTGTCCATCCCCCATCATATATGAACATGGTAGGACCATAGAGCTTATAGCTAATCCATTGGTTGTGGAATTGCTTAACTCTGTATATCAGTCACCACTATACTATTTGGCATGTAAATAGTCTGGTTTTGTAGCTTCACCAGGTTGATACCTCATTTTGTGTAGGTCTGGTGTTGTTCCTGATATTTTCATTTGCTCACTGCATTGAACCAGGATTGATTCCCTGGTTTGATGGTACAGATAATTGTAGATTGGGGGATATGCTAGGTATGTAGTTTTAGACTGTGTTGATTCTGCAGATGGCCTGCAGTACCTCTTGGATGCCTGGTTCAAACTCAATTCTCTAAGCACAGTGGTAGCACCGCACAACATGGAGGATATCCTCAGTGTGAAGACAAGAGCTTGGCTTCATTCAGACAGTGCAGTGGTCACTGCTGCCATATGGTCACAGATAGATGATGGATCAGTAGCAGGCAGAACGGGGAGGCTTTCCCCTCAACACATGCTGCAGTTTCAATCTGGTAGTTCTTTCCGTTAGCACTTGACTAATTCAGTCTGTAATGGTACTGCTCATCTACCCACTGTTGATAACGAATACGAAGTCTCCCATTTTTACCATATTCTGAACCTTTGCCACCCTCACTGTTTCTTCCAAGTGGTGTTCAACATGGATGAGTATTGATTCATCAGCAAGGAGGTTTTCTTGCCATATGTTTTACTGGATATCATGAAGTCTTGTGGCATCAAGAGTCAATGTTGACTATGTTGTATCCTAATCTGCCACCCCTTCTGCTGGGTCTGTGCTACAGTGGGATAAGATGTAGACAAAGGCTGTTACTTACCAAACTTGGGAGTGTGTCTCACAGACTTGTTACTGATGTCTGGATGTTAGTAAGGAGGACTCTGCAGAGCCAATAGGGTCACATTTGCATTGTTACTTCCTTGGCCTGGGTTGATGCCACATTTTGAGAATGCTACATTTGGAGGTTTTACTTGTGGAATTACTGCCTACTATCAAGTTGCAAACAAACAAACAACGAATTAAATTCTAATCATCTTTGCACCAATAATCCATTCCAAACTACATTTCTTATTTCAATTTTTGCACAAGAATTGGAAACATAATAACAGCAACATTTACAACAGTGGAGCACTAAGCTTTAAATCCACATTTATATTTGTTACTATGTTTGAATACAACCTATTTTAAGTGAGACCTGCACAAGGCTGCCAATTGAAGAGTAACATCAGGCTCAGTTCCCAGATTGAGCATCTGGATTTACAAAATACACATTTCAGAACTATTTAACTGACTCATATTTGAAATGTTTGTTTTTTTAAAAAAAATATGTTTACAATGTTTTAACAATATCAAAACATTGATGAAGATACAATGACACATACTATGACAAATTTACATTCAAAAGGACATATTTTTACCTCTTACATGCACAGCTTTGTAAAATCTCCAAAGGTCAGATTAGATTCTAAACTAGCCCTATATAACTAAAGATTATGTAGAAAGATTTAGTTTATCCCACAGATTACAACTAAAATACAATGATATAAACAATTTAAGGTACTCTCAGAATATAACTGAGCAAAGCAAAGATACATTGACTTGCTGTTAACATCTTACCCGTTTAGTTCGCAACTGAAGCACAACCTACCTTAAGCAAATCCTAGCATGACATCTACTTAGATAAGATAACGATGAGTTAATAAAGTCCACCTGTATTTCAAATTTTGATCATTAGGGAGTCCCTTGCAAATAAATCATTGTTATAAAGCTTAATTATTTTCAAAGCCAAAAGTAAGCAGCTAATTTACAACCAATAAACAATTAATAATAAAGTATCAAATTTCACCAGAATAAGAGTGAACATGAATCATTTAGTATTAGAAACTTTGACACCTTGGCATATTTTATATATGTCTTTAAAATTGTCATCTGTTTTAATATCCAGGCTAGCTGAATGTCAAATGACTGATGGAAGTTAATTCATAGCATTGTGAGGATATTCACTTCAGCAGAAAGAATGGAGAGAGGCATTAGAGACTTATTGAAACAATTCTAATCAATGTGTAGGGATAGAGAGGCTGTCTTGTGATGCAGTGACCATGCTCCTACTTCTGAACTGGAGGTCTGGGTTCCAACCTTACCAATTCAGACATGTATCATAGAATATCCAGACTGATCTGGATTTTATGCACAAAAGTTTTTACAAGGGACAGGACATACTGATAACATGTTTAACAAAGAATGTAGGATCTTTTGGAAGCAAAAAGAAAGAATATTTTCTATATAGCAATCAATAATGACCTGAAACTCATTGCTTATGCAAGAGCTGAAAGCTGAAATGATGAATGATTTCAAAAGAAAATTGGATGGGTACTTAAAAGAAATAAACTTGCTGGGCTAAGATGATAGATATGGGAGAATGGCACTGATTGAATTGCTTGACAGAGCTTTAGAAATTTGACGGGCCAAACAGTCTGCCTCAATGACATAATAACCCTGTGAGTATAATTCCCAAGATGTTCATTATGTTCCTGAGCTATTCAACATTAAAGTGTAATCATTTAATACGGAGGTTTTATAATCCTTGTCGAGCCCAATTTGAATACAATAAATAGTTTGTTTTAACAGTTGAAATGAAGATGATTAATGATTAAGCATTGCCAATTTTCTCTTAATTAGTAGGTTTTCTTCATGTTATGTTGCAAGGTATAATTTTGTGGAACATCTGTATAATTTTGGTCCTTGTTAATAAATTAGAAGCTCTTCACAGTCAGTTACCATGTAGTGTATGAATGATAATAGCACTTGGACACATAGTTTATTTTATGTAATGTTCCCCAGCTGCTTCGCAGTAATGGAAACTCAATTTGAAATCAGATGGGTCAGCTGTGCTCAGTTGGTGGGACCACTGCCTCTGAATCACAAAATTCCAAGCTTCAGTCCCATTTCAGGGCTTGAGCATAAAAATAAAGGCCGCTCCTGTGCAATATCTAGAGGACATTGCACTGTTGTGGATGCCATGTTTCTGACAAGAGATAAGAACCCATCTATCTGGATATAATTACCCCAAGATACTGTTATGAAGAAGAGCAGGGAAGTTATCCTCGGTGTCTTAAACAATATTTATCTTCCAATCAACATCGCACAAAACAAAAAATGTAGTTATTATCATACTACTGAATATAGTGAGTTGCTGAGCACACTTGCTACATTACAACAGTGACTATACTTCAAAAAGTCTCATTGGCAGTAAGTCAGATTTGTCAACAGGGCTAAATGGAGGGACTTCCTTCCACTGCGGGGAATGGAGGTCCCACTATTGCCTTGTTAACATCAACTATAGCATAAAAGAGTGGAGGCATGGGGATCTTGTGGCAGTGTCCTTCCCTCTGAGTCCTGGGTTCAAGTCCCACCTGCTCCTAAGATGTGTGCTACTATCTCTGAGCAGCTTGTTTAGGGTAAATAAATACAACCCCAAGGGGAAAAGATAGTTTTAAAAAAAAAATGTAATCCTGAGAAATTAACATACTGGTTTCCCATTTTGAAGTAGAAAAGACAAAATATACCAGTATGTCTTATTCACCAGTTCTAATGGTTTTTCCTTTAGGGGATGGGTGGGTTGAATACGGAGGAAACAGAATCTGGAAATTGCAGGGTGGGGTAGGGAGTGGGGGGGGGGGGCGGTGGAGGAATCCACTATTTCATCTGAGTCCCTCTTTATCCCGATTAAACACAGCTCTGAAGATGGGAAGGAATGTATTATTGCACCAAGATCAGCTGGGTGTCTGGTTTGTGTCATCAGACAAATGCCCTATAATCATTACTTGTACTCTGGGTCGGAAATTTCAATATCCACCACCAAGAGTGGCTTGGCAACAGTACTACTAATCAAGCTGATGGGGTCCTAAAGGACATAGCTGCTAGGCTGGGTCTGCGGCAAGTAGTGAGGGAACCAACAAGAATGAAAAACATACTTGACCTCATCTTTACCAATCTGCCAACTGCAGATGCATCTGTCCATTACAGTATCAGTAAGAGTGATCACTACACAGCTCTTTTGAAGATGAAGTCCAGCCTTCACATTGAGAATAACCTTCATCATGTTGTGTGGACTATCACCATGCTAAATAGGTCAGACTTTAAACAGGTTTAGCAACTCAACCCTGGACATCCATGTGGTTTTGTGGGCCATCAACAGCAGCAAAGTTATACTCTAGCACAATCTGTATGGCCCAGCATATCCCCATTCAATCATTTCCATCTGGCCAGGGATCGCAGGATAGCATGTTAGAAGCAGCATCAGGAAAACCGGAAGATGAGGTGCCAACCTGATGAAGCCACCAAACAGGACTACTTGCATGACAAACAACATAAACAGGTAGTGATAGACATAGCTAAACGATCCCACAACCATTGGATCAGTTCTAAGCTCTGCAGTCCTGCAACATCCAGTCATGAATGGTAGTGGATGATTAAGCAACTCACTGGAGGAGGAGACTCCACAAATATCCCCATCCTCAATGATAGAAGAGCCCAACACATCAGTGTAAAAGGTAAGGCTGAAGCTTTCACAGCAATCTTCAGCCAGAAATGCTAAATGAATGATCCATCTCGATGTACCCCAGTGTTCCCCAGCATTACAGATACCAGTCTTCAGCCAGTTTGATTCACTCCACGTGATATCAAGAAATGATTGGAGCCACTGGATACTGCAAAGGCTACGGGTGCTGACAATATTCAGGCAAGAGTACTGAAGACTTCTGCTCTAGAACTTGCCGTTCCACTAATCAAACTGTTCCTGTACAGCTACAACACTTGTATCTACCTGACAATGTGGAAAACTGCCCCAGTATGTCCTAGACATAAAACGTAGGACAACCAACCCAGTTAATTAGTAGACTCTCGATCATCAGTAAATTAATGGAAGGGGTCATCCACAGTGCTATCAAACAGCACCTGCTCAGCAAGGACCTGCTCAGTGACACTCAGTTTGGGTTCTGCCAGCGCCACTCAGCTCCTGACCTCATTATTTGATTAGATTAGATTAGATTCCCTACAGAATGGAAACAGGCCCTTCTATCCAACAAGTCCACACCGACCCTCTGAAGAGTAACCCACCCAGAACCCATTCCCCTACATTTACCCCTGACTAATGCATCTAACACTATGAGGTAAAAACAATGACTGCAGATGCTGGAAACCAGATTCTGGATTAGTGGTGCTGGAAGAGCACAGCAGTTCAGGCAGCATCCAAGGAGCAGCGAAATCGACGTTTCGGGCAAAAGCAAGGGCTTTTGCCCGAAACGTCGATTTCGCTGCTCCTTAGATGCTGCCTGAACTGCTGTGCTCTTCCAGCACCACTAATCCAGCATCTAACACTATGGGCAATTTAGCATGGCCAATTCACCTAACCTCAGTTCAAACATGGACAAAAGGGCTGAATTCCAGAGGTGAGGAGAAAGTGACAGCCCTTGATAGCCAGGCTGCATTTGAACAAGTGCAGAATCAATCAGTATCAGGAGGTAAACTCTCTGGTGGTTGAAATCATACCCATAGCATGTGGACTGTAGCAGTTCAAGAAGGCACCTTACCACCACCTTCTCAAGGGCAACTAGGGATGGGCAGTAAAGGCTGACCAACCAGCGATGCCCACATCCCACAAATAAATAATAAGTGTGTAACCTATTGTGGAATGTCAATTACTGAGATTGAATCTTTTACAATGAGAAATCTTGAGACACTAGAATATTTAACTATTTTCCATCAATGCAGACTTCAAAGCTTACAATTCCTGTAATGTTTAAAAACCTTTGATTGGAGATCATTTTATATTTGCAAAGCATTAAGTAGTATGATGCAATTTATGTTAAAACAAAAATGTAATTACATTGCTCAAATTTGATGGCATTTTAATTAAATTGACATGTTCCGGTTCAATCAGAGTTTCCTGTCTAGAAATCAAGTTAGAGCCTTTTTAAAACACAGGATGAGAAATACTGAGGGGAAAGAATTACTCCAATTAAAATGAGCCCAATTTTCTGAACCCTGGTAAAATCAGGTTTGTGCTAGTCCCAATCTTGGACTTGTTCTTATGGGAGAGAATTTGAATGGTTTTTCTCTTGTTAGCTGCACTTCCTATTTTATCAGTATTGAAGGGAAGTTTGATCTCTTGACGAGAGAAACAACATTTTTGGCATTGAAGAAGTGTTCCCAGCAGAGTATAAAAAGAAAAATTATAACAATAACAGAAAATTGCCTCATGTAAAATTTGCTCCAATGGTTTACTACCTACATAACAAAGGATAAACATTGTCACAAAAGTAGCTTTGATGCATTCTATTTCTACATCAAGTTTGTGTGATGAGTAGAATGGCTAATAAGGCCAATCTTGGAGCGTTGAGCCATACAAATCCCAAAGTGTGTATTGTCCTGTAAAGGTAGGCTTGTGGTGCATAGTGATGTTGAGCCCAGTGGCAGATTTCTCAATTAGCATGTTGAGGAAAAATTGTGCATTAGACTGCTTCATGTGAAAAATGTATATGAGTGTAAGTCTGTAAGAAAATCTTCACACACAACTGCAAATTCAAAATTGTGAATGTATCGTTAATATATCAGAAATAGGGTTCTGACCTGTCAGCTCAGCACCATCCTCATGACCTGTCTTTCCTGCCAATCTTCCTTCCCACCTATCCGCTCCACCCTCCTCTCCGACCTATTATCTTCAGCCCCACCTCCATCCACCTATTGCACTCTTAGCTACCTTCTTCCCAGCCCCACCCCCCTCCCATTTATCTCTCCACCCAAGAGGCTCCCTGCCTCATTCCTGATGAAGGGTTTTTGCCTGAAACGTCAATTTTGCTGCTCCTCCAATGCTGCCTGACCTGCTGTGCTTTTCCAGCACCACTCTAGTCTTGACTCTGATCTCCAGCATCTGTAGTGCTCATTTTTGCCTGGAAGGACGTTAGCACTCGTGTCAAAATTTGTTTTGCATGGAAATTGACAAAGATCTCAGAAAGGGCTGGACCTAGAAAGAATCCCATGGCTACCGCATGTTTTTGGGTATACTTGGTAGAATTAGCAATACATAGAACATAGAACATAGAACATTACAGCGCAGTACAGGCCCTTCGGCCCTCGATGTTGCGCCGATCAAAGCACCCCTAACCTACACTAAGCCACTATCCTGCATATACCTATCCAATGCCCGCTTAAATACCCATAAAGAGGGAGAGTCCACTACTGCTACTGGCAGGGCATTCCATGAACTTACGACTCGCTGAGTGAAGAACCTACCCCTAACATCAGTCCTATATCTACCCCCCCTTAATTTAAAGCTATGCCCCCTTGTAATAGCTGACTCCATACGTGGAAAAAGGTTCTCACTGTCAACCCGATCTAACCCCCTAATCATCTTGTACACCTCTATCAAATCACCCCTAAACCTTCTTTTCTCCAATGAAAACAACCCCAAGTGCCTCAGCCTTTCCTCATAGGATTTTCCTACCATACCAGGCAACATCCTGGTAAACTTCCTCTGCACCCGTTCCAGTGCCTCCACATCCTTCCTATAGTATGGCGACCAAAACTGCACACAATATTCCAGATGCGGCCGCACCAGAGTCTTATACAACTGCAGCATGACCTCAGGACTCCGGAACTCAATTCCTCTACCAATAAAAGCCAGTACGCCATATGCCTTCTTCACTGCACTATTTACCTGGGTGGCAACTTTCAGAGATCTGTGTACATGGACACCAAGATCCCTCTGCTCTTCCACACTACCAAGTAGTCTACCATTAGCCCAGTAATCCATCTTTTTATTACTCTTACCAAAGTGAATCACTTCACACTTAGCTACATTGAACTCCATTTGCCACCTTTCTGCCCAGCTCTGCAGCTTCTCTATATCCCGCTGTAACCTGCCATATCCTTCCTCACTGTCTACAACTCCTCCGACTTTCGTATCATCCGCAAACTTGCTCACCCAACCTTCTAACCCTTCCTCCAGGTCATTTATAAAAATGACAAACAGCAATGGTCCCAAAACAGATCCTTGCGGAACACCGCTAGTGACGGCACTCCAAGATGAACCTTTGCCATCAACTACTACTCTCTGTCTTCTTCCAGAGAGCCAATTCCTAATCCAAACCTCCAACTCACCTTCAATGCCATATCTCTGTATTTTCTGCAGTAGCCTACCATGGGGGAACCTTATCAAACGCCTTACTAAAATCCATATATACCACATCTACCGCTTTCCCCTCATCTACCTCCTTAGTCACCTTCTCAAAGAATTCAATAAGGTTTATGAGGCACGACCTGCCCTTCACAAAACCATGCTGACTATCCTTGATCACATCACTCTTATCCAGATGTGCATAAATCCTATCCCTTACAATTCTCTCTAAGACTTTGCCCACAACAGAAGTGAGACTCACTGGCCTATAGTTACTAGGATTATCCCTACTCCCCTTCTTGAACAAGGGAACCACGTTTGCTAGCCTCCAGTCCTCTGGCACTACTCCTGTCGACAAAGAGGACACAAAAATCAAGGCCAATGGCTCTGCAATCTCCTCCCTTGCTTCCCAGAGAATCCTAGGATAAATACCATCAGGCCCAGGGGACTTATCTATTTTCACCCTTGCCAGAATTTCCAACACCTCTTCTCTACATATCTCAAAGCCATCCATTCTACTTATTCGTGCCTCAGTATTTATATTGACAACAATGTCCTGTTCCTGAGTGAATACTGACGAAAAGTATTCATTCAGCGCCTCCCCAATCTCTTCAGCCTCCACACGCAACTTCCCATTACTATCCTTGATTGGACCTATTCCTTCCCTAGTCATTCTTTTATTCCTAACATACCTATAGAAAGCCTTAGGGTTTTCCCTAATCCTACCAACTAAGGACCTTTCATGTCCCCTCCTTGCTGCTCTTAGCTCTCTCTTCAGGTCCTTCCGGGCTACCATATAACTCTCAATTGCCCCTATTGAACCTTCACGCCTCATCTTTACAAAGGCCGCCCTCTTCCGTTTAACAAGGGATTCCAACTCCTTATTAAACCACGGCTCCCTCACACGACCCTTTCCTCCCTGCCTGATAGGTACGTACTTATCAAGGACACTCAATAGTTGCTCCTTGAACAAGTTCCACATATCAATTACGCTCTTGCCTTGGAATCTACTTTTCCAATCCACACATCCTAAGTCATGCCTCAACGCATCATAATTTCCCTGCCCCCAGCTATAACTCTTGCCCTGTAGTACACACTTATCCCTCTCCATCACAAGAGTAAAAATCACCGAATTGTGGTCACTGTCCCCAAAGTGCTCACCTACCTCTAGTTCTAATACCTGGCCTGGTTCATTACCCAGAACCAAATCCAGTATGGCCTCACCTCTTGTAGGCTTATCTACATATTGTGTCAGGAAACTCTCCTGCACACATTGCACAAACACTGACCCATCTAACGAACTTGAGCTATAGCTTTCCCAATCAATATCAGGAAAGTTAAAGTCTCCCATAACAATCACCCTATTACTGTCGCTCTTCTCCTGAATCATCTTCACAATCCTTTCTTCAACGATTCTAGGACTATTAGGAGGCCTGTAAAAGACTCCTAACAGGGTGACCTCACCTCTCCTATTCCTAACCTCCACCCAAACTACCTCAGATGGCAAATCTTCGTCCATCTTCCTTTCCACCGCTGTAATACTATCTTTGACAAGCAAAGCCACACCCCCCCCTCTTTTGCCCCCACCTCTGACCCTACTAAAACATTTAAACCCTGGAACCTGCAACAGCCAATCCTGTCCCTGATCTAGCCATGTCTCCGTAATAGCCACAACATCGAAGTCCCAGGTACCAACCCACGCTGCGAGTTCACCTACCTTATTTCGTATACTTCTGGCATTAAAGTACACACACTTCAAGCCACTCTTCTGTTTACAGGCACCCTCCTTTAAGATTGATGCCATATTCCTAACCTCCCTACACTCCAGGTCCTGCACCCTAAAGCTACAGTCTGGGTTCCCATGCCCCTGCAGAGTTAGTTTAAACCCCCCCCAAGAGCACTAGCAAACCTCCCCCCAAGGATACTGGTGCCCCTCAGGTTCAGGTGGAGACCATCCTGTTTATAGAGGTCCCACCTTCCCCAGAAAGAACCCCAGTTATCCAAGTACCGAAATCCCTCCCTCCTGCACCATCCCTGTAGCCACGCATTTAACTCTTCTCTCTCCCTTTTCCTCGACTCTCTATCACGTGGCACGGGTAACAAACCAGAGACAACAACTCTGTTCGTTCTAACTCTGAGCTTCCAACCTAGCTCCCTAAAAGCCTGTCTAACATCCTCAGCACCCCTCCTACCTATGTCATTGGTGCCAATATGGACCACGACTTCAGGCTGCTCCCCCTCCCCCTTAAGGACCCGGAAAACACGATCAGAGACATCACGTACCCTTGCACCTGGGAGGCAACATACCAAACGTGAGTCTCTCTCGTTCCCACAAAACCGCCTATCTGCGCCCCGAACTATCGAGTCCCCAATTATTATTGCTCTGCTCTTCTCCACCCTTCCCTTCTGAGTAGCGGGGACAGGCTCCGTGCCAGAGGCCTGAGCCCCGTTACTTACCCCTGGTAAGTCGTCCCCCCCACAAGTATCCAAAACGGTATACTTGTTCTTGAGGGGAACGACCACAGGGGGTCCCTGCACTGGCTGCTTCCTCCCAGTCCCCCTCACTGTCACCCATCTATCTGCCATCTTTGGAGTTACTACTTCCCTATAGCTCCGATCTATGACCCCCTCTGCCTCCCGAATGATCCGAAGTTCATCCAACTCCAGCTCCAGTTCCCTAACACGGTCTTGGAGGAGCTGGAGATGGGTGCACTTCCTGCAAGTGTAATCAGCAGGGACGTCCATGGCATCCCTCACCTCATACATGTTGCAGGAGGAACATTGCACTGCCTTCACTGCCATCCCTCTAAAGCTAACCTTTATTTTAAACAAAAAACTGGGTCTAAAGAATACAACAAGCAAAATTCGGCACTTACCTCCTTACCACAACGGATCTTATTATTAGGTTAGAGGAGGAGGGCGGGTGGGAGGCACTACCTGCGTAGTGCCTCGGGTTCTTCAGCTGCGCGCTTTTAAAGGGGAAACAAACCTACCCAGGTAAGCTTACGCACTACCTGCTTCCGGGTCTAGGCTGCCTCTCTGGTCGTCGTCACTTCCCCCTGCTGCTCCCGCTCTTTCTGTGAAGAGAGTGAAAAAAAACACCGCTGCCCGCTACCGGTAAGTACTTTTAAAACAAACAGTCTTACCTTAGCTGCTGCTCGCACTCAAAATGACCGTTAGCGTCGAAGGGTGAGTATTTATACTCACTGCTTTCCTTCCCGGCTGCCTCTCTGGTCGTCGTCACTTCCCCCTGCTGCTCCCGCTCTTTCTGTGAAGAGAGTGAAAAAAAACACCGCTGCCCGCTACCGGTAAGTACTTTTAAAACAAACAGTCTTACCTTAGCTGCTGCTCGCACTCAAAATGACCGTTAGCGTCGAAGGGTGAGTATTTATACTCACTGCTTTCCTTCCCGGCTGCCTCTCTGGTCGTCGTCACTTCCCCCTGCTGCTCCCGCTCTTTCTGTGAAGAGAGTGAAAAAAAACACCGCTGCCCGCTACCGGTAAGTACTTTTAAAACAAACAGTCTTACCTTAGCTGCTGCTCGCACTCAAAATGACCGTTAGCGTCGAAGGGTGAGTATTTATACTCACTGCTTTCCTTCCCGGCTGCCTCTCTGGTCGTCGTCACTTCCCCCTGCTGCTCCCGCTCTTTCTGTGAAGAGAGTGAAAAAAAACACCGCTGCCCGCTACCGGTAAGTACTTTTAAAACAAACAGTCTTATCTTAGCTGCTGCTCGCACTCAAAATAAATAAATAAATAAATAAATAAATAAAATTTGAAATCTCAAATTTGAAAGTTCATAAGTTCAACTAAAACAGATTCAGACCTAGTGCCACATCTATCTTGCCAAGATTCAGGGCAAATGTCAATGACATTCTTCAGCATGTTTATAAATAGGCTTGTAAGGTCCAATAAACATGAGATGTTGTTAGCAATATGTAGGTGGGCTTCCCAAAGTAAAACAAGTCCTTTGCTGTGTAAGAATTTCAGCACTGGAGTATTGGCCATACAATCCAGTGACAGATAAATCAAGCTCGATATTACTTCAGTTATTCGCAATTGGCAGACTACAAGTGGTGGCCAGTCTACAAACTAATGTTTTTTTGTTAGATGTGAAGTTGCGAATGGGCAGCACATGTTAAGCACTTCTGAGTCTGTTGAGGGCTAAGTTAACAACTAACTTAAGATAGTCAGTTGAGATCATAATGTGACTCATTCGCACTTAGAGTCATAAAATCATAGAAATGTACAGTATCTTTGGTCCAACACATCTATGCTGACCAGATATCCCAACCTAATCTAGTCCCATTTGACAGCACTTGCCCATATGCCTCTAAACCCTTTCTATTCACATACCGATCCAGATGCCTTTTAAATGTGGCAACTGTACCAGCCTCCACCAGTTCCTCTGGCAGCTTATTCCATACATGCACCACTCTCTGTGTGAAAACGTTGCCCTTAGATCCCTTTTATATCTTTCCCCTCTCACCCTAAAACTAGTTCTGGACTCCCCCACCCCAGGGAAAAGACTGTCTATTTATCCGATCCATGCTCCTCATAATTTTATAAAGCTCTATGAGGTCACCCCTCAGCCTTCGACGCTCCAGGGAAAACAGCCCCAGCCTATTCAGCCTCTCCATATAGCTCAAATCCTCCAACCCTGGGAACACCCTTGTAAATCTTTTCTGAACCCTTTCAAGTTTCACACATCCTTCCGATAGGGAAGGAGACCAGAATTTCACACAAAATCCAAAAGTGCCCTAACCAACGTCCTGTAAACTGCAACATGGCCTCCCAACTCCTACACTCAATGCTCTGACCAATAAAGGAAAGCATACCAAACGCCTTCTTCACTATCCTATCTACCTGCAACTCTACTTTCAAGGAGCAATGAACCTGCACTCCAAGGTCTCTTTGTTCAGCAACACTCCCTAGGACCTGACCATTGCTTCGCTAAAAGCTACATAAATTCTTATGGAGGGACTCATTTTCAGCAACAAAATTAATATGTTTAAGCATTGCCTTTTCTGAATTATCCTCAACGTTTAAAATAATCGAGATTAAACTATCAAATTGGTGTGTCAAATTATTAAAGAATTCAGACGTATTAGTGTAGCATACAATAAATCAGGAATTTCATTATAAATGTACAATGGTATTTAATATTTCACACATTTGTTTCCTTATAGCTATGATGGAATGTTCGACAAATTTTCTTTTGTCAAACATGCTACTTTACAGTTTAACTATCTGATGCATAATTAATAATTGAAGATATGCAAACATTGTGCTAACTGGAAAGGCACTTTACCAATTAAAAATTATCATTTTTAATGATCTCAATGCAATTGTTTTCCAGGCTCATGACTACTACACTAAGGCAATTAATTTGCAACCAGGAGATGAATCTGCTTTGCTAAACCGAGCCATATGTCGTGTTCTGCTTCGGCGTGCTCAAGATGCACTGGAGGACTTTGAAGAAGCTGTTAAACTTAGTCCTTATTCAGCTCACATTTATTTCAACCGTGCAAACCTCTATGCCACTCTAAAACAATATAAAGATGCTGAGAGAGATTATTCACAGGGTAAGATGAAACATACACTGTTGCTTTCAAGCATTTTGTTAAATGACGGATATTGCAATGTGCTCTGAAGAATTCCTAACAAATATTCCCAAGATGAAAATTCAAGTGAGAAAAAAAAACATGAGCCTTGGTTAAATGGGATAATCTATCACATAACTTTATTTCTATTTAAATGTTATAAGGTAAATGTGCATGTTTCTGCATGCTTTAATTAGGAGTCTTAAATTAATAATTTTCTTGAGTTAAAAGTCATAATCTAAACTTCTTCATGTTCTGAAGACCAGTGCAGATTTAATAATGTAGGGCAATAATCAACTTGTTACTTCAAAATTGACACATTGCGTACACTGTGCATGTGCATCTGCAGAGCTGTACATGTGGAGTACTAATGCACGGCCCTATATTTAACAGTGCCCAATCATACATCGCAGAGCATTAAGTCTACTTATCTGACAACGAGGGCTGGATGAGCATTGTTTCCTTGTATATTAATCAAGAATAATATGGTCTTTATGGAATTGATGCTGACAAACGTTGTTTTGTTTATGACATTTGTGGCAGTGAATAAAACATATCAAAACCCTTTTCAATGTTACTGTGAATCTGTTCATTTGGCATTTGTATGGCAATATATTTGCAGGCATAAATATCTATTCCTACATGTCAAATTTGAACAATGACCTGACAGGTTGGCATGCACAATTGTCTCAACTGCTTGTTTTTCTTTACATCTATGCTACCCTAGACCTCTACAGTTTTATTTTATTTATTTTGAAAGGACAAGCCTGTCCTCATGCAAATGCATAAGATATTCAGAGTATATTGATTGTATTTATCTGGCACCTAGTTGATCTTACTTCTCCCTGATTCACTGTTAGCTCATTGACATTATAAATGGTTTCTTCACCTCCAGCACTCTTGTTCCTGCTTCCAAACAGTTGACATTACCCTGTTGTCAAAAGAAAAACCCACTCCAACTTCTGTCTTTCCAAACACGTTGCTGGTTTGTTGATTTTTAAATATTTAAACATACTTATCTGGATGTGCCCTGTGCACTTTCACACACTCCAAATTAAGTTAGTTGAATACGATTTGCCTTGAATTAATCCATGTTAGTGGACCATAATTAATTAATGCTTATCCAAGTGACTGTTGAATTAATCCCTGATTATTGGGTGCATCATAAAAAACAGATTCTAGTATTTTCTCTATTTCTCCAGTTAGGCTACCTTTCAAATCTTCTACTGTTGTTAAATTATCAGACTGCATGCAGTAAAAATAAGCAAAACTTTCCACTATTTAAATTAAAATTTTTGCTAGTACATAAATGTAAATTTTATTGACTTTCACGGAGGATTTCTTTCCGTGAGTGCTAATGCAATTTCTCATGCTAACTTCCCAAACTCACCTCATTATATATGTACCATGTCCCTGTGGTGCCATACTCTCATATTGTAGGTGGAAGTACTCACCATTTTCCTAACCCTCTTGTTTATCACTAATCTTCACCACATTGCTTTCTTTTGGATGCTATATCCCTGGTTAACAATGATCTCCCTCTTCCTCTTCACTGAAATCTATCTTTGCTGGGAGCCATGAATCATTTTTTAAAACTCGACCGTTGTTCCTCAGCAGCCTTTGCTGCTAAATTCCTTCCCCAATCTACTCCAGCCAGTTCCTTTATAATCATTCCTTTGTAATCATTCTTATTTAAGCTTAGTAAAGTTGTTTCTGACCCAAGTTCCTCCCTCTCATGAATGTTAATTCTGCCATTTATGGTCACTGTTTCTGAGGACATTGTTTATTAAACTTGCCTCCTGAAACTTCACCAGATCCATTGCCTGACCCCTGTTTAGATCCACAACATATTATTTCTAGGAATCTGAACTGAATACACTCTGACTTTTTCCTCATGGCTTCCTTTGTCAGTCTGATAATCCCAGTCACTGGTGACAAGTATCCTTAATGTGAAGACAGAGTTTCATCTCCATAAGGGTTGGAAAGTAGTCACTCCTATCTATATTGTACTGGACTCTCGTTAGTAATGAGTAGATTCGTGAGGAAAAGAGGTTTTTACCTCTGAAAACAAAAAATGCTAGAAATCACAATAGGTCAGGCAGCATCTATGGAAAGAGAGCAAACTAGCATTTTGAGTCTGAATGATTCTTCATCAGAGCTCTGATCCCTTCCAGAATACATTTTGTGGCCTTGCCATACTCAGTGCTTCTTCCAATTAGTGTTCAGTTTGGGGGGGGGCATTAATTCAACAGTTGAGCAGGGGAGGGCAGGGGGCATTAAGTAGTAACTGGTAGTATGTTTCCTGTCTATGTTTGTCCTGAAGAATTAAAACTTCAGGATCCAAGGTCATTGTTGAGGACTTCCAGAGAAGCTCTCTTCCTACTATGTACCATTGTGCTGCAACTTGTGCTTGTGGAATAACACATACCTAAGAATGGTGATGGTGGTGTCTGGGACATTATAAAGTCTGATTTGGTGAGTACAACCATGTCAGCCTGTTGCTTGAGTAGTATGTGGGATGGTTTTTCCAATTTTGGTACAGGCCTCAGATATGAGAAGGAGGAGGACTTTACCGGGTCAGCAGAACTGGAGTTGCTAGTATCATTTCTGATGCCTCAGTAGGTGCCAGATGGTCTGTAAGGTTTCATTTCTATTTGATTATATAGCTGTTTGGTGGAACTAAGTGGCTTATTAGGCCATCTCAGACGGTATTTAAAAGGACATTGTTGACTGTCTGTCATTTCCATACTTTGCATTATAATTTCAACTGGCACTCAACTCTTCCTCTTTATATGCTATGGAAATATTTACAAGTTTATGTCTCCTGCTGTTGATTTTTTTTCTTTCTTTGCTGTTTCTTGGTCCTTTTGAACTGAATCCTAAAACCCTCCCAATGTTCAGGCTGACAAGCCTTTTTGGCAAGAGAACAAGCCTCTTCCTTTGGTCAAAGGCTATATATAATTAATTCTTTTTGTTAACAACAAAAAGGCCACTGTTGTTGGATCATTTTTTCAGTTGGTTTAACATATCTTGAAAACTATCTTGTATACAGTCTGTGAACTTGTCCTCCATACTTTGAAAAGTTTGGTTTGCTTTGTATGTAGAAAGCTTAAGGTCCCCATAATCACTGTGTTAACCTGATTACATGCACTTTTAATTTCCTGATAATGTTGAGTTATATCATGTTAAAAATCACACAACACCAGGTTATAGTCCGACAGGTTTAATTGGAAGCACACTAGCTTTCGGAGTGTCGCTCCTTCATCAGGTGATAGTCTAAATCATGAGTTATACCACAACTTCCACAAGTACCATTAGCTATTTTTGATCCCTGCGATACAACTGTGTTCCATCAGCAATCATTTCCATTTTCATTCATTCCATTTCAAATATGTTAGTCTGTGCTTAAATCCCTTTATGGCCTCACCCTTCCCGACATCAGAACCTTCTACTATCCCTAGAGACTCTATTGAGCTCTCCATTCCTCTGCCTCTGGCACTTACTGAATTCTCATAGAATCATGGAATTCCTACAGTGTGGAAAGAGGCCATTTGGCCCATTGATTTTGGACCGACCCTCCAAAAAGCACCCTAGCAAGACACACCTTACCCCCATAACCTCACATTTCACATGGCTAACCCACTTAGCTTGCACATCCCGAGACACTATTGGGCAATTTCCCATCAGCATTTCACCTAACCTGCACATCTTTAAACTGTGGGAGGAAACTGGAGCACCCATGCAGACACAGAGAGAACATGCGAACTCAACACAGACAGTCACCCAAGGTTGGAATCGAACCCAGACCCCTGGTGCTGTGAGGCAGAAGTGCTAACCACTAAGTCACATTCTGCCCGTTTTCTCCCCTTTTTGCATCATCTTTATGGGCTAATCTTCCCATGATCTTCACATTCCTTACCACATTCCACTTCCTCATTCACCCCTTCTCCTTCTTTTATGTCTGCCTTTTGATTGACCTGTTTGGCCAAGCTTTTGGGCATCTCCTCATAATTGCTTTGTCTTGTATATTTCTCTAATTAGTTGCCACAAAATAACTTTGGGATGCTTTTCTACTTCAAAGATATCAGATAAATCAAGTTCATCTTATCTTACGCTACTTGCTTACAACTGAGTTAAAAAACTGAGATGTTCCTGGCTTTGTGCCTGAATTATTAAATGTCAGAAAGCTGAAGATTTTCATTGGTTAATACTTTAACTTGCAATATGGCATCTGAAGAAGACACATCTGTGGTTTGAATATTTTGGGCTCGGTTTTATTAAAGTTACAGGATCACATATGGTACACGATACATGCTAGAAAACCACAATTCTCCACAACTTATAGTCCCCAGGATGCCAATTTTTCTGTTTATTTTTATTTTCCAGAATGTACGATTGTCAGCTTCATTTTCCTTAAGCAAACTCTATTGTTAAAATGAAGTGATTTAACAGTGGTGCAATTTATATTCAAATTTCAATTTCCTAGCTGCCAAATTGACAATCAGATGCATAACATTCAAAACTAGCTCCTGACAATGACTGACGAACATTGAGACCATTATTTTCAGGGACAGAAGTCATGGAACCAAAACTGCTTCCATATGAAATTTATATTGTCCGAAAATGCAAAGAAAAGTGGTGGCCATCTCATATCATTCAGCTACTATGTACCTGAATGTGTGAATGGATGAATGTTGCCCCAGTGATGGACTTTAGAGTATGGTCTATAATAGAACAAAGAACAAAGAAAATTTACAGCCCAGGAACAGGCCCTTTGGCCCTTCAAGCCTGAGCCAATAATTGTTCGTATGTTTCAAGAGTGTGTCATCTCCAAGGAGACTGTGTGTATGAACAGGCCAAGAGTCAGAAAAGTACTTCACCGAATCAGATTGAAGGATTCTTGCTAAGTGGTGGTCAAATGGGGGAAGAAACTGTGCTGCGTGAGTACGTACATTTCCTGATATCATTTAGATAGTTAGCAATTTTGCTGAGAAGGTGGAAAGGTGGGGTCCAGTAACCTGCCAGATCAGAAAATTGGCTAATTAAGTGGTTTAATTAGTTTTTCCAATTGTTCGGGTGAGGCAACATTTCTATGGGAAGGTTTGAAATGCAGACTGAAACAAGCCAAACAAAGGTCAGTAGTAACCCAATCGGGAGACAGTGATGACTGTGTCATTCTATGAATTGGACTGATGAAAGAACATACTTGTATTGAGAAACAATTGGGAAATAGAGCAAGTGGTCTGTGTGCATTCAGTCAGTTGAGAATGTCATGATCTTATAGGGATTGTGGAGCCATAAACCGTGGGTGGGCAACTGTTGAAATGGAATTAAAGTACTCAGAGATACT
Organism: Chiloscyllium punctatum; assembly: GCF_047496795.1. Taxonomy (NCBI): domain Eukaryota; kingdom Metazoa; phylum Chordata; class Chondrichthyes; order Orectolobiformes; family Hemiscylliidae; genus Chiloscyllium; species Chiloscyllium punctatum. The sequence goes on from NC_092742.1 coordinate 66,402,605, forward strand.
GATGAGTAGCAATCATCCTCAGGAGAAGAGGCACAGCCCAGAAATCAGCAGTGCAGAGGAAAAGAAGAAACAAGAAGGCAATAAGGGTCATTTTTCAGCATTGAGTGTACCTCCAAAATATAGTTGTTCCAGCTGAGGCTCAGTTGTCTCTGAGTTGCAAGTTTCTAGTTTGAAGTCTCATGGCAGAGCTTGAGTAAAATAATCAAATGGGGCACTTCAGTGCAGTACTGATAGAGTACAATACTGTTGGAAATGCTGAATGGGATGCTAAACTAAAGTGCCTTTGCCCACTTTGGATGGATGTTAAAGTTCCCCTGGTAAGATTTTGAAAAGGAGCAAGCAAGTAATCTCCAGTGTCTTGGCCAATATTTATCCCTTAACAAAAACAGATAATTTGGTAATTATCTCCGATGTTTGTGAGAGAGTGTGAAAATTAGCTGTTGATTTTCTTACATCACAATGATTACTACCAGTCAATAAGTATTCCATTGATTTTAAAGTGATTTGTTTAGTGGTTGGAAAAAGTGCTACATAAATGCAAGACTTTTTTTATACTTGGACATATAAGGAAATTTGGAGCTTGTACCTATGGAAGCAGATTGTGTCTGAGATTTGCACAATTGTTTAGGAAGATTTCAGACCTTGCAGTACTGTTAACGTGTCCTACCAGTAAATTTGAAAGATAATTTCATCTTGATCTTCTTCACCTCTGGTTTATTCTAAGGATTAGCATCTGTCAAACATCAGCACATCATTGCATCCTCTGGATCCCTGAAGATGCAGGGCATTATCAGTTGCAGCCATGTAGTGATCATAATGCTTTATGAGCAGCCAGTAATATTTATCAACAGGAAGAGCTTCACTCTCTGAAATTTCAGCTGGACTGTGACTACAAAATGTGCTTTTAACAGAAGTGAGCTCACAACCAGGATGCCTTCATGCTCCATCAGATCAGGGTTTTTTTAGATTACATTACAGTGTGGAAACAGGCCCTTCGGCCCAACAAGTCCACACCGCCCCGCTGAAGCGCAACCCACCCATTCCCCTACATTTACCCCTTACCTAACACTACGGGCAATTTAGCATGGCCAATTCACCCTGACCTGCACATCTTTGGACTGTGGGAGGAAACTGGAGCACCCAGAGGAAACCCACGCAGACACGGGGAGAATGTGCAAACTCCACACAGTCAGTCACCTGAGTCGGGAATTGAACCCAGGTCCCTGGCGCTGTGAGGCAGGGTTCTACAGCTCTTCATGTCACTATTGAAATTATGTGGATGGTTTCTGCAGGACAAGGGATACCTTTATGTAAGCTGAGTGGGAAACACAGAGATGGTACAATTTACGGCATTTGCTTATAGTGCTCACATCTGAGCAGACCATCATGACCTGGAGGTACTGTTTTGGTGCATGGTTTAATCAGGTGATGCCCTACAGTACACTTTTGAATAATGTAGTTTGCTATGCTTTCCTTTGTTTGCCCTGTAGAGTGGTATGGGCCTCAAAGAGGTGAAACTATGAGGCACATTTCATTCAGGCCCTCTCTGACCAAACTATTTCTTATATATAAAACTTACAGAAAGTATAAATCAATCAAGAGATCTGAGGGCTGGTTTCATGATGACATGTTGAAATCACTTTACACTGAGTTTTTTATTGATAGTTAATTAATTGAATCTACCTGCCATCAGGTGATGACTGTGGCCATGTTAGTCTCTGCATTTCCTTTTAAAAACAAATTAAGTCCATGTAAAGCTTAGGGTATTAAAAATAAGAAGATAGAAGTCAAAAATTGATAGTCCAGTTTTACCACTATCATGACACCAAATTTTATTGTCTGCTTGTTTGAGTAGCAGTTCTTCAATCTGATTGGTTAAGGAGCTGTATTGTGTTTGGCCCTGTTCCACTGTGTCAGATTCCAGATGCCGTGCAATTTTACATAACCAAAAGATCCCCAGTGCTGGAGTACAACAAAAGTCTGTGCATGTATGTTGATATTATGAACAGCTAGCATTGTTTCTTTGCCTCTAATCACAAAATCCATTCAACTGATATTCTTAATTCTGCATTTTCTGTTTTCTTTGGCAGTTAGCTAATTGTCAATTCTGCTGTTTACACTTCTTCTGTCTGTCAATCTCACTGATTTTCACAGGGCCTTCTAGTAAATCCCAGATTTTATATACATGACCGTAAATCAAGAAATTTTCACAATATTGTAAATTGTTACCTTATAATATTCTTGGTCTTATTGTGTTTCTAAAGAATAATTATTGAGTCTGCTCAAGAATGGTTAAAAAGAACATTTACTTAACTTTAACAGGAACAACCTCTAACTGTGACTTAATCTTTACACAAGACAGCAAGACAACAAGACCATATCATTACCTTCCATTTATTGACTGGGAATACTTTAGATGGGTCAGTTTTTGTCCAATGTGTGCAGGAGGGTTTCCTGACACAGTATCTAGACAGGGCAACAAGGGGCGAGAACACATTCGATTTGGTACTGGGTAATGAAGATTTGGAGGTGGGTGAGCACTTTGGTGATAGTGACCACAGTTCGGTAAAGTTTATTTTAGCAATAGAAAAGGATATGTATATACCGCAGGACAAGAGTTATAGATGGGGGAAAGGCAATTATGATGCGATTAGTCAAGATTTAGGATGCACAGGATGGGGAAGGAAACTACAGGAGATGGGCCGAATTGAAATGTGGAGCTTATTCAAGGAACAGCGTGTCCTTGATAAGTATGTACCTGTCAGGCAGGGAGGAAGTGGTTGAGCGAGGGAGCAGTGGTTTACTAAAGAAGTTGAAGCCCTTGTCAAGAGAAAGAAGAAGGCTTATGTTAGGATGAAATGTGAAGGCTCAGTTAGGATGCTTGAGAGTTACAAGTTAGCCAGGGAAGACCTAAAGACAGCGCGAAGAAGAGCCAGGAGGGGACAAGTTGTTGGCGGACACGTTCAAGGAAAACCCTCAGGCTTTCTATAGGTATATCAGGAATAAAAGAATGACTAGAGTAAGATTAGGGCCAATCAAGGACAGTAGTGGGAAGTTGCGCGTAGAGTCAGAGGAGATGGGGAAGTGCTAAATGAATATTTTTTCATCAGTATTCACACTGGGAAAAAATAATATTGTTGAGGAGAATACTGAGATATAGGTTACTAGACTAGATGGGACTCAGGTTCACAAGGAGGAGGTGTTAACAATTCTGGAAAATGTGAAAATAGATAAGTCCCCTGGGCCAGATGGAATTTATTCTAGGATTCACTGGGAAGTCAAGGAGGAGATTACAGAGCCTTTGGCTTTGATCTTTATGTCATCATTGTCTGCAGGAATAGTGCCAGAAGACTGGAGGATAGCCAATGTTGTTCCCTTGTTCAAGAAGGGGAGTAGTGACAACCCTAGTAATTATAGATCACCGAGCCTTACTTCCATTGTGGGTAAAGTGTTGGAAAGGGTTATAAAGATAGGATTTATAATCATCTAGAAAATAATAAGTTGATTAAGGTTAGTCAACACGGTTTTGTGAAGGGTAGATCATGCCTCAAAAACCTTACTGAGTTCTTTGAGAAGATTACCAAACAAGTGGATGAGGACAAAGCCGTCGATGTGGGTTTATGGATTTCAATAAGGTGTTTGATAAGGTAGGCTGTTGCATAAAAATGGAGGCATGGGATTGAGGGTGATCAGAAATTGGCTAGCTGAAAGAAGACTGAGGGTTGTGGTTGATGAGAAATGTTCATCCTGGAGTTCAGTTACTAGTGGTACACCACAAGGATATGTTTTGGTGCTACTTCTGTTTGTCATTTTTATAAATAACCTGGATGAGGGCATAGAAGGCATAGAATTTCTGGATGACATTAAGGTCAGTGGAGTTGTGGATAGTGCCAAAAGATGTTTTAAGATACAGAGGGATATAGATAAGCTGCAGAGCTGGGCTGAGAGGTGGCAAATGGAGTTTATTGCAGAAAAGTATGAGGTGATTCACTTTGGAAGGAGTAACAGGAATACAGAGTACTGGGCTAATGGTAAGACTTTTGGTAGTGTAGTTGAGTAGAGAGATCTTGGTGTCCATTTACATAGATTCCTGAAAGTTGTCACCCAGGTTGATAGGGTCATTAGGAGGGCATACGGTGTGTTAGCTTTTATTAGTAGAGGGATTGAGCTTTGGAGCCATGACATCACACTGCAGCTGTACAAAACTCTGGTGCAGCTGCACTTGGAGCATTGCGTACAGTTCTGGATGAGGAAGCTTTGGAAAGAGTTCAGAGAAGGTTTAGTGGGATGTTGCCTTGTATGGAGAGAAGATCTTACGAGGAAAGGCTGAGGGACTTGAGGCTGTTTTTGTGAGAAAGAAGAAGGGTGAGTGGTGACCTAATTGAGACAAATATGATAATCAGAGGGTTAGTTAGGGCAGACAGTGAAAGCCTTTCTCCTCGGATGGTAATGGCTAGCATGAGGGGACATAGCTTTAAATTGAGGGGTGATAGATATAGATGTCAAAGGTAGTTTCTTTACTCAGAGAGTAGTAGTGGCATGAAATGGCCTGCCTGCAACAGTAGACTCGCCAACTTTAAAGGCTTTTAAATGGTCATTGATAGACATATGGATGAAAATGGTAGGTTAGATTGGCTTCAGATTGGTTTCACAGGCCGAAGGGCCTATACTACGCTGTAATGTTCTATGTTCCATGTTCTATTGTGTGAAATTACATCATTTCCCATGATCTTATTTGCATATAACCTTGTGACTCATTATACCATGTGCCCTGTATCAATTTGCATTGAAAAACCACACATTTTCCTTCTATTTCCACAATATGTTACAAGCATATTCCCAGCATCATGGAGAGGTGAAAATAGACGTCCATTGTTCAGCAGAAATCATTATGGAAACTAATGGAAAGACTGAATGTGATGTGGGAAATTAGAGATGAGATAGATGATGACAGATTAGGCTCAAGGGGCTGAATGGCTTATTCCTGTTGCTATGAAAAAGGGCTGATGCCTGAAATGTCGATTCTCCTGTTCCTTGGATGCTGCCTGACCTGCTGCGCTTTTCCAGCAACACATTTTCAGCTCTGATCTCCAGCATCTGCAGTCCCCACTTTCTCCTCCGCTATGAAATGCTACTAAACTGTGACAATATTTTCAGAGTACAAAACATCTAAAGAGACCTGAACAAAACACAACATACATTTGAATGCAGTGCTTCCCATTTTCTCTATATGATCTAATTTTAAGGTTTATTCATTGTTGTGACCCCTAAGTGAGAACTGAGAGAGTGAGATTACAACTACACAATTGTTATAAGTTCATCAGTGCTGCATGGTGGTCTGAGAGGTCATGGTCCCACTTGGCATCCAGACCTCCAGATTGGGAATCCCTGGTTTAATGCCGAAGACATGATCTTTCTGCTTTAAATATATGCCCTATGATTCAGCTAAAACAAACAAGGAAGTTTAATTAAAATTTGTGTTCGTTCTGCTGTTGACTTGCTTGTCTTATATTTTTACAGCACTGCAGCTAATGCCGGATGATGCTTTATATTACAAACTCCGTGCAGACGTCCGGGGCCATTTGGGTTTGATTAAAGAAGCTATCATTGATTACAAAACAGCATTAGACATCCAAGAAACTGAATAAAACAGATCATTACATTTACCAAGAACAATAAGCAATTATCTCATAATATTAGGATTAGGATGGAATGTCTCCGGTAAAAATAGAAACGAATAGAAATTTAGAAAGTCAGTTCTTGCAGAATAGTAAGTATCTCATTACTGATAACATTTCATTATAAATGAATTTAAGTATCATTCAACACAACACATTTTCTAATGCTATTACAACAGTGTTAATTATTATCTTGGTAGCAATGTATATCACTGGAATATTTGCTCAAAATTATTTAGTTCAAAATTGTTTAGGTATTATTATATTATTTTCTGTTATTTTATGGAGACATTATTATATTTTCTGTTACTCAGAAACATTTTGGAAGTATCTTGTTAAAATGTCTACTTTTCAGATTGAAATTCTTTTTGCTGATGTAACCGTAAAAGATATGACTACTTATAAAAGAGATAACTGCAATATTAATGGGAAAATGGAATGTAAGTTGTAAGAGTTATTCTTCATTGGTTTTTATATTTTTTAACATGCTTGATTATGCTTTTTCACATTTGAAAGCAGATCACTTCGTGTACTACTTTTGTTGAAGAATAAAGATACAAATTTGATTTTAAAAATTAATTGTTTTGTTGCCAACTCTGTTTCATCAATATTCATAATGTATAATATTAACCTTTATTCTGATCCTGCCACATCCCATTTAGTTATTTCGTGTGAAGTCAATGTAAGTTCCATTGCAGAACCAACTATTGCTAACCTTCATTTAATTCATTTTCAGTTCAGTTCTGATGTTTGCTTTCATGCCTGGTGGACAAATTGTTGTATTGCCTAGGGATGGGAGGAGGAGGAGGAAGGTGGTATCATACTGTTAGAGTAAAGATTTGGTCATTTTGAACTGAGACAAAGAGAAATATCTTCACTAAATGTGTTGTGAGTCTTTGGACTTATTCACTATGACAACTATGAATATTCAGTTGCTGAGTAGATGCAAGATCTAGATTAATATACTTTTAGATGTCAAAAAATGTGGTGCTGGAAAAGCACAGCTGGTCAGGCAGCATCTGAGGAGCAAGAGAGTCAACATTTCGAGCATAAGCTCTTCATCAGAATTTTTAGATGTGAGAATCATCGAATGTGGTGATGTTACAGGAAGATACAGTTGAGATAGAAGGCTGGACATGGTCTTAATGAATGGTATGGTTGGCTGAACGCCTATTCCTACTCATATTTCACATGAGCTTATGTTCATTTTAACCATAGGATGATAAGTTGACCTCACTTGACCTCCATTAGGATGCCAAAGAAATAATCAAAAGCTTATCTTAAGTGTTCTAGCATAAACATCACTTACAAGATGAGAGCCCCAAATGCAGAAAGACCATTATGAAAACCATTGTTATCTTGATGACAGTTCCCACTCCCCACAAACATCTCAATTACAGCAAAGTACCAACTTTTAGTAAATTGAAAGTAATGAAATTCTTCTGTTTTTCTCATGCAAACATGACATTTATACTGGAGATGGAGGAATTTAGACAGAAACTATCAGGTTAAAATGCCTGTGCTGCCTGTCAGATGTAGGATTGGAATGCATTTTCTTTTATTGCTTTAGTCTCCTGCAACTTCATAGTTAGACTTCCCAATCAATTTATTTTCTGAAATGAATTGTAAGGTCAATATCTAATTTATTAAATGCCTGAACAGAACAAACCTTGTGGAAAATATTAAAGTAAGAAAATTAAAATATAACACAGCAAGAAAATAATCTCTGAGAATCAGAAATTGAACATGTTCTCCATAAAACAATTTGTCTAGATATACAACATGTTAAGTTTTAAAGTAAAGAACAAAAACTCCAGCAATTTAAGTTTGTCAGTAGACAATCTTATTTGAATAATTGTATTGAATTAGTGAAGAATTCATTGAGACATTCAAATGTAAAAATGTACTCATTTCATATATTGTAATTGTATGTGTCCACCATCATTGCATATGGAAATTTTATCCAGTATGTCTGAAATAAACAAAAAAAACCCAGTAAAAAGGACAGAAATGTAATTTAGTGAGGGTGCATCAGGTCTTTATGCCATTGATACTTGGCAAGTATGGGGTACTAACCTACATTTCATCTGGGTTAAGTTACACACATTGGATGAATGGGAGCACACTGGTACATTGCAGTAAGGAAACTCTGTTGGAGAGTCCTCAAACCAGTCTTTGATTTCTCAATTAAGCATGTCTTATGCTCGAGTGGGATTATTTGTACTATGCCCAGTAAGAATAGGCAAAATAGTTGTGATCTGATTTATGTAACATTATGAAGATGGTGAGGGGCTGGGTTTTCGCAATTAATTAGCAGCTCAACAGTTGTTGATCGAGGAGAGATTTAAATTCTAACACCATTTAATGGCATTTTCATTGGATACCAGACCAGGTCTGCAATAATGAGTCCCCATCTTGTATTTCTGGACAAAATTTACAGCAGGATGTTGTACCAATTTGCTACTCTTGATTGATGGGTTTCTGCTTGGAATATATCAAAGGCCCAAGCAATTCATTTTTAGAAAAGAAGTAAATGATTTATCTTTTTCAACTGCAATGCAAGTATGGTCTGAGATTAGCAATAAGCTGTTCAGCATCTTTTGGAATTCATTGTGAAGATGAGAAATACCTTTTTTGAAACAAATATTCATTAAAAAAAGGTTCAATATTGAGGCACTGATTATGTATTAATTGAATTTTCTATCATATGACTCATAAACAAGTGCTGTGAACTATGAGTCAATACTTAATATGATATAATACTTAAACACTTAAGGATTTGCATATCAATACAATTTTATGTTCGCAGTCTGCCATTTCTTTACTGCTATCATATCTTATGGAACATTATGGATGGAGCAGAAAGTTACTGTATTAACTGGGGAAGAGTATTTGCTGTATTGTCCCTAATATTATGAAAGAATTAATAAGAAAACATGTCAAAATTATCAGATTTTATGAATTTATTTTATTTATTGTAGTAAAAGTAACTGAATTGTAATGTTAAATGATAATAGAATTATGGAATGCTCAAGTGTGAAATTTTATAGGTGGATCACATGACTTTCATGATGGAAGGTAATAAACCAGATACACCTTCAGCTTTCTGGCTGAGCCAATTCTATGTTTCAATACTCAGGTTAGAACAGAGCAGTGTGCTTGTCTGCTTTTTATCCTGCCCTCATTCTAAATGCTAAACCATGGACTTCCGTTGGATTGGTTGACATCTATGGATAATTTATACCATTGCCTTTTGCAATATGGCTGACCAGGAACCTCTTCCACTTTTACCACTTGCAATCAGGCAAATTGGAAGGATTTACAGCCTGACAGTCAACCTGTTTGGCCACATTAAAAATGCATCTTTCACAACCAACAAGTATTGATGAGGGAATCAAACCCAGAACTTCCAGTTGAGACAAGGGGCATGCTACCACTGTGACCGAAGACCTCCTGCACAGAAGAGTAAGAATGACGTATTGGTGTTGTTTTGAAAGATTGATTATGACAGAATGAAAGAATGCACAATTTTTATGAAACTCAATTTTCCTTACCATGCAACTAAACATAATGAAACTTTTATAAAGTTGACATAGGTTCATTCTAACGTAATGGAAATTTTCACTCTGATTAGATGATCCAAAGAAGCAGTGAAATGCAATTACTGATCAAGAGAAGTTAATGCTGCCAGACACAGTGGGTCAGGTTTTTATTTATTTTTGTTGAACCAGAAGGTAAATGATTTTAAATTACATGTTATTACCAATTTGAAATTGATATGACAATTTGATTTTCTTGGTAATAACCTAAAGTCTAGTCAATTTGACTCACATCGAATATTGATCCATATTAAGGCTCAGGCTCCCTCCCTTTACATATAAAGTGTGAAGGCATAAACATTTCTTCTAGTCTAAAATTAACTTTATCATGTGTATTGTAAATGGGTTAATCTGTCACAGTCTTATCAATCATCCTTTGCGTGGCTATGCTGTACTGGGTATCTTATAGGTTTACAGTTATACTCTGTGTGATCCACATCATAATACAGAAAACACTAATTTGTCAGGTAACCGTACACAGCCTAAAACCGTTCCTGCTCTCTCTATATATGTACAAGTAAAATGATTGAAAAATAAGTAAACAACTGTATATTTTCTTGCAAGTGCAGAATTTTCCAAAATGATTATCTTTTAAAGCAAGCCTTCTAATGTAAGGTGAAACTAAAATGCCTGTGAGATGAACAGTTGGTAATAATACTAACTCTGCCTGAAGACAGATGTTCAAAGAAACAATCCTGATGGAAACGTAACGAGCAAAGAATTATCAGAGTGGGCCTTGCTGCAGGATGTCAGTATTCTCCAGTTTTGAGGATATTTAGAAGGTTGAATGGAATGGCTTCAAATAAGACTGGATGGCAGGAGGAAGAGAGTCTGCTTAAAATCTGGGAGGGACTTGGACCTGAATCTTCGAGGCTGCACATCTCCAGGGAGTAGGGTTTAAAGTATGTACTTAGTCATTGGGGAAGTCTTTCATTTGATGTATTAGTTGCCTCAGTCAAAAAGTGTGGTGCTGGAAAAGCACAGCAGGTCAGGCAGTACCCAAGGAGCAGGCAAGTCAATGTTTCGAGCAGAAGTTCTTCATCTCCCAGTATTAGTGGTCTGCTTCATCATTTCCATATTCAACTCAAAACAGTTCTGTCTTTGCCCAAAGATTCCACTAGAACTCTTGAGTATTTCAAATGCTTTATGGACTCATTATTTGCAGCTAATTTTTCAATAATGGAATCATGCCTAAATCTATGATTTACAGTTCACATCTTGCATTTCAAACATTAGGAAACCCCAATACATACCATGACTGGGATTATTTTGTAAATTATATTTGAGCAGGGACCATATAGATCCTAAAGGTAACAAAGCACATTGACATGATGATTAGAAAAACAAATCGGTTCCCTGGGTTTATATATAGTGGAAAATAATATAAAAGAGCAAAGAGGTTAGGCTAAGACTTTATAATCACTAGTTTGATTTCAGCTCAAGTATTATGGATAATTCTGTGCAGCAAATTTCAGAAAAGATAGAAAGGTCTTAAAACAAGACTGGAGAAGGTTTACCACATTTTTAAAATTCATTCGTGGGATGGGGTCAGCACTAGCCAGGTCAACATAGACAAGCTCCTTCACAGTCCTCATGACCTGACCCACCTGTCAATTTTCCTTCCCACCTGTCCTCTCCACCTTCCTCTCTGACCTATCACCTTTACCCTCACCTCCATCTACCTATTGCACTCTCAGGTACCTTCTCCCAAGCCCCGCACCCTCCCATTTATCTCTCCACCCCTAAGGCTCCCAGCCTCATTCCTGATGAAGGGCTTTTGCCTGAAATGTCGATTTTACTTCTCCTTGGATGCTGCCTGACCTGCTGTGCTTTTCCAGCACTACTCTAATCATAGACAAGCTCATAGGACAGTTAGGATTGTTGTAGGTTTGGAGTCACATGTAGGCCAAACTACAATTCTTAAATGACCTTACCAAACCAGGTGGGGTTTTACAAAAATGGTTACAATTAGGTGAGCTTTTTAATTTCAGTTATTTTTAAAAAAAAATCAAATCCACCATCTGCTGTGGTGGTATTTGTAACCATAGCCCCAAGATATTAGACTGTAGTTGTGATTTGGTAAAAACAATGACTGTAGATGCTGGAAACCAGATTCTGGATTAGTCGTGCTGGAAGAACACAGCAGTTTTGGCAGCATCCAAGGAGCAGTAAAATCGACGTTTCGGGCAAAAGCCCTTCATCAGGAATAAAGGCAGAGAGCCTGAAGGGTGGAGAGATAAGCTAGAGGAGAGTGGGGGTGGGGAGAAAGTAGCATAGAGTACAATAGGTGAGTGGGGGAGGGGATGAAGGTGATAGGTCAAGGAGGAGGGTTGAGTGGATAGGTGGAAAAGAAGGTAGGCAGGTAGGACAAGTCATGGGGACAGTGCTGAGCTGGAAGTTTGGAACTAGGGTGAGGTGGGGGAAGGGGAAATGAGGAAACTGTTGAAGTCCACATTGATGCCCTGGGGTTGAAACTTATCATACCAGTGACATTACCATTATCACTTCCACTATGTCACCATACATTATGAGAGACTTCAGTTTTGAGAAGAGGTGTTCCCCTGATTGAGCTGTTCCCCTTGAAGCAGAGAAGGTTAAAAATGGCTGGATAGAGGTTGTCAAGATACTGCAAAGGCTTGATAGAGTGAATAAAATCCAATCCTTCTGATGAATGGATCTTTGGCTTTCAGAAAGTTATCAGGGTCTGAAGAAATAGTGGAATCTGATCCCATAACTTATTTTAAAAAGGGAAGTAAAAGCAAAATTCTGCATTTGCTGGAGATCTGAAATAAAAATAAAGACAGAAAGTGTTGGAGAAACACCACAGGTCTGGCAACAACCATGGAGAGGAAAACAGAGTTCATGTTCCTAGTCTAATAATCCAAAGTCTTTCTGGGATCTGGAGAAGTCAGTTTGGTCTCAAAATATCAACTCTGTTTTTTCTCTCCACAGATGCTGGCAAACTTACTGAGTTTAGCCATCACTTTCTGTTTCTGTGTCAAAAGGGAACAGAACAAATCCTTAAAAAATCTGCAAGTTATAGAGTTCCGGACAAAATGTCAGAATGTCGGTTTAGGCAAGGCTGGTGTTTAACTAACCAACATGGACATGATGGATGAGTGGGCTCCTTCTGTACTGAACATTTCTATGATTTAACCGTGTTGTACTTGAGGGAGTTCTTTCAGTAAGCTGTCAAGCAAAACAGACTAATGACCTCTTAGCTCAGTCAAACTGATTGGCTTTCCAACTGGTACTGGTGAACACAGTAAGACATTTTACCTTAATTGGCAGTGTCATTAGATTTAATCTTTCAGAAAATCACACTTTATAGTGAAGCTATACCTACACTTTACACTTTTGCATGAAATTATTAACAGATTTACACATGACAAACATGCACCTCCTTATCCAATGGCAGCAGTTGGACCACAAGTGAATCCCCAATTACTACTATCACTTGCATGCAAGTAATGCACAATTAACATTATATGCCTTGTATGTTACTTGGTGAATAAACATTTTGCATTTGGTGTTACAGTAGGTGGTGTGCTATACAGGTTCAGAAGGTTAGCATAAGAAGGAACTTTCATTTGTATTTAATTTAATTAACATAGAAGAATTCTTGACATGGGGCTATTCAGTCCATTATAGCTATGTTAATTTGAAAGGAGGTTTGCACAGTGACTCAGTGGTTAGCACAGCTGCCTCACAGACCCAGGTTCAATTCTAGCCTCGGGTGACTGGCTATGTGGAGTTTGCACATTCTCCCTGTGTCTGCATCTCCAGGTGCTCCGGTTTCCTCCCACAGTCCAAAGATGTGGTCAAGACAGCTCGACGATGGTCGAGCAGTGGATGTGGTGTATATGGACTTCAGCAAGGCATTTGATAGGGTTCCCCACAGAAGGCTCATTCATAAAGTCAGGAGGTTTGGGATACAGGGAGACTTTGCTATCTGGATTCAGAATTGGCTGGCTGACAGAAGGCAGAGAGTGGTTGTCGATGGAAAGTATTCTGCCTGGAGGATAGTGTTGAGTGGGGTCCCGCAGGGCTCTCTTCTTGGGCCTCTGTACTTTGTAGTTTTTATAAATGACTTGGATGAGGAGGTTGAGGGGTGGGTTAGTAAATTTGCAGATGACACAAAGGTTGGAGGTGTCGTTGATAGTATAGAGGGCTACTGTAGGCTGCAAAGCGACACAGACAAGATGCAGAGCTGGGCTGAGAAATGGCAAATGGAGTTTAACCTGGATGAATGCGAAGTGATGCATTTCGAAAGGTCGACCTCAAATACTGAATATAGGATTAAAGACAGGATTATTGGCAGTGTGGAGGAACAGAGGGATCTGTGTGTGCAAGTGCAGAGATTGTGTCTCCCTCAAATAAATCGCTCATGCAAGACACACCCCTAGCCACCCAATGTTTAAATCCTGAATCTATCATCCATATATACCGTCTATAGATGTAAAAGAAGATGTTTTGCCAATATTGCGTTCCCTCTGCCGAATTGCCCTCCATGCTTTAACAGTATTGATAACTATTGGGTGATGGCAATATTCTCTAACTGTCCTCATTTTGTCCGAAAACAGCAAACTAGTAAGGGCGCACCCTTCCTGAGAGGTTTCAATATCTAACCATATTGAAAGAGGGTCCCACAATCCCAATCATTCACCTAAGATAAAAGTGAGCTTATTTGATAGTTTTTAATGTCTGGGAGATCCATTCCCAATCTATGAGGCAATTATAGTTTAGCTTATTTAATAAGGAGCCACTTACAATGCCAAATAAAAGAGCTGAAGCAGCCATTCAGTCGCCTGAACGTTTGCTTATCGAAAATCAGGGGGAGCATCCATATAGGGTTCAACAAATGGAGGAGTATATTCATCTTAATAAGTGCTATCCAACCTAACCATGAGACCGGAAACACCTCCCATCTTTGAAGGTCTTGGTTGATTTTGTTGAATAATTAACCAAAATTAACTTTGAACAACCAATCAAGAACTGGAGTGATGAAAATGCCCAAACACACAAAACCCCCTGCGGCCACTTAAATGGGAATCAATATTCGCCCTCAAGACGTAACACCTTCGTAAGACCACCAAAGGCATAGTCTCTGATTTTGTAAGATTAATCTTGTACCCCGAAAAGGCGTCAAACACACTGATGCATTGTAACTAGCAAGGCACCAAAACTGCTGAATTTGACAAGAAAATGAAGACATTGTCCACATACAATGAAATCTTATGCAATTTTGACCCCACTTCTGGAGCTGATATATTAGGATCCCTCTGAATGGCCTCCAGCAATGGTTCAATCGCCAATGGAAAAAGCAATGGTGAAATGGGACAGCCCTGTTGGCAGCCTCTAAAAATGTTAAACTGGCTCGATCATACCCCATTGGTGATGACCGCATTGAAAGGATCACTGTAGAAATCCTTTACCCATCTTCTAAAGACTTCATCCAAACCAAACAGCTCCAGAGTACAAACAAGGTACAGCCACTCAACTCAGTCAAATGCCTTCTCTGCATCTAGAGAAATCACCAATCTCTGTACTGACTGTTGTTGACATGCTTGAATTACATTAAGCAGCCTCCTAAGATTACTGGAGGATCTGCGACCCTTTATGAAGCTTGTCTGATCCTCTTTAATAGTAGAAGATAACACAGTCTCCAGCCTTAATGCGAGAGTCTTAGACAGGATTTTGGAGTCCACATTTAAGAGTGAAATGGGCCTAGACAACGCACAGTCATCCGGGACCTTCCCTTTTTTAAGAATAAATGAAATATTGGCCTCTCTTAGAGATGGCGGGAGATAATCATGATCGTATGAGTCTTTGAGCATGCTGAGCATCGGGCCTGACAATGTTTATAAATTCCTTATATAATTCACTGGGAAGTCCGTTAGGACCGGGCGCCTATCCACTCTGAAGCTGTTTCACAGCTTCCTGCAGCTCCTGCTCTGAAAAGAAGGCATTGTGAAAGGACTCTTGTTCGGGGGCCACGCCCAGGAGCTCCAGATCCTTGAAAAAGGACTTCATTTTGGCCTGCCCCACCTCACAACACTCAGATGGTATAAGCTAGAGTAAAATCTCTGGAATGCCATATTAATCATTTTGGAATCACATGTTAGATTCCCAGACCCTTCCCTAATTGCCATGATGGCTTGTGAGGCACACCTTTTCCTGGCAGATATGCTAGGTACTTGCTTGGCTTGTCACCATGCTCATATAACTTTTGCTTTGCGAAACTAAGCTTTCTTTGCTTCTGTGTGAGCATGGAATTCAATGCAGACCACAGCATCATAATTCTCTGTAGCTTGACCAATGAGGGCCTGTCAAAGTAAGCCTTCTCAGCTGCCTTCAATTGTGCTTCGAGGAGACGTTGCTGTTCACCCTTCTGTCACTTCCTACTGGCAGAGTAGGAAATAACTAACCCCATGACATAGGCTTTGGCAGTTTCCCAAAGGACAGACTGGCTATTAACCTAGTCTGAGTTAATGTCTAGGAATGGCCGAAATTCCCTATAATGGTAGGCCAGGACTCCAGACTAATCAGTTTAGAGAATGCATCTTCCTGAAATTTGAGGGGATGGGCCGGATGGCAATAAACATTTAGAACACCTTATTCTTCCCTGTTTATCAGGGCTTTGAGAATTACAAACCTCTCATGTGTGTCTTTAACACACCCTAGTAACTTAAAGGGGAGATTCCTCCTAACCAATAGAGTCACTCCCCTACTTCTGGTATTAAAAGATGAAAATTAAACCTGATCAAAGCTGCTGTAGTTTCAAATGCTCCCTATCATCCAAGTGTGTCTCCTGTAACAAAGCAATATCCACCTTCTCCTTTCTAAGACTCAAATGTACCTTCTTACTCTTAATCGGTGAGTGACTCCCCTTGATGTTCCAGGTACATCATTTAATCAAGTCATCAGCCATAACCTTCTGCAATAACATTTCGATTCCAAATAGGAAGAACTCAAACCACAAATTGCTGAGTCTTAGAGTCGCAAGATCCATCGAACATAAAAACTACATAGACTAAAACCACTACGGTTAACAAACCTACAAAACTATCAAAGAGTATACACAACAAAACCAAAAAACAAACCAACATATAAAACGCCAATGGTGCTGAATAGAGGAACCCCTGCTCAAAGGGTTCAACAACACATCTCAAAACCCAACTTCCCATCCCACTGCCAATACTGCAGCACAGGCATTTAAATACCTGAAGTGGGTATAAACTGCCTGTAAGTAGGCATCTAGCCATCCCAATCAGATTATTACCAATAAAAAAGACAGGAAAAGAAAGCATTGACCGGACTTCCTTTTATTTAAAAAAGGAAAAACAAAGACATACTGAAACAAAATGACTATTTGTACATACTAAATTGTTCAAATTAGGTTAATTTGTCCATGAAGTCTCTTGCCTTCTCCAACATGTCAAAGAGATCCATCTAAGGTGATCTGGATCACCACTGGATACCTCAGAGAGTACTGAGTCCCAAGGTCCCTCAGTCTTCTCTTGACACCGTCATAGGATTTTCTTTTCTGGATCACCACCGCAGAGAAGTCCCAGAAGAACATGATCGGGGAGCCCTCGTAAACTAGGGCCTTCAGATCCTTCCCCTGGATTCTGGAAGCTTCCAAGATTCTCTCCTTATCTCTGTAGTGATAAAACTGCACCAGGAGAGGATCAGGATGTTGACTCACACCTGACCTCCGTGCCATGACCCGGTGAGCCCTCTCGATCTTCAAGCCTCTCATTCCAGCCTCCAAGTTAAGGAATTTCAGCAACCAGTCCTCAATAAATTCTGCAGGCCACTCACCTTCCTTACCCTCCGGCAGATTGACGATACAAATATTTTTTCTCCTGCCTCTGTACTCGGGGTCATTAACTTGGTCAAGAAAGTTACGTGCCTGTGTCTCCAGGGCTTGGATCCTATCCTAGGAGGAACCTGTGTCAGCTTACACCACTGTGACTCTGTGTTCAACCTCATTTGTCCTTTTCTCCAGGTCTCCCAGCTGCTGTTCATGCTTCTGCAGCATGATAGAGATTGGGGCCAGCTTCTCCTCTATCTGTATATTCAACATATCGCAAGATTTCACGAGCTCCTTCACCAGGACCTGGTAGGAAATCGAGGCTGACGATCCTGCAGTCTGGGCTGCGGGCCCGGCTTCAGATGCTTCTCCTCCTTTTTTCGGCACCCCTGGACAGGGAAAACTAAGTTAAGTTGATTTTTAACAGTTTCCTGGGACTCCACAACCTTTCCAGAGTCCCAGGATATCACAGTGGTCCAGGTAGGGCGGTTAAAAGTTTGTCCTGCTTACGCTGCAGTGCAGAGCTCTGCGACACGATCTTCCTAGATTGCTGCCATCTTGGATCCCCCAGTCTGCCGATCCTTAAGCAACAAACCCCAAACAAGAAGACACACACGCCCAGAGACTCTATCCATACTACTATGCACCAAAGACATCCCGGAGATGACAACCAGACTACTCTGACCCCTTGACATCATGGTAGCTCACAAACCTACTGACGCACTGAAACAGCTCCTGTACCAACAACCAGCAAAATGAATGTTATTTCCAAAATACCTTTCAAGGACTGCAACGAACACTACATCAGACAGACAGGTAGGGAACTAGTCACCAGGATACACAAACACCAACTAGCCACCAAAAGACATGACCAGCTATCACTAGTATCCTTACACACAGACGAAGAAGGACACCATTTAGACTGGGACAACATACTTATCCTAGGACAGACTAAACAGAAACACACACAGAAATTCCTGGAGATCTGGCATTCAAACTGGAATTCCATCAATAAGTACATCGATTTGGACCCCATCTACCAACCTCTAAGAAACAGAACCGGAAATGATACTACCCACTGTAACAGACCAAGACACAAATAGAAAGTGGGACAGAACACCAGCACTTCACCGAAGGCTCACTGATGATGTTACCTAGTAACATCTGAGAACAAACCTATCAATTCAGCGAGCAAACTTATACCTGAATCTCCACATGAGCTACAAATCTTCTGAAAAATCACAAAGTTTCTTTTTATCTTCAAGTTAAACCTTCCTTTAGTAATTGTTTTCAACACTGTAAATGGGTGTTGGTTTGATTTCTCACATCAGAAAAAAAAGTGTTGCCTTCCTGTTTTCATGTATACTTCATTTGGCTACTCCCCAGTTCCTTCGTATTTTTTGAGAACAGCCTTTCCTATGAAATGCTACCACAAAAGATAGTTTTCTGATATTTGTTGCTTCAGGACAGATCATTGTCCATTCAAATCCTTACTTGCAGAAGGAATTGTGGGAATTAAATACAAATTGTCTCACAAAAGCTCGTGCCTGAAAATAGAGAACTCTGCAATTTAAACATTTAATGAATGTAAGTCTGGTCTTGACATGAAAATTTGAAGAGAGTGTTAGAGAAAATAATCACCTCAAATTTTCCACTAAATCCTGAGAGAAGTACTGAATGGATAAAATTGGATACGTCCTGAAAATGGTTACAAGGTTTGTGAAGCACAATTAACTCGACATATTCTTGGCATCACAGGCACCTTCAACAGTACCTTCCAAACCTGTGACCTCTACTACTTTGAAGGACAAGAGCAGCAGATGCACTAAGCTAGCACCATGCAAGTTCCTCTCCAAGCCAAGTCCTGATTTTGAAATAAATAGCTGTTCTCTCACACTGAATTGATGAAAATCTTGACCTTCCCAACATTATTGTGGGTATCCTTACACCACAAGGGTTGCTGTATTTCAAGAGGGCTACTTATTACCCTTCTCAAGGACAATTAAGGATGGGCAATAAACATGGAGGTAATCGTCAATTCCTGCATCCTGTGTATGTATAAATAAATTTAATAAGGACAGCATGAAAACTTCATGCAAACTTTCATTATAATGATTGCAGTCTAAATCTTGTTATTGAGTAGGCACTATGGGTATTTTGAGGCTAGCATGTATCCCAGCCAGCCTTGGTCACTTAAGGTAACTATGTATTTCAAAGGGAGGTTCATTTTGATTTTAATAAGTGTTACAATTCATTACAAAAAGCATTTTGAAAAGACAAAGCAATGGCACACCATGTTAGAGAGCAATCTCCAAAGTTGTCTGATCCACACAGGGGCCTTGTTTCCAGAATGGAGGTCAATTCTGTATCTACAGGTAAATAAGGCACTCCAGAGAAATTAGATTAGAATAGTTTCCCTACAGTGTGGAACCAGGCCCTTTGGCCTAACAAGTCCACACTGACCTTCTGAAGAGTAACCCATCCAGACCCTTTTCCCTCTGACTAATGCACCTGATACTATGGGCAACTTAGCACACCCAATTCACTTGGCCTGCACATCTTTGGACCGTGGGAGGAAACCACAGCACCCAGAGAAAACCCACACAGACACAGGGAGAATGTGCAAACTCTACACAGACAGTTGCCCAAGGCTGGAATCGAACCTGGGTCCCTGGTGCTGTGAGGCAGCAGTGCTAAACACTGAACTACCATTCCACCTTTCCTTAAGAGAAGATAATTATTGACGTCAATGCTAAACTGAAAGATGTTAATGTAATGTCAGAAGAAGTGCAATGACCTCAAATGAGTGATCAATATTTGTGAATGGATCGAAGTGGCATAGCCCAGAAACTGAACAACTAGCCTCATACTTTCAGCACCACATCCCCATTACCCAGTGCTATTATAGTCTCCATCATAATGCCTCAGTCTCATGCTCATAGTGTCTACTCACCCTCCTTTAGCACTATTACAGCTTCAAAACCACAAATCAAAGCTTGTACACACTGCCAGATATTCAAAACACATTTCCCCATACTCACTACATGCTTCCTTCACATGCAGGACAAAATTGAACACAACTGCCCTGAGCACAGCTTTGCCTCAATGTTCTTCCCAGCACTGGAGCAACAATGATTGAGTTTGCGGCCAGTAATAGGACTTAAAGGATTGAAGTTGACATACTTCATCTTGGAAGAAGCGATCACTGTTTGGTTGAATTTAGAATACGGATGAAAAGTGTGAAGATAAAATCCAATACCAGGGTTTTGTGCTTAAACAAAGGAGGCTACAATAAGATGAGGGAGGAGTTGGCTAAAGTATGTTGGAAGTAAAGATTTTATGGTAGGACAGTTGATGAACAGTGGAGGACTTTCAAAGCAATTTTTCAAAGAGCACAGCAAATGTATATACTGGTGAAATGAAAGGACTGTAGGAAAAGGGGTAATCTGACATGGATGTCCAAGGAAATAAGGGAGGCTATCAAATTGAAAGAGGTGGTACACAAAATGGCAAAGACGAGCTAGAATGTAGAAGATTTGGAAAACATTAAAGGTCAACAGAAAGCCACAAAAAATGTACAAAGAAAAATAAGATAGATTATGAAGATAAACTAGCTCAGAATATAAAGGTAGATGGCAAAGGTTTCTATGAATATATAAAACGAAAACGAGTGGCTAAGGCAAACATTGGCCCTTTAGAGGATAAGAAGGTGGATTTAGTAATGGGCTATGAAGAAATGGCTGAGGCACTGAACAGATATTTTGTGTTGAGCTTCACAGTGAAGGACGTGAATAATATGCCTGATACCGGCAAGGAAACGAAGAAAGGTAAGGACCTGGAAACAATCAATATCATGAAAGAGGTAGTGTTGGGCAAGCTAATTGAGCTAAAGGTAGACAAGTATCCTGGCCCTGATGGAATGCATCCCAGGGTACTAAAAGAGATGGGGGAGAAATAACAAATGCACTTGTGGAAACTTTACAAATTTCACTGGACTCTGGGGCAATTCCAACAGATTCGCAAACAGCAAATGTGATGCCACTGTTTAAAAAGGGAGGTAGACAAAAGATTGGGAATTATAGGTCAGTTAGCTGAACTTCTGAGTGGGGAAGATGATTGAATCTACTATCAAGATAAAAATAGCTTGGCAACTAGTTAGAAATTGTCCTGTTGGGTAGAAGTATCATGGTTTCATGAAAGGCAAGTCATGCATAACTAATCTATTGGAATTTTATGAAGACATTACGAGCACAATGAATAATGGGGACCCAGTAGATGTAGTGTATCTAGATTTCCAAAAGACTGTCAACAAAGTGCCATAAGAAAGACTTAGACAAAGAGACATGGCATTACTGGCAATGTATTAGCATGGATAGAGGATTGGTTAACTAACAGGAAGCAAAGAGTGGGAATAAATGAGTGTTTTTCTGGTTGGTGATTGGTGACTAGTGGTGTGCCTCAGGAAGCTGTGTTGGGACCACAATTATTCACAATTTATATCGATGTATTGGAGTTGGGGGTCACGTGTAGTGTGTCAATGTTTGCATATGGCACAAAGATGAGTGGTAAAGTGTGCAAAGAATTGTGAAACTTTGCAAAGGGACATTGAAAGTTTAAGTGAGTGGGCAAAGGTCTGACAGGTGGATTCCAATATTAAATATGAAGTCATCCATTTTGATAGGAATAACAGTAAAAAGGATACTTGAATGATAAACAATTGCAGCATGCTGCTGTGCAGAGGGACCTTGGTGTCATTGTGCATGAATCATAGATAGTTGATCTGCAGGTGCAACAGGTAATTAATTGCTAAAGGGATTGAGTTTAAAAGCAGGGAGTCCACCCCTTTCTGCTTTTCGCAAAGACCATTCCCCAATTCACATCTCAGCCACCAAGTCAAATTCCAGAGGTACTACAGATGGTTGCATAAATCTGCACATGGTGATTCACTGAGTACAAGTGATCCACAGTCAGAATAGGAGGAAAGTGACTTACTGGTAGCAGTTGTTCCAGAGGGTGAGGTCACCTATGTGTTCTGGTGCTACAAACTTGGATAGGACATTTGGTTGGGCAGGGCAGACAGAAAGATTGATGTACTCTGAAATGCTTACATTAACAGGCCTCCCAGGCCACTGTCAAGTATGACACATGCATCAGCTCTGGCTCAGTTGGTACCACTCTCGCTTTTAAGTCAAGCATCATAGGTTCAAGTGTACCTCCAGAGAATAAAGCACAAAAAATCAACACTGATACTCTTTAGTGTCCTGACCAACATGTTACCGATCAATTAACCTTACAGGAATAGATTATGTGATCATTATCACATTGATGTGCGTGTTAGTTTACTGTGAAAAAATTGGCAGCTGCATTACAACATAGACTGTGCATCAAAATTGATTGCAAAGTGTTTTGGAGCATCCTGGGGTCATGAAGACATCATTTGGATGCAAGACTTTTTCTCGGATGTCATAGCGGAGTTCAACATCACCTTAGTGCTTTTGTTTTTCCAGAGACCTTGGAGCACATCTATCCAGGGTGGAAGTAATGGCCTTTTCCATGAGAACACCTTCAAACCCAACCATGATGTAAGATCTAGTGGCTGAAGTCTCAACTCCCAAGGCAGCAGAGGCAGAAACAAAAGTCATTGTCTGTGTACTGCAGCAGAAGATCACACTGAAGTTTCTGCAAACACCAGCCAGTTATTATTGAAGCTTAGATTGCTGACATTGCGGCTATGGATAAATGTGCTCAAGGAGACTTCCATAATAGCATCGTTGTTAAGAAATCTTTTCACTGACAGATTACTAGGCTAACTGAGGCACTGCTTCAATCACATGACATTGGCTATATAGAACCCAAACCTGCTGTCCTCCCTCACACTGGCAGCAACAGTCCTGCCATCGCTACCACTCTATCACTTACTTTGCCGCTTGTCCACCAGCTGGCTCAGACAGCTGCCAGACCATCTCGAGATAGTACCCACGTGGGTTACCCTGGAAGGTCATCATTAAGTACCTGCATTGAGTGAGACCCACATCCTATCAGCAATCACTGCATGGGAACTTTAGAACAGGCAAAGACAGTCAAAGGAAAAGCACTGAGGGAATTATAAAAGTGATCAGCTGACTTTTGGATTTTGGGTGGTTTATTTGATAAAGTCAATTTGAAGTGCTTGCTTTATGGTGGCTTGGAATATGGGACAGTCAATAACAGAGTTAAGATAAAGTGAAGGCTGCCAGGAATTGGGGTTGCACAGTACACTGTCGGAGAATTTAGCCCAATTAATCAGAGATCACAAACACACAGATCAGACTGAGAACTGACAAGGATTTGTTTAATAAACAGTGATATCGCGGAAGAGACTTGACTCCCGCTGAAACAGTCACTGACAGACTGTTCAGAAGGAACCACAGCTTCTTCCCCGAACAGAGAATTCAGTAGAGTTTTATACCTTTACAACACTGAAGTGAGTTATGAGACAATGGTGCGAGTTGTACAACAAAGAGAAATAAAGTTCATTCGTTGAAAAGATTCAAGTGTCCAGTGTCTGACAATGAGTTTCTTAATTGACTCAGGAGATTCCAATCCTTGGCTGGAGTAGGTATTAGTGGGTTTCATCCTGGTATCAATGTGTTTGTATTGTTGAGGGGGCAAGTGAAGTACCTTTGGTGCCTCCTTGCTGGGGTACCTTTTGTGAAGGCTTGACTCCTAGTGGGAGCAGCTGTGACCCAAAGATATCAGAGGTGCTGGGCTATTGTGGAGTGCAAGGCTCATTATTAGTTAATCTGAAGAAGTATATTCTCTTGGTCTGGGGCTGGATGAGTCATGTCCTGGGGTATGTGTGATGTCTGGGGTGGCTGGTTTGGCCCAATTAGAGGTATTGTGGGTAGGCTTAGTGGCTAAGTGCAGACATTTTGTGTTGTCTGTTTTGTGGCCATGTCATGGGGAGGTTGAACCCCATATTTTCTCCCACACACTGTCAGTTGGGGTAATCACAACTGCCAAGCTAGAATGAGTGTTTGCTCACTTATCCTTTTGTCCTCTTCTTCCTCAGTTGCTCATTATATACCCAGTATAAAAGGCTTCACCCTCATATTCGCAAAATTGTGTAGTGTGGTATAGACCAAGATGAACTTTAACACATTCATGTGAGGCCTCTGGATTGCTGCAGGGAATAGAAGAGTTGATTAGGTATCATAACGGTATGCTCCTTGACAGTACGGTGCTGATTAACATTAACACTGGACTTAATTGTGATCTGCAATGGAGTCATGGACCTGGTGGCCTATGGTTTAACATGGTTGGTGAATTACTGAGGGAACAAGGAGCTGGCACATCGTAAAGGCATCACAATTGCTTTATGGATTTCAGGCATTGACTTATGAAGCTGCTCATCCATGGAGGGACATTTGGCAGTTTTGGTATCTCTCCGTATTGAGGTGTAGTACCCACATGCAGTCAGTGGTACTTGGAAACAAGGGAAAGCATGTAACCCAGACAAAAACACATCAATATTCCACTTGCTTCTCTCTGTTCAGAGAAGATGAAATGAACTTTCCTTTTCTGACAGACAGAGCACCAGTCCTAGTACAGTAATGGATGCAAACTGGAAAATATTAGAGATGTCAACCTGCTGCAGCATGGAAGGAACCCAGTGCAAAGAGTTTCATGGTCACTGTCATTTTCACAGCCACTGGCAAAGGTCCTTTTCAGCCTTAAATGCTCTAGTTCACTCTGTAAGATGGACGGTATCCATGAGTACTTCCATTATAAAACAGAGATGCTGCTCACACTGTTCCTTAGTAAAGTTGAGAAAAGTGAACTGCTCCATCAAAATTGTGAACGGCTATGATTTCTTGCTGAGAACCCTGCTTCCTTTCACTCTGTGTGATCAGTGACTGTTGACCCATTAAATTGACATTAACTCATGTTATTCTCCTTCAAAATCTTCACACATCAAATCCGAAATTAATGCCAGATACTATATGTGGCATATGTTGGGGAGATTTGGAATTGTTAAAAAAGCGCAATATTTTCTCATCACACTTCTTACTAAATATTAGAAAATGGTATCAGGGCTATAATATAAAAACAAAATTCCACATATCATGTGAGAAATGTGAGGATCTTATCAAATTTCTTGATGCATTTATTCAACTCTGCAAGAACATTGTGAGAGTCAAAGATCAAGAATACATTTCCATTTGGTTTTAACGTTAGTGGGAAAGTTACCATTGGTATAAAATGATGTCCTTTGCTTTTATGCTCATAATTACTCTTTGCTAAATAAAGAAATCCACTTAAAGATTACAGATATCTGTTATTTGAGAGTACATATGCTTATCAATGTGGTATAATTAGATAATTAGACTTTAGATTAGATTACTTACAGTGTGGAAACAGGCTCTTCGGCCCAACAAGTCCACACCAACCCTCCAAAGAGCAACCCACCCAGACCCATTCCCCTACATTTACTCCTTCATCTAACACTATGGGCAATTTAGCACAGCCAATTCATCTAACCTGTACATTTATGGACTGTGGGAGGAAACCGGAGCACCCGGAGGAAACCCACGCAGACACGGGGAGAATGTGCAAACTGCACACAGTCGCCTGAGACGGGAATTGAACCCGGGTCTCTAGCACTGTGAGGCAGCAGTGCTAACCACTGTGCCACCATGCCTCCCCCCCCACCACCGAATTAAATCAATGACTTGTCATTTTGAAGAAGACGGCAACACAAATGGACTGTAGAATGAGATGAAAGACCTTACTGGTTTGACATGGATTGCTTTCCTAGACGGGTCTACTTGTCTAATCTGACCCTCAGAATTTATGATGGTCTGAGAAACATTTTTACATTTACAACCCAAGAGAAAATGTTTCTGGTAATATCATTTGGCAAAATTTGGAAAAATATCCATGTTTGGGTCAAAGGACCAGGTTGAACAGGTGAAAGAGAAATCTTTCTTCTCAGTGTACTCAGATTGTTGCAAATTAAAGTTTCATCATTCCAGCTACAGTTTAAGGACACAACTGACATTGATTTGTGCAATCTCCAATTTGTCCCCAGCAACATGAATAAATAAACTTGCCCTCCAGACTCTGGTCTTTAACGTCTACAAGAAAAATTGCAGCAGTGATTGAATATGCAATCTAAAAAAATGACAAAATATTATGTTTCAATTTACAAAGAGCAATTTTGTCAAAAAGGCAGCTTGCCATTGGAAAGAAAAAAAAATAAGCCAATTGTAATTGTCGGTTTGTCAACTCTTTTGTTGGGTTTGTGCTCAAGTAATTCCTCTAAATGCTTCATTTTTATAACTGTTTTAACTGAAGTTCTTACAGCAGTTTAATTTACCTTGGTTGATGATAATCAGCCATTTTGTGAATGCACACATCCAAGAAAACATGTGTACTCCAATAGGATATATTCTTAATGTTTACTGCACAAAGCATGTACAAGTATTTCCTTAAAGTCTGTGGAGACATTCACTATCTGCTTTACCAGTTGAAAGTGATTTGAAATAGGAATTTGTTTTCATCATAATCTGAAACTAAGTAATGAAGGTTGTATTATTGTGAGGTAATAAATGTTCGGTACCTTTATGCTGAAAATTAGGAACTCTATGATACTCAGTTGGATAACTGATAAAAATTATTGGGTACCATCTTTGTAAGGATACCACTGAGATAAAGTGAGGGAAACTTCTCTCAAAACACCTGGATGGGTTGTGAAGTGGGTAGTGACTTTGTGTAATGGCGTAAAATGAGAAATAGCAAATCAGCACCTTGGTTTACATCTTTTCTGATTTTTATTTCCATTCTTCCTGGATTAGAATAACTAAGTATTCCCACCCATTGATGATAAAATATCTTGTTTGTTCTCACCATTGTGTTTTAGTTTAGTTAGCAGAGTAAGGTCAAGAGAAAAACAGTTCTGAGATTCCATTGTACCAGGCAGAGGATGCCATGCACTGGTGAAAGGATATTAATTGTTTATTCCCATTTGGTTCTTTGAAAACACAGTAGTCAAATTTCCATTAAGGTTGTTTAGATGGGCGAAATTAACAGAACTGCCAAGCCTGCATCAATTTAACTAAATGTGAATGAGTATCAGAGACCTGCTTACACGCAGAATTCTTGCTTTCGTGTAGGTATGGAATTGCAGCATAAATTGAGATGATAGCTTTAATCTTCCCAATATTAATCTAGGGAAAAGGCAGAATGTACAGGACTGCCTGTTAGACAAGCAGCATAGAGAAATGAGCTGTGGAGGGGTTCCTAGTTGTGGGGACAAGGTAGAGCTATCTTCTGTCAAATGTGGGCTTTGCTTCTGGTATCGTAAAGCTAATGTTATCCCATATAGCATACAAAATAGGCATAGATAGCAGGGTATTGAAAGATCCAACAGTTATTTATCACAATTAGCTGTTATGTACAATTATTTATTTCATGGACACATAAGTGTTTGAGTTAGTATTAGGCTATTCACTTACAGTAAAGCAGCGCACTTCTAATAGCATGTCATACTTCATGTGTTACGAACTAAGATGGTATCTGAGGTCCTTCAGATGATATACTGATGATATTATCAACATGTCTTTTAAAAGTACACTGATATACGGACTGTGAGACATAATACAACATGTCTTTTCCAAAGATTCAAAATTATCCCAAACGTATGTATATGGTTGTATATAGATAGTGTTGTCAATGTGGTAATTAAACCAACAGGTAAAACCGGTTTATAAGATTAAAATTTCAAACTTCAATATAACATTTTGGAGGTTTTGACAACTCACAGTAATCTGATGACCATACACCTATCTGGAGAAATACCCAGTGTTCTCTGTTGCACTTGTTTGACAACTTGACTGTCTTGCCACTGTTTGCTGTCGCTCTTCACAATGATACAATCATCATCATAGGGTTCTCCTTTAGTATACCTACATGAATGGCATGTCATAGATAGACCTTAGTTGGCTTCTGTTCCTCCATACTTTAGTGCCACAGTCAGTAATAACTTCATATGATGTGGGCTAGTATGAATCAGGATATTCAATATTTTGGAATTAGGACTAACTTGTTCAAGAAAATGACTCATAAAGATATACCAAGTTCATCCCTGTATGGCCAAAATAAACAAATCATCTTAAGTACTTCTTCAACACTGTCAGTCTATCCTATGATAATGATCTTTTGTGACTCTTATAGTTGGTGGTTGCTAATTGGAACAATTCACATTCCATACAGTGAATTCACTTTGCCTCTGGCCAAAGTGTAACTGATCAAACTTAAGAATATGTTTAACTTTGCAGTCTAAAGCATCAACATGTACTCGGCCAAAGATTGTTTTCTGGAACTGCATCCATCTCCACTGGATCAGAATTAGATTTTTCATCCATGTACTCTGAGGCATTGTATCCAGCTGCTTCAAGAATTTTTTTGCTCAATCCAATTACCACTTTTGTCTTGCTCTGTATCTCTGATTGCAGGTTCTGAGATGAGGCAGAGTCTTTGGTGAAAGAGTGCTTTGATTGATGGTTATCACATTTCTCAGTAGCCTTTTGTTAATCACTTGGCTGTAACAGTAAGAAATATAATGAATTGAAGTATGCTCAATGAATCTGAATGAATATCTCCACCGCAGGAACTGCCTCTCTTAATACTTATATTCCTTCACCACATAAAACCCTTTACAATGCATCTTTGAATTGGTGAGCTGGAGTACTTCACAACAAATTGGCACCACCAGTTAGTGCTGCTGGCTGCCCCATTACCCAAATACAGTGCATCTAAAAGTACAGAGAGATTTAATGAACATAAAACTTCACACAGTTACACAACAAAGTTGACAACCCTTCCTGATTGTGATTTGTAGATATTGGAGAAAATAATGACAAGGGATGAGGCTGACTATTAGTTCTGTTGTTCAGGAAACTTGCACTGAGTTTTTGCAATTTTAATACAAAACCAAGATCAGACATTGTCAGTGTCATTTCAGAATGAAATTTTCACCACAAAAGTATCTATCTAACTTAGTTTATGCATTTTGGAACATTCTGATTAAATACACAGACAAGTCTATCTCTACCTTTTATCAAGTTTATTAACTGCTATTAATTACTGTGCACACAACTGATTCTTACCTACCAAGCATTGAATAGAAGTACTTTCCATATATTAGGATTCCATTCTAGTCGGCAGATAATTAACTCCCACCTAAAGGAGACAGATGCAATTACATTAGTAAATGAAAAAATCTTTTGAATACATGTTAAAAATATACAAGGACAACAATTTAATTAATCATTTTGTAGGAAGCCACACTCTGATACATTAGAATATTGAAATTCTTTATGCTAAGTGATGTGAGAAGTCTAAACAAGCAAGACATATGTCACATGTTCCAGTTATGGAAGATGTTTCTTCTATCAGTGACATTCTACCCATTCTGCACCACTTCAACATTCTAGAAGTTTGTTTATAGAGGAAGAAAGATATTCCATTTAAATAGAGCTTTATCATGCCCATCTATTGAATATTTCACAAGCAGTGGATAACCGCTCTTCCATATTCAAGCACAGCAGCTACCTTGTGCACAGCAATGTCCCACAGACCTCATATTAAAATGAAAATGAATCAGTCAAATTTCCAGCTGATTTGATCTTTTGTTTGCACATGAATACTAGATTAGCCAGGCAATCTGCAGTTCAACAGTTAACTTCACCTGAAGGATGACATCTCTGATAGTGCAGCACTTGCTCAAGACTTGCTGAAGTGTCAGTATACAATAGATTATGATCACAAACAGATCTTGAACCCACAACCTTTTGATTCAATAGCAAGAGTTGTTATCAACTCCACTAGTCTGACACTTAATACAGCTGACACTGAACTTACATCATTATACACTAAACAACATAAACTGCTCACATTTTTGTCACTGCATGATTGATTATTAAACTGAGTAAAACATTGAGATAGAAAATTAACTTTATGGATTGGATAGTGATATCTATTAGCTACCACAACTGATTAATGGCCCTGTCAATTTATCTGAGTTTCTCTTTGAAATGAGTTTCCTTTCTTTATTGTTACAACAGGATTATGATTCTAACCTTGCAGGAATCAGTCATACTGTATTTAGACTCATCATCTGCAGAGAGGTCAGCTTACATTTACAGTGCTGTCAATCTGCCAATACATTCTTTAACTGACCTTGATACTGAATAATCCAAGATCTGCATTCTTAAGGAATAATGATGAACAATTTTTCGATCATGCTTAAAAGCCCAGAAATGCATTCATCTAACTTTGCATCAGGAATATGTAGCATCCCTCACATGTTCACACAAAGTATCTGAATTAATCCATTTCATTCACATTGCAACTCTATGAACGTATTACTTAGTTTAGTTTTGTAATTATTTAGCTCAGTGATTGCCAGAAAATAATTTGTGATTCTCGACATCCAATTGATTTCAACCAGACAGGTCCACTAGTCTCTTGAATCAATTTAGAATTCCTCTTCTTCCCTGTGAATACATTTCTCATTTCAATTCACTTAAAGTTTTGATTTATTCTTCATTCTTTATTTTGTGCTCACCGTCAGTTGGATTATACCAAATGACCAGCTTTATATGTTTCTATTTCCTGAGAGGGGTTGGTTAGCTGTATGGCTGGGTTACAATGAGAGTGACACCAACAGCTCAAGTTTGATTCCTGTACTGGCTGAGGTTACTATGAAAGACTCTCCTTCTTTTCCCTACTCTTCACCTCCTGAGGTGTGGTGACCCTCAGGTTAAACCAGCACCAATCATTTTCCTGCAATGAGAGACTTGCATAATTACTTTACTTTTATTTCCTGTAAATTTGAGATATATGCATCAAAGTTATGTTTTATATGTACTTGAAAGATGTCTTGCTGGGAGGCATTTTTATGAAATCCATACACAGGATTATAACTCCTGTTACCAACTCTATGTTGCTTCAAATCAAAATCCAGCAATCAAATTCACATTTCACTATTTTGGTTAAGGTGTTAACTCTTTTATTTTATTCACAGCATGATCCTGCAAACAATAACATGATGAATGGTGAAAGTGGTTTCATTGTATTTGGTTGAAGAAAACCTAAGGTCAGAGTTCTGTAGTTTTTGTTATTATCATAGAGAGCAGGACAACTCCACATAACCCTGTCATGGTAGGCGCTGCAAGACATGTCAGAGTGTGGACATGGATACCACTATTACATGTGGGGACACCTCAGACCATGTACATGGCCGGTACTCATATGACTCAGCCAACATTGTCTATCTTATACGTTGCAGGCAAGGATGCCCTGAGGCATGGTACATTGGGGAAACTGAGCAAAGGCTACGGTAACGGGTGAATGGGCACTGCACAACAATCAACAGACAAGAGGGTTCCCTCCCAGTTGGAGAACACTTCAGTGGTCCAGGACATTCGACCTCAGACCTTTGGGTGACCATCCTCCAAGGCAGATTTCGGGACAGGCAGCAGCAAAAAGTGGCTGAGCAGAGGCTGATAGCTCGGTTCGGTACCCATAGGGAGGGTCTCAACCGGGACCTTGGGTTCATGTCACACCACAGGTGGCCACCATTGCACTATACACGCACACACACAGGCACTCCTATACACACAGACCCATGTATACACAGACACGCACACATATACTCATACACACCCCTGCAGACACACACTCCTACACTCACACATGCATCCTCTCACAGACTTAGACCAATCTACACTCACACATGCATCCTCTCACAGACTTAGACCACTCTACACTCACACACACACACATATACACTCTCTCACAGAGATTCACAACACCCTACCCCAGACACACACACACACACAAACTCCTACAGACACACACACACTCCGACAGACACACACACTCCCACACTCACACGTGCACCCCCTCACAGACTTAGACACTCTACACTCACGTACGCACATATATACACTTCTCACACTCAGAACCCCACCACCCTGGACACACACACACACACAAACCCACATGCACACATATACATATACATTTGTGGGGTCAATTTGTACTTGCAGAGTTACATTGTACTTTGCTCAAAAACTGCATGAATTCATGTAAGACTCTGTTGACTCACTTTTTAGATTAGAATCAGTCTAAACATTATGGCACAGACAGAGAACACACGGGGCTAGCACCTTCAACGTTATCTGACTAACACCAATTATTACAGTTAATCTGAGAATGTAACTTTTTAAAAAAAGTTTTGTGATTTACTGATGAAAAAAGTGAAACTATCATGTATTTGAACAGATGAAAGACTCAACAAATAATCAAGGTATTTTTCAATGTATAATTTCAGTTACATCACACTGTAAACTTTTGCTATAGATTCTGTCTTGCAATTGTGTCCTCCATAACCACCTGATGAAGGAGCGTCGCTCCGAAAGCTAGTGTGCTTCCAATTAAACCTGTTGGACTATAACCTGGTGTTGTGTGATTTTTAACTTTGTACACCCCAGTCCAACACCGGCATCTCCAAATCATGACTACTTAAATAACAGTGACAATATTATTGGGAGCAAACTAAACATTGGTGAAATGTCTTTATTCTCTGTAACTTTAAGATACTTCACCTTCAGGAAAATCAGAGGCATAAGCTAGTTGCCACTGAAAAAAGATATGGAGACTGCAATGCATAGCAACATGATGCTGCCTTTTCATTGAATGATTTTAGCATCCAGCCATGCTAAATTGCCCATAGTGTTCAGGGATGTGTCAGCTAGTCAGGGTAGAGTAATAGAGGAATAGATCTGGGTGGGATACTCCTTGGTGGGTTGGTGTGGACTGCAGGGATTCTATGAAATAAACATTGAGGTCTTTGTATCCTTGACCGTTCACATTTGTCTTCATGGGTGGCATGGTAGCACAGTGGTTAGCACTGCTGCCTCACAGCGCCGGAGACCTGGGTTCAATTCCCGCCTCAGGCGACTGACTGTGTGGAGTTTGCACGTTTTCTGCGTGGGTCCCCTCCGGGTGCTCCGGTTTCCTCCGACAATCCAAAAAATGTGCAGGTGGTTGAGAGATCTAGCAGTTATTGCCTTGAGCTAGCAGGATCATCCAGGCCATAATGTTTAAACATAATCCCAATTTTCTAATGCCAGTGAGGAATTAACAATAACAATGTAAGTATTTTACTACTATCCTTAAAATTTGAAGTTCAATCTAACCATTTAATCAGTAACTAATCTGTGCATGCTGTAAGTCATTTCCATTGACCAGCATTCAGTCTCTTTCACAAATCATTAGTTAATGAAGCAGACTATATCCACATGGAACATGATCTGGATAACATTTAGGTCTGGAATGATAAATGTTAAGTGACATTCAAGCCACACAGTGACAGGCAATGATCATCCTTAACAAGATAGTCTAAACATTTTCTCGTCACAGCTCCTTAGCCAAATCCTCCTACAATCATTATCCTGGGCTTCATCATTGACCCAAACTGAATTGGATGAGCCTTATAAATACTGTGGATGTAGTAGCAGATTAAAAGCTGCAGATTCTGCAGCGTGAAAGTTACCTCCTAACTTTCAAAAGTCTTTTCACCATCCAGAAAGTACAAGTTAAGAGTGGAAACAGTGCTTTCCACTTTCCTGGATGGTTGCAGTTCCAACCACATTCATGTCATCTCGGAACAAGGAGTCTGTTTTTTTGGATTAAACATTCACTCTATCACCAGAGCTCTCAAACATTTCGCTTTTGAGGGGTTACCTCTGTGTTATAAAAAATCCACATCTTCCCTCTAACATAAGTTTTCTTTTCTGTATAAAATCTGGTTTTATCATTTAAATACATGCTTGTTTATCATTTTTCTTTAATTTAGTGTGAAGCTCATTTTTAGTGCTGAGCAACAATTCAGTCAAGGCATTGATGTATCTCAAACAAATACAAATGCCTTTCATGACGATGATTTGATATTTCATTTTCTTTGATGTCTTTGCTGAAAGTCCATTTTGCACTGTACCGTGTGTTACAGAAGAAGTGCTGTATTCATCAGAGCATTTACTGACCTTGGTTTGAAGAGAGCTGCCGGATGAAACATCAGTGAGCTTTCCTAATAGCTTTACTGGAACAGAGGGTGACAGTTCGGCTGTAATATTCTCAGTAAGGAGATGTGCAGCTCTCAGGTGCTTAATAGATGTTTTTTAGAATTAGTGACAAAACAAAGGAACTTCTGGGTTTTTTTTGAATGCTTAGTTTGGAAAGTCAAGTGGGTTTATTGTGATTCAGTTTCTGACTAAAGACCATTCGATAGAACAGTTCTTAGCGGACCTCACAAACATCAATACATTTGCATTTTTATGTTTAAAATAAAAGGTAAAGAAAATGCAAAATTGCTGGATGGGCTTGAGTCACCAAACAAGGCTTGCTACACTAATTCATGACCACATCATCATGTTTGGGTGCTTAATATACAGAAACGATATGTCAAACTTGGACAGCATTATCACCCTGATCTAAGACAGAGATACATGTCAAATCAGGATCATTTTCATACCATCTAGGTCAAAAGTTCCAAAATTAATTAACTGTCATCAGGTATGAAGTTCCCATTGACAATCTCATTAATTTGTTTCAAATTCAACCAACTAGAGATCTTATTGTTTGAACTCTTCTGTAAAGGTTTAGCAAATGGAGGAGAATTCCTATTTGCAAAGTGACTGCAGAGGAGATTCATCAATGAGGGCTTGATTGGATGTTAGTACTGAGTCTATAACTTGTTGCCATTCAGCTTTTAGCCCTATCACAAGGGGGTGACTTGGAAAAATGGACAGTCTCACTACCAAGAGAACCGTGATTTCTCAATGTATAACTTTCAGGCTTCAATCCAAACTTTCCTTGTGTGTAATATTTCTGACTTCATCTCCTTTCAGTGTGTTACAAATTACGTATTGCTCAGATAAAATGACTCCAAGGTAGTACTTCTTAGTACTTGTCTTGAAGCATTCTTGCAAATATCTAGGGATCTAGGGGCCAAGGGAGCAGTGAAACCTTGATCCTTAAGAGATGTACTTGCCATAGTACCTGCAATAACTTGTCATGGGTTCTTCTTCAACACCTAACTCTGTTATTTGTGAGAATAAGGGCAGCAAGGGGAATTGGAATGCCTCAATCTCCAGGGCCTGGTCCAAATCACACCATCCCAATTTGTTCATATATTAAAGTTCTTTCATTATTGCTGGGTGAAAATCCTGAAAGTCCCTCGTTCCTCCATAAGTACACTAAGTGTGAGGGTATCTACACAGCACGGTAGGTTCAGAAGTTAATGAAGTCAGCTCAACACTACTCCTCAAGACCACTTAGGGATAGCTGAACCAGCCAAATTCGATGATGACTGGAATTACAGGAAGTTCCATCATGAGTTAACAGCAACTTAAATGTTGCTGCTTGTGAAACATAGTGAGGTCAGTACACCCATTTTGGATCAACATACTGACCTTCAGATAGGTCTGTCAAGAGCCCACCAATGGAATTCAAGCCTGGAAAATGGGTGAGATCTCTGATAAATCCATTTAATTTGAACAAAAACTTGATTTGGCCAGGGAAGACATTTTTGATGTTGCCAGAGTTTTGGACTGCATGTGGCAGTCAATTTTCAGGCAAGCAGAAATGTCCCTGCCATTTATGCCTGCCTGTCTGTTACTTAGATCATCAGTAATCAATCACTAAAGAATATGATTGTCCACATAGGAAATTCTGGATTATGTGGGGTGTGGCTTGAATTCTTCTAGGTAGATGCCTTGTGCAGGACATCTTTTATGGGGATGCCATTGCATATCAGCAGACACAAGATTTTTCAACAAAGATAGATCCAGTTCCAGTGACAAAGGAACCTTGGTGACTGGGATCTCTCTACTGTTGCATACCTTCTTCTGCTATTGCAACTGTT
Organism: Chiloscyllium punctatum; assembly: GCF_047496795.1. Lineage (NCBI taxonomy): Eukaryota > Metazoa > Chordata > Chondrichthyes > Orectolobiformes > Hemiscylliidae > Chiloscyllium > Chiloscyllium punctatum. The sequence goes on from NC_092742.1 coordinate 66,438,671, forward strand.
GATATCACACAAATATCTTCCAACTGAATTGTTGTTGAGGATTTGTTTGGATTGCATTTTGCCTGGTTCCCTCCCTCCAGCCTTATATCATAGGTGATCCTACTAGGAGTTGAGTCCTCCTGATGACATCACTTTCGGGATCAATGGAATACTCAAGTCACTCCATCAGAGGATGGTAGCGAACCACAGAAAAGAACAGCTACTTAGATACAATCCTACTGACACTATAAATAAACTGTGGCAGGAGGGGCAGTAAGGGACACAATTCCAGTGCAACCTCTCCTACATGTTACAGTTTTAACAAAACATGAATTTTTTTTATCATTTATGCCTTTTCCTCAGAGCCTATCCCACTGATTATAAGAAATGACAAAAAATGTTCGTGGAAGGCATGTGTTAGAATTTTAGGTTATAATTATCAATTTTCTTCAGTTGATGTGTGTTTCTACCAACTATTTTTTAAAATTAATTCATCACCGGTGAGGACTGAATTTATTGTCCATCCCTAATTCCCCTTGATAATGTGGTGATGAGTTGCCTTCTTGAACCACAGCAGTCTATTTGGTGCAAGTATATCACAGTGCTGATAAAGGAAGGAATTCCAGGATTTTTGACACCACCATTGGAAGTGGCATGTCAGAGGAAAGCACATGTATAGCTTCCAAGAAAATGTACCAAGTCAGAGCTTGGACGCTTAAGCAGATGCCTGAATTAGTATCTCGAGGAGTGTTCCAATTTTGGTTATTGTAATTAAGACCAAAATTGCGCACTGACATTAGACTTGGCAACAGATGAACAATATCCATTTTATGATTGTTTTTACACTTTCTGGAAAATAGCCCTCCAAGATGTATTCACTAACTACATTGCAATTTTGGATAGCTACTTAAATACTTTGTAAGACCATAAGACATAGGAGCAGAAAATAGGCCATTCAGCTCATAGATCTGCTCCGCCATTCAATTACGGCTGATAGGTTTCTCAATGCCATTCTCCTGCTTTCTCCCTGTAAGCCTTGATCCCCTTGACAATCAATAATCTATCTGTCCCCATCTTAAATATACTCAATGACCTGGCTTCTACAGTCTTCTGTGGCAGTGATTCTGTGGCACAGATTCACCACTCTCTGACTGAAAAAAATTCTCCTTATCTCTGTTCTAAAAGGTCTTCCCTGTACTTGAAGGCTCGAGTCTTAGTCTCTCCTATCAATGGAAATATCTTCCCAACATCCACTCTGTCCAGGCCATTCAGTATTCTTTAAGTTTCAATTAGATCTCCTCTCATCCTTCTAAACTCCATCAAGTATAATCCCAAAATCCTCAAACATTCCTTATATGTTAAGCTTTTCATTCCTGGAACCATTCTCATAAACTTTCTCTGAACCTGCTCTATTGCCAATACATCCTTCCTGAGATATAGGGCCCAAAACTGCACCAATACTTCAAATGTGTACTGACCAGAGCCTCAGAATTACATCTCTGCTTTTATATTCAAGTCCTCTCAAAAATAAATGCCAACACTGCATTTGCCTTCCTAATTATTGTCTCAAACTGCAAGTTTACCTTGGACTCAAACTCCCACGTCTCTTCGCACTTAAGACTTCTGAGTTTTCTTCCCATTTAGAGAAAGGTCCATGTTTTTATTCTTCCTACCAAAGTGCATGACTTCACACTTTCCCACTTTGTGTCCCATCTGCCACTTCTTTGCCCACTCTCCTAACCTGTCCAAATCCTACTGCAGCCTCCCTGCCTTCTCTATACTACCTGTCCCTTTACCTATCTTTGTATCGTCTGCAAACTTAGCCAGAATGCCCTCAGTTCCTTTATCTAGATCATTAATGTATAAAGTGAAAAGATTTGGTCCCAATACTGACCCTAACAGAACACCACTTGTCACTAGTTGCCATTCTGAGAAAGACCCTATTATCCCCACTCTCTGCTTTCTGCCAAACAGCCAAACCTTCTATCCATGCTAGCACCTTGTTTCTAACACCATGGGCCCTTATCTTACTCAGCAGCCTCCTGAGCGGTATCTTGTCAAAGGCCTTCTAGAAGTCCAGGTACAGAAATTTCTTTCCTCCCTCAATAATTTCAGTTATTTATGTTTTGCATTGTTTAACTGACAGATGGGATGTCTATAGTGTGTATAAGGATTTTTTTTCCCTGTACTAATTAAAATAATTGGATACAATTACTATTTCTGCAGAATAATGCTTCTGAAACAATGATGTCCCCTTAAAAACTTTCCCTAGATAATGAGTAGTGACTTACACTACATGACTTCAATTCCACGCTTCACTGACTTGCTTGTCCTGATGAAATATGCCACGACTATATGACTGGTCACAGCACTAACCTCTGGGGCATTCTATAATCTCATAGTATTTTTACTAGCAGGCATTGGCATTTCTGACTTATTAAAATGGACAAAACATATTTCTGTTTTACAAAATCTGTAATTCTTTCCTTAAATTGCAGTTGCCATTGTTGGTTATTATGTATGTGACATCCAAAAAAACTGAGTTAATTGAGGTATAGTGTTATCAGTGCCATGTGGTGTCGAAACAGCAGACATTTGTCTCATACTGTTTTATTTATTGGTTCCCTAAGCTGCATTTTGGAACCTGTAAAACTTCTGCTCTACAGCCAGTTACTATAGATATACAGAATACTGAAAATGTGAAACAACAAATAAATGCTAAAAATGCACAACCAGTAAATTACCATCATAAATTAGCATCTTCATCAGAACATATTATCTGTGATCTGCTGTGCAGTTCTAGTACTTCCAGTTCATTTTATTGAATTGCGTAAATTATAATTCAAACAAAACATGTCAAATAGACAGCAATGTATTCTGAGTTTTGTCATGATCTTTGACTTTACTTCACAAAACCTTGCTTAATAGAAGTGATTTCTCATGATATTATTCAGAATATAGAATCTTCTAATGAATATTAAGAGAATTTGTGGAGCTATTACATTCAAATCAGTTTCTTATACCAAATAATTTCCTGTCGTTCCAACAATGGGAACCTTCAGAGGGATTAATTGTCAATGAAAGGTGACCACAGATAATTGCTTCAAAAAGTGGAATTTAAGGGATGTCGTGGGGCGGAGCGAGTGTCCCTACCTCTGAGTTGGACAGGCTGGGTCCGAGCTGCTCTAGAAGGTGTGTAACAACATTTCTGATTAGGTTGATTAGGAAATATAAGAAGTCGAAAGTGTGGTGCTGGAAAAGCACAGCAGGTCAGGCAGCATCCGAGGAGCAGGAGAATCGACGTTTCAAGCATAAGACCTTCACCATTCCTGATGAAGGGCTTATCCCTGAAACGTTGATTCTCTTGCTCCTCAGATTCTGCCTGACCTGCTGTGCTTTTCCAGCACCACACTCTCGACTCTGATCACTAAAAATAGCAATCAGGGTAATAAGGTCAATAAAAAGCAAGCCACATTCTGGGGTTCATTTCTACAGTGAAAGAATTAATAACCAACAGTCATGTTAAATTTGAGTGGCACCTTGGTTAGACAAAATCTGGAATGCTGTCCACAATCTGCTCTCTATATTGTAAAGAAATGTTGGAGAATGTCAAAAAATAATTTATAACAATGGGCAAAATTGGGAATTATAATTATCAATAAACACTGAGTAGGTTTGGGCTAATTTCTTTACAAAAGAGAAGGTTAAGTGGTCAAGTGAGGGAACTGTGGTTTAATAAAGAGTTGAATCTCTTGTCAAGAGGAAGGAGGAGTCTTATGTAAAGATGCGACATGAAGGCTCAGGACACTTGAGAGTTACAAATTATCCAGGAAGGACCTAAGAAAGAGCTAAGAAGAGCCAGGAGGGGACATGAGAAGTTCTTGGCAGGTAGGATCAAGGAAAACCCTAAAGCTTTCTATAGATACGTCAGGGGTAAAAAATGACTATTGAATTGAATTTATTGTCACGTGTACTGAGGCACAATGAAAAACTTTGTCTTGCGAGCAATACAGGCAGATTACAGAGTTATGCCGCATAGATAGTAAATAATAGGTAAACAGTGGCAAAAACAAAACCACAGATACAGACAAATGTTAAGAGTTTGTGATTCCATTCAGTATTCTTACAACAGTAGGGTAAGGACTAGGGTAAGATTAGGGTCAGTCAAGCACAGTAGTGGGAAGCTGTGCGTGGAGTCCAAAGAGATAGGAGAGGTGCTAAATGAATATTTTTCATCAATAATCACACACGAAAAAGACAACATTGTTGAGGAGAATACTGAGATACAGGCTATTACACTAGACAGGATTAAGGTTCATAAGGAGGAGGTGCCTAGCAATTCCAGAAAGTGTAAAAATAGATAAGTCCCCTAGGCTGGATGGGAATTATCCTAGGGTTCTCTGGGAAGCTAGGGAGGAGATTGCAGAGCCTTTGACTTTGATCTTTATGTCATTTTTCTACAGGAATAATGCCAGACAACTGGAGGATAGCAAATGCTATTCCCTTGTTCAAGAAGGGGACAGTCCTGGTAATTATAGACCAGTGAGCCTTACTTCCATTGTGAGCAAAGTTTTGTAAAGGATTATAAGAGATAGGATTTATAATCATCTAGAAAGGAATAACTTAATTAGGGATAGTTGACATGGTTTTGTGAAGAGTAGGTCATGCCTCAGAAACCTTATTGAGTTCTTTGTGAAGGTGACCAAACAGGTGGATGAGGGGAAAGCCGTTGATGTAGTGTATATGGATTTCAATAGAGTGTTTGATAAGGTTCACTATGTAGGCTTATTGCAGAAAATGTGGAGGCATGGGATTGAGAGTGATTTATTGGTCTGGTTCAGAAATTGGCTAACTGTCAGAAGGGTGGTGGTTGATGGGAAATGTTCATCCTGGAGTTCAGTTATTAGCAAGGATCTGTTTTGGGGCCACTGCTATTTGTCATTTTTACTAATGACCCAGATGAGGGCATGGAAGAATGGGTTAGTAAATTTGAGGATAACACTAATGTCAGTGAAGTTGTGGATAGTGATGAAGGATGTCGTAGGCTCCTCGCATGCTGTGTTTTTCCAGCGGCACACTTTTTGACTCTGATCTCCAGCACCTGCAGTCCTCACTTTCTCCATCTTGCTACCAGCTGTCTAAGATCCTTCTACAACCTCAACACCTCTTTATTCTTTTTCTCCTCCTTTTAGATACTCTAAAAATCTGCCTCATTGCCTTTCCAAGTGCCCCCTTTTCTTTTTTTTTAAAATAAACACCTTGTGAAGTTTTACTATATGTTAAAGAAAACCTCAGTGTAAGTTTTGTTGTTGTTGAATAGTTTCTTTTTTCACTTTGATGAATAATGGGACTAGGTTGGAATTGTTCCTGAATTAGGAATCTCCAAGCCAGCTTTTGCATGACTCATGGTTCCTGGATCTGCAGAGATGTCCTGAACCATAGCATGGATTCAGGAATCCTTTCAAAAATAAATTCAAAGGTTCTTATTCATGACCCTTCCTTATGTTTCATGCTCCTTCCCAGTTCATTCTAGCTCACATCACTCGGTCTCACCCTCAAACCCCCTTATAACTTGTCTGTGAACTAACAGCCCTTTCATGCCCATTACTCCAATATAAAAAAGTACAGTACCAATGAACCTTCTCAAAATGGCATCTATGGATCTAATGGCATCCAGCAAATCATAAATATTCTTTTAAAAAATTATTGCTGACATCATAATCATTTGAGAATGTCAATCAGACTCCTAGGTCACTGAAGTATCAATAACAGAGGATTCCAACACTAGCTCTGGACAATCCAATCAGAGGACATCTGCTGCCTTGATCTGCCCTGTTGAGCTCTGTAAGAATTTTGTATCTTTTGTTATGGACCAGGCCAGACCCCCTCAAAACATTTCAAAGAAGTAGCCCAGACCCTAACTTTGCTAGTTGTTTTAAACAGGTATAATGTGGATATTCCAAGAGAGGATACAGCTGGCCAATCCACTTAGTTTTAAACAAAACAGAATTTATTCACAAGATTACCGAATGAAACATAACCAAAGAGATCAGAATACCAAATAACATAACTTCTCCGAAAACCCAACAGATCATCACAACTAAATTGTTCCAAATACTTGTAACAATTCTCATAAACACCCCTTGGCACAAAAGGTGAAATCAAACACAGGGTCTTAGAGGAGAGAAGTCAAAGAGAAAGTACCAGCCTAGACCTGCTTCTTTGGGCCTAGCAGCTTTTTCCTCAATACTGCTAAAAAAACCAAACCAAACCAAACCAGAGAGAGGCTGAGCTGGGAGAACTGGCCACTCCCCATTCATTGTACAAGTGTTCTTTTTAAAACATGAAAGCCTTCTGCCTGAGGTATTATCTGTTAGCTCTAACCAAATTGGTCCGAAAACCCTTCAGCCATAGACTTTTGGAGTCTGTGCCTTTTACGACCTCTCTGAAAGAAAAAGCCAAGGACAGCATAACTTTGTTAAAGAAGCAGCATCGTCACACCTTCCCCCTTTAAAAAATTGATCCCTTAATATCCAAAGATGACTTCAGGATGTAGGTTTGCTTGCTAAGCTGGAAGGTTCGGTTTCAGACGTTTCGTCACCACACTAGGTAACATCATCAGTGAGACTCCGGATGAAGCACTGGTGATATGGCCTGCTTTCTATTTGTGTTTTTAGGTTTCCTAGGGTTGGTGATGTCATTTCCTGTGGTGATGTCATTTCCTGTTCTTTTTCTCAGAGGTGGTAAATAGGATCCAAGTCAATGTGTTTCTTGACAGAGTTCCGGTTGGAATGTCATGTTTCTAGGAATTCTCACATGTGTCTCTGTTTGGCTTGTCCTAGAATGGATGTGTTGTCCCAGTCGAAGTGGTGCCCTTCCTCATCTGCATGTAAAGATACTAGTGTGAGTGGGTCATGTCTTTTTGTGATTAGTTGATGTTCATGTATATTGGTGGTTAGTTTTCTGCCTGTTTGTCCAATGTAGTGTTTGTTACAGTCCTTGCTCGGTATTTTGTAAATGACATTAGTTTTGCTTGTTGTCTGTATAGGGTCTTTCAAGTTCATTAGCTGCTGTTTTGGCGTATTGGTGGGTTGTGGGCTACCGTGATGCCAAGAGGTCTGAGTAGTCTGGCAGTCATTTCCAAGATGTCTTTGATGTAGGGGAGAGTGGCTAAGGTTTCTGGATGTGTTTTGTCTTCTTGTTTGGGTTTGTTGCAGAGAAATCTGCAGACTGTGTTCATTGGATACCAAAGGTGTCACCCACATAGCGGACCCAAAGTTTGGGTTGAATGGTTGGCATAGCTGTTTGATAGAGTGTCTGCATTTCTGCATCGGATATCAGGGTTGTTAGCAGAGGCTGTAATGCAGATACTTGAACAAACAGTTCTGCCAACCATCCAACCCAAACTTTGGGTACGCTACTTTGTCATCACTAAATGAAACAAATTAAAGGAAACCTTCAAGACCATCAATAGTACCCTTACTGGCATAAAATTCATGAAAGAGGAGGAAAACAACAACTAACTGCCATTCCTAGATGTTGCAGTAGAGCAAACAGCCAATGGGGAATTGGGCCTTGGCAAATTCACTTTTAGCCAGCTTTATCAACAAGCCTGAGAGAAAGTGAGGACTGCTGATGTTGGAGATCAGAGTTGAGAGTGCTGGAAAAGCACAGCAGGTCAGGCAGCATCTGAGGAGCAGGAGTATCGACATTTCGGGCATAAGCCCTTCATGAGGAATCATTCCTAATGAAGAGGTTAAGCCCCGAATATCTATCCTCCTGCTCCTTGGATGCTGCCTGACCTGCTGTGCTTTTCCAACACTTACCAACAAGCCTTCCTCCTGAAGTCAATCGAACAATTCTGATAAAAGTTGCAAATGTTCCTTCCATGTGTGACTAAAAATCACCAGGTCATCTATATATACGACACAATTGGGTAATCTGGCAATGACCTTATTGGTTAGTCTCTGAAAGGTGGCTGGTGCATTTTTCATACCAAATGGCATAGCATTAAATTGATATAATCCATTCGGCATTACAAAAGCTGAAATTGTCTTCGTTCCTTCAGACATAAGCACCTGCCGACACCCTCTGAGAAAGTCCAACTTAGAAATATAAGTTGTTTGTCTCAGCTTTTCAACACAGTCCTCCAAATGTGGAATTGGATTTGAATCAGTCTTTGTAACCACATTGACTTTGCGATAGTCCACACATAACCATTGGGTACCATCTGGTTTTGGCACCATTACTATAGGTGAGTTCCAGTCACTGTAACTCGTTTCGATTATGTTGTCTTGGAGCATGTGTTCAATCTCCTTCTGAACTTTTGTCAATTTTAGAGCGTTATGCCTATAAAGATGTTGCTTAATTGGAACAGCACTTCCTATATCTACATCATGCATAATTAGGTTAGTACTTCCCAGCTTACATAGAACATAGAACAGTACAGCACAGTACAGGCCTTTCAGTCTAATCTAGGATAACCTAACTTACACACCCCTCAATTTACTGCTGTCCACATGCTTGTCCAGCAATCGCTTAAATGTCCCTAATGTCTACTACCATCACTGGCAATGTATTTTACACACCTACCACTCTCTGTGTAAAGAACCTACCTCTGACATTTCCCCTATACCTTCCTCCAAACACCTTAAAATTATGACCCCTCCTGTCAGTCATTTCTGCCCTGGGGAAAAGTCTGGCTATCCACTGTATCTATGACTCTCATTACGTTGTATCAAATCACCTCTCTTCCTTCTTCTCTCCAGTTTGAAAAGCTCTAGATCACTCAACTTATCTTCATAAGACAAGCCCTCCAATCCAGGCAGCATCCTGGTAAATCTCCTCTGCACCCTCTCTAAAGCATCTAGATCTTTCCTGTAATGAGGTGACTAGAACTGGACACAACATTCCAAGTGTGGTCTAACCAGGGTTTTATAGAGCTGTAGCAAAACCTCGCAGCTTTTGAACTCAATCCCCCTGTTAATGAAAGCCAAAATATCATACGCTTTCTCAACAACCCGATAAACTTGGGTAGCAACTTTGTGGGATCTATGTACATGGACTCCACTGTTCTTCCACACTGTCAAGAATCTTCTCTTTAACCCTACATTTAACTTTCAAATTTGACTTTCCAAAATGAATCACTTTGCATTTATCCAGGTTAAACTCCATCTGCCACTTCTCAGCCCAGTTTGGCATCCTGTTAATGTCACGTTATAGCTTGTAACAGCTTTCAACACTATCTACAACACCATTGACCTTTGTGTCATTGGCAATCTTACTAACCCACCCTTCCACTTCTTTATCCAAGTCATTTACAAAAACTACAAAGAGCAGAGGCCCAAGAACAGATCCCTGTGGGACACCACTGGTCACAAACTTCCAGGCGGAATACTTTTCATGCATTACCACTTATTATCTTCTTCTGGCCAGCCAATTCTGAATCGAGGCAGCCAAACTTCCCTGTATCCCATACCTCCTAACTTTCTGAATGAGCCTACAGTAGGGAACTTTATCAAATGCCTTACTGAAATCCATACACAACCCATCCACTGCTTAATCTTTGTCACCTTGCCTCGTCACGTCCTCAAAGAACTCAATAAGATTTTTGAGGCATGACCTGCCCCTCACAAAGCCATGTTGACTTTCTTTAATCAAACTACGTTTTTCCAAACAGTAATGAATCATACCTCTCACAATCCTTTCCAGTGCCTTGCTTACCACAGATGTAAGACTCACTGGTCTGTAATTCCCAGGTATTTTCCTATTCCCTTTTGTTTTGTAAATATATTTATTAATTAGCAAATTCTTTTAACTTTACAAACATATAAAATATTGAAAAAAAATCAATAACAAGTATCAGTATAATAAAAAGAAAAGAAACACAAATTACAATACAGCTATTATCTACTAACTACTAACCTACCCTCTAATACAAAGCAAACCCTAACACTTCAAAGCAACACCAAAAAAAACAAAATACAGAACAGCTATGCTCTGCACAAAGCTTCCAAACAAAGGAACGGGAGCATTGTATACATACCCGTATTAACTCGTGAGACCCCCTCCAGGGCCCAGAGCTTGACAAATCTAATCATCCTGGTTAAATAAACACTCTAATTAAGATAACTGACAAATCTAAATCCAAATAACTCAAGTAGGGCTGCCATGTCTAATAAAAATTGTCTGTTGTGTGGTGCACCATGTTTATAAGGAAGCCCAAGGGAATGTGCTCCATAATTAATTTCTGCCATCCCAGCAAGTCCACGAGGTTCTCAGACACCCAATTCATCAGAATATTCTTCTGTGCACAGTATGCAAGAATATTAAATAGTTTCTTCCCATGCCCGTCTAAAGATGGTAAATTTGGTAGACCTAAGAGGAGAGATATAGGGTCTACTTTGACTTCAGTCCTCAATACCCTCCCTACCTCTCCCACCCCAGTGCTCCAATAAACACGGAGCCTGTGGCATGTCTAGAAGCAATGTCTAGAAGAGCATCTACACTTATTTTACATTTGGAGCACACTGAAGATGCCCCTTGTTTTAAACTTCGTCAGACAGTCTGGTGCCAGATGAGCCCTGTGCAGAACTTTTAACTGCGAAGCGCATGTCCTATTACAGATTGAGATCTTTCAAGTATTCTCCAATATGTTCTCCCATGTGTCAGAAGAGATCTCCACTCCCAGCTCTTGCTCCCAGACCTCACATGACCAGTTAATATCCTGCCAGGCCCTGCCACCCAGCAGGCAATAAAGGGTGCTTGTGGAACGTAGCAACAACCTCTCTGTATCGGGCTTATAGGGCTTAGTGAGAAGCGTAGTCTTCCTCTGGATGTAATCCCTAACCTGAAAAAAACGGAAAAGATCTCTGCTGGGCAACCCGTATTTGCAGCTCAGTTGCTCGAAAGACATCATAACCTCCCCCTCAAACAAATCTCCCAAACTAGAAACTCCTCTCACTGCCCATAGTTTGAACCCTGAGTCCATCATCCCTGGTCGGAACCCTGGCATGCCAACTATATGTGTAAGTGGAGAAGTTTTGGATAAACAACCTTCACTCTGACTCCATGCCTTGACGGTACTAATGACAATGGGATTCCGGCAGTGGCCCATAATTGTCCTCATCTTATCCATGAACAACAGGTTAATAAGAGGGCACTTTGCTTGGGAGGCCTCAATATCCAGCCATACTGAGTTTGGATCGTTACCTACCCAATCGCAGACAAAGGACAGCAGGGAACTCAACTGATGCCTCCTGATGTCTGGGAAATCCACTCCTCCCCCTCCTTGAGGCAACTGCAATTTAGAAAGTTTGATGAGGAGCCACCCACGGTGCCAGACAAAGGAAACAAACCACCCCATAAGCTTCCACAGCGTTGACCTGGGAAACATTATAGGGAGCATACGCATGGGATAAAGCAAACGAGGAAGAACATTCATCTTAATGAGAGCTATTCGGCCCAGCCATGAAATTGGAAGAGCCTTCCATCTCTGGAGATCTCACCGAATATTGTCGAGCAAGTGAGCAAAGTTAGTCCGAAATAACAGATCAGACTTGGGGTAATAAAAATGCCTAGGTACCGGAACCCTGCCCGTGACCACTTAAAAGGGAACTTAGAGCCACCTTCAACTTCTGGCACATCCTTAAGGTTCCCCAATGGCATAGCCTCTGATTTTGCGAAGTTAATCTTATATCCTGAAATAGCCCCAAATGAATTGATACATTGTATCAAATGGGGTACGGAGGTCATCGGGTTTGATAAAAACAGAAGGACATCATCTGCGTACAGTGTAATCTTGTGTGCCCTCGATCCCACTGCCGGAGCGGTGATATGGATGTTCTGACGAATGGCCTCTGCCAGCAGCTCTATCACCAATGTAAACAACAACGGTGAGAGGGGGCAGCCTTGCCGACTACCCCCACCAATTTTAAAATTCCCAGACTTCACCCAGTTAGTGATGACCGTGGCCAGAGGGTGGCGATATAAAACCTCCACCCACCTAGCAAAGACTCCACCCAACCCAAACTGTTCTAAGACATTAAAAAAATGGCCATTCTACCCTGTCAAATGCTTTCTCTGCATCTAAGGAAATCACCAACCCCTGAATCGATCATTGCTGACAAACTTGGACCACATTCAGCAACCTTCTAATATTATTAGAGGACCTGCAGCCCCTTATAAAGCCTGTCTGCTTCTCTTAAAAATAAGGGGCAACACCCTTTCCAATCTCAGCGCCAGGATCTTGGACAGAATCTTGAAATCGGAACTTAACAGAAAGATGGGCCTGTATGAGGCACAATCCTCAGGAACCTTCCCCTTCTTAAGAATTAAGGAAATATTAGCTTCGTTCAAAGATTGTGGTAGGCACTCATGCATATAGGAGTAATTGTACATCTCCAACATCGACACTGACAGAATCCCTATAAACTCCTTATAAAACTCACCCAGAAGACAATCAGGGCCAGGCGCTTTCACACTCTGAAGTTGCCTAGCTGCCTTCTGTATTTCCTGAACGGTCAAGGGGGAATTAAGGAGAGAAGCCTTTTCCAAGGTTACCCCTGGGAGGTCCAGGTTCTTAAAAAAGGTTGCCATTTTTGCCCTCCTGTCTTTGCAACCTTCAGACCAATACAATTCAGAATAAAAGCTCTGAAAAGCCTCATTAATCTTTTTAGCATCGGATTGGGGAGCACACCTTTTCCTAGTCAGGTACGCTAAATACTTCCCTGGCCTATACCCATATTCAAACAGCCTTTGTCTTGCAAAAGCAAGTTCTTTCTTTGCGTTTTGTGTCAGTATTGAATTCAAGGCAGCCCGAAGGGCCGTGATCCACTGTATCTTAGTCACCAAAGGCCACACAAAATGTGCTGCCTCCGTGACTTTCAACCGCATCTCAAGTAGACGCTGCCGTTCCTCCTTCTGTCGTTTCCAGCTAGCCGAATAGGAAATAGTTGGGGGCCCACTCGGCTTCCTGTCCACTGTCAGATCCAAAACATAATTAAAATCCACCCTCCTATAATAATGTGCTGTGTTCCAAATGCGAGAGAAAGCACGAATCAACTGAGAGAAAGCACGAATCAAAAATTTGAGGGGATGCGCCAGAGGACAGTAGACATTTAAAATGCCATATTCCTCCCCATATATCAGGGCTTTAAGTATCACACACCGTCCCTGCTCATCTTTCACCTGTTCTAATAATGTGAACGGAAGATATTTCTGGATAACTACCGCTACTCCCCTACTTTTAGTAGTGAAGGATGAAAAGAATACCCAGTCGTAACCCCCCTATTGTAATTTCAGGTGTTCCCCATCATCGAGATGGGTTTCCTGCAACAAGGCGATATCAACCCTTTCCCTCTTAAGGCTAGAAAGCACTTTTTTCCTTTTAACAGGCGAATGACTTCCCTTAATGTTCCAGGTGCACCATTTAATAAGACACTGAGCCATATCCTCTTTCGGACACCCTTGAATCCTCAGAGGGAGAACTCTGCTTACAAAGTGCCGAGCATAAGTAAATAAAGACTCATAGATTTGAAAAACTATATATACAAAAAGTACTCTATCATAAGTATAAACAACTATTACTACCAAAACAATGACACAGAAAACCAACTATAGAACCTTGAATGGAAGACTCTTCCCCCTGCCCATAGGGGGCACTCACCCTACCCATCCCCTCCTTCACAGCTCCTTCAAACCTAGACTGTGCCCCAGCCTTAGGCCAGAAAAAAAACAAGGAGACGATCCTTAAATCAACAAAAAAAAGACAAAGTCAGGATGAGTACACCACTCATCCCTGGCTTCATGCGACTAAAAGAGAAGCAGAACAAACAAAAAACAAAGGGAGAGAGACAACAAAGAATATCCACAAAATTTCCCATCAGAAAATCCAGTTATTAAAAAAAAAGGAAAAACTTATTCCAAAGTCTTTACCCCCCCTTTCCAAAAGGAACTTATTAGGGAGAAAGAAAGGAATTTAAAAAAAGGGAAAACCTGGGGAAAGATAGAATAGAGAACAAACATTAACCATATTCTTCAGGCCAATCTGTCTATTTTAAAGTGTCCACAAAGTTTTTAGCCTTATCCGCCGAGTCAAATGTATAAACTGAGTCCTCGTGGCTGAAACGAAGTACTGCGGGGTATCTCATCGAGTACTGGATGCCCAGGTTCCACAGCCTCTTTTTAAATTCATTGAAGGACTTCCTCTTTCGAATTACAGCTGCAGAGAAATCCTGGAAAAACATGATTTTTGACCCCTTGTACAGCAGTGCCTGCAGATCTTTTCCCAGGGATCTGGAAGCTTCTATGACTTTTTGCTTGTCCTTATACGAGTGGAAGTGCACTCGGACCGGGCGGGGACGCTGCACCGGCCCTGACCTGTGCACTGTAACCCAATATGCCCTTTCAATCTGCAACCTGCTGGACTTGATGTGAAGGCCCAAAATCTTTGGCAGCCAGCTTTCAAAGAAGCTGACTGGCTGCTCACCTTCCTCACTTTCAGGGAGCCCGACAATTCGGAGGTTTATCCTCTGACCTCGATTTTCGAGGTCATCGATATGGTTTCGCAAGGCCCGCACCTCTCACTCCAGCACCTGGATCCGACTGGATGAGGACTCCATTGCAGCTTCAGAGGCCTTAGTTTGACCCTCCACCTCCTCCAGCCTCTCCCTGAGGCCCTGGATCTCCTGCTCATGCTTCTGCAGCATGAGTGCGATAGGTTGCACCTGGGCACGATTCTCCCCACAGATTTCCTCAATCGCAGCCACAACATTCAAGGTAAGTCTCTCCATCACCGCAGCCAATTCCTGTGAGTCTGTCAGGTCCCCGGGGGGTTCAGGAGAGGCTGCTGCTGCTGCAGTCTCTGGTGTGGTAGGTGCTGCAGGGGAGTGTCCTCCCTGCTGCTGTTTGCTTGCTCCTTTTCCCTTTGGTATCCTTCCAACTCTCAAATATGTGTTCTGTGAGGTTTTTAACTAATAATTCCACCACATAACTTGGCCAGGGATGGCAAAAAACACCGGTATGCCTTGGCTGTTAGGCAGAGCTGTCCACAGCAGTTCTACAGAATCGCTGCCACCTTGCCGAGTCCATCCTATTCCCTTTCTTGAATAAAGGAACAACATTCGCCTCCCTCCAATCATCCAGTACTACTCTTGTGGAGAGTGAAGATGCAAAGATCATCACCGGAGTCACAGCAATCTCATTCCTCACTTCCCGTAGTAACTTTGGATATGTTTGGTCCCAACCTGGGGACTTCTCTATCTTGATGTTTCCCAGAATTTCCAGCACATCCACTTCCTTAATATCTGTTCAAGCCTATTAAACTGGTCCATGATGTTCTCATTATCAACAAGGTCCCTCTCTCTAGTGAAGACTGAAACAAAAAACTAATTTAGGGCCTACCCTACATCTTCAGACTCCAGGCACAAGTTCCCTCCACTATCCCTGATCGGCCCTACCCTGTCTCTGATCATTCTCTTATCCCTCACAGCGTATTTCTATGTATCTCCCCATGTGATACTAATAACTTTTCCAGGTCATTTTAACTTTCCTCTGGAAGGTAACTCAATAATTTATTCCAATTTTTGACAACTTCCTCATTGTCCAATTTAATTTGAGGAACATCCAGTTCAGAATCCACTGAACTCGGCTCTTCCCTCTGTATTGTAACCAATAACACAGTCTCCTCTTGCTTTCCTTCCCTTTCAAATGCCTTTCAAGCATATTCACATGTCACACTCTGTGAGACGTCTCTCTGCCTGGAGTCCTTATCAAATAGTTCACCTCACTCAATTTCCTTTCGACTTGATAAGGTCCACTATACCTTGCTTTTAAAGGTTCACCTATCACTGGATGCAACACCAACACCTTATCCCTGACAGTAAAATTGTGAGTTTTTGATTTCTTGTCTGCTTCCTGTTTCTCCCTCTCTTTCTTCCTTTCTTCTCTCTCTGCTTTAGTTGTAATTCAAACAGTTTCATTCCTGTTGCCATTTCCTTGTCTTTTGCCTCTAACTCAAGCTGCTTCATTTTCAATTGAGTTTTAGCCATCTCCAAAGCTTCTGATGGTGTTTCCAGCAAATTTGGATGCTGAGCTATTGCTGTAATTATCTCCCCTTTCCTCACAGAAAGAGGCATCTCCAACCCCAGCTTGTCAGCTAATTCCAGCAGCTTGGCCTTAAACGCCATTTGTAAAACCCCAAAGTCACTTCTTCCATCCCCAGAAAACTCTTGGTGACTGAAAGAGCCATTTTTGTCTCAAGCACTGTTTAAAGCAACTGAATACAACACCCAGGACAAAAGACACGAACACCTACCACTCGCAGCCTTTGAGTCCAACAACCCTAATTCCAATTGGAACTATAGAACAAATCCAGCAAAGAGCCTCCAATCTGTTATGGACCAGGCCAGACCCCCCTTAAACCATTTCAAGGAACTAGGCCAGACCCTAACTTTGCTTGTTGTTTTAAGCAGGTGGAACACAGATATTCCAGGAGGAATGCAGCCGGTCAAACCACTTAGCTTTAAACAAAACAATTTATTTACAAGATTACAGAATGAAACACAAACCAAATGTAGGATGTGGAATAACTTAACCTTTCTGAAAACCCAACAGATTACCCCAACTTAATGATGCAGTTCCAAGTACTTGCAACAATCCCCATAAACACCCATGACACAAAAGGTAAAATCAAATGTAGGTTCTTACAGGAGAGATGTCAGAGACAGAGTACCAGCATGGACCTGCCTCTTTGGGTCAGCTTCACACTGACTGACTGCTTTCAGTGAACAGCCAGATCAAACCACGGAAAAGCTGAGCTGGGAGAACTAATCACTCCCCCTTCCTTGTACAAGTGTTTTTTTTAAACTTGAAAGCCTTTTGACAGATGCAGTATCTGTTAGCTATAATCAAACTGGCCCTAATACCCTTCAAACCTAGACCTCCTTGAATCTCTGGGTTTATGAAGCTTCTGAAAAAAAAGCAAAGGACAGCATAGCCTTATTAAAGGAGCAGCATCGTCACAATAGTTCTTGAAATCAGAGTCGCAGGCAGATAGGGTTGTGAAAAAGACATTTGGCATGCTTGCCTTCATTGATCAGAACACAGTATGGGGGTTGAGTTTAGTGATTGGAACAAGGTCAGCCAGGTAGATCTCATAGAATATGAGTTCCTTGACTGGGGCTGTTATCCTGGTCCAATCAGGGATCGCTGGCTGACTGATATAAACAGGACAGTCAGGGATTCTGCTTACTGTCGGAGCTGCCTCTGTGCCAGCTGGGTCAGTGTCATGTACTGTGCACATGTAAATAAAGGGCAACTTGCTGACAGGCCTTTGTGGAGTTATTTCATTGGAATATTATGTTGCGGCTGTACAGGATATTGGTGAGGCCTCTTCTGGAAAACTGCATACAATTCTGGTTGCCCTTCTGTAGGAAGGATGTGGTTAAACTTGAGAGAGTGCCGAAAAGATTTAAAAGGATGCTGCTTGGACTGGAGAGTTTGAGCAACAGGGAGAGGCTGAATAGGCTGGGGCTTTTTCCCCGGAACAGAGACTGAGCGGTGACCTGATAGAGGTTAAAAAAGTAATGAGGGACACTGATACGATGAAGAGCCAAAGTCTTTTTCCTAGGGTGGGGGAGTCCAAAACTAGACAGCATTGGTTTAAGATGAGAGGGGAAAAGAATAAAAATGATCTGAGGGCTAACTTTTCATGCATAGAGTGATGTGTGTATGGAATGAGCTGCCCATGGAAGTGGTGGAGGTGGGTATAATTATAACGTTTAAAAGACATCTGGATGGGTACATGAATAGGAAGGTTTTTGAGGGATTTGGGCTAAATGCTGGCAATTGGGACGAGGTCAGTTGGGAAGTTTGGGTGGTGTGAACAACCTGAATTGAAGGATCTGTTTTCGTGCTGCATAAGTCTATGACAGTGCACATATGCGATCCTTCTTTTTGGGCACAGATTTGTTTTTGGATAATCCTATCATTTTATCAGGTCCAATCATAGACAGAAAAACTGACTGTGATATTGATACTGCTTCCTATAAACAGCAGAAATGCCTGCATCATGAGTTTACTACTAACTCCTGGTGGTTATATTGCCAAGGAGATCTGATGATCTGCTTTTTGAAGACTTGTCTGAATTTGGCAGACAATTGAATAATTCCTCCAAACATGTGTATCAGGGATGGGATAGGATGGGATGGGATTGAATCAGGGATGGGATGGGATACCTACAGTGTGGAAACAGGCCATTGGGCCCAACAAGTCCACACTGACTCTCCGATGAGTAACCCACCCAGACCCATTCCCCTACCCTATTACTCTACATTTACATCTGACCAATGCACCTAACCTAAACATCCCTGAATAGTTTGGGCAATTTAGCATGGCCAATTCACCTAACCTTCACATCTTTGGACCGTGGGAGGAAATCGGAATACTCAGAGGAGACACAGGGAGAACGTGCAAACTCCACACAGTCACTCGAGGTTGGAATCAAAACCAGGTCCCTGGTGCTGTGAGGCAGCAGTGCTAACCACTAAACCACTGTGTTACTCATAGAATTATAGAATTCCTACAGTATGGAAGCAGACCATTCAGCCCATCAAGTCAACAACAAACAGCATCCCACCTGACCCACTACCCGACTCTATTACTGTGGCTCTGCATTTCCCATGACCAATCCACCTAGTCTGCACACCCCTGGATAACTGTGGGCAATTTAGCATGGCCAATCCACCTAACCTGCATTCTTTTGGACTGTGGGAGGAAACTGGAGCATCTGGAGGAAACCCACGCAGACATGAGGAGAATGTGCAAACTCCACACAGACAGTTTCCTATGCATGGAATTGAACCCAGGTTCCTGGTGCTGTGAGGTTGCATTGTTAACCACTGAACCACCACGTCAGGTTTTCTGATTCTTTGTTAGGAAGCATTGTCCGGCACGAACGTAATTTATCATAATTGATGTGCTTTGTTTCTCTTCGCTTCAGCAAACAATCTCTGATACCTACAAAGTCCTCCTCTTGTTCAGTAATGTTATATTGATCAATGGTATTTGGTTTCTGAATGGTTCAGTTTCTTCAACATACTGTAGCATTTTAAAAGTGAAGTTTCTGCTCAAGTGTTACAAGTGTTTGTTCCTGATCAAATATACCAGCTGTACATATCATTGGCTTTGTATTTTAAGAGTATTCTTATTATGTCTTTGATCTTGATACATTCTCCCTTCTCATTGCTGTTCTCTACCAGATACAATGGTAAAATTTCTCCAGTGTCAAGTTTAAAATTAGACGACTGTTAACCTATATGATCTGTTATATCAGGTTCAGATTAGTCATCTAGTACCCCAAGAAAGGTTAATTCATATCTTCCAAAGCTGACATATCATTATATAATGATATATGTTGTCCTGAAGAAATGTCTTGTTATACTGGATTTACTTCCAAAGATTTGTGCTGTAAGGGTTAACCACTTTCTGTGGTTCAATGGTTGCTTTTGACTCTGGAAGTGTCCAACTTTCTTACAAAAGTTTCATTTGGCATGATGAAACTGCATATTGTTTCAAAATTTCCTGTTTATGTGTTGTTATAACTTTAGGAAATGGACAATGTCTGATGATCTCCTTAGCTCTGTTCCCATCATTCTCTTGTGTTGCATTCAAATTTTAGCTTCTACAATTATTTTGAAAGCTACTTCCAATGTGAGTTTCACTTTTAATAGTAACAATAAATTAATTAATTAAATTGCTATATATTGACAATGTATTAAGATCATTAATAAAGATGTCATCAAGTTATTATGGAAACTGTATTCTTCTTTCAAACCTTACTCTCTCTATTATACAATTAGTACTTGATGCAAAATGGTTGTCAAATGCTGTTACAATATTATAAAAGGTATTGGCTTCTTCCATTATATAACATTGTTTTCAAGTATGTACTGTGACTAGACAAACAGGGAGAAGAAATATATTTACTTGTTCTCTGAGTTTCATCCATAATCCTAAATTAGTTCTGTGTCTCAAACTGTCTATTCCATATAGTCCAGTCCAATTCTCTGTCTGAATGATTTTAAATCTGATTGGAAGTATATCTTCTATCTAACTGACACTGTTTCTTTCATTTTAATGATTTCCTTGAAACCTGTGCAGAGATTTCCCAATTCTTTTGTATATGTACTAATTTTGCTGTTCAATCACTTCAATTGTATTAATATTGAAACTTCAAGTTTTCTAAAGATTATAATAATTATTTCTCTCATTACTGGATAAAGAAGATTAATTGGAAATAAAGCTTTATTATTCAAAGCTTTGTTGTTTATATGAAGATTTTTAACTTCTATTTTAGTTTACATTTCAGAAGTATTTCTTAATTTCTGTTAATTAAAATTGAAAAACTTCTAAATGTTTCAGAATAATTCTTCCATTTTGGTTGCAAAAGTTATTTTCAAGCATTTGTTGAAATACTTTAAATTTGAGAAATACTGCATTTTACCCTTTTGTACAAAAAAGTAGGAAACTGTTTATTCATGCAGCTTGCCCCTTCTTCTCCATGACCTTCAAGATATTTTCAGAACTATGAATGATTTATGTCTTTTCAGCTTCTTTTGCAGTTGCCATGCTATCATATGTTGAAAAATTGGCATCAGGTTGATAATGATTCACAGAAAAAAATTTCTGTTGAATCTACCATTTTTATAAAACACTGGGCCGAGTCTTGTATTGTTTTGACTAAGTTTGAGTTGTATTGGATTTTGTGGAGAGATTTTGTTGCAGGTCTAGTGAGTTTTCTCACTGGATCTTACCAAACTTGCACCATTACCTACCTACCCAACCCCCATGTCATCCTTCACATCCAATTTCAGCTTCATTCGACAACTTGCCATTCCCAGAATGATTTGCCACTTAGCAAATATTCCACAATTCACTAGCATTCCTTACACCTATGCCACTTTACAACTGTTGTGCACTCAAACAACTTTTGTAAACTCGAAGTTGGCCTGCACAGTTCTTGACATTTGCCCTGGACATGGCAGACAGGGGAAAATTGGAGCCTCACTGTGCAAGAAGGGACCTGCAGGTCCTGATTGACAGGATGGTGCAGAGTGGACTTCCTCCTTCCCTAATACCAGCAGTACAGGCCACAACTCTGATGTCACCCTCCAGCTTAGAACAGTCTCAGTCATGTGGAGGAATGTACAACACTGTAACAGAAAGGTCAAGTAACTTCTCTACATGGCCAGGAAAACTACCATCAGCTTCTGTCTAATATCTCACGCTCATTCTCTCAGCTTCTGTACCCACTTCACATAGAGTCACAATCATAGAGTCATACTGTATGGAAATAAACCCTTTGGTCCAACCAGTCCATGCTGAACATAATCCCAAACTAAACTTGTCTCAGCTGCCTGCTCCTGGCCCATATTGCTCCAAACCTTTCCGATTCATGTACCTATCTACGAGTCTTTTAAATGTTGCAACTGTGCCCACATCCACCACATCTTCAGGAAGCATTCAGCATATGCACCACCCTCTGTGTAACACATTTGCCCCTCGTGTGTTTTTCAAATCTCTCTCCTCTCACCTTAAAAATGTGCCCCCAGACATGAAATCCACGTCCTAGAGAAAAGACACCTGGTATTAACCCTATCTATACCCCTCATAATTTTATAAACCTCTTAACCTCCTACACTGCAGTGAAAAAAGTCCTAGCCTATCCACTTTTATTTATAACTCAAACATTCTATACTCATAAACATCTTGGTGAATGTCTTCTGAACCCTCTCTAGCTTAATAATATCCTTGCTATAACTAGCTCATGCTCTACCAATTTCACTGTGCAATACAACACCTTTCCTCACTTGCTATCACCTACTCAACTCCCTAACCTTTGAATGCCCTCTGTGCTTCCTACTGACTCACACGGGACATTTCCCAACCTGAACCAGAAGTAATTACTGTGCTATTCACTTAATACCCACCCTTCGCTCATTCCAGGAGGAAAACAGGACACAAGAGGGCAGAGTCAAACTGGTGGTAGGCTGCCTGACTTCGGCTCATTATCCCCTATATGGAGAACATCCATACTCAAAGCACACCAAGGAGCGGACTGACTGCGTACAAACCTCTGGACTGGTATCAGGGGCTGTCCTTGACTTAGCTTAGGAGGCTCTGACTGAATTCTACAGATTCATCATTCTTTGAGAAGAATTCTTCCTCACCTCAGTCTTGAATGGGCAGCCCTTACTTTAAGATCATGCCTTCTTGTCGAAGGAGAAACAACCTCTCCACAAATACCATGTCAAGTTCCATAAGAATATTTAAGTAAAAGCAAAACATTGCAGAATGCTGGAAATCTGAAATGGTCACCAAGAATGATGGCAAAATTCTACCTTCTGATTACACTGTCCCCTTTTAGCATTATAATCCTATTTACTTCCCCAAATAGAATTGCTTCTTGACAGTAATGCCATCGTCAGGTCATCTATCTAACCTGTAGCCCCGGTTTCATTCATACAGGCTACAAGAACCTTGAACCTGTGGACAATTGCAAGGCTGAGGTTTCTCCAGGCTAGCTTCTCAATCACCAAAACTGCCTCACTCAGTCACACCATGACCATCCCTAAATATGGACCTAAGCAGATGACCCTATTTTACTACATTTATATTTTCTTATTCTGTAGTTTTCCTTCATAGTTGATAATGAATAATCAGTGCACTTCTGCCAAAACTTAGCTCTATTTGTTTTATTGTATGTAATTTATGACATTAATTATCTCATAGCTCTCTTATTCAAAGCACAAACATAAAATTATTCTTGCAAGGCAAGAACGCCTGATTACATGTCTAAGATTTAGAGTTAATCCAAATTAATTTGGATTAGTTCTGAATGAGAGCAAATTGCACTATATATTAAATGGCACTACAATAGGGACAATTGTCATAAGGGCAGACAGCTCATGAAAGTGTTTTATGGAATTCCCAACGGCATAGAAAATCAAGAATTGCACTTTTAGTAGAAAATGTCAAATTCTTCCTTTGCTAAAGAGATGCCTTTGACAATCCATTTAAAAACTGACTAATTCTGGGCTTTAATATATAGATACAAGTGATATGCAATGACATTTGTAGAACATTTTTAAATACCAGTCATCTGTATCTCATCCAATCAAAACTTTGGTAAGCAGGAAGATAATGTTTGCTGGAGCATGAGACCTGTTGGATGTAATTTTCAACTGGACCTGTAAAGCTACAGCACACTGGAGGGAAGATGCTACAGGAATATTTCAAATTAATGTTCTGTAATCCTGTCACATTCCCAGTTGTGAATGGTGGTGGACAATTAAACAACCAATCAGGGGAGGATTCAAGTATTCCGTCCTGAATGATGGGGATACCCAGTATATCAATGCAAAAGAAAAGGCTGAAGCATTCATAACTATCATCAGCCAGAAATACCTAGTGGTTTGTCCATCTTTGCATCAGCTGATGACTCCCACCATCACAGTAAGACTAACTCCACTTGATGTCATGAAACTGAGACTGAATGGGATACTGCCAAGGCTGTGGACATTGACAACATCCCAGCTGTGGAGCTGAAGATGTCTCCTCCACAGAAGCAAGTGCATGCCATTTAGCCCTTTGAACCTGTTCAGCAAAGCATGAGCTGCTTGGCTATTTGCATCAAGAGGTGAATACAAAGTTACAAACAAATCCATTGACAACTAAATGCAATATCCTTGCTCCAGACATTGCCAAAACGAACCACGCCCGTAGCTAAGTTGCTCCAGTATGGTCACAACAGTGGCATCTACTGAACAATATGAAAATTGTTTAAGTGTGCACCATCCATAAAAATGAGGACAAATTCAAAATTGTCAATTACTACCCACGATCTGCTCTCAATTAATAGAAAAGTGATGGAAGTTGTTGTTGACGATGCTATCAAGTAACAGCAATTCAGCAATAATCTTCTCACCAACTTTCAGTGTGGGATGTGCCAGAGCACTCAGCTCCACATGACTTTATATCTTTGGTTTTGTTTTGCTTTGATTTGAGTTACCGTTGTCACATCTATCAAGATGCAATGAAAAGAGTTGTTTTGCATGCTCTAGAGGCAGATTGTTCCATACAAAGTGCCTCAGGGTAGCAGAACAGAGTGTAGAATACATTGTTACAGCTGCAAAAAAAGTACAGAGAGAGACAGATCAAAATTAACAGTTGCGGTCCATTCAAAAGCCTGATAACAGCAAAAAGAACCTGTTCTTGAATCTGTTCGTACATGTTTTCAAAGTTTTATATCATCTGCTTAATGGAAGAGGGTGGAAGAGAATATAAGTGGAATGGGAGGGGTCTTTGATTATGTTTATTGCTTTTCTGAGGCAACAGGAAGTGTAGATGGAGTTAATTGGTGGAAGGTTGGTTTGTGTGATGAATCGTGCTGTCTTCACAACTCTCTGTAGTGTCTTACAGTCTTGGGAAGAGCGGTTGCCACACCACAATGTGATGCACCCGGATGGGATGCTTTCAATGGTGCATCTATAAAAGTCGATAATAGTCTTTGTTGACTTGAGAGATGAGATACTAGTGACTATCTTTTACAGCAAGGGAACAGTTGACCATGTGTAGTATCAAGGAGCATTAGGAAAGTTAAAGCCAATGGGAATCAGGAAAAGCACTCTAGTTGTTAGTTGCATACCTACCAATAAGGAAATTGTTTGCGGTTGAAAGTCAATCATCTCAACTTTGGAAATCACTGCAGGAGTTCATTACGGTAGTGTCTTAGATCAAACCAACTTAAGCTGTTCTTTGCTCCAACACATCAGAAATGGGAATACTGACTGATGGTTCTTCAGTTGCTATGCAGCTGTCAAGGAAATGAAACAGGGAGGTAGTGAGGACTACAGATGCTAGAGAGTCAGAATAGATAGAGTGGGGCACTGGAAAAAGCACAGCAAGTCAGGCAGCATCTGAGGAGCAGGAGAATCGATGTTTCAGGTAGGAAACAGACCATGATTACATGTAACAACTCAAAACAACATGTAAGTTTGGGCTAATAGGTGGCAAAAAAAATGCCCCCAAAATGTGTCAGTCAATGTTATCTCCAAAAAGAGAGATTATAACTTAATAAAATCAGGTTATCACTATTGCTGAATCCTCTAACATCAACAGCCTGATAGACTCCATTGAATAGAAACCTAACTGACCATTCGTCTAAATAAAAAGTTGCCATAGTCCTAGCTCTGTTATTAGACAGAGATGACTGGTGGTGGTTTAATCGGAGGGTCATCACAGGTGGTTACAAATGCTGATCAAAGACTAGAAATTCTGTCATCATGTGTAACTCACTTCTTGACTCTCCAAAGCCTATTTCTCATCTACAAGATGAAGAAATGCTCCCCATTTTATGGAGGGTTGATCAGATGGTCCCGAAAGGGCAAAAAATAATGTTGGAATCCACTTCACCTCAAAGTTCAAGAAGTTTGCTGAGCAGTGCATGTTCAACCTTATCTTCATACTGACCAAATGGACACAACTTCAAAGAACTACTATCCAGATAATCAAGAGGACCCTCATTAAATGCTGAGCAACAAAGAAGAACCCAAACTCTACCTTACTGTCACCCTGAGATATAATTCTCAGGGCTGAC
Source organism: Chiloscyllium punctatum (assembly GCF_047496795.1). NCBI lineage: Eukaryota > Metazoa > Chordata > Chondrichthyes > Orectolobiformes > Hemiscylliidae > Chiloscyllium > Chiloscyllium punctatum. The sequence continues at coordinate 66,464,307 of NC_092742.1, forward strand.
ATGAAATCATCCCAAGTGTTACTGCATGGCAGGGGTACAAAACAAATCTGCTATGCAAGATTCATCATCCAAATTGCTAGGAGGAAATAAGATAACACAGAAACGCAGGTAAAAGGATATCAATGGTTAAACAAATGTCAATTCCTTATCAGAGTTGTTGACAGGACAAACTGTGCACGTACAGCACTCAATATGCAGAACTTAGTCCTGGGAACCTGTTATTCAGCAAAGGTTATTGCAAATGCAGCACCAGCAGGCAAGTATCAGGAAGCACAATGAGGGATGTTAAGATTCTGTTTCTGTATGATTTGAAAGCAAACAGAACACATTGTATAATCACAGAATTTCTGATTACTGGACTAATCCTTTTGGAGACTTCACACTCTAGCTCTGAATTCTGCTGCCTTTCAAAAAACAGGTGCTTACTCTCCCCACTTTGAATGCTGTTTATTGATACTAAAACCTTATTGTCTGGTTGAATTTTGGATCAACATAATCAAGTTTCAATTTAACACTGTGCAGTGACTTGCAGGTATCCCACGAATTATCCTCTATGCTTCATGTTCCCTAATGTGTTATGATCCTGTGCCTCTGATAACCCTTCATCTTTCCTGAGTATCAGTTGCACCCCTTTATGGAACCATTAACACTCCAATTGTACCTCTGCAGCCCCTGTATATTGAGAAGCCAATATCCTGTTGGCCCAGCCTCCACATATCGGAGTCAGAGTAACTATTACCTGGACACCCCCTTAGAGACAATGCATTCCCTCCAATAACCTACAAGGGTCCCATTCTCTTATCTACAACTCCTACCACTGTGCCCATTCCCTCTGCCACTGAATATAGACAAGCCAATCCCCAGACTTGAGCCACCTAAAGCCTCATTGATACATGGATTAACTTTATTCACAGTTATTCTCACAAGCTCACCAACTTCCATTCCTTCTCTATTCCTGTAATTTGATCACCATCATTTTCAACAAATGTCTTTATTTCTCATCTCCCCCATTTCTCAAATTCTTCAACGCCATTTCCTTTTGTATCAACCCCAATACAATCTATCTTCCAAGCTATTTACAATACTGTCTAACTCCAAACTGTTTAGCCATTGGACCCATTGTCAAGCACAATGAACCTGACACACAACTATGTTAGTTCAAGGTGCACCAACCTTATCATTGCAGACATTTAGCAAACTCAGTCGAAAAGATACTTCAAACTGATACATAACTGATTTATTCATTCATTGTCAGGTCAAGTTTGATATTAAAATGGCCTTATGGTCAACTTGGGTAACACCCAAACTATTGGATGAATTTAATAAAGGTTTTTATTGGCCGCCTGAACCTGTGTTTGCTGTCACTCTATATAATTGCCATTATTACATCAATTTTATGCACTAAAACAAATGCAGTGATATTGAATTTATACTCCAGAGTTCCCTTACAATAGCAGGAGTAAATTCAGGCCAACAGTAACTGTCCATGTGTAAGAGAGTACTACAATATTCTAAAAGCTTTATTTTAGGAACACAACAGGATATTCAATGCCTTAAGCCTTCTATAGCATTAAATCAGGTCATGGTTGATCATGTGCCTCAAATCTATCTTTTGAGCCATGTCTTATTATACACTTGATAATTTAATAATTTCCAAAGGTCATCCTGATATTTAATTAACTTTACAACTTCATTTAAAATATTTCTTCATTCATTATACCTTGCATATTATGTAACTCTCACCGGCAATCAGTAGCATTGCTCATCAGACCTGACCATTTTTCCCATCAGTTGTGACAAAACAAGAATTTCATACAATTGGACCCCTGTCATATTCCAAAGATGTTATGCTATCATTCTGACAGGCTGACAGTTTTATATTCATAACTGTGCTGTCTGCAAACCTAGACATGGAACAGTTGGAGAACATTAATCTCTGAAATAGTGTGACCATATGTTCAAGGGTAAAGCCTGGCAACCTTAGCAACAGAGTTTTATCATTCTGGGAACTGTTAACATAATTATAGTTTATGGTTACAAATTCAAAATGGAGAATTTAAAGAAGTAGCATCAAGTGCCATTTCATTGTTCATCAGCGTCTCTTGATAAGGATGGTAGTTAACAGCTAATGGCTTAATGGGTTTCAAACCAATAATTTCAAACTGCCAATGGAATTCTGACTTAATGGTGACAAATAGGCAAAATACCATCAGTTGAGTCAGAGATTAGAGTCAATCAAATGCCTGAAGGAACCTGAGAGTGCATATATGTTTAACCTTTACTTCACATTGCATGGGAACAAGCACCATGTTCAGATAGATTTCTGGTCTCAGTTGAAAAATTTTAAAAATCATTTATTAACTATGAACAGTTATTTAAAAAAAAAACTTCCAGACTATTCAAACCTCCTAAGCCTGTTACTTGTACCTTAATCAGATTACCCTGATGGGCTGTATGTCATATAACTCATCTTTGGTTCCCCAGAGTGTGCAGCAGGATACTTGCCTTTACAATGTCATTGGTTTTCACACTCTCATTTTCAGATGATGCCTGTGAAGATTTGGCTAGTGTTCACTAAGGATTTCAAACAAAAGAAATCTGAGGGAAGCATTTTAAAGAAATCCAAGCAGCTGAAATGATTTTCACATGGATTTCCTCAATAATGTATTTTTAAATGTCATTCATATGCTGCAAATATGGAAAATTGATGAAGAGATTCAACTCTATTGTATAGTTAGCATGGGATAACTTCATCAAACAAGACTTTAAATAAAGAAGAATACTTTTTAGTTTACTTTGAATTAATTCCATTCTCTTTCACCTTTGTTGGCTTGTAAAGAATCCTAATTGTTGCCAAGCCACTCCAGCACCATCGAGATGAAATGTACTTAGGTCAAATTAAATTTGGTTTGTCATCAAATGGTCCAAAGCAAAAATGATGGAACTGCTCCATCAGTAGCAGGTGGGACTTGTGCCCAAAACCTTGATCCTCCATAAAATGACAATTACACATGAACAACACAATTACAACATAAGGTATCAGACCATCCAGATTATACTGCCTCAGTCAGAAGGTAGTTGAGTAATCAAAACTGGCATCATTATTTCAGACCTTCAAAGGCTACAAATATACTGTGATTCCTGCTTCTTAACACTCTTTAACATATCATGCTGGAAGACATGCTTCCAAATGTAAAAGACACGCTTCATTAATAGCCCAAGTTGATTTTGAATGTATGGTATTAACAACACTGAACTAAATATGGTACTTATTGATAAAATGCCAATTGTGGATTAATGAAATGTCTCAGTCTCTACTTTTCCATTCCCAGATAACATTATTGCACCATAATCTTTGACCAGCTGATTCAATATATATTTCCATGCAGCACTGTGCATTTGGAATTACAATAAACAATTCTGAAAATGGATATGGGAAAAGCTGCCTCACATATAAGACCTTGGAGCATTGGCTGCATGCTTTGGACAACAAGAAAATGAACAAGGAAAAACTAAAGAAAGCTGAAGAGAGGGTTTTCCATTTAAATATCTCTAAAACAAAATAATTGATCTTGTCACATTAGGGAGCATTGTTAATGATTAACAATAAAAGTTTTTTGGTCATGTAGCTTTAGTTTGAATAAATTACCTCTACAAAAGCTTAGCTTTATTTAACTTTGCAAATGTAACAGTACTATTCATATTAACTTGTAATCATACAATAAACCAATTCTACAGAAACATATTAAAAACTTATACTTCTTACTGGATGAAAGGAAATACGTACAGAATCCATTTCCAGTCTATTCCCTTCTGAATTTAATCACAAATAATTCAGGTTCTGAACTTCAATCTGCAAATTATCATAGACTTAGTCCCAATTCACAATTTATTCCTGTTATGAACTTCAGCTCCTCATATTGCATTAGTACTATCATAGTATCCTGTCTCACTGTGATCCCTCACTTAAGTTAGTTCTCATTCTTAACTAAAACCAACTGGTAGTTCAAATTTTACCAACCACCAACGTCACTCCTGGGTTACTTATTCCATCTTCTCTGTTGTTAATATTCTTCTCTGTTGCAGCCAACTCCTTTTGTTATATTCACAATTAGTGACAAGAACTCTTTGTCATTTTTTAATGTGATTTTGTGAGACTGACTGGGGAGCTACAGAAAAACTGTACAATTAATCAATTGGATATGAAGATTAAAGTAGGCTGCAATATATATTTCCAAAATGTTTGGAAATTCCAATGTCTGCTATGTCTTCACATATGTTACTATTTCCATTGTTATGTGCCCAGCTTATATAAAAACATCTATTAGTGACACTGTGTTGGAGAGCCTGCATCAACAACAATTCCAGGTCAATGTGTTCTTTTCTCCCAAACTGGTTCCCTTACCAATCTTTCAATTTCTCTTTCTCCCCCTGCTTCCGGTCCTCAATCCTTTCACATTCACTTGTACAATTCCTCTCGTCTTACTCTCTTCCTTGCTCCATTCAGCTCTTCCTCTTTCCTTTCTAACCCTCACTCCAATTTTATTCTTCCTTCCTTGCTCTACTTCTAGTTTTTCCTCTCCTTAACTCTGGCCTTATACCTTTCCCAAACTCTACTTGACTAGGATATCTCCATTCACAATGGTTCCATAAGCAGTTTCACAGGTGAGGAAAAGTTAAGTTTTGTATTACCTGAATATGAAGCAATGTGTCTGTAGATGCAGTTACATGACAAAGGGCTGACGTAGGTGATGTAGATAAAAATAAACCCTATTGTAACACTATACCTAACACTGGAATTCAAGTCAAAACATAAATCAGTTTCAGCTCAATGCAAACCCTATTCCTAGACGCATTTTCAGACTCTACTGCCTCTACCTCAATACCTTGACTTGAAGTTAATTTCTCAATTTAAAACTTATCATAAATATAACCAAATCCCTACATAGCTTCTACCTTCATATTTGTACATTCTCTTATAGCCCTAAAATCTGCCAATGTACCTGCAATACTAGAATTCTGACTTCCTTAGCACCTAACGTTTAAATTGTCGTACCATTAGTGGCCATGCCTTCAATTCCCAAGGTCCTAAACTTTGGAATTCCCTCCCTACAACTTTCTGCTTCTTTTTCTATTTTTCCTCCTCTAATATATATTCACTAAGACTTAACCCTGACCAACTTTTCAGTCATCTGCCCTAATATCATGTCTGTCTCAGTATCAAATTTTATGTGAGAACACTTCTGTGAGATACTGGCATGAAAATACAAGTTACCAGTCTTAATGTAATAAATATATAGCTTGTCAAACAATAAGCACTCTATTCACAATCAATATAAATGTTGTTTTCCCTTTGCATTGCCATTGCTTGCTAATTGTCTTGGTGAGTGCAAGACCAAAAAGCTTCCCCAAAATATGTCTTTTTCAGAAATACACAAATGATTGTTGTTGTTGTTAAGAACACAAGGGGACACAGAACAAAAATTTACTTCCCTCATTAATTCTGCTCTGAAGTGCTACCTCCAGTCAGGCCTTAATTTGTTCCTGTGTTATTGTGTAGTCCTGCTGACACAAAACACACTTTGAGCTGGAGTAATTAAGTTCACAAACTGTCTACTAAGGTGAGATCTAAACACCACCGCCTACTGGTTGTATACCAATGACATAGGATGAGACTCATAATTTCCCATATAAGAGGCTCAATTAGTGTTAGGTCTTCCTACCCTGGACTTAACAGAGGCAGTGACATGGAGGAGACTAGGTCTCCACATGACATCCTCGAGCATGATTAAATAATGCCTCCAAACCCAGATTGAGAAGAGCTTTAAAATACAACCGATGAATCATTAAACAGGGAGTTTATGTTCTGGCTATGTGGTGGAGAAAAACTTTGAGTCGCTACTTAAGCAAAAAAGTGTTAAACAAGAATGATAGGGAATGTCACGTTTTCACAAATGGAGGAATTGGAGAAGGCTGCTTTGTTTCCATCATCCACTGATATCTTTTCATTAAGCATCTTGCTACATTGAACTAATGAGTCCTGGAATTGCTAGAGAGTACAAAGGTATAAGTATTCAAAATCCAAACATATTAACCAATAACCTAATACCCCATAACAGGGAAAATATTAGCATTTATGGCAAAGAATGTGATAACTGAACATTTAGAAAATAATAACAAAATGGGGCAGTGTCAACATGGATTTATAAAAGAGAAATCATGTTTTACAAACTTGTTTTGAGGGTGTTCCTTGAGGAATAGAGAAAGGAGAATCAATAGACATATTGTATTTTAATTTTCAGAAGGCTTTAAATAATGTCTCTTGCAGGAAATAAGTCAATGAAATGAATGCCCATGCGATTGGGGGAATATACTGGTAGGAATTGAGAATTAGTTGATAGACAGAAAATTGCCAATAGGAATAAACAGATCATTTTCAGGATGGCAGGTTGTTTCTAATAAGGTACTGCAAGGATCGGTGCTAAGTCACAATCTGTGTAAACGTGGAAACCAATTATAATTCAAATTTGCTGATGATGTAAAACAGGGTGAGAACTTACAATGTGAAGAGGGTGCAAGGAGGCCTCAAATGGGCATAAACAAGTTACATGAATGGCCTAGATCATGGCAGGATGGATCATAATGTGAATAAGTGTGAAGTTATTTATTGTGGTAGAAAACCTGGAAGGCAGAATATTTCTTAAATGGCGAGAGGGTGGGAAATGTTTGAGTCCAAAGGGATCATTGTCCATGAGTCACTAAAAGTCAGCATGCAATTTGAAAAGTATATGGAAGGTTTGCATTCCTTTCAAGGGTGTTTGAGGGCAAGAGTAAAGATGTCTTGCTGCAGTTGAATGGAGCCTTGGTGAGACCTCACCTGGACAGTTGTGTACAGTTTTTGTCTGTTTATCTACAGAAGGATATACTTGCCACAGAGGGAGTGTAATGGTGGTAGACCAGATTAATCCCTGAGATGATGGATTGTCTTATCAAAAGAGATTGAGGAAAATGGATCTATTCTCCAGAATAGGTGACTCTAGAAATGGGATATAATCTCAAGATAAAGGCAAGTCCACTTAAGACTGAGATGAGGAGGAATTCCTTCACTCAGTACATGGTGAATCTTTGGAACTGTCTAGCCTAGAGAGATGTGAAAGCTCTATCAACTTTCAAGACAAAAATTGATTGTTATTAAGGACAGAGCTGAAAATGTGTTGCTGGAAAAGCGGAGCAGGTCAGGCAGCATCCAAGGAGCAGGAGAATCGACATTTCTGGCATGAGCCCTTCTTCAGGAATCCTCACTTTCTCCTACAAGATATTAAGGACATTAAGGGATATGGAGAAACTACAGTAAATGGCATTGAGGAGATGTTCAGCTAGGATCCACACTGGCAGGAGATGCTTGATGGGCTGAATAGCTAATTCATGTCCCTTGGTTCCTGAGTAATCTGTCAATCAATTTTAGCTTATAAACAGATTAATTGTTTATGTCATGTTTGCACACTGATAATTAAATACATTCCATTTCACCATAGAAGGAAATATGTGCAGTGAACAGAAATGCAATGTTTAAAAGAAGCCACCAGGGACATGTCTCCAGGTCAAGAACTGTGGTGCTGGAAAAGCACAGCCAGTCAGGCAGCATCTGAGGAGCAGTAGAGTATGATGTTTCAAGCATAAGTTTTGAGTCTACTCTCCTGTTCCTTGGATGCTGCCTGACCAGCTGTGCTTTTCCAGTACCACATTTTTCGACTCTGATCTCCAGCATCTGTATTCCTCACTTTCTCCTACACATCTCCAGGTGTCTTCATCAGGTCTTTTCCTAAGTTTTTTCAATCTCTCAAAGCTGTAAACTTACAATAAAGTCACTGAGACACTAATCAGAAAGCTTCTGTGTGGAGTTGACTGTGCCCTAGCTGTCCAGAAGAAGGGAGACATCCAGACTTTCACAAGTGAATTCATATGGTTGCCATAAACATTGGTCTCCAAATCAGTGTCCCAAAAGCCAAGGTTATTTTTCAGCCAGCACCAGAAACAGCCATGATGGCACTATTCTCAAAGTTATAGAAAAGTTCTCAGACTTTGGTAGTGTACTATCTAGTGATGTCACTAGTGATGAAGCTATCCAGGTGCAAATCCAAAAAGCCAGCAATGATTGCCTTTGAAAACAATACGGCATTAGGTTAAAGACTAAAATCAAACTTTGTATGGTCATTGCCTTTAGCTTCCTGCAATATTCGTTAAAAACCTGAGCCTGCTATAGACACCACATCAAAGTTTTGAGTAGCTTTCACAAAACTGTGATCAGTCATGACAATTTGATAATAAGACAAAATCATAACTAACAAGGTCCTCCTCAACATGGGCTTAACAACATGGAGACTCTTCCTCTTGAAAATTAAAATTTTTTAAATTCACTTATGGGACGTAGACATCAAATGAGATAGTAGATCATGTCTCCTGTATTGATGGTTACAGGAACTCCCAGCAGATCATCTTCAGGGAACTGTGACATCAAGCTGGTCAGTATAAATGATGTATGGACACTCTTAAAGAGTGTTACAAATGTGTGTACTACAGATCAGCTCTCTTAGAAAAACATTGTAGCCAGATGGCCCACGTGTAGGCAAGCTCTGAAATTTGATTCAGGGCGTGTCAAGGACCATCTCCGCCAAGCTCTCAACAACTGACAAAGACCAGTAATCGTATAGCTGCAGACCTCCAACAATGACAACATGAACTGCCAGTGCTGTGGACACCCATGCCAACCTTGTGTCAATTGGCAGGACAGGACAACACAGAAATCAGATGAAATCACTGACAAATAGGACATCCAGGTTCATTCTCTGAAAACTGGTTCCTGTGCCAGATTTTGGATCTTGCCAGTTTTCGGGTTGAGTTGTACTAAATCAGATTGTGTGGGGTCAATTGTCACTCAAAGCAATTGCAGCACAGGAAAAGACCAAACCAACACACAAACAGCATGGTATTGCATCGATAGAGCATCTAGCTAAATAAGCTGCTAAATTACTTTACTCATTCAGTCACTAAAATCCATCCATGGCAGTTAATAAAAATGTACAATCTGGTTTTCAGATTAGCTGAATTAAGAACATGTACCTGTACCCAAACAACAAGTTTACTGCAAAATGTGGCATTTTACAGTGCCTATTATACTAGTGTTTGCCACTGACTAGATGCAAAAAATAAGTACCATGAGTACCAATATGTTCTTTTCATCCTATTGTCCATGATAAACTTCTGAAGAAAACACATTTCACCAGTAGTCACAAAGGTCTCTTTTCAGACAATGTGTACCTTTTTTGCTATTGACCTGATTGAAGGCACCTCTTTTTATCATGGTAATGGCTGTGCAGCATTTGTACAGCGTGTAGTCAGAAATTGAACATGATTCTTATGGTAATATGCAATTATTCAATACGGTGATTGTATTTTCTGCATTACAAAGCAAACTAAATTTATATATTTTCAAGGACAATAATTATAATGCCTGTTTTAGAAATCTAAAATTGTGTCTTATGTGACCTTTGTCATTTAAGCATTTGTTAACTTTCATTTGTTGCTTTCATATTTTGTCTTATGAAACAAGCCTAAAACCAACATACCATGGAAGCTGGAGATCAAAAAAAAAGACAGAAAATGCCAGAGCAGTCAGCAGGTGAGGTTACATCTATCAAGGTAGGGTAAATGCTTCTGATCAATAATCTTCATTCAGAACACATTTGATTTCAGAATATGAAGCACTGCAAATTGTTTAATGTGCCAATTTGTAGAATTTACATTTTCCAAACTACAACACCTATGGCAGACCCAGGACATCACTGCAGGAGTCCTCAGACCCACACACATACCCTCAGACCCTCTCTCATACACATATAATTTCAGTTACATCACACTGTAAACTTTTGCTATAAATTCTGTGTCTTACGATCTTATTATCCACAATCACCTGATGAAGGAGCAGTGCTCCAAAAGCTAGTGTTTCCAAATAGACCTGTTGGACTATTACCTGTTGTGAGACTTTTAATCTCATTATTGATAAACTATCAGGTTGCCTCTCAACCTCCTGTGCTCCAGTGAAAAAAGACCTAGCCTTTCTCCATAATTCAAACCTTCCATACCAATCAACATCCTGGCAAATCTCTTATGAATCTTCACCAGCTTGATAATTTCCTTCCTATAACTGAGTGACCAGAACTGGACACAGTATAAACCTTGTATAAGATTGCCTCCCAATTCTTCTGCATTCCAATGAGTGCAGACCCAATTACTGAACTTGTTCAATATTGAGCACATTCCAAAATTACTTTGCCACCTCTGCCTCCAGTTTGCCCAAGATTCCTATCACTTAAATTATTTTGGGAAATTCAGACATATAGAGAATGCAAACAAGAGTAATGAATGTACTAGTCTAGATTTCAGGGAACCTTTGATAAAGCATCACCTAATAGACCAGTGAAAAATGTTAAAGCAGAGTGAGAGAGTAAGTAGAAGGTACAACTAACTAAAAAAACTAAAATAACTAACTAAACTTCATGATGGGGCACTTGTGAAAATAAGGTGGTAATTATTCAGACAGCAGCAAGTGGTGTTCGACAAGGGTCAGTGCTGGAATCAATAGTTTTCATCTAGATAAAGGGTTCATACATCTAAATCAAAAGCACAGTTTCAAAATTCAACCGCAAGGAGTAGAACATAATGGATGCTCGGTAAGAAAATAGAGGAGAAGGGAGAAGAGAATGGATACTGTTAAAGTTTGGTGAGGAATGATCGAGGAAGGCTCAAATAGATCATAAACATCAGCACAGACGTTTTAGGCCACATGACATAATTCTATACAGTGCTTTATCTTGGAGAATGGAGGTTTGCCAATAAATACCGGCTTAGCCAGCAATGCCCACTTCCCAGGAACAAATAAGAAAACCTAAACATGAACATAAACATGACAAGGAGTTTACCAATTATTCTGCAGATAACTTTCCACCTCTATACTTTAATGAAACGGAGAATCTTTAGACAATGTAAATAGTGCTTAAATATGTCAGGTTTAAATATTGAGGAATGCTACAAGGCTTTACTGTGTTAAAAATTACACAACACCGGGTTATAGTCTGACATAACCTGGTGTTGTGTGATTTTTAACTTTGTACACCCCAGTCCAACACCGGCATCTCCAAATCATTACCTTACTGTCATCACCACAACATATGAAGCTCAAGTCCTGACAATGTCAGTTCATTATCAGTCTCAGTCGAATGAATTGAGCCTACTTGGGGCTGACTTGTCAGACCATGTGCCAAGGGAATGCTGCACTGTTGGAGATACTGTATTTTGGATGAGATATTACTCATTCAGCTATAAATACACAATCTCATGCATTGTTTTTATTAAGACCGTAGAATAAGTTCCTGTTGTCTTGTTCAATACTTATCCCTCAGCCAAAGCAACAAGTATCAGATTTTCTGGTTCTTATCATAATGCTTTTTAAGGGACTATGCTTATTGGCTCCTCTATATCCTGCAACTTTCATTGTACTTAATTGGCTATAAAACATATTGGCATTTCCTGAGGTCATGGAAGATGCTATAATTAATGCAGGACTCTCTCTGTCCTCAAACTTTAAAGACCAGTGCATGGCTCACTACACCCTCTAACATCCATGACAATCGAAATCTTTGTGTGCTACTTAGAATTCAAGAATATAGGTGAAGGATTTATGATTTTCAGCAAAGTAGTGCAATGGAATTTAGGTACGATTTTGCTTTGCATACTTATTAAATCAAGTAAACAAAGGAAGTCAGCCTGCTATCCTCCCTACTAGCACGCCCCTTTCTCTGCTACTTTCTCACCATAACAAAACATATAGGGCAGGGATATAAAAGTCCATTTGTGACGAGCATTTCAGTGTCACCAGCACTGAAACACTAATTGGCTTCTTCATCTCCACTGTGATCTGCAGAAATATTTTGTGAGTATCTACATTTAGTGGCCTATTTAATATCTTATTTCTGTCTCATCCCTATGGACAAATGAACGAACTAATACTTTATTCATAAGGTTAATTATGATACCTGTGTATGCAATTCCTAAATGCTCTACTTCTCAAAATCTTAAAATATCCTTTCATAATATCATGTGATATCACCTTAGGAGAATATCCATTTTGGATTATTGTTATTCCCAGTAAAGATAAGCAGGAGGTAATGTTCTCCCCTTTTATTAGTTTGTCTGTAAACAATATAATTCAAAAATTAAAGATAGGATTTGAGTGGAGGTTGGTATACTGACAGGATATGTCCCAAAGAAGAACTGTTTAGTCTTGTTTGGAAAGACACAGATCCAGATCCTAAACATTTTTTAAAGCAATGGTTAATATTGGGCAATCAGGCAAATTAACTTTCTTTTTTACTTAAGAAGAGTGACAGAATACTGTGAACAAATAGGATTTTGTCCATTTGACCACGGCCTATTGATGGCCCTCACATCTTCAAAAAAGGTTTGCATGGCCTGATGGACAACATATTGTTGGTTCACTTGGACTTCTGTCTCCATCACTAATTCTTTACCTTCCAGATTTGTCTTGGGTGTCAACCTTGATCAATTAGAATGCTGCCTAGGTTGTTCTGCCAACCAATGAAGGCTGCTTATTTCTGTTCCAGGAAGCCACATATTTCAGCATCATTTTCAGTGAACCAGTTCGAACCCAATTAAATGGACATGGGGATGTGTTACAGCTAACTTTATTTGACCCCTCCATTCTGAGAGTTGAATGCGTGAAGATTTTCAAATTGATTGTGAGCTGCACTTGTAATTACTCCCTTTGTTCAATTTCATTACAGTTCAGACATTAATCTACTTCCTTTTGGACACTCCTTTATAACGATATCTTAGTGCTAGGTAGAGGTTTACCATGAAACAAACAAGGTATTGATCTGTCCAGCAGGCATCAGTGACCCATAGATCAAGTGATTAGTTAGATTTTTGACCAAAACAATGAGTTAACCCAGGGGGTGCCAATGCTTTGTCTAGGATGCCTGCATGAAGTTTTGTATTTGACCTTCTGGCAGAAGAGGACTGTTGTAGCACTAAGGTAATACTGAACACACTTTGTCACCAGGGGGTACTATTTAAATGGACCTTTCTCACACTATTTTTGCGAATGTTTCCTTTCTAGATGTTGGAACCCTTGCATTAAAATCTGATGGAAAGATGAAATTTTCTGCTTTTAGAACAGAAGTGATGACTTCAAGGTCTTTCTTTAGCATCTTCATCAGAGTCAAGCATTGCCAAAAGATTCCCCGAAAGGTCTTAAAGCCCAAAGTGGCATAGGGAGACTGTGTGGTATATTTAATCTACCCAACAAAAGTTCCATCCTGAGGAGAATTGTCATTTCTTCTGCCCAGTTCCCTCTACAAAACCCCCCAGGCCCTCTTTTCATTTGTCTCCCTCTGCATTAAAATATGAATAAAAATCCCAGGCATATCAAATGGAATTCAAACAGAAGAGCTATAAACATAGGCAAACCCTGCCTTGGAATGCTACCATACAATCTCACGGATCTGGCAAATTATTATGAGCTTCTATGTGTTGCATCTCTATCCTCATTCATTCATTGTCCTGCTCAAACACAATCTTGTCTCCTCCTGGGTCTTTTAGCCAACTGCAGATTTCAGCTACAGGCTTAACTGGTGCAAGGCAGGCTGCTTTGTGCTGGTTCTTCATTTTTCCTGTGATTTTTTAAAAGGTTAAAACTCTGCTTAAAAGTATCTTCCTAGGCTCCTGTCACCTGAACCATGTTGGTCTACTGCACCATACTGTGAGACATGGCTGTTGTGAGTCCCCACTACTACTTCATTACTTCAAATTTCATGTTTACACAAATACAGGAGCTGACACCACACTGACAGCCAGTGGAACACAGATAGAGACAAAAAAAAACTGGAACCCAAAGTAGATAAGCAGGAGGCTGGAAGAACACAACAAGCCAGGCAGCACCAGGACAGTTGACTTCTCCACCTCCTGGTGCAGCCTGGCTTGCTGTGCTCTTCAAACCTCCTGCTTGTCGATAGTGGAATGTGGATGGCTGTGCCCTCTTAACTGGCTGCCACCAGGGATGTGATCCAGTGAAGTAAAGTGATCTGCACTCAATCAGAAGCTCAGTGGCTCATCAGCACTTCAATGTTCTCCAAGACAGGTGAACAACTTTGGGGAAGTCAGGGCCTACTTGCCAGGCCCCCATAATCAGGTTAAGAGACATGGCACATCCACAGTCGGGTTGCCACAAGGACAGCAATTATTGCTGAAAAGTGTTGTGACATGGAGTGGTCATCAAGGAGGATTCTCCTCAGAACTCACTGGGAGGCTGCTAGGTTCACCCGAATGTCTACCCATTGAGCAATGGACCGGCCCCAATGTGGAAAAATGTCTGCTGAGGCAGGAAATAATCTTTGATTGTTTAAGTGGCTCATCTGGCTGGGGGTGTTCAACTGATTCGCAATGGTGGAAAAATTACATGGCAGCAGATGGGCTCCTGTACCACACTTGATGCCCACTTCCCACCATTTTGTGAGTTTTACAGTTTATCAGTTCATTGCCAAAAGGCTGGGAATGTTAATCCCTGACTACCCAACAAGATGTAAATGACTGAAGGATAGGAAAGATTTCCCAGGCATTCTGGCCAATAGTTGCTACTCAAACAACATATTGATCAATAATATCCAGTCATTATCTAATTTCTGTTTGTAAGACCTGCTTGCATGCATATTAGCTGCTCTACCACACTACTACATTTCAACTTTAAAATCAGCTGGAAAGCACTCGTGAGGTCCTGAGGCTGTGCAACGTGCCATAAGAATGTATATTTGCCTCTGTCTTTTCTTTTTGACTTCTAGTCTATATCAGCTTTAGTATCTTCTCTTTCAGGTATTTTATCCACCCAAATCTCTACAGCACCCTCCACTATTCCTCTATGTTTCCAGTTTCCTGCTGCCCACTGTTCCAGGCTTTATTCTCATGTGGATATGCCAGCAATATCCCTTCATGTTTCTGTTACCATTCTCCAATGATATTCATCATGTGAGGTATTCATCCACAGCCTGCTTAGAAGCAGGAATCATGACTTGCTCATCTTATTCTGATAGAGGTGTACTTCTGGCTCCATTGCCTCTGTTATCGAAATTGCTGTTGTATAAATGGTACCAATTTTGTTTGGTCTAGCTACCCCTTTCAAAAGCTGTGAAAGGTCTATATGTCGTCAAAAGCAAAAAGAACTCCAAATTCTGGTTTGGAGAGCTTCAGCTGCTCAATTAGTGAACATTCTGCGAAATAAAAAATGGAAAGAACTGTGGATGCTGTAATTCAGATATTCTGCTAATTTGCTTGCTGATCTGGCATCATTGGAAGCTTGGTGTTGATTATTGCATACTGTCTGCATTGTAAATGTATCTCATTGCCATTAGCAGGTAGTTGCCAACTTCACAGGTGGCAAAATGCAAATGTTCAATTTGACCCATTACAATACGCATTCATGTAAAAGTCAATGCCGTAGAAGTTGACCCCATGGTTTTTGACTTAAACCACTGTAATTTTTCATAAACTACCCATCCTCATGAAGTATATCAGGGATAAAAGTGCAGACTCAAGGCATATTCCTAGGGATATTAATGATTTCATTGCAAACGAATGAAAATGAAACTCACTTATTCTCACACCAATCCTCCCACCCAGCAAGGCAGTTTAAGATTTTTTTTCCATCCTGTTTATTCACTCACTGCTGGCACCTGTGGAAAATGGATGAGTAAAAAGAAAATAGAAAGACATTCATTTATATAACACAAAATCAGGAAGTCCCTTTTGCAGGCAATTCAGCAACTTTACAAGGTAGCCATTGTTGCAATGCAAGAAACAAGGTAACCAAATTTCCACACAGCAAATCGCAATGAAATAAATGAGCAACGAACTTATTTATGGTGTTGGTTAAAGGACAAATATTAATCAAGACATCAAAGAAAACTCCCTGTTCTTCTTCAAAATTGCACAATGGGATTTCTCACATAACGTGAGGGGACAGAGGTACCTAATTTTAAGTTAATTCAAGAGGTAAGGTCCCTGAAAGTGCAACACTTGGTACTAGATTGAATTGCAGACAAGACTTTATGCTCAAATCACGAGAACAGGGCTTGAACGTTCTGATTCAGCATTATCAACAAGCCATGACTAACACAATCCCTCTTTACATCCTCCTCCAGTATACCTAATGACCTGTGACCATAGGCCTTAACATCCTTCACCTCATTGAAGTCATATTGACTTTGTGATCCTTTCGAAAAGGAGTTCACTATGACACATTGTTCCTTAGGCCTTTGAATCATAGAATAGAATCATAGAATCGTCACAGTATGGAAGGAGGCCATTCAGCCCATCGGGTCCACACTGCTCGTCCAAAGAGCATCCCACCCAGACTCTATCCGCGTAACCTTGCATTTCCCATGGCTAATCCAGCCAGCCTGCACATCTCTGGACACTATGAGCAATTAATGCCTGGCTAATCCACCTAACCTTTGGAATGTGGGAGAAAACCAGAACTTCCCGCCTGGCTATGCTGCCTAGCAGCAGCTCATACAAATCATTACAGTAGGGTTGTTGCCTGTATCACCAATTCTCATCTAGTCTGTCCCCCAAATCCTCTTGCACATTATTCTCCCTTAACATTTGACCTCTGCTTTGAAAGATTAATTCTCCACCATTACCCCATCAGCCCAAATTTCTTGTTAAGATATATTTTCACTCCTTTTCTCCTTCATTCCCCATATCAAGTGACTTTTCATCCTTAGTGATTTCAATCTGCATCACAGCTCACTTCTCCTCCTCCCTTAAGTTCTATATGAATCATTCTAACCACACTTTTTATGACCTCCTTACAACCTTCTGTTTCAAGCAGGTTGTTGACTCCTGTATCTCCTTCTTTAGCTTGGTGCCTGTTTTTCTATGATTATGCTCCTACAAAGCATGTTGGACATTTTCCTGCATTAAAGGCTACAAGAAAACAATTTGGTGTTGTAATTACGTAACTTGTCATGTTTACCAAGAGCTTAATAGTTGGCAGTTGCAGCTCTATCAAAAGAGTCTCAAAGTTAAAGGGAAGAAATTGTGGATATTTTATGAAAGGAAGTGATAAATTTCGGTAACTGTAGAAAAAGAATACACATGGGAGATAATATTTCTACAATGAATACTCAGGGAAATGTCAAGATTTATTGTTTGAACAAAATCCTAAAAGTTTATTGATTGAAGTTTTCAAATGGGAGAGGGAGTAAGTATGCATTGGCACAAAAAAATCAAAACCATCCTATTAAGATTATGACAGTGCATATCAATTTAGGAAATACTTTAAATTTAAACTATAAGTTGAAAAGGAAATAACTAAAATAAAAACACCATTGATGCACTAATATAGCTTTAGTTATAAAAGACAAATGCTACTTATTGTTAATATTTAATCTAGAAATTACAGTTTGAGACTAAGATAGGAAAATGCACCTGAATTTCATGCTTGTATTTGTTTTCTTGGGGCAGGTCTGTTTAGTGAGTTAATAGTTCACCTGAGATAGTAGATCGACATATATCTGATAAATAAATTGTTTGATTACTGCTATCCACCATAGTAATTTCTAGGTTTTAATCTTAGAATATATTTTATGTAAAAATTTCCAGTATTAAATAGTTGAAATTCATTGCAAAATTCCTAAAGTGCAGGTATAGGATTTTGAATTATTGAAACCTTTTTATTGAAATAAACTAAGAATGGAAGTGAATAACAGTGCTAATGAACACTAAAATATTTTAACTGTAGTTCTAGAAATGTCCGAATGCATCTTGTGAAATAAAAGTAATTCTGCTCATATAATCATGTACAGAAAATTAAATTTATTAGTTAAATTGTCAATAGATTGACAACTCAAACAGCTAATGTTCAGTGATGCAATAAATATGAAGAGAAGACAAACAATAGCAGTACTATCAGCTGATTTAAGCATTTGAACAGAAGGCTAAATTAGCTGAAATATAACTTGAATAAATATCATGCACTGTATTCAGAAAACTAAAACGGTATCAGATTTGTGCAAACACCGCCCATAAACACTGCTATTTGTTCTGCAGAATGGAATTACACTGAGATCACTGGTCTTCCAGTAATTTGCAGAAGGTGGGTTACAAAGTCACATTGCAAATTTCCTCTTTCAAAAGCTCTGTTTACCTATCAAAGTAATCCTATAAAATTCAAATAGGACTACACAGGGTAGATGCAAGAGGATGCGCCCCATGACGGGGGACTGCAGAACCAGTGGTTACAGTTTAAGGGTGTGGAGTAAATCATCTACGACTGAGATGAGGTAAAATGTCTTCAACTAGAGAGTGGTGAACCTGTGGAATTCATTACCTCGGAGAACAGTAGCTTCCAAAATATTGTACAATTTCAACAGGAGTTGGATTATAGCACTGGGGGCTAAAGGGATCAAAGGATATGAAAGAAAAGTAGGAACTGGCTTTTTAAAATTTTTTCTCTCTCTTTTTAATAACACACCTACTGTGCGTTCCAGACAGCTCAGAGTCAGTCCCCTCCTTAACACAAAATGGAGAGTAGGAATGGGCTATTTAATGAGATGACCACCCACTCTCATAATGAATGGGCGGAGCAGGCTCCAAGAGCAGTATGGTCTTCTCCAGCTCCTATTTCGCTGTTTACCTTGAAAAGAAGCGCTGAGAAAATATGGTGTTGACACTAATTAACAGAACTTGGCGTCTAAGAGTTGACGCACTGGTTTAACACATCGGGGAAGTAAAATAGAAAAGCAACAATCAGTTAATTTAGCAATACCTGTGCACAAGACAATTTAAATATTATATCGATTTGCACGAATTGAAATAACATTATTATAGTATGGTGAAGATGAATTATTAGAGCTTTGAAGTTTATCTTCTATAATTAAATGATGCTAGGATTCTGGAATCCTGCCATACTTGGATTAAACTTTCACACGAGCCACACACACACACATTTGGAGGCAGAGTGCTGCATGTATTAAGTGACAAAGCGTACACGTGATTCCGAGTTTGCACCAATGCCTGAGGAAGTCGGAGAGATGTCCTTGGTGTGGAATCGTATGAGGAAAGCTGTTAGTGGGAGTGCGTTGTGCCCCTACTCCTGCGCCCCGACAGTAAGGTCCCCCGCTTTATCCCCGCTGTCTTTCTGACTCGGAGCCCAGCCCAAGCCGGCTCCCTTCCCGTCTCCAGCTCCCCGCTCCTGACATTTGCCTCTTCATCGTTCTCGGGTTTTCTTTTTAAATCATTCCTCGGCAGCTTGTCCGTGAGGGAAGGCTGGTGGATGGCGCGGCTGCCGACTCCAAGGAGTCAGAGGGGAGAGGGAAACCGAAGGGAGCTGCAGGAGGCGCGGCTCGGCTTGGCAGTGCGCTCCGGCAGAGCACCGACCCGACAAGGAGCAAGCTCACGTTAGCACCTCGCAAGATGTTTCCCAATGATTCTGCCAGGCATCTGGCCATTCTAGATACTGCCATGGATGCTGCCAATTTTACTTGGAATGGGACTTCAAGCGATACCCAGTGCAGTGCCATCCTTATCTCCTTCATCTATTCAGTGGTCTGTTTTGTGGGACTCTGTGGGAACTCCTTGGTTATATATGTGATCCTCAGATATGCCAAAATGAAGACAGCCACGAATATATACATCTTGAACTTGGCCATCGCCGATGAGTTGCTTATGCTCAGCGTGCCCTTCCTGGTGACCTCGACCTTGCTCGGGCACTGGCCTTTTGGTTCTTTGCTCTGTCGCCTGGTCCTCAGTGTGGATGCCATCAATATGTTCACCAGCATCTACTGCCTGACTGTCCTCAGTATGGACAGGTACATTGCGGTGGTGCACCCTATCAAAGCTGCCAGTTACAGAAGACCCACCATAGCCAAGCTGGTCAACCTGGCAGTCTGGCTGCTCTCAATCATAGTCATCATGCCCATCATTATCTTTGCAGGCACAGCCAGCAACTCGGATGGCTCGGTTTCCTGCAATATACAGATGCCGAAACCTACCAAGCGGTGGCTAGCCGGCTTCGTGGTCTACGCGTTCTTAATGGGCTTCCTCATCCCGGTGGTGGCTATCTGCCTGTGCTACATCCTCATCATTGTCAAGCTGAGAGTAGTGGCTCTGAAAGCAGGCTGGCAGCAGCGCAAAAAGTCCGAGAGGAAAATCACCTTGATGGTGATGATGGTGGTGACGGTGTTTGTGATGTGCTGGATGCCCTTTTACATTGTGCAGCTGGTCAATGTCTTCGTGGACCAGCAGGAGCCCACCGTCAGTCAGCTCGCCGTCATCCTGGGCTACGCCAACAGTTGCGCCAACCCCATCCTCTACGGCTTTCTCTCGGACAACTTCAAGAGATCGTTCCAGAGGATCTTGTGCCTGCGCTGGATGGACAGTGTTGCAGAGGAGCCCATAGATTACTATGCCACAGCTCTCAAGAGCAGAGCGTACAGTGTGGAAGACTTTCAACAGGACCCGTTGGAATCCAATAGCATGTACCGCAATGGTACCTGTGCCTCTCGGACCACCACCCTGTGAGTCAGCACAAGGAAGGCAAACCAAAACAGTCCCAGTAACTCCGGAGAAACCACTCCCTGTGACAGTCTGGCTAAAGTTGTTCAACAGCTTTCTGCTGCTGTTTGCTGAATTGTTCTCTTCTGTTGTTTGAAGCTGTGAAAGCGTGAGCACTGACATTTGCTGTTTTACCAAGGCCTCGATGTATGCGCCGTTTCCCTTCCTATCCGTCAGCAATCTCTGTTTAGTATCTCAACTCAAACTGAAATATCGTCGCGCCGGAAAGCCGCTGGAATGCTCCGGGTAAAATGGCAAGTGGGATCCAAGCTGGTTTTGTGGACAAGGATTCCGCTTTCTCCAAAAGATGTCGCCCTGGGCCATTTCGCAACCGTTTGAAATCCCAATATCACCCCCCACCCGCCTCCACCGCACCCCGGTCCCATTGAACTGCACAAGTTAGTGCAGTATCACCTTGGGGCTTGTGGCGAGTTTGAAAAGTGACTGGCTGCTGAGGGCCAGTTTGTGATTTTAACTGCACAGGTACTGAAAGAAACAGCAGATTACTACTTCCGGATTATCCTTCGCTTCCGCTCAGAAATGAAGTATTATTATTACAGCAATTCTGGAATATACCGTCTTTAAATAAAATGGATTTGTATTGCGTCTTTCGGCAAGTCCAATTTGAGGAAAAATCGTTTTGATGTACAAGAATCTAAGCTGATTGTGAATGAATGATCACACCTTGAGAGGGTGGTTCTGTTCAGCTTTGTAATGGAATGATAAGTGACTTATAGAAGGTTATAGCTTCATTCAGTCCGTACACTGTAGGCGGCCTTTCTTTTCGAGTTAGCCACTCGTCATGCCTTTTAAAATCTCATTTTAAAGTTGTATTATTCACGGCGGAGAGAGGTGTATCTTTCAAACTTTTCGACATTAATCTGTACATTGCCAAACAACGGTAGTAAAACCGAAAGAACTGCCGATGCTGTGAATCAGAATCAAAAAACACAAGTTGCTGGAAAAGCTCAGCAAGTCTACTTGAACTAAGAACAAATCATGTTAACGTACAATCTGCAGAACTCAAGAGGCTTTTCTATTGACAGTGATGATATAGATCTGCCTTACTGGACAGCGTTTAGGCAACCACAAAGAAACACACGCATTTTAAAATGTAAATTGACATCGGCTAACGTGACAATCTGGTTTTATTGTTGGAACCCAGCCAAGTGAATGGCCCATTCTCAGCTCTTTTAGAGTTTCTGAATGGCAGGAGCTGCCATTTTGAACACTCAATCTTTAAGAGCCACATTTGATGTTTAAAAGGCCCAGTGAAATCGTTCGGAAGCCGAGTATTCAATACTATCTCAGTTAACCTTTTCCAGCACTGGGTATACTACTGACTCAAATCAAAGCTCAAAAGTCCACAGATTCCATAGCTTTTCTTTGTTGAGAAATGAGCGAATGGGGTCAGTGTATTTACTCACAGGAGAAGTGAAAATACGCGGTATGAAAAGATGAGTTTAAAGAATACATGCTTGGTTTACAAGTGGCTACAATATATTGGGATGTTGTCTATTGACAAATACCTACTCAGCTCTGTTGTTCAGTACGACACTTCATATAGGGGGGTGATCATGTCCGCTATATTATTTGAACCGAGTATTATTTAACTTTTTAACATATTAGAGATCAAGTCTGTGTTAAACATTGTTCGTATTTTAAGAGTAAAATATTTTAATCAAAGCCACAATTGATTTCAGTTGTATTCTTTTGTAAACAGCGGCAGCGTTTTAATGGCATCCGTCCAAACTGACGTTTCCTGGAAACGACATTTGCTCATCTGATCAATGTCAATATAAGCCCAGTCTCGATAGTTGCAACAATACTAACTGCACGTCCTGGTGAATGACTTTGGTTGTTAGCATATTTGCATGGTCAATAACTCTATGATGATGTGTCTTTTATTTCTAAGTCATTGCAATCTTTTCTTCTTGCACAAATTGCTTAGATATTTTTTCTATCGCATCATTTACTTAAAGTTGCTAAGTAACTCACAGCAACAACTTGGCAAAAGTCAAACTGTTAAACTTGTTATTCTTTATTGTATAGTCAATGGTACACAAGGGCATCACCTATCTATTGGGGACATTATTCGTGTTTCCTATTCAGTAAAGTATACACAGTAGCCTTCTAAAAAAACCGTTATAAAAATCCACGCTTCCTTCACGTTAAACCAGATAAATTATGCATTACCCCAGTTATAGGATAGTTATATCCGCCTCATGTAAGTTAACACATACGTTGGTGCAAGATTGCAATTGTAGAGTGAGCGCCTCCTCGTGGCTCCTCAATGTGCTAACGACTTATTTCACCGTTTTCCTTGGGAGCATTAACTTCATTTTCACTCGCTGATGTGGTTTCAACATAATGGTTTTCGTTTGTAACATTCACAGTTTCCACCGAGTCTTTGGCGTTCACCTGAGAAACCGAATCTGTGCTTTTCAGCGCCAGGCCATCCTCGCTGGGTGCTGCTTTGTGGGTGCCTCCTCTTCTCCGTTCCCGAATAATTATGACCACAATCATGATCAGCAACACCAGAACCAGGACGCCGACGATGACCTGATATATTAGAAAGGTCGCGTTTGAATGCGCTTCCTGCTTTCCTTGTTTTGCATCCCTGAAAGTTGCGGGAAATGTAACTGTTAAATTTTCAGCAGGTTGAGGGAATGGTCTTGTTGGAGGTTCAGTGGCTAATGTCGATGCAGGGAAAACTGAGATATTGGCAGCTACACTTTCTGTGCCTATGAACCCGTTCCTAGACGATTCATTGAAGCCAGTTTCCCCATTTCCATTTGGAACGCATTTTCTTTGCAGAGGGTCCATGGAAAAGTCCTTGTTACAGTAACAGAAGTAGTCTCCGGCGATCTGAAAACAGCGATTTTGACACGAGCTTTCATTTGTTTTATCCCAGCAGCTGTTGCACATAGATGCCTGGCTTCTGGAAGATGACCATTTGATTTTCCCGTTCTCGCGGTCACATTTCAAAACGACAGACTTGCCGTTGGGGCAGCTGATGACAGCCACTGAACCCTCGGGTACAACGGGCCAGAACTCACTCCCACTCTGCTGGGGCTTTTGATACACCACCTCTCCAAATTCAAAATTGAGATGCTCGCACATTTGGTACTTGCAGATGAAACCATCGTTTTCTTTGTCGCATGCGGAAGTTTTCCATTGAAGTTGGTTTGGGAGAATCGCCTGAAGTTGCACACATCTCTCGTGTGTGCAGGTACGCTGAGGTTCCCCAAGCCAGGGACTGTAAGTGGAATGGTCATTCCCATTAACCCAGTAGAATCCACGGAGCGGTTTGTCAGGATAGTAACACTGTTTCACCTTCCTGTGGAGTCCTATCCACAGGTGATACAGTTGTGCTTTGGCTGGCACGTTATTTTCCAATAGCCGCCGAATGTTCTCGGCCTCACCTCGACTTTCCATGGTGCTCAGGATTCCCCTCTTGTCCTCGCACAGCTTCTTTGCTTGTGGAAAGGAACGTCTATCCAAATGCAAACTGTAACACATTCCAGCATTGCAAAATTGTGGTGGTGTTACCTGGGACCGAACCCCTGCATTTTGTAAATAGTTCTGTAACCAAAGTGCAATGAACACTGAATGAAGCATGTTAAGAGTTTCCCCAACAAGGGTATTCACGTTAGTGCAGCTTTCTCAGACCGGGAGGCTGTCAAGTTGGTTAGCTTTGTCTCCACTTGACTCCTGCTTCCCGACTGTAAGGGATCAAACTCAAACACGCCCCAGCTCTAAGGGAAGTCTGAGAATTATATTTATGGCTTGTGCATCCTGTGCCCCGTCGACAGGAAGTTGGAATTCAGCACTTTAAAGAGACCCTCTCCCGGAAAAAGTGCTTACAAATATGAGGGTTTGACAAACATTGCGTGTTTCGAACACGCCTGTAATCGGATTGTTGCTTTACAATGGAAAGGAGCCAAAGGCTCTGAGCAGCTTAACCGGTATTGGTGAGGACCAGGTTTATGGTGTAGCGTTGACAACGAGAGGACGATTCGATAGCCTTGAGTTGTAAATAGGAGTCGGAGCCCTCTAACAACACAGTTTTGAGTCCAAAAAAAAAATCAGTCATATTACATCTGTGTCAAGATAACAGTTAGTCGGTGACAAAGGAACAACAATATAACTAGAGGTGTTTTAAGAAGGAATATAAATATGGTACAAAAGTCTTGGATAAACAATTAGGTGGAAATAGGTACTGCTTTGTACACAAGGTTTTGTTGCAAGTTTGATGCCTCAGTTCAGTAACAACCACGTCCCTGTCTTCAGCATAAATTCCTTTTCATAGCTACAATCAGTTCTGGAGAAGTGTCACTGGACCCTAAAGTTAGCTTTGCTTTCTCTCCACAGATGCTGCCAGACCTGAATTTCTCCAGCAATTTCTGTTTGTGTTTCAAGAAATAGCATTACTTCCTTTGAACAACAAACATTACAGGCAGCTAAGGACAAAAGACAAGCTAGATAATACATGCAGTCCCACCTAAATCATACACTTCAGACAGATCTGCAATCAGGCTCCTCAATCACACTAGAGCATACATCCGATGGCTGGCTCAGATGATCACAAGGAACAGTCATCATCTAAAACAAAGAGAAATCAAGAATGATTACAGTGGGAGTTGTCAGCTGTAGATGGAGACATTGCTGGAAATTTGCCCTGTGACATTCTGGCAACGTGATGCCTCCCAATATTATTGCATGTCATCACAGGCATTTTACTAATGGATCCCACGGCCGCTTCTGATAATGTGGCATGTTGGCCTACTCCTAAAGATGTTCAAAATGCTTCAAACTTGGGTCATGAATATGGCAAAAACTCTGTTGCAATGGATGTTTCAGAGTCAACATTGGGTAAAGGAGAAGTACATGGAGAAGGTTATGAACAAATAGAAAGGAATAAGTTGTTTTAGGGATAGTCAACACAGTTTTGTGAAGGGTAGGTCGTGCCTCACAAACCTAAGAGTTCGTTGAGAAGGTGACCAAACAGGTGGGTAAGGATAAAGCGGTTGATGTGGTGAGTATGGATTTCAGTAAGGTGTTTGATAAAGTTCCACATGGTAGACTATTGCACAAAATACAGACGCATGGGATTGAGGGTGATGTAGCAGTTTGGATCAGAAATTGGCTAGCTGAAAGAAGATGGAGGGTGGTGATTGATGGGAAATGTTCATCCTGGAGTTCAGTAACTAGTGGTTTACTGCAAGAATTTGTTTGGGGCCACTGCTGTTTGTCATTTTTATAAAAGACCTGGATGAGTGAATAGAGGGATGGTAAATGGAGTTTAATGTGTAAAGTGTGAGGTGATTCACTTTGGAAAAAGCAACAGGAATGAAGAGTACTGGATCAAATTGTAAGATTCTTGGTAGTGCAGATGAGCAGAGAGATCTTGGTGTCCATGTCCATAGATCCCCTGAAAGTTGCCACCTAGTTTGATAGGGTTGTTAAGAATGCATGTGGTGCATTGGCTTTTGTTAGTAGAGGGATTGAATTTTGGAGCCATGATGTCATGCTGCAGCTGTACAGAACTCTGGTGCGGCTGCACTTGGAGTATTGCGTGCAGTTCTGGTCACCACATTATAGGAAGGATGTGGAAGCTTCAGAAAGGGTTCAGAGAAGATTTACTGGGATGTTTCCTGGTATGCAGGGAAGGTCTTATGAGGAAAGGCTGAGGGACTTGAGGCTGTTTTCATTAATGAGAAGAAAGTTGAGAAGTGACTTAGTTGAGACATACAAAATAATCAGAGAGTTAGATAGGGTGGACAGTGACAGCCTTTTTCCTTGGATGGTGATAGCTAGCATGAAGTGACATAGCTTTAAATTTGGAGGGTGATAGATATAAGACAGATGTTACAGGTAGTTTCTTTACTCAGAGAGTAGTAGGGGCGTGGAATGCCTTGCTTGCAGCTGTAGTAGACTCGCCAACATTTAGGGCATTTAAATAGTCATTGGATAAACATATGGATGAAAATTGAATAGTTTAGGCTGGGTCAGCTTCAGATTGTTGCACTGACCTGTGAAACCATCGAGGGCCAAAGGGCCTGTACTGCGCTATAATGTTCTATGGCAAGAAAATAGATTACCATGAAGCTAGGTGTGAGCACCAATTCAAATATATTACAATTGACATGCCAACGAACTCTTCCTGTCCATTTACCTATGCTCATGATACATGCCATCCAAAGTTTATCCTTCTGCATTGTCATTCTTAAAAAAAAGTTGACAACTGGTGCAAAAAAACCATATGCACTGTACTTCACCTGCACAAAGCCAGTGCCAAAAAAAAGTTTGCATTACATAGGTAAGAGAAACTAAAGATTGATCTCAATTCAATATACTCTGGAATGAGTTTGAGATACAAACATCTGAAGAAAACAGCAAAGGTCAAAGGCAGAAATAACCTATTAGCCAACGTTATCTGATCTATATGGGCTGCTGCTGTCACAACACTCCAAATCTCAGCACTTGCTCCAATATTGTCCACAGCAGAGTATTGTCCACTAGTCTGGCATAGCTCAGCACAGATTGTAGACATCGATTGAATACAACAATGTCCACTGTAATTGGAAGCCTCCACTGAACACCTCTTCCAATCATTCTGTCTTCCCAAATACCACATCCACACATCTACCAATTAATACAAATCTGCTAGTTGGCATAACTATCTATGCTACACTTTCTACTCCACAATGATCTGTTCAAACCATCTAATACCTGTCTTTCATCTCAGATCTCCATATGGAGCAATTTCCTCCAGACATCTTATGGATCATGGAACATGGAATCATAAGTAAGTTCCTTGTGACAAACCCCACCTATCTTATGGCTGGTGTTAAAGTATCACAATGATAGTGATCCTTGCTAAACAGATTCTGGACAAACCAAGGCCCCTGTGCAACCAGTCCATTGCTAGTGCCTGAATACAAACTGTGAAAGCAATTTTGGAAAGACACTAACATGCTGCATGTAATTGATTTACAAGGATGTTGCGAGGGTTGGAGGATCTGCGCTACAGGGAGAGGCTGAACAAGCTGGGGCTGTTTTGCCTGGAGTATCGGAGGCGGAGGGGTGACCTTATAGAGGTTTGCAAAATTATGAGGGGTATGGATAGGGTAAATAGACAAAGTCTTTTCCCTGGGGTCAGGGAGTCCAGAACTAGAGGGCATAGGTTTAGGGTGAGAGGGGAAAGATATAAAAAAGACCTAAGGGTCAACCTTTTCAAACAGAGGGTGGTACATTTATGGAATGAGCTGCCAGAGGAAGTGGTGGAGGCTGGTATAATAGCAACATTTAAGAGGCATTTGGATGGGTATATGAATAGGAAGGGCTTGGAGGGATATGGGCCAGGTGCTGGCAGGTCGGACTAGATTGGGTTGGGATATCTGGTTGGCATGGACAGGTTGGACCGAAGGGTGTATTTCCATGCTGTACATCTCTATGACTATGACTAAATGAGACATAGCTCTTGTATAGATTGAGTGGCCACCTAAGCACCTTAAATTCAGAAAATTGATTTTGAAGATTTGGATTCACTAAAAATGAATATCTTAATGATTCCACAGAGGCTATAGTAAGTACATTAGTTCATGGTGCCATCCCAATTGTTATTAACCACGAAGTTCAAAGATCCAGCCAGTTATTCATTGGCAGGCAGTCAAAAAAAACTGGAGGTGGGAAAGAGATGTGGAGAATTTTGATCCTACAAGTAACTATTAGTTACTTATTGAAATTGCTTCAAATCCAAGTAGTAACAAAGGAGCATAGGAAACATAAACATCGAACAGGAGTAAGTTAATGAGCCCAAATGACTCTCCGTCAAGGGGAAAGGTATTTTCCAGTATCCCCTGTGTTACGGACCAGGCCAGACCCCCTCAAATCATTTCAGGAAAATGGCCCAGGCCCTAACTTTGCTAGTTGTTTAAAGGAGGTGTAATGCGGATATTCCCAGAGGGATGCAGTTGGTGAAGCCACTTAATTTTAAACAAACAGAATTTATTTACAAGATTACAAAATGAAATACAAACAACAGAGAAGAGAGTACAGAATAGCTTTAACCATTTGAACCTCCAAGGAACCATACCAACTTAATGATGCTGTTCCAAATACTTACAAAAATCCCCCTAAACATCCTTGGTACAAAAGGTAAAATCAAACACAGTCTTACAGGGGAGAAGTCAGAGAGACAGTACAAGCATGGACCTGCCTCTTTGAGTCCAACAGCTTCAAAACTGTCTGAACCCCTTTCAGTGAATAGCCAGACGCTAAAACCAAATCAAACCAGAGAAAAACTGAGCCAGGAGAACTTGTCATTCCCTTTTCATTATACTTTTTTAAAGGAAAACTTGAAAGCCTTATGCTTGAGGCAGTATCTGTTAGTTATAATCAAATTGGCCCTAAAACCCATTGAAACCTAAACTTTTTGGAACCTATGTTTTTTTACAACCTCTCTTTAAAAAATACCAAGGACAACATAACCTTATTAAAAGGAGCAGCAGCATCACACCTGCCTCCACCCTCAAAAATAAAAATGAACCATCAATACCCAAAGATGGCTTTAACCTAAATTGTTAGTATTCTACAACAGACCTATATTACATTGACAATAAAAATGAACCATCAATACCCAAAGATGGCTTTAACCTAAATTATTAGTATTCTACAACAGACATATATTACATTGACAATAATCATCCAAACATGTAGTACTACAATTTGTTTCAGTCCATTTTACTCCTACCACCAAATGCCTCTGTTCCTCGATCAAGTCTCAACAATGCATTGGCTCTCATGTTTTCTCGACCTGCCACGTGCACAATTTTCAAATTGAGTGGCTGAAACAAGTAGCTCCATCTAAACAGTCTGGCATTTTTGTCCGTAAATTTTTCTACAAACCTCAATGGGTAATGATCAGTGTCTATGATTGTCCCAGACACGTTACTCGAAATGTTATAACGCCAACACCAAGCTCAAAGTCACCTTCTCAACTGTTGAATATTTCTGCTGATGAATGTTCAATTTTCTGGAGAAAAACCCAATAGGTGTTTCTAACTTCTCGCTGTCTTCCTGCAAGACCACAGCACCAACACCCAGATTACTCGCACCGATAGCCACTCTGAATGGTCCTGCATAAAAAGGTACAGCTAATACTGGGGCAGTGGTTAACACAGCTTTCAGGCTGTCAAATGCCTTCTGACAGTCTGCTGTCCACTCAAACATCTTGCCTTTCTTTAGCAATTCAGTGTGTGGAGCAGCCACACTATTAAAATATGATACGAATTTTCGATAAAATCCACTCAATGCCAGGAATCATAGTACTGCTCTTTTTGTTGATGGTTTGGGAAACTCCCCAGTTACCTTTGTTTTTGCATTCCACGGGCCATTTGTCCATGTCCAACAACATGGCCCTGGAAGGTGACTTGGGCTTTGGCAAATTCACTTTTAGCCAGCTTTATCACCAAGCCTGTCTTCCAAAGTTGATCAAACAAGTCTGATAAATGTTGCAAATGTTCCTTTCACGTGTGACTGAAAATCACCTATATATATATATGACACAATTGGGTGATCTGGCAATGACCTTATTGGTTAGTCTCTGAAATGTTGCTGCCGCATTTTTCATATCAAATGACATAACATTAAATTGATACAGTCCATTCAGTGTTACAAAAGCCGAAATTGTCTTCACTATTTCTGTCAAAAGGTACCTTCACTCTTTCTGAGCAAGTCCAACTTAGAAATGTAAGTTGCTCATCTGACCTATTCAACACAGTCTTTCAAATGTAGAATCAGATATGAATCAGTCTTTGTAATTGCATTGACTTTGTGATCATCCACACATTGGGTACCATCTGGTTTTGGCACCATTACTATAGGTGAGCTCCAGTCATTGTAACTCATTTCGATTATGTTGTCTTGGAGCATGTATTCAATCTCCTTTTGAATCTGTGCCAACTTTAGAGGTTAGGCCTATAAGGATGTTGCTTAATTGGAACAGCATTCCCTATATCTATATCATGCATAATTAGATTACTACTTCCCAGTTTATTAGATTACTACTTCCCATGTGATAGCAATAACTCTTTCAGGTCATTTCAATTTTCCTCTGGAAGGTAACTCAATAATTTATTCCAATTTTTGAAAACTTCCTCATTGTCCAATTTAATTTGAGGAACATCCAGTTCAGAATCTACTGAACTTGACTTTTCCTTCTGCATTGTAATCATTAACACCTTCTCCTCTTGATTTCCTTCCCTGTCAAAATACCTTTTGAGTATATTCACATAACACACTCTGAAATTTCTTTCTGTTTGGAGTCCTTATCAGATAGTTCACCTCACTCAATTTCCTTTCGACCTGATAAGATCCATTATACCTTGCCTTTAAAAGGATTACCAATCACAGGAAGTAACACTAACACCAAATCCCCGATAGCAAAATTGTGAGTTTTTGATTTTTTTGTCTGCTTAGTGTTTCATTGTACGCTGTGATACTTTTAAATGCTGTCTAGCTAACTCTCCTGCTCTATTTAATCGTTCCCTAAAATTTAGCACAAAGTCCAAATATGTGGTCTCTGAATTCTGACTTACTAATTTCTCAATCAATTTAGTATTCCTCTCACTTCATGCTCAAAATCTAATTCAAATGGACTAAATTTGGTTGATGCATTTGGTGTATCTCAGATCGCAAAAAGCACAAATGGAATTCCCTCATCACAATCATCTGGATAGTCCTGACTATAAGCCCTCAACATGGTCTTTAATGTCCAATGCCACCTTTCCAGGGCTCCAAGTGATTCTGGATAGTACGCAGTAGATTTGAATTGTTTTATTCCTAAACTGTCCAAAACTTCCTTGAATAATTTTGATGTGAAGTTTGACCCTTGATCTGAATGTAATCCTAAGGGTAGTCCATATTAAATGAAAAACTAAGTGAGTAATTCCTTGACAATCCTTTTAGCTAAGATATTGCATAATGGAATGGCCTCTGTGAATTTAATGGACACATCCATTACTGTTAACAAATACTGATTCCCACTTTTTGTTTTAGGTAGGAGTCCTATGCAATCAATTAAGCTCTTACAAAAAGTTCCTCAATTGCAGGAACAGGTATTAAAGGTACAGGTTTTATTACTGCCTGTGGTTTTCTAATTACCTGACATGTACGACATGTCTGGCAAAATCCAACTACAGTCTAGATTAGAGTGGTGCTGGAAAAGCACAGCAGGTCAGGCAGCATCCTTGTGCAGTCAAGGCCAGCAAAAATGTTTTTGTATTTTAGCTTCAGTTTTCCTCACTCCTCAATGACCCCCTAAAGATAGCACATGTGCCACTTGCAATACTTCCTTTCTGTAACCCGCTAGAGATACGACTTGATGAATGTCTGCCCACTTCTCATCTGTTTGAATATGTGATGGTCTCCACTTCCACATTAGGACATCATTTTTAAGATAATAACATTCAGGGATACATCCAAATCATTTTTTGCACCTACCTTTTGATACAATCACTCTAAATTTTCATCGTTCTGCTATAACTCAGTTAAGTTATCTGAGCTAAAGATGTTTACTCCTAATTTTTTTCAACTATTTGATCAAACAGGATCTCTGCTAATTCCACTTCAATTTTCATATCTGTACTCTTTGAAATCTCCTGTTTCAATTGGTGACTTTGGGACCTTGTTACCACATAGTCAGGAAAAATCCTAGGTAAGTGTCCTGCAATTGTCTGACTGGCTTTTCAGCCACAGTAAGCAGCACTCCTACCTGTGAACCAACTATATCATTAGCAAGGACAAATTGTATTCCTGGAGCTGACAGTTTGCCCAGTCCTCCTATCACGACTTCTCCACTCTTCGCTGGACACTATAACTTCACTTTACATAATTGAATGCTTCTTGTCTCACAGTGAATGCCCATTACCAGCACTTTTTCTGCAAAAGTCCTTCAGAAGTACATATCTCCTCATCTTTCAACATCATAAATTAAGAGACACAAGATCCTCCCAATATTGAAACCTCTTTACCTGCTGCTCCTGGCCTATGAGAGTAAACCATACTTTTGCAGAAAAATGGTTTAAGGAGATCTGGCACTTCCTCCTTAACCAACCTCCAACCAGATTCTACTTTCTGGTTTAGCTTTCTAGCCTCCACTGTGTTTTCCATTACCACTCCAACAAAATTCACTGGGTTATCCTGTTTTCCTTCATCTGGCTTCCCAGTGCTTTTCCTAACCCACTGACATTTTGAGTTCATGTAGCCTACTTTATTGCAGCGAAAACACTGGAGCTTTTTAAACTTCTCTTCCCCTTTCAAGGGTTTCCTTTTTACCCTGTGGTAAGTTATGATCTTCATCAACATCTACCTTTCCCTTTTCACATGAGGATTTTGGACCAACAAAACCCACATGGTCACTGGTCACCACATCTATTTAGCCACCTTTTCAACTGAGATGAGAAAGGCTTCGCCATCCTTCTCATCAAATTTAGGGAATATTTGAATGTATTTAAACAGATCCCCACCAGGCCTTGCACTACCTTGAGTTTGCTCATCCTCACTCGGGCTACCTTCAGCTTTCAGCTCCATCCTTTTGAGCTGACTGTCCCGTTGCAGTGCCAATTTCTGAAGTTCAAACACCCTCTCCTTCCTTTTCTCTCTCTTTCTTTATGTTCCACTAAAGCAATTCTCTTTTTCTCTTTCCATTGCTTTTAATCACAATTCAGACAACTGTTACATTTCTGTTGCTCTTTCCTTCTCTTTTGCCTGTAACTCAAGCTGCTTCACTTTCAATTGAATTTTAGCTGTCTCTAAAGATACTGATGGAATTTCTAACAAATTTAAATGCTCCTTTCATCACAGAAGGAGGCAGCTTTAGCTGAATTTCAGCAGCTTGGCCTTAATCACCTTTTATAAAAACCCCCAAAGTCACTTCTTCCACTCCAAGAAAACTTGGTGACTGAAAGAGCCATTGCTATCCAAAGCACTGTTTAAACTAACCAAATTCAACACCCAGCCTTTTGCCTGAGGCAGTATCTGTTAGCTATAATCAAACTGGCCCTAAAATCCATTGAAACCCAGTCTTTTCAGAAACTGTCTTTTACAACCTCTCTGAAAAAAATACCAAGGACACCTTCTTGAGGGAGCAGCATCATCACACCTGCCCACCCTCTCAATTTTATACATCTTAATCGTGTGCCCCCTCAGTCTTTTCTGATCCAAGAAAACAATTCCACTCAATCCAATCTCTCTTCATAACTAAGGCTCTCCAGCCCAAGCAAATCCTGCTAAATCTCCTCTGCACCCACTCCAGTGCAATCACATCTCTCCTATAATGTTCATTCTAGAACTGCACTCAATATTCTTCTAGCTGTGACCTAACTAATAATGTATACAGTTCCAGCATCACCTCCTTGCTCTTAAACTCTATGCCTTTGCTAATAAAAGCAAGTATCCCATCCGTCTCCAAAACACTTTATCCACATGTCCTGCTAACTTAAGGGACCAGTGTCATTTATACCAAGGTTCCTCTGATCCTCAACGCTTCCCAGGGTCCTACTATTCATCATGTATTCCCTTGATTTGTTTGTCCTGTGCTCGTGCATCACCTCAGACTCCTTTGGATTGAATTCTATCAGTCTATCTGACTAGCCCATCTATATACTCCAATAATCTAAGGTTATCCTCCTCACTATTTACCATCCTACCAATTTTCATATCATCTATGAACTTGCTGATCAACCCTCACAGATGCAAGTCTAAATTGCGTATACCATAAATAGCAAAGGCTCCAACGCTGATCCCTACAGGACCCTCCTGGACACAGACATCCTGTCACAAAAACACTCTGACCATCATGTCTGCTTCCTGCCACACAGCTAAATCTAGATGCAATAGCTAGATTTCCTTGGATCCCATAGACTCTTTCCTTCACTGTCAGTCTGATTCCAATGAGCTATTTGATTTAACTAAAAATCTGTGTTTGATTGTCTGAATTTATGGAGGCCACATTTGAAAGGAATTTCACCAACAGACCTCTCTATTAAGAGACTATTAAGGGAATTCGATGAAGCCAGCATGGTCTTATAAAAGGCAAATCATGCTTAAAAATTCTACTGGAGTTTTTTTTGAGGCTGTAAAGAGTAGAATAAATCAGGACGAACCAGGGATATGGTTCATTTTGATTTTCAGAAGATTTTTGGTAAAGTATTTCATAAGAGATTAGTGCACAAAATTAATTAATGGTACATGAATTGAATAATATATTGGCATAGATTCAGCATTGATTAACAGACAGAAAACAGAGAGTGGAAATAAATGTGTCTTTCTCTGAATGGCAAGCAGTGATTAGTGGTGTCCTGCATGAATCAGTGCTTAGGCTCCAGCTATTCATGATGTTCATTACAAGAGGATTTGAGTTCAGAAGTACAGATATCTTACTGCCATTCTACAAGTCCTGGAGTATTGTGTGCAGTTTGACCTCCCTACCTAAGAATAATACTTACCATGAGGGAAATGCAGGGGAGATTCCCTGGGCTGATACTAGGAATAGCAGGACTTCCTATAAGGAGAGATTGGTTTGACTGGGCCTGTATTTATTAAAATTTAAAAGAATGAGGGGATATGAATGAAACATGTAAAATTTGAATACGGCTGGATAGACAAGTTACAGGGGGGACTTCTTCCTTGGTTGGAACTAAGGTTCAAAGTCTCACAATTTGGAGTAGGATCTTTAGGACTAAGATGAGGAAGAAGCTCTTCACTCAGAGGTAAGTAAACCTGTGGAAATCTCCAGGCCAATTTACTGAATATATTCAAGAAAGATGTAAATACATTTTTAGATTTTAAAGCAGTCAAGGCTATAGGGAGAAAGCAGGTAAAACATTGAGCCATGATTACACTAAATGGCACAGCAAGGCTCAAGGGGCTAAATAGCTTATTCCTGCTCTTAATTTCTATGTTTCTATCAAAAGTTAAAGAAGTGACAGTTCTGGTAGATAACTATGATATTACACACAGACATTGATATGTAGGGAAATAGTCACATGGAAATCAACAAGCAATTTGGAAACATTGAAAATCTGTGTTGGAAAAGATATTAGCTTTAGAAAGTAATCATAAAAATGCCAAAATCATAAAGGCCAAAAAGATAGAACCTAAAAGGTGATATAAAGAAAATAATATGCTTCATTGTAATAAGACTGGACACAGTAAATAGGACACCCATTGCAGTAATAGGAACACTTTAGGAATTCCTCAGAAAAATGTGCATCAGGAAAGAGAATGGGTCTCAAAAAAATACAAGTGCAGTGTGTTCCCTCAGAGACTACAAGGAAGGGAGAGATGTTTATAAAATAGGAACAGAGAAATTCAGTTATCTAACACTATTTTGAAAGTTTAATTGAAAACGTTGAAGGTAAAGAGAATGAGATTCCCATGTTTAGCCCAATTTTAGCTTCTTTAATAGAAATGCAACACGCGAATACTAAAACAAAAACAGAAATTAGATTAGATTCCCTACAGTGTGGAAACAGGCCCTTTAGCCCAACCAGTCCACACCGAGACTCCAAAGAAGAACCCACCCCGACCGATTTCCCTCTGACTAAAGTCCCTAACACTATGGGCGATTTAGCATGGCCAGTTCACCTGACCTGTACATCTTTGGACTGTGGGAGGAAACCGGAGCACCAGGAGGAAATCCACACAGACGCAGGGAGAATGTGCAAACGCCACACAGATAGTTGCCCAAGACTGGAATTGAACCTGGGACCCTGATGCTGTGAGGCAGCAGTGCCAACCACTGAGCCACCATCCAAAAATCACATTAGATAATGCAGAACTATTTGAAAGGTTAGAAAAAATATTATACTGTCTCTCAGATTTTGATACCTCTTAACAATTCTAAGTATTGATGTGCCCTACTGCTTCCATGAGTGCTGTTGACTGATACCCAATTGAAGTACTGGCAACTGAGCTGAGTCTTCATAAAGTGGAATTGTACTTAAAATGGCAAATTCCCCTTACTCTGACATTCCCCCTCTCCCACCCCTGTCAAATAGACATTTTTCTAAAGTTGTTACTTTGAAGTATTTATGTAATGACCCCTACCACTGATCACTATGTTACTGTAAAAACTACTAAGAGCTTGTAGGATTCAACCACCAATACTCATTTCTGTGTTGAGTCGAAGGACATTTTTAATAAGCAATAGTAGAGGATAAACAATTATTGAGTCTTAACAACAAGAAGCACTTGATAAGGATTAGTCTATTGTGTGATAGCAACAGATACAATTGATAAGTCAAGCACAATTACAAAGAAGATCAGGAGATGGAAATGGCACTTCTGACTCCACTGGGGTTCATGCTAAACTGTCTATTCTCAGATCATCATCGACAGCATCAGATTGAGAAGAGCCAAGTACAATGTCCAGCATTAATACTTTCAAAATATTACCTTACAGAACTCTTTAGACAAGGTGATTTCTCAGATTTCACCTCTGGTTGTTAGCAACAGAAATGACAGAAACAAAATGGTTATTGTAATTGGGACAGCATGCTTGCAGAAAATCAAAGAATCTGATTTTAACAATTGTTAAACAATCCATGACTAATGCTCCTCATCTGTACATTGTGGTTCAATGCGATACAGAATTTGATTTTTAAAACATTTTCTCCTATCAGCACCAGCTGAGAATATAAACAGACTAGAATATATATAATATTTCATAAATCCTAACCAGATGATTTTTTTTCAGGGCAGCTTATGTGTAGAGTTGTTATTGATTGGTTTCTTTTTCGAATTACATACTAGTCTTGTATCAAATTGAAAAAGTTTCAATAAAAACAATTTTTCATGACAAATATTCTTTTTAAATCTTCACCTATATCCCTGAGGTGTTTCAAATTCTTACAGCAAAATAGTTACTTCTGTTCATAAGTTCAGAATCATGAATCTGTCCTTTGTACTTTATTTAGAATCATATTTCTCTCAACTTCCTGAGATTGGGATTACTAACATTACTAAAATAAAATCATGATTTTACCCTAGTTCTCCTCAAAGTTCCACTTCAACTGACAGATCGAGTGCCAATTGCATTGCAAATGCCCAGTCAATATATTTGAAGAGAAACTTCAGTCTGAGGCAGGTGTCCTTGCAGAATCTGGCAGAAAAGAAGTGGGTAGTCACTACCTCCAATAAACAATTTGAATCAGGGAGAGTAATAATATTGGGCCATTATTTATCATAACTTTTGGAAATGGTTTCGATCATGTAGCAGGAAGACTATGACAGAGTAATGGTTGAAGAGTAGAAACACTTGCAGAGGATTATTGCTCCACATATTCTTACCAAAAGATAACCAGCATCAGTGCAGTCTGAATGTGCCTATTAGCCAAAAAAAGTCTGCTTTTCCCAACTTTTTCAAGCAGTTGATTTTCCTGCATTTGCTGCAAGTCTGCATATCTTCTACCTGTGTCCTCAAGATATGGGATATTAACTGGCAGAAGTGGGCCCTCAGGTACTGGGGAGAGCCTTCAGATGCTTTAAAAATATTTTTTCTGCGACTTGGGCATTGCTGAGTAGGCCTGTTTTCTTGCCGATATTTACTTACACTGGAGAAGTTTGTGGTGAGTTGTAATCATAAACTACTGGGGACACCCACAATGTTGCTAGGAAGAGAGTTCCAGGATCTTGATTCAGTAATAATGAAGAAGCAGCATTATTGTTCTTAGTCAGGATGTGTGGGAGTTGGGGGGGAACATGCATATTGCGGAATTCTATGAATCTGCTACCCCAACCTTCTGGATGATGGAGGTCTCAGACTTGGAAAATGACACTTAGGCAAGATACTTATGACTCAACTCTGCTGTAGCATCCCAAGACTAATCTTTTTCCATGCACAACTAGCACACTGTCAGTACCTCACCCAGAAAGTGAACTGGACCAATATTAATATAAGAATGACTATACTGAGCTACCACCTGAGGAAGTATATTTGTACAATATAAACACACATTAAGAGGTTTTGTAATTGTCACATATAGCTCACAAGATTTGAATCCAATCTTTAAATTTAAGGATATTCAATATAAGAGGTTATTTTTCCCCAACAATCAATTTTGATTTTACCTCAGTCAGTGAAAAAAAGACATTTACTCTTTTGAAAACCAGAGTACTCTTCTGTGTCACCATCCCATTTCTACTCGTGATTAAGAACAGTTTACAGCAATCATTTATACTGAATATATAGCAGTGTGAGCACCACCAAATGGGAAGAAGGCAGGAGATTTGGATTGAGAAACATATCAGCCATGATCAAATGATGAAACAGACTCAATGGGCCAAAAGGCCTAATTCCACTCCTTTTTCTTATGTTGATCTTCCTATTATGGAGATGGTGACATAATGGTAGCGTCACTGACTAGCAATCCAGATGCCAAGGCTAATGCTCTAGGACAAGGGTTCCAATTCAATTGCTAATTTGGAATCGAGAGCTAATCTCAGTAAAAGGTAATCAGTTGTCACAAAAATCTATTTCTGTGACTAATGCCCTTTAGGGAAGGATGATACCTTCCCTACCTGTTGTGGGTCTATAGTTTATGATGACTATTACTATTTAGTGAGATTCAGAAATATATTTTGGCATTTGGAGGCCAGATTCCATTATCTTGCCACTTCATAATTAAGGCTCCTTTATGTCAAATTCTGTTACTGTTCGTCAGAATTATGGAAATGTTTACATATGTAACTATCTGTTCCCCATAACTATCACAACTGAATGGCCTCAGTCATTCTTCCAAAACCTTCAGATACATCTAAAAACCTGATTAATTATTGTCTTTATTACGTATGGTGTCAAAGAATAGTTCAGCATCAACCTCATTAAAAAAATCGTTTTAAAAATATACTTTTTATTATTATCAGGAATTTAGGAGCAATTAAAATTGCCTACAATAATTAGCCTCATTCTCTCTCGCACTTTAATTGTTTGAAGTGTGTAAGATTTTCATTTTCCTTTGTGATCTATATTAATTATACCAAGTAATTTATTGGCCTGGATCTTACAGAATTTTCCATAGTCTTGTGTTGTTCAGAGGTCAATTATCCTTTATTAGATACAGGTCTTCTGTCCTTTACTTTTCAATGTTATAATCAATTTACATTTGCTGTAGGAATAGCATGTGTAACTTTAAATTTAAGCCTACTCTTATTGAATAGAATGTACCCACTTCTTCCCCATCTAACCTTCAAGCTCCAGTGCTTTCCTTCTGACTGCAGAGAAACACTCAACAATTTCAAAAGTTCAATAATTGCTTTGGCTCAGGAAATAATTGAAAAAAGATACTTTGCAATAATGATGATGCATATCTGAAATAATACATTCCGCAGTGACATTCAGACTTTGTAATTGAAGATTTTGATCTGAAGTGTTAAATAAAATAACAGCATCTATAAAGTATTGTTCAGAAAATAGTACAGTACTTGATATATTGATCTTCCTTAGAACCCACTGCAAATACTTTTTCAGAAAGCATGGTGACTAATATGTTAGAAAGTTTTATTTTGTGTAATGTCTCTTTGAAACCAAAGTGAGCTATGAGATTACTGAATGAGAATTTCCTGATGATGACATCATTATGTCTAAATCTAAATCCAAATCTAAATCTACCACTAGGTTCCAAGAAAGGCCCATGCGACCTGATGTCGAAATGGCAATAACCAACTAATAAGCAAAAGGGAAAACATAAAGATCACTACACTGGTTGGGTCAGTCAATGTTTTCTGTTTGTCAATTCAGAACACATGGAAAATTTGTGAAAAAAGCAGGGTTCTTCCCAAATGGAATAGCTTTCTGTTTGTTCACCTACAAATGAATCTTGGTGTTCAAGCAGGTTTCAGAGGATAGAGCACAGACAAAAGAAAAAATCTTGTGCAACTCAGGAAAATGAGGCAGGTAGGGTGCTTAATTATTCAGGAGGCCAAAAGTCAAATCCTTGATGATAAGCTATATGTTATGAAGAACTATATGCTAAGTTTCAGACACATCATCAGTGATTTCAGCTGATGTTAGATCATATGGTATTGTGACCAAGAGATGTTTCTAGTGGCATCCTGTTGAACTATGCCTCTGTACAATGTAAATAATGAATACCTGTTCACCAGATTGCTCCAGTATGGTGTCCACAACTTGTCTATCTAAGGATCCCAGAAACTGCTCATGATATCAATGCAGGTGAAGCTATGGAACTCAATTAGTGATGGACTGATGAGGCTCAAATTTGTCAAAAGCAAGCATCAGGAACCCACTTTTAATATATTTGTATGTGAGGCATGTTCATGAGAAAGCAATCTCAATGTAATTAGGGGTACCTTTCCAATGAAGTAATCAGCAGCTGAGAAATGTGTGCCTCAGAGTCATGACTGTTTAAACATGACATGCAGCAAACAAGGTAGTCTCTTTGTTCAGTTTAAAATGAGTAGATGCTTTTTCTTCTATGAGGAACTTTGCTCAACAACTGAAAAGCAGACATTGATAATTGAGGAAGGATGGCAGCAATCAAAGGGGAAAAGGACATGTCTGTCAGAGAGAGACAGGTTGGCAGCTCTAAAAGGTCTTGTGGGTGACAGAGAGTGGAAGGGGTTAGTGTC
Organism: Chiloscyllium punctatum; assembly: GCF_047496795.1. NCBI lineage: Eukaryota > Metazoa > Chordata > Chondrichthyes > Orectolobiformes > Hemiscylliidae > Chiloscyllium > Chiloscyllium punctatum. The sequence goes on from NC_092742.1 coordinate 66,505,650, forward strand.
AAAAGATTGTACGACAAGTATGATGGTGGGAGTTGTAACAATCAAAGATCATAAACCCTGGATCATCTATGAATTATAATAAATTTTAATTCCAATATGCTTTCAAAACAGAAACTGCTAGCAAAGCTTAGCAGGTCTGTCAGCAATGCTGGCAGCACCTGTGGAGAGAAATCAGAGTTAACATTTCAGGTCAAGTGACCCTTCCTCAGAACTCAAACTACTCAGAACTGTCACTGTTCCTTCACTACAATTGATTCAAAAACCTAACAACAGAGTGCACGTACCTACACAGATGGACTTCTATGATTTAAGAAACCAGCTCACGACTACCTTGTCAAAGACAGCAAAGGATAGGCAACAAGTGGTAGTGACAGTCAAATTCCTTAAAAGAATAAACTAAACTATCTGCCTGCCCAGCTGGAAAGGACTTACATTGCACCAATTATTTTGTGCAGTCTCTCTTTGAAAGATACCCTTAATTTTTAAAAAGAAAGCTGCTCTTACCACATGATCACCATATAGAATTCTCTCCAAAGACGTTATGAATGAATTAAGCCCATGAGGAGGAGTAAATGTCTGGTCAAATGAAACAAGAGAGGGCTCAGAGACAATGGAGGCCATTAGAACAAGTTGGAAATCCAAAAGGAAACTGGTATGTTGATATTTGATATCAAAAGAGAAAACCTTAAATAGAAAGATTAAATTTAAAGTTGAAACCAACATACCTATCAGGGAGAAAATCATATACAAACATTTGGGATTCAAATGGAGAGAAACAGAACAGAAAATCTCCTTCTTTGCCACATGGCTGTGCTAGAATTATGTCATGATTTAATTGTCTTAACCCACTAGAAATGTAGGAATTCAAGTTACATTTAGACAATAAGTACAATGTGTGTTTAGATGCAAGGAAATGGATCTTGACTTGTACTGAAATTTGATTGCAAGCCCAGCAACAACATTAATGGGCATTGTGTTAAAACCTACACACAAGTCATTATGTGCTTTTTGTTTATATATTAGCCCAATTAATAGTTTGGCCACTTATGAGAAAGGACAGTACTCTTTAGAGTCCACAAGATGGATTTGAATGATTTATTGTCACTTGCATTTTACTGTGATTAACAGCAAAATACAGTGAACAGCTTCAAATGTTGCCACATTCTGATACCATTTTTAATAGTTTAAGAATAAAAATAATAAAAAGACATAACTGAAAGAGAGTCTATCTTCGTTCAGCCACTTCCACCATTAGTCCTGAGTCGGGTCACCAATGACACCTATGCCTTCACTCCTCCTCCACCTCCTTGCTGCTGCCTGTGTTGGACCCACCAGTGTAGGGGTTGCCACTCTTTGGACACCATCCCTTTACTACTGAGCCCTCCTCTTCACCATCACTGATGCCATGCCAATTGTTAAACCCACGTTCATTCCATAACCAGGAGGCCTCAGCTCTGAAGCCACCCCTACCTCGCCAATAACCAGGAGTCTCTGGCTCCAGACCTATCACAACCAGGAGCTGCCACTGCTGCCTTATCGATAACCAGGAGTCTCTGGCTCTCGGCCTTCCACAACCAGGAGCTGCTGCTGCTGCCTCATCGATAACCAGGCGTCTCTGGCTCTGCTGACACCTTTATCGTGCCAAGAGACTCCACTCCTGGTATACCATGCTGCCATTACTGCCTCTCCAATGATGGGAGTCCCTGCTCTGAGTCTTCTGAAACCAGAAGACCCTAGCTCTACTGCCAGGCCAGGCCGCTGCTTCATCAAGAGTCTTATGCCAGCAACCCTCCTCTGAAATGTAACTGCCATTGCCATTCCTACTGCTGCTGCCACCTCTGATGGCAGGAGGAGCTTTACCGCTGCTGCCACTGTCAGCCCCGGCCTTAGTTGGGAATATACTGATTATGTTGTTCACCACAGGCACAGGGATAAAAGTGCACACTCAGACTGAGCACTGAACACTGAAGGAGGCTAGAGGACTCACTTAGCTTGGAGCATCTGACTATTCCCTAACTGCACTGATCTCTCCCAGGGGGAACCACCTTTTATAAAGAGACCTTCTTTAAAATGTGTCCCAGGACCATATGGGCAACTGGCTCTGCAACATGAGCATGAAGATATACACAGCTTTCCAAGTTTTAGGCCTTGTCATTCAGTTCATTCAGCTCACGTCTTCTTTTCCACAGTAAAAAAAAAATTGACCTCAACCTGACAAAGATTTAATTTTTCTCACGAGGATTCTGAGAGTTCCTCTTTCTGGTTCTATCTTCTCTCTGTGACTGCTGTGGCAGGTTGGCTTTAGTCTGCAGTTCCATTACGTATGACTCTTCTGTGGTTTCCAGCCCTATGGTTTCTGTATCTAAAATCACTTGTTGTTAGTACTGCTTCCAGGTCAACTGTCACCAGATCAAAGCTGAAAATGTGTTGCTGGAAAAGCGCAGCAGGTCAGGCAGCATCCAAGGAGCAGGAGAATCAACGTTTCGGGCATGAGCCCTTCTTCAGGAATGAGGAAGGTGTGCCAAGCAGGCTAAGATAAAAGGTAGGGAGGAGGGACTTGGGGGAGGGGCTTGGAAATGTGATAGGTGGAAGGAGGTTAAAGTGAGGGTGATAAGCCGGAGTGGGGGCAGAGAGGTCAGGAAGAAGATTGCAGGTTAGGAAGGTGGTGCTGAGTTTGAGGTTTGGCACTGCGACAAGGTGGGGGGAGGGGAAATGAGGAAACTGGAGAAGTCTGAGTTCATCCCTTATGGTTGAAGGGTTCCTAGGCGGAAGATGGGGTGCTCTTCCTCCAGCCGTCGTGTTGCTATGGTCTGGCGATGGAGGAGTCCAAGGACCTGCATTTCCTTGGTGGCGTGGGAGGGGGAGTTGAAGTGTTGAGCCATGGGGTGGTTGGGTTGGTTGGTCTGGGTGTCCCAGAGGTGTTCTCTGAAACACTCCGCAAGTAGGCGGCCTGTCTCCCCAATATAGAGGAGGCCACATCAGGTGCAGTGGATGCAGTAAATGATGTGTGTGGAGGTGCAGGTGAATTTGTGGCGGATATGGAAGGATCCTTTGGGGCCTTGGAGGGAAGTAAGGGGGGAGGTGTGGGCGCAAGTTTTGCATTTCTTGCAGTTGCAGGGGAAGGTGCCTGTAGTGGAGGTTGGGTTGGTGGAGGGTGTGGACCTGACGAGGGAGTCACAGAGGGAGTGGTCTTTTTGGAATGCTGATAGGGGAGGGGAGGGAAATATATCCCTGGTAGTGGGATCCGTTTGGAGGTGGCGGAAATGACGAGGGATGATACGATATATATGGAGGTTGGTGGGGTGGTAGGTGAGGACTAGTGGGGTTCTGTCCTGGTGGCGATTGGAGAGGCGGGGCTCAAGGGCGGAGAAGCAGGAAGTGGAGGAGATGCGGTGGAGAGCATCGTCGACCACGTCTGGGGAGAAATTGCTGTCTTTGAAGAAAGAGGCCATCTGGGTTGTTCGGTTTTGGAACTGGTCCTCCTGGGAGCAGATGCGGCGGAGATGAAGGAATTGGGAATATGGGATGGCGTTTTTACAGGGGACAGGGTGGGAGGAGGTGTAGTCTAGGTAGCTGTGGGAGTTGGTCGGTTTCTCGTAAATGTCCGTGTTGATTCGGTCGCCCGAGATAGAAATGGAGAGGTCTAGGAAGGGGAGGGAGGAGTCTGAGATGATACCAGATCAAAGACTAGTATTTATTATTGGGCAATAAAAATTATAATTGATTCTTATACCACTTTCACAAACTCTTAAAATTCCCCTTTGAATATTCTTAAAATCAGTTACAGATGGCAACAGACTTTTTCTTAAAAGAATCCGTTTTCCTAGCTCTACTGCTTTAGAAATAAACATCCTCACAATATATTAATTTCTGCTCTTTTTAAAAAGTCAATAAACAAATGTAATATACAAGAACAATGTAGTTTGCTGTGTCTGATACCCCTCATATCATGATATACATATTACTCTGTTATGTTAAATGTGCAGCCATTTTATCTACTGTGATGTCAATAGTAACAGAAAAATAAATGAATGAACAAGTGAGATCTATTGCATTCTTGGACTAACTGTTCAATAGATGCCATTTAAGATCTCTTCAAGATCCAATTTACAGACAAAATCATTTATTTATAAGTGTTGGTGTTATGAAAGTAAATGGATCAATTTTACTCTAAGAATTCACAGGCAATGAATCCAAATCTTAAGAATTGCACAGAATTTAGAGGTTGCTTAGACAGTGTTAAGGATTCATGGACTCATAAGCCTAAGGAAAGTCAGCCTCCAGTACAGTTAAGGGTGAAACATTTCTTGACAAACAAATTGCTTAAAAATGTCATTATGTGGAAATGTTACTTTCAAATAAAGTGTGCAATTTGAAAGTAGCTTCACTATATTCCTGTTTGCTAGAGAGGACAATGAACTTTTATATCACAGAATGGTTATAGGTCAGAAAGAGATCAGTCAGTCTGTCATGTTATGTTATCTGGCTTGTGACAAAACTAGCTCAATTAGTCGCACTCTTCAGTCCTTTCCTCATATTTCAAACTCTTCAGATGCTTATTTAATTCCCTTTTCTAAGCCCCAGCTTGCCTCTACTGCATTCTAGGTGCATTCTAAATCATTACATGCAATGGCTTTTCCTCAGGTTGTCTCTTGTCTTTGCAAATTAACCTTAATTTGGTATTCGCTGGTACTTCAGCCATTTCACCAATGGGAAACTATTTTCTTTAAGTAGACCTCCCATGATTTTGAATTAAATCACATTTAACCAAATTTCTCTCACCTGGCCCCGCCAGCAATGTCCAAATCCCACACCAGAAAACAATTAAATATTTTAAACTTTTTATTGTCTGGAAATTAACCATAGCTCTCCAATCCATTTACAGAACACTATCCTCTCATTTTTAGAACCATTCTTATGAATCTTTTCACATCTTTTCTCTTTTGGCACCAATAATATGTTACAATAATCCATTTGAGGCAAAATAATAACTTTTTTAAACTTTTCAAAGCTCCTTTAGTTTCCACTTGTTAAATCCATATTATGTTTGCATCTGTTTTAGTAAATAAAAACCACCCTTGAATCTGTGGGACTGAAGTAAATAAGCAAAGAGTTTTATTTAAGCAGATATGCAACAGAAAAATCTTTTGAGTCTGAGAGCCTGACTCAACTCCATAGAATGTGCAGCACACATTTATATCACATGTGACATAGTTTCACAATTTCAGGATTCATTAGTCACCTGGCACCATGTTTCTGGGACATTCTGTTCTGCGTGTCACAAATGCATACAATTTAATATTACCTTCTGTTATTGTCTCCCTACAGTATCCATTTGTGCAGTGTGGGCTAGCAACCTGTGGAGATTGTAATCTTTAAGCACAAGGACTTCAATGCTTAAACTATATGTTTCTGTGTGCTAACAAGATTAGGATTCTCTTGGAGAGTATTGGTCAGTCACCCATATCAATTTGAGGATCATCAAACAGCAGTTGAAGGGTCAGAGTCAGATTTTTAATCAAGGAAACAAAGTTGATTCTGTTTGTCAGAGCTGGTAGAAGTGGAACATTGTTGTGTTAGATCTGTTGGATGGCCAAAAGTTCAGAATTGGCACATGAGGATCCAGGCAGCAGAGATGCTAATGTTAACAATCTCCAGGCAATGAGGGTTTAGGAGAAGTCCTCAGAAACTAATAAGGTGACTAGATCTGTATTTTCAAGCTCAGAAGAAGCCCTAGGAGAAAGTGAGGACTGCAGATGCTGGAGATCAAAGTCGAGAGTGGGGTGCTGGAAAAGCAGAGCAGGTCAGGCAGCATTCGAGGAGGAGGAGAATTGACATTTTGGGCATAAGCCCTTCATCAAGAACCATCAGAAGAACCCCTCACAACATTTTCCAGTTCACAGCAACTGAGAGTGCTCAAGCACAAGCGATGTTTCCTTCGTGGAGCTGAGAACTATTGCGCCTTGGAGATACCCAGGTCAGGGTCAGCTTAGAGAAACCAGCTTGAATTGTATCCATGAGTGAGTGCTGCAGAATGCAATCTCAGGGGATGAGGTTGAATGACCAGGATATGAACAGTTTTTGAGAAAGTCAGTGACAGAACAGCATTTGAGGAGTTGCAGAGTTGGAACTTCAAGTTTGGAAGTGAAGTTGGCCAGAGTGAATTACTGTAAGTTTATTGGGTAAAGATATGCTTTGTTTTTAAACTTAAGGAGCAATCTCTTTCTATAAAATCTATTTCTGCTTACTTCCAATTAGTAACTTACTGAATTTTACAGCCTATAAATGTTAAGTTGCCTTTCTGCTTGTGTGGGCCAAATCAAGGTTTCTGTTGGGACAGTTTGAGGTAAGGTAATTAAGTAACTGGTCTGAACTAATTCTGTAACTGCTAGAGAGAAAGACATACATGACCTCATCCTTACCAGTCTTCTGGTTTCAGATGCATCTATCCAATAAATGATCAGTAAGAGTGACCGTTGCACAGTCCTTGTGGAGACGAAGTCCCTCCATCATATTGTGTGGCACTATTACAGTCCTAAATGGGACAGACTTTGAACAGATCTAGCAACCAAAGATTGGGCATCCATGTAACATTGTGGGCCATCAACTGCAGCAGAATTGTACTCCAGCACAATCTGTAACCTCATGACCCGGCATATCCCCTCATTCAACTATTACCATCAAATCAGGGGATCAACCGTGATTCAATGGAAAATACAGGAGAGCATGCAAAGTGCACCATAAGGCATACTGGAAAGTGAGGTGTCAACCTGGTAAAATTATCAAACAGGACTACTTCCTTGCCAGACAACATATGCACCAAATGATAGACAAAGCCACGCAATCCAACAACAAACAGATCAGATCTAAGCTCTGCGCTTCTGCCACATCTAGTCATGAATGGTGGTGAACAATTAAACAACTGAATGGATGAGGAGACCCCACAAATAATCCCGTCCTCAACGATGGAAGAGCCCAACACATCAGTACAAAAGATACATTTGGTGCTGAAGCATTTGTAGCTATCTTCAGCCAGAATTGTAGAGTGGATGATCCATCTCGGCCTCCTCTAGTGCGATTCCAGCATCACAGGTACCAGTCTTCAGCCAATTTAGTTCACTCCACATGATATCAAAAAACAGTTGAGGCACTGGATACTGTGAAGACTATGGGTCCTGACAATAGTTTGTGGATGATGTGCTAATCAAGTAGACTGCTTTTTCCTGGATGGTGTCAAATTTCTTGAGTATTGTTAGAGCTGCATCTATCCTGGCAAGTGGGAAGTATTCCATCACACTCTTTGTTGACAGTGGACAGGTTTTGGGGAGTCAGAAGTTGACTTACCACAACATTCCTAGCCTCTGACCTGCTCTTGGTGCCATTATATTTATGTAGTTGAGTTTCTGGTAAATGGTAACCCAAAGCATGTTGGTAGTGAGCATTCAGTGATGGTAACACCATTGAATGTCAAGAATGGTTAAATTGCCTCTTGCTGGAGATGGTCATTGCCTGGCATTTTTATGGTACTTGCCACTTATTAGCCCTAGTTGATGACTTGTGCTGTAGAAATTTCCACTCCCATAGCCAAGCTATTCCAGTACAGTTACAATACTGGTATCTACCCAACAATGTGGAAAATTGCCCTGGTATGTCCTGTATATGGAAAGCAGGACAATCCAACTTGGCCAATAACAGCCCCATCAGTCTACTCTCGATCATCAGTAAAGTGATGGAAGGTGTCATCAACAGGGCTATCAAGCAGCACCTGCTCAGCAATAACCTGCTCAGTGACGCCCAGTTTGGGTTCCACCAGAGCCATTCAGCTCCTGACCTAATTACAGCCTTGGTTCAAACATGGACAAAAGAGCTGAATTCCAGAGATAAGGTGAGAGTGACAGCACTTGACATCAAAGCTGCATGTGAGCGAGTAGCAAAACCTGAATCATTGGGTATTCAAGGGACAAACTCTCCACTGGTTGGAGTCATACCTGGCACACAGGAAGAAATTTTTTAAAAATTGATTTGATTTATTGTTGTACCTAAAATGATTGTGGTTGTTGTGGCCTAAGACATCTCTGCAGGAGTTCCTCAGGGTAATGTCTTAGGCCCAACCATCTTCAACTGCTTCATCAATGTCCTTCCCTTATTCATAAGGTCAGAAGTGGGGATGTTTGCTGACGATTGCACAATGTTCAGCACCATTTGCATCTTCTGAGATAGTGAAGCAGTTCACGTTCAAATGCAACAAGATATGGACAATATCCAAGCTGGGGCTAACAAGTGGCAGGCAATGACCATCTCCAATAAGAATCAATTTAACCATAGCCTCTTAATATTCAATGGTATTACTATCTCTGAATGCCACACTATGAGCATTCCTTATCAGAAACACAGCTACATAAACACAGTGTCTCCAAGAGCAGGCCAGAGGCTAGGAGTATTGTGGTAATTCACCTTCTGTCTCCCCAAAACCTGTCCACTTTCAACAAAGAGTGTAATGGAATACTTCCCACTTGCCTGGATAGATGCAGCACTAACAATACTCAAGAAACTTAACATCATCTAGGATAAAGCTGTCTATTTGATTGGCACCTCATGCACAAACATCCACTCCATTCACCACCATTGCTCAGTAGCAGTAGTGTGTACTACCTACAAGATGCAATGCAGAAATGCATCAAAAATCCTTAGACAGCACTTTTTCCAAACCCATGACCTTCTCAAGGACAACTATGGATGCACAATAAATGTTAGCAAGCAATGCCTACGTTCCATAATGACTAATAAAAAATAATTGTGGATATTTGGAGGAATTGGGCTGCTTAGGGGCTAAAAAGGAAATTAACACATGGAGGCAAGGGTATGTTGAATTGATCTTACTCAGGCTTGGTCACAGAGAAGGAAGTTCAGACTCTAAAATGCTTCTAAAGACGTTGAAGCTCTTGTCAAGACGAAGAAGAAGGCTTATATGAGGATGAGGCATAAAGGCTCAGGAGGCTTGAGAGTTATAAATTAGCCAGAAAAGATCTAAAGACAGGGCTAAGAAGAGCCAGGAGGGGACATGAGAATTTGTTGGCAAATAGGATCAAGGGAAACCCTAAGGCCTTCTATAGGATTATTAGGAATAAAAGAATGACGAGTAAGATTAGGGCCAATCATAGTGGAAAGTTGTGTGTGGAATCTGAGGTTATAGGGGAAGTTTTCATCAGTATTCACATTGGAAAAGGGCAACGTTCATGAGAATACAGAAATATAGGGTACAAGATTAGAAGGGATTGAGTTTGGCAATGAGGAGGTTTTAGCAATTTTGGAAGACCTGAAAATAGATAAGACCCTTTGGCCAGATAGGATTTATCCTCGTATTCTCTGGGTAGCCAGGGAGGAGATTGCAGAACCATTGGCTTTGATCTTTATGTCATCATTGTCAACAGGAGTGGTGCCAGAAGATCGGAGGATAGCAAATGTTGTTCCCTTGTTTAAGAAGGGGAGTCGAGATAACCCTGGTAATTATAGGCCAGTGAACCTTACTTGTGGGTAAGGTGTTGGAAAAGGTAATGAGAGATCGGATTTATAATCATCTGTAAAGGAATAATTTGATTAGAGATAGTCAACATGGTTTTGTGAAGGGTAGGTCATGCCTAACTAATCTTGTTGAGTTCTTCGTGAAAGTGACAAAACAGGTGGATGAAGGTAAAGCGGTTGATGTGGTGTATATGGACTTCAGTAAGGTGTTTTATAAGGTTCCACATGGTAGGCTATTGCACAAAATATGGAGTTTCGGGATTGAAGGTGATTTAGTAAATTGGATCAGAAATTGGCTAGCGCAAAGAAAATAGAGAGTGGTGGTTGATGGGAAATATTCATCCTGGAGCTCAGTTACCAGTGGTGTGCTGCAAGGATCTGTTTTGGGGCCACTGCTGTTTGTCAATTTTATAAATGACCTGGATGTGGGTGTAGAAGGATAGGTTGGTAAATTTGCAGATGAAAGTAAGGTAGGCAGAGTTGTAAACAGTGCCAAAGGATACTGAGGGTTACAGAGGGACATAGAAAAGCTGCAGAGCTGGGCGGAGAAATGGCAAATGGAATTTAAGGCAGAAAAGTGTGAGTTAGTTCACTTCAGGAGAAATAACAGGATTGCAGAGTACTGGGCTAATAGTAAAATTCTTGGCAGTGTGGATGAACAGAGAGATCTTGGCGTCCAGGTGCATAAATCCCTGAAAGTTGCCACCCAGGTTGATAGGGATGTTAAGAAGGTATATGGTGAGTTGATGTTTATTGGTGTGAGAATTGAATTTCAGAGCTACAAGGTCATGCTTCAACTGTACAAGACACTGGCAAGGTTGTACCTAGAGTATTGCATACAGTTCTGGTCACCGCATTATAGGAAGAATGTGGAAGCTTTGAAAAGGGTTCAGAGGAGATTTACTAGGATGTTGCCTGGTATGGAAGGAAGGTCTTATGAGGAAGGGCTGAGGGAACTGAGGCTGTTTTCGTTGGAGAGAAGAAGGTTGAGACGTGACTTAATCAAGACGTATAAGATAACCAGTGGTTTAGATGGGGGGACAGTGAGAGCCTTTTTCCTCGGATGGTGATGGCTAAACTGAGGGGCAAAAGTGAGGACTGCAGGTGCTGAAAATCAGAGTCTAGATTAGAGTGGTGCTGGAAAAGCACAACAGGTAAGGCAGCATCCGAGGAGCAGGAAAATTGATGTTTCGGGCAAAAGCCCTTCATCAGGAATGCCTAGCTTTAAATCGAGGGGTGATAGATTTAAGACAGATATCAGGGGTAGTTTCTTCACTCAGAGAGTAGTAGGGGCGTGGAATGGTTTGACTGCAACAGTAATAGATTCGCTGACGTTAAGGGCATTTAAATGGGTGTTGGATGTACATATGGATAATAATGGAATGGTGTAGATTAGATGGGCATCAGATTAATTTCACAGGTTGACGCAACATTTTGGGATAGTGTAGGGGGACGAGCTGAGAATAGTTCACAGGTCGGCGCAACATCGAGGGCTGAAGGGCCTGTTCTGCGCAGTATTGTTCTATGTTCTAACATCGAGGGCCAAAGGGCTTGTACTGTGCTGTAATTTTCTATGTTCTAACATCGAGGGCCAAAGAGCCTGTACTGTGCTGTAATTTTCTATGTTCAGACCCTGTTCTCCCATTCTGGATATAAAACGTGTCATGGAAGGTGGTGGAATTTGAATTCAATAAAATTCTGGAATTTCAGGGAGGATTTCTGTCCATGAGCCCAAACAAATTTTCTTATGCTATCTTCTCAAAATTGCCTTCTCCCCAATTTGTCATGCTTCTATAGTGTCGCTTGACATTGTGTTTTCCCATTCTCTGCAAGTGGAGGCATTGACTCCTGCCCGGATCTCTCAAGACACTTGGCACTGGCACCATCCTTAAAGCCTCAGTGTGCACCCAGTCAAACACTGATAGTCTACATCTGCTGTGCAAGGTTCCTGTTATTTGCTCCAGGCATGTTATATGAAGGGAAATTGTCACTCTGTTTTGTCAGTGAGGATCTGAAGGTCCTGCTGGATGATGGATAGTGGGTCCTGAGATGCTGGTAACAGATGGAGATTCAGAGAAGTGGTGAACTGATGTAGCCAGATACCTGCTCTGAGGATCATGTAAGGAATTTTCATCATCTCGTTTCTGCCCAATCTGTGGGAGAATGGGAAACTGCACATCAACGAAACAAAATGGCATTACAATTGTTGTGTATTATAGAAGGTGCACATTGTGTTGGGAGAAATTGATCAGATTTGTGGATTTCAATTTGTTCATTATAAATCAGAGACCAGGTTATTAAAGCTGTTCTGAGCCCAGTCTGGATCATGGAAGAATAATAATGGAAGCATTTTATTTAACTTTGCTATTTTTGGAGGAACAAGCATGAATTGAAGTTGCATTTGAAATAGTTCCTCTTCACACTTGTACTAATTTTACTGTGATTTTCTCAACTCGCATAACAAAGAAATCTAGAGCCACATCGACTAAATCAAAGATACCAAAATAAAAAGGAAGCTCAGCACAGCCAGGACGAGCAGCTTCTCATCTTTCAAATTGGCACCTATCACTTATCGGGATTTAACACAAACCACCCTGTCCCTCATTTTATTTCTTTTCTTTTTCACATCCTTTGCATTTTTGCTTCCAGACTATTTATCAGTCTGTAATTCAGATTAGAAAATATCATTAAAAATTCCTTCGGACATATTGTTTGTTCATTACTTGCCCCATTACCATTCCCTTTGGCCTTGGTCCAAAACCTCTTTTATCATTTGATCCTTTATTTCCACCTTATCATGGACTTTTCCCTTGTTTGTTTTCCACACTCTCCTATTTCACTTATTTAAAACCTATGATCTTTCTAACCATTTTAAATTCAGCATATTTCCAAAATTTGTTTGTTTTATTTCAGATTTCTAGTATCCCCAGCATTTTCTTTAGTATTGATTTTACAGTTTTGACTTTGCATGAGCTTTAAGCTTGAACATTGTTATTGCTAAATAGTTAGCAGTTTCTGTATGAGCACAAACATATACAGAAAGAAATACACTATGACTATGTCTATACAGCAATGTCTATGACATTCACATTCAGAATTGTACATCCTGTTTACTTTTCTGTTCTTTCCTGCTTCCCCAAGGGCCTCTTCTGATATTACTTGAAAATAGATAAAATTCTCAAACATGACCTCCAAATACGCCTCTCTTGATAAAAGCTCCTAATTAATTTGAAACAGACATTAATACAATAGTAAACACTTTTTCAGGAAACTTCTGTGTCTCTGTGGAATTGCAGGAAGTAGGTAATGTCTGCTGGAATCTTGTTTCAGTGTCTTTTCTTCACAATGCTATTACGACAAACAAACGTACAACTCAGACCGAAGGGTGCAGGCATCATGCTTTAAGGTATTTTCAAACCATCAGTTTAGTTTAAAGAGATATTGACCAGTAAGTTTTCTTTTATCTTAATAACTAAATCTAAATGTCATGCTGTACAAACCTGCAAATGAAAAACAGTAATGATGCAAAGAACTATAGATGATAACGTTGCTTGGTGTTTACCCAAGAATATTACACTGCAGAGGATCAGGAGAGATGGAGACCCTACCACAGGTCGTCAGCATCCCCTAATGGAGCATTTTGGATGAGAATCCCAGGACAGACAGTACCAGATAAAAGAGAAGATAAGAAAAGGACCCTAAGATTGGAGTTGATTGGCACCAGTTATTGGGTGTTGCTTTGCAATAGAGAAAAGAGCCAATTGTTTGGTGAGTATCTTTTCTTAAGTTTTACAAACATATGGAAACCAACATAGATAAATATTAATATGAACAATGGCTGAATTTCAAAGGTCCAGAATCGCTTATGTAAGGCTAATTTCACATTTTAATTTAAAACTTTAGGAGGATGTTACAAGATTATCTAGGCAGAAGTGAGGACTGCAAATGCTGGAAATGAGAGTTTAGATTACAATGGTGCTGGAAAAACACAGCGGGTCAGGCAGAACCCGAGGAGCAGGAAAATTGATGTTTCGGGCAAGAGCCCTTCATCAGGAATGGAGGCAGGGACCCTCCAGGGTGGAGAGAAAGGTGGGGGGGATTGGGGCTGGGGAGAAGGTAGCAAAGAGGATGGGGATGGGGATGGAGGTGATAGGTCAGAGGGGAGGGTGGAGCAGATAGGTCGGAAGGGAGATTGGCAGGTAGGACAGGTCATGAGGATGGTGCTGAGCTGGAAGATTGGAACTGGGTTAAGGTGGGCGGAGGGGAAATGAGGAAACTGGTGAAGTCCACATTGATGCCCTGGGCTTGAAGTGTTCCAAGGCGGAAGTTACAAGATTATTTATCCACCATATTGTGAATGGGTAAGCACTGATTCATTTGAACATCAGATTTATGATGAGGGAATTTACATTCTTGAATAGTATTTGGAAGGGAAAATTCTTTTTCAGTTTGAAGTGTTGTCAATTCTTACAGAGGATTTTTAAAAAAAAGTCCTTAGAAGATTTTGGGTGGGTGGCTATGAGGATACAGTGGAGGTATGGAGGGGATATTTGAGGATGAGGGAGCAAAATGGGCACATAAGCTGGCATGAGTGATATGAGGGACATGATGTATGGGGGATTATAGCATGGGAGTTAGAGGTGGTGTATATCAGAAAGGGGCATAGGTTAAGGGGCACAAAAACTATGTTGGAGAGCTGAACTGATGCTTCAGACATTCGACACAGGTTTCTAATGAGATCAATTTGGGCCCCACACTGCTTTGATGCTGCCTTGGAACTCAGACAATCTGTACCCTGCACTCTCATATCTCTAGGAGATGAAGATACAGCAGATATGAACAGATGTTTTTGAATTCAGGAAATTGCCTGACTTCTTTTTTTCAAGCTCAACATGACAAATATGATGTGAAACAAAATACATTTCATATGGAATAATTGTCCAAATTTATGAGCAGTTAGAAAGTTTGAGGTTTGTCAATTCTCTGAAATTGTCGTCATTAGAAATGTACCACAGTAGGTTGTTCTAAGTTTCAAATCAAAATTCAGTAGTTTGAGTTTTCAAGGCCCAGTAGGTATACTTAAATAAAAAAAATGAGGTTGACAGCCAGTGTTGCGCTGAGGGAGTACTGAACTGTTGGATGTGATGTCTTTTAGATCATACATTAAACCAAAACCCTGTCTGCCCTATCAAATAGATGCCAAAAAAAATCCCATAGCATGGCAGAGGAGTCCCCACTCTCCCTGGCAATATCTCATCCCTCACCAAGCAAAATTAAACCAGATTTTCTGATCATTATCACATTAATGTTTGTGAAAAATCTGTTAGATTTGCCTAATTCAAACAATGATCCAACAAGCCCCTCTATAGATGTGGTGGGTAAAGTGTTGAGAAGGGAAGGGATGTCTCCCTGATGCTTACTGACTTGATTATTTTCTCTTATCATCATCTCAGGAATCATTTTCTGTGCAGGAAAGCCCTTGGTCAAAACTAAGACCCTTATGTGCTGAAGTAATGACCAATTAGGGGTCTTGGCTTACCACCAGAACAATTAAGTTTGCTCCCAGCAGGAGACATAAGTGAAAACACTCCCAACTACCACAACAGCATAGTCTATCCATGACGTTGGGCTGTGGCTCATTGTGGGGAGGGGGGGTTTGGAGGGCTGGCCAATGACAGCTGCTGCTCTGCCCTTACCACAAATCCCATCAACACCACTTTCCGAGAGCTAGACTCACCCCCCTCCCCATAATCCTCCAAAAACTCTCCATCACTAGCATTGCATTGTCCCACCCCTAACACAACAGGATACCCTGGAAAGCCCCCTGACTTCCATTCCACTGACCACTGGGTGTGACGATGGCCCATGCCCCTGACTGACTTCAAATATCATTCCTGACCAATGATTGAGCCCTGTCTGATTGATGTGCAGCTTCCTGACAGGTTTTGTGACAAAGTCAGGCTGTTTCTCCAGGATGTTAGCAGTCCTTAGTCAAAGAGGTGTGCAAATCTCCTGTATGTTTGCACTGGACCTGCAGAATGGAGTGAAGTAGATCCCCTGACTGTATCTGCCCCAAGTAGATTCCAAACTCCTAAACCAAGATTGGATGATACTCTTTACTGAATATACCAGGACTCCCTGACTGACTGCAGCCTCCCTGAATTGACTGTGGACTACTCCTCTTATAATATGACCATTTGGTTGATGCATATGCAGTGTGTTTGCAGAATAAGCTGCTGGCATGTGCTACATTGAGATTAACAATAGCACAATGCCATACTCTAACATGCCCACTGCTTTGACTAATGACTACTGACATCCTGGGGAAGCTGCCTGACTTTGTGTGTGCATTAGGCAGCTAGGCAAGACTGAAGTACTTTGAGTTTGAGCTCTGGCGAAGGGAGCAAAACACCAAAAGGTAAGGTGTGAGCATTGAATTAGGTGCAAAGTGATTGAGCACTAAGACAGCAAATGAGTGAGCAGCCCTGAAATGCAGTCTTGTCCAACGCACAAAATGAGTATGTGTCACTGTGAGCTGAATGTTCTGGCAGCAGCATTCCAATGAGAGCTGGTAGTATTCTCTGTGATGCAGTACTGAGGAACGTTGAACATTCTGTAAGTGCAATGGAGATGTGCCATGATGATGTGGTGAGACTGGTATGCTTCGGATGCCAAATCCAAGGGTGGAGATTGCATGCAGACACAGCCCATGATGCATGCCCTGAGATGTTGGTGCCTCGTAGCCACGAATGAAGCCCAGCACAGCAAGTGGCACGCTAGAGTTGCTGGTTAATGGTTCTGATTGTTGTATCAGGAAACATGATCTTCTAGTTTCTATTTGATGGATGGGAGAAAGGGAAAGCACATGTTAATGAGGTATGATAAGGTAATAATGAGATGTTGATGCATGCAAATAGGCCTCTCCCCACTCACTAATGAGAATCTCATCTCGCTGTTTGACACTTGATCGGAAAATGGGCTGTTTTGTTTTTCACGTTGAGAAGCTCCTTGTTGGCCATCTGAGAAATGTTTTCAAATTTTCTCACCATTGAGCACATCATTTAGAGGCTCAGAAGATTCCACCCTTAACATCATTTTATCACAATGTTCTAGGACTATCCTAAAATGTATAAATTTTCAATAGTGTTGATTACATTATTTGTCAGATATCAGTAAGTAAGAGTCAGTAAGAGTTTCCCTACATCCTACATAGCAACCAAACATTCACAGTGACAGGGCTGTCAGCATCTTCCATCAATAGTGCCAAGAGTGGAAGGATTGCTTACTGTCAGATAGATATTCTATCATGGCATTTACTAAAGAACAATTCTATGCAGAGAATGTTAGCAAAACATGTCATTGCTGAGTCCATTGATGACAATCTCAAAGTGCCAGTGTTTCTAATAGAAGAGACTTTCCTATTGTGAATTAGAACAAAGAGCTGGATGATCGTCAAGTTCATGGTCTTTGAACTGTGTTAAATGAGAGCTGTAACTGCACGTTCTCACAAACCTGACTATCCCATATCTGGTATCATTTCCACAGTTACAGGTTGGACAGATTAACTACCCCTTATTTCACCTGCCCCTAGAAGCAACCAAACCAATTATGGAAAATGCGAATTGATAATAATAAGAATAAGAACGTAAAAATGCTGCAACTGCTAAATGATGCATCAGTGACTTTCAGTTAAGTTCGAAACAACCAAAAGAATTTTAATTCATGGAATTAACTTGGAACTTCAGAGGAAGAAAATAATCAGTGATGTGCATTCCACTTAACAAGATTGTGTAAAGAAGCAACAGTTGAGTTATTGCTTGGACAGAAAATGCACACAACGTGTAATGGCACAGGATAAAACTGTCACAAATGAAATACTGAGGAATATAAATTCCAAATTAGTAGAGATTGCCTTTCTCCATCAGTGACCTTTATCATGGTCTATTGTACATGAAACAAATTAAGTTGCCACAGAAGAGGACAGGTTAGTGTCACCTGTAACATGAATAAGGCAAGAAGCAACCACAATAATCATATTAATTTAAACTGTCACTGTTTATTTATAGATCAATTCCAAAGAAAATTGGCCCTAAAAATAAACACAAAGAGCTACAAAGGATCAATTTCAACAAACAACTAATGAAGCTCTGTGGAATATGATAATGAAGAAATGTGAAACAATTGCACCATTAAGTAACAGGAATACTATTTCACTGATTTTTTTTGATTTTGTTAAATAATGAAATCAAGATTTAAACAAAGAAGTTAGAATGTTCCATGTTTAGAATAGTTCATACAGCACATGCTCCCTCTTTATGTCTCCCCCTCAGCATCTATACAAATACATCAGCATTATACGCACTAAAGTGAGGGCTGGGGTGGAGGTGTGGCTGTTAGTTTAAATGGCTAACGTGTAGTGGAGATGCTGCCAGACCTACTGGGTTTCTTCAGTTCTTTCAGGTTTTGTTTAACCCATAGTTATCTGTCTGTTGTGCCTGAGGCTTGATATTGATTTCTAATCAATATCAAGAATAGCTAACACAATTCCTATATTTAAGAAGGCAAACTGAACATGCTCAAGGAACTATAGATGAGTTAGCTTAGCATTACAGGTACACAAAAAGAAGGCAATCCTCATTAAAAGAGAATAACACGTAGAAATGAATAATAGAATAAACAATCAACATGCAGGACAAGAGTATTGGGTCCTGGAAGGATGATTGAGATCAAGGCCTGGGTTTGTAAGGGGTCTGAGAGACGTGTAATTCGGAGTGTCCAGAACATATATTATCATTATAGAAGGTCACTTGGATCAAAGTATAAGACAAAGTCAACATGGTTTTTTGAAAGGAAATCACGTTTGACGAACTACTTTGAGTTTTCTGCTGGGGTAACATGTACTGTGAATTAAGGGGTAACAATGGATGTACTATACTTCGATTTCTAGAAGGCATTTGATGAGGCATCACATCAAAGGTAATGATGGAAAATAAAAGCTTATGGTGTATAGGGTAGCATATTGGCACAGATAGAAGAGTAGATGGCTAATAGGAACAATAGTCATAAATGAGGAGAAAGTGAGGACTACAGATGCTGGAGATCAGAGTCGAGAGTGTGATGCTGGAAATGTGCAGCAGTTCAGGCAGCATCCAAGGAGCTGGAGAATCAATGTTTCTGGCAAAAACTCTTCATCAGGAATGAGGTTTGTGAGCCAAGGGGATGCAGAGATAAATGGGAGGGGGAATGGGGCTGGGGGGAAGGTAGCTGAGAGTGCAATGGGTAGATGAAGGTAGGGGTTAGGTTGGAGAGGGGGGGCGAAGTAGATAGGTGGGAAAGAAGATGGACTCATAGGACATGAAAGTGGTGCCGAGTTGGAAGGTTGGATCTGGGGTAAGATGAGGGAGGGGAAATAAGGAAACAGGTGGAATCCACATTGATGCTGTGTGGTTGGAGGGTTCCAAAGCAGAAGATGAGGCGTTCTTCCTCCAGGCATCGTTTGGTTAGGGTTTGAGTCTTTTTCAGGCTGGCAAGATGTAATATAATGTAAAACTGGGAAGAACTGCAGATGCAGTAAATCAGGAGCAAAAAAAGGTAAAGCTGGTAAAGCTCAGTAGGTTTGGCAGCAGCAACATTTCGGGTTGAGTAACCCTTCCTCAGAACTCTCAGATACGGCCAGACCTGCTAATGTTTTCCAACAATTTCTGTTTGTGTTTGTAATATCACGTAAAATGGTGTGCCACAGAAATGTGTTGAGACCTCAACTACTTAAAATTTACATAACCGACTTAGGTGAAAAGGCGGAAGGTATTATAGTCAAAATAGTTGACAAGACAAAGATAGATGGAAAAATAATTTGTGAAGAAAAAACATCAAGGCTACAAAAAGATAAAGTTAAAAATCACCCAACACCACGTTATAGTCCAACAGGTTTATTTGGAAGCACTCAATTTCAGAGTGCTGCTCCTTTTCAGATGAAGAAGTAGCGGCACTCCAAAAGTTAGTGCTTCCAAATAAACCTGTTGGACTATAACCTGGTGTTGGGTGATGTTAACTTTGCCCACCCCAGTCCAACTTCATCTCTTCCACATCATGGTTCCAAAAAGGCATAGGTAGGTAGAGCAAGTGGACAAAGATCTGGCAACTGGAGTTTAGTGTGGGAAATTACAAAAGTGTCCATTTTGGGCGAATAATAAATAACATGGCAAATTATCTAAATGGTAAGAGATTGTTGAGCTCTGAGATGCAGTGGGATCTGCATCTTCTTGGTCATGAATCGCAAAAGGTGGTATGCTGGTTCAGCAAGTAAGTAGAAAGGTGAACAGAAAGTGATGACTTATTGTGAACGTAACTGATTACAAACATAGTGAGGTAATATTTAATTATATGGGGCACTGGGAGGACCACACCTAGAGTATTAGTCACCTTACTTAAAGGAAGAATGTAGATGAATTGGAGGAAGTTCAAAGAAGATTTACTAGATTAGTAACTAGAATGGTGGGCGTAGTAATATAGAACTAGGAGTCACTTCATTAAAATCATGCATTGGCTATTTAAAACAGCGATCTAGTGAAACCTTTTCTCTCAGAGAGTCATGAGAAAAGGTGATGGGAACAGAGTCTTTGGATATTTTTAAAGCAGAGCTGGCTAGATTCTTGTTAAGCAAGGGGTAAAAGATAATCAAGTCTGGATGAAAATGCAGATTTGAGATCATAATCAAATCGGCCATGGCATGGTAGGCTCGAGCAGCTGAATGGCCAACTCCTGCTCCATTCCTATGCTAGTCAGAGTCTTCTGTAGCTGAATTCACCTGTGATTTCACCTCTGGTGAGGAACCAGATGCACCACATTTTACCTCGGCTGGCTGCAACTCACTTGTAACTTACTGATATGCTGATATCAACTCTATTCTAGCCTCAGTGCAAGACTAGAAAGGGGCTGAAAGAGTTACAAGTGACAGGGCCTCATCAATGCTGTGTTGTTAGCTTTACATTTTTTTTCTTGGGATTCGAGCATCACTGACTAGGTGAACAATTGCTGCAGTTCTCTAGTTGCCCTGGAGAAGGTGGTAGTGAGCTGTATACTTGAACTGTTGAATTCCATTTGAGTGCATAGACACCCAGAGTGATGTTAGAAAGGGATTTCAGGTTTTTCACCAAGTGATGATGAAGAAACAGAGATATAGCTCCAGGTCAGGATTTCCTGCGACTTGGAGGGGAACATGTTCTGCCTCTATGAACATATAATGTAAAAGCAATAAAAACAATAGAAGCAAGCCATTTGGCTGCTTGAGACTGTCCTTTACTTGATAAGAACATGACTGACCTGATCGTGACCCCAACTCCAGTTTTCTATTTGTCCTTCATACACTTTAACTCCCTTATTGTGGTCCATGTCCTTCTAGGTGATAGAGGTTTTCTGTGGAAAGTGCTTGTAAAGCAGTATTGGCAAGTTGTTACAATGCATCTCGTAGATCGGAGTTGGTTCAAATAAGGACATGGGCAGCAGAGTTCAAACGTGGTTTTTAATGATAATGCGGCTATGTGGTCTGAATCTCAGCTCAGGGTCAAATTTGGCACACGGTTTGTGAACAGTCTGGGCCAGTCATAAACAGTTATCTGGAAGAAAACAAAATGAAGGTTGCAGATGGGAATCAGCGATTGCAGCAGGATCAAAGATATTGACGTTAATCGTCTCAATATTCAAATGGGAGAAATTTCTGCTCATCCAGTACTGGATGTTGGACCAGCAGTCTGATAATTTAACAATAGCAGAAGCAGCTGGTGGTGATGTAGAGTCGAGTGTTGTCAATGGAATTCCATGCCCAGTGAAGTAGTTGAGGCTTCCTCATGGAATGTTTTTAAAGCTAAGATAATGTTTTGAACAGTAAAGGAATTAAGGGTTATGATGAGAGGCCGGGTAGATGGACCCTAGGCCATGAAAAGATCATGGTCTTATTGGATGGCGAAGGGGGTTCAAAGGACCAGGTTGTCTATTCCTGCTCCTGGTTCTTATGTATTCTTTAACAGGATGAGGGTGTCACTGGCTTGGCGGCATTTATTGCCCACCCCTAATTGCCCCGTGGGCAGTTGAGAGTCAACCACTTTGTTCGAGACCTGGAGACACAGGTAGGCCAGACCAGATAAGGATGGCAGTTTCCTTCCCTAAAGGACATTAGTGGATCAGATGGGTTTTGCCGACAATTAGCAATGGATTTATAGTAGTCATTAGATCCTCAATTCCACATATTTATTGAATTCAAATTCCACTAAGTGGGATTCAAGCCCAGGTTGCCAGAACATTACCTGAGTCTATGGATTAACAGTTCAGTGATAATACCACTGCCATTGCCTCCTGTTATGTCAATGCATGTGTGAAAACTAATGCAAGTTTTGGATAAGATGGGTGAGGCATGGTGTGTAGATAAGAAGTTGAAAAGACCCAATGATATCAAAGGGCACTGGAGTTAACCATGAGACAACAGTAAGGGAAGATGGCATGATTAGACAGATAGATAAGAATGGAACCAAGTGAGAGACATCCCACCCAACTCAGCAGTAGTGGAGGGATCTTGGAGGAAGTCGGTATGATTAATTACATCAACTACTCAAGTCAGACTGAGAAAAACCAAGGAGGGACATTTATCTTTTCTCACAGTCACATAGGATGTGATTTATGACTTTGATAAGAGCTACTTTGTTACTGGTGACAGACACAGAAAACTGATTGGAGGAAATCAGCATTGTATTCCAAATAGAATGGGCATCAACTTATGAGGTAAGAAGATATTCAAGGGCTTCAGAAGGGAAAAGGAGTTTGGAGATGGGGCAGTAATTTGCAAGATTTGTTTATATCCTACCATTCCTTAAGTGCAAACATGATTGCCAGTGAATGTTAATTACATTAATTTTCAAGTAATACTTTCTAATAAAATGCACATTAATCTTTATAAATATTATATTTCTCTATGCTATTATCTGAAAGGGGTAAGATTTTGAATTCAATATTTCTGACTGTTACTTGGTGATTTTACGAGACCTCATTATCAAGCTCACTACCTCAAGAGGTTAATCACTTCCACCTAGAACATTATTGCAACGTGAAATTGTATATCTCTATGCAAAGTCAGGTCTGGTTAAAAACAATATTTAAAATGAGCTGGAATTCAATCCTCCATCTCCCCAAATTTGTGTGGGACCAAGGATTAAGGCAAATGCATCAGTATAACTTAAATATACATAACTTGTTTCTGAACCTATTTTAAAATTATAATCACTTATAGAGAATGCAAAAGCTTTTAGAATACAGGCAATTGAAAAGTTTACGAATTATTTATTTCAATCTTTTTGGACTCAGTGGGTGATATTTAATGAAAATGTGGGATTTGCAACAAATCTTATATTATTTCTAAAGAGAATATTCATCAGGTACTCTAGCAACTAATTTCAGTGAAGAACATTTGGCTTGTTGAGGTCTGATATCATCGGCATTATAATTTTTAAAAAATTAATACATTGGTGACATTCTTATAAAAAGTGAAAATTACAATATAATGTGACAATATAAGACTAAATATTAGAAGCAGAATACCACAGGCAGAGCTAATCTATCTCATAACGAATAAATCAGGTAAAAGTTCTGCAGTTCTGTCACGTCCAGTTATGAAAGGTATAAATAATTAAAAAGGAACAAGAGGCTGCATTAATGGGTTCACACCAGGTCTCCGTATTTAATGATGTGGAGAGACAGTACTTAATGTTCAGCAGAAGCATAAATGCCAAATGTTACATTTCAATCTTTTCATTTTTACATTTACCAGCTCTTTCTTCTACACAAAGATTCACACAGGTTCCGTTTCCTTGATATCTCCATTTTGTGTGGGATGACGGGATATGTGAGGGATGTGGGAGGTGTTCATCTCCAATTATGAATGGCTTTGGGTTGGTTAGCATATTGAAAAAAAGACATCATGGCTGACATTTGTTGCAACTTTAATAAAATATTGAATATTGATATTCAGCTTCCACCATCTGATATTAAATCCTGATACCTTCATGTACGAAAATTATTTTCAAAAAGCACAAACAGTAGCCTAAAATACAAGTGGACCTATATCAATAGCTACTAAATTCCGACAACCTGGATAAATTTTTTTAAATGGAATATTTGAAAGAAGCTGAAAAAACTGATTATAAGATTAAACAAATTAATCATAGTCTGAAAGCTTTAAAGACAAATGATTTGTGTTCACAAATTCTAACAATTTAAAGCTTCTCTGTCATTGCAGGAGTGGCAGACCACCCTGGAAATCAAAAGTCCCACCCTTTGGAATATAGCATTAAGTTAAAAGTAGGCATGAATGTGCACCAAGTCATTAAATGTCAAGCGAATTGGAACTGAACAGACCTGTCAAAAGCAACTGTCCAAAAGCCAAAATGACCTATCAAAGTCATAGAGATGTACAGCATGGAAATAAATCCTTCGGTCCAACCCGTCCATGCCGACCAGATATTCCAACTCAATCTAGTCCCACCTGCCAGCACCCAGCCCATATCCCTCCAAACCCTTCCTATTCATATACCCATCCAAATGCCTCTTAAATTTGCAATTGTATCAGCCTCCACCATTTCCTCTGGCAGCTCATTCCATACACATACCACCCTCTGCATGAAAATGTTGCCCCTTAGGTCTCTTTCATATCTTTCCCCTCTCACCTTAAACCTATGCCCTCTAGTTCTGAACTCTCCGACCCCAGGGAAAAGACTTTGCCTATTTACCCTATCCATGCCCATCATAATTTTATAAACCTCTTTAAGGTCACCCCTCAGCCTCTGATGCTCCAGGGAAAACAGCCCCAGCCTGTTCAGGAATAAAGTGGTGCTGGAAAAGCACAGCAGTTCAGGCAGCATCCGAGGAGCAGTAAAAATCGATGTTTCGGGCAAAAGCCCTTCATCAGGAATGCAGGCAGAGTGCCTGAAGGGTGGAGAGATAAGTGAGAGGAGGGTGGGGTGGGGAGAAAGTAGCATAGAGTACAAGAGGTAAACGGTGGTGGGGATGAAGGTGATAGGTCAGGGAGGAGGGTGGGGGAAGGTAGCAAAGAGTAAGAACTACAGGGCAGAGGAAATGACCTGGGAGTTGCAGTGGGAAAGGCACCCCCTGAGTTTCTTGTAGAAAGAGGAGGAAAACTTCTTTAAGGCAGGCATCCTTGTAAGAGAATTCACAGTAGGGTTAAAATCAACTAGGTAAAAACAATGACTGCAGATGCTGGAAACAGATTCTGGAGTAGAGTGGTGCTGTAAAAGCACAGCAGTTCAGGCAGCATCCGAGGAGCATTAAAATCGACATTTCAGGCAAAAGCCCTTCATCAGGAATACAGGCAGAGAGCCTGAAGGGTGGAGAGATAAATGAGAGGAGGGTGGGGTGACCCTGTTCAGCCTCTCCCTATAGCTCAAAACCTCCAACCCTAGCAACATCCTCGTAAATCTGTTCTGAATCCTTTCAAGTTTCACAATATCTTTCTGATAGGAAGGAGACCAGAATTGCACGCAATATTCCAACAGTGGCCTAACCAATGTCCTGTACAGCTGAAATATGACCGCTTAACTCTTATACTCAATACTCTGACCAATAAAGGAAAGCAAACCAAACACCTTCTTCACTATCTTATCTACCTACAACTCCACTTTCAAGGAGCTATGAACCTGCACTTCGAGGTCTCTTTGTTCAGCAACACCCCCTAGGACCTTACCATTAAGTGTATAGGTACTGCTAAGATTTGCTTTTCCAAAATGCAGCACCACGCATTTATCTGAATTAAACTCCATCTGTCACTTCTCAGCCCATTGGCCCATCTAGTCCAGATCCTGTTGTAATCTGAGGTAACCCTAAAAAATATTGATAGCACCTGTTGAAGGACACTGTCAGAAACATCAAGGCAGTTAAAACTGTTGGCTTAAGTGTAAGGGTTACCATGACTAAATGAGCACAGCATGAATGATTTCACACCTTTCCACTGGAACAGATAGAAGCCTGCTTTTCCAATTTGATTAATTGTTTTAAGTAGCTATACACTCTTTAAAATGGAACTTTAATTCCAATCTTATGGTTATAAGAGATTATGTAGTTGCATTAAACTAAAGGTAGTAATTTTTTTCATGTGAATGGTACTTTTAAAAAATGAAGTCTGCAATAGGCACTTAGATCTTCATATTATTTCACCTCAGCATGGGTCCTGAGGTCAGCCCAGGTGAAGCGTGAAATTGGAGCATGTGTTAATATGAGCTGACAAAGGATTTTCATAAGAGCTACATTCCTTCAATGTCCTAGAATTCAGCAAACACAGATTCACCATTTGTTTTTCCTGAGGTGCCTTGGCATTTAGTGCTAACGCAAAACCAGGAAGCTTATCATGGCTGACAACAGTCAATAGTCAATCAAGGGGGATAGCTTATGATTAGGGGGTCCTGGCACAGTAAGTCAAGGGCAGCCTCTAACACCAGTCCAGGGTTTGGACATGGGCAGTCAGTCACTCAGGGCAGTCAGAATCAGGATCCTTTCCTCTGAAGAGATGAAGAGCTGACTGTCAGGCAGTGTTCCAACCATCCTGACACTTTCTGCCCTATTATGGACTGGTTTCCTACTGGTGTGACAAAGCTGTTCCTTTAACAAAGTAACACTGTCCTTGGCTTTATTTTTCCAGAGAGGTCATAAATGACACAGAATCCGAAAAGTCTGGTGTTGTAGGGTTTTAGGGCCAATTTGATAATAACTAACAGATACTACCTCAGGCAGAAGGCTTTCAAGTTTAAAAAGAAAACTTGTACAATGAAAGGGTGTGGCCAGTTCTCCCAGCTCAGCTTTTCTCTGGCTTGGTTTGGTTTTTTAACAGTATGGAAAAGCTACTTGACCCAAAGAAGCAGGTCCAGGCTGGTATCCTGTCAAACCCTGTGTTTGATTTTTACCTTTTGTACCAAGGGGTGTTTATGGGCATTGTTGCAAGTATTTGGAACAGCATCATTAAGTTGGAGTGGTCTGTTGGGTTTTTGGAGAGGTTAAGTTATTTGGTACTCTGTTTTCTGTTGATTGTGTTTCAATCATTAATCTTGTAAATAAATTCTGTTTTGTTTAAAACTCAGTAGTTTAAAACTCAGTAGTTTGACCAGCTGATCTTCTCCTGGAATATCCACTTTACACCTGCTCAAAATAACTAATGAAGTTAGGGTCTGAGACAATAACTCATTTATGCTCACCACAATTCTGATAGATCGAAGACATTTCCAGAATTTTCTGTTTCCATTTCAAATCAGTATTTGCAGTTTTTTTGCTTTTCATTTATATTGAGTCTTTGATAGTATGACACAAGATAGCTGGAAACAAGATGCTAATTGCCACATGAGTTATAGAAAACAATTCAAGCAGAAGAGCCTTGCAAATTGTGAAAGCAAAATCTAAGATCTAGGATATTTTAAGTCAAACTATAATGGAGGAAGAGTTTGAAGGACTCTTGACATTTAATGTAAATTCAACAGCTTTCACATTAGAATACCCAGCTTTACCTATTGAAGTAGCCACAATATGTATGTGGCTGGTCTAGTAAACTGAGTGGTTTCAATCTGGAAAGCAACGATGTTCGAGGCAGCTTTAATCAAGATTTTCCAAAAGGAAAATTGTTGCAAGTCTATGCAGAGTGACAGTGCAATGAGCTCAATTAATTTTACAGACAGCCAACATAGACATGATGGACCAAATTACCTTCTGTGCAGTGATCAACTTCTTTATGATCCCACAGTGAATAGTGAACTCGTGTTGTTGCTGGATGTTTCAATGATTGTAACGCCATTGAATGCCAAAAACAGTTAGTTGAAACCTCTAATTGCCTTATACTTATGTGAATATCACTTGCCACTTGTCAGCCTCTTTTATCTGGAATACACTGAAGTATAAAAGCAACTAATGTATATGCTATATGATTCATTGCATGAACTATTTTCAATTCACAAATTTTTTTTGTTTTCTTTTGGGAGACAGTGCAGGAAGCATTTATGTTAGAGTACATCCTGACATTGTTATAAAGTAGAATACTGTTTGACAAAAGCTAGGTCACTGTCTTGGATTTGAGATTATTCTAATTTTTGTTACAGATGGTAAAATGTCACCAATGAAGCTTGTTCTACATCCAACTGAATGTTATACACAATGTGAAAATCCCTGTTAAAAAAAAGGATTCAAAATGAGTTGTTAAATTTTAATTACTTTTTCAACATTAATAGACCAGAAAAGTGGTTTATCTCACTCCACAGGTTGCTGAATGGATTTATCTGATGAACATTTGAGAAGGAAATTGGCACTGGATACAAATTTTGATTTTTATTGAGCAACAATTACTGGAAGTACAAACGTGGAATGAGAACATTATTGTGCCTCAACTATGATATTTCCCACAGTCAAACACCTTCCAAAGCTCAAGTCTTACCCTTGACTTAAAAATCATTGAAAAATAAAAAATGCTACAAAACGCATTGTGGAAAATGGTACACTCCAATGGTAATGAATGGTTCAGAACTTTAGTGATGAAGGTATAATGCTGCTCTTCACATATTTTACATGGGTTCCACATTTACACAATGGCCTTCACTTCCCATCAATTCTGTACATCAAAACAAACCTGGTGCAATTGGACCAAGCCAGCATTAAAAACTGTAAAAGTTCCAACATAAATGAGTTATGCAAAAAATTCACAAGTATTCAGATTTCTACAAATTTTTATTTCAGGTGCAAATTCACAAACTGACCCGATGCGCACACCGGCAAGGCTAATTGGTTGACATATGGTTGAGAATGACAAGATCTACTGATTTGTTGCCATTCAAGGAAGGTCACCAAATTCCACTTGTTTCATTCCAATGCACAAACACCATAAGGTATGTGTAGCCATGAGGCTTCAGCATTACTGCAGGAATTAGCCATTATGTCAGAAAGGTAAGAGACCTCAGTAAATAAATTAGAAAAAAAAAAGAGACTTTTTATTCGTTAAGTATCTTCCATGGCCATAAGAAATCTCAATGTGTTTTACATCCAGTGAAGTATCTTTGAAGTGTACTCACTGTTGTAGGAAATTCAGTAGATACTTTGCTCACAGCAAGCTCTCAGAATAGTTATGTGTTGATGACTAGATCATCTATTTTTGGGCTATCAATTGTGATCACAAATCTTGGCCAGGGCATGAAGGATAACTCCTCTACTCTCCCTGAAATCTATGCTGTGGGATCTATTGCATCCAGCAAGCAGGAAGGGTGGCACCTTGCTTTCGTACCTTATCCAAAAGAAAACACCTCCTTTAGCTATGTTCTCCCTCAATATTACTTTCTCTGCTCAAGTCCTGGAATGGAACTCAAAACCTCAATCTTCTGACTCATAGGTGAAGTTAGGCTACAACTGACATTTAGTTATATTAAGATATTGCACCATTACATTGTACCTTTATTAAATTAATACTTAAATGAAATCAATAGTTAACTAAACATTGAGCTTGATATCTCCATTTTGACTAAGTTTTGAGTTAAATTAAGTTTACATTTAGATCTCAAATGAATAAAACCTACTCACTTCTCACTCCTCTTTAGGGAGGAGGAGGGAAAAAAGTGAGAACATTCTGGAACATATGCCTGTAGTCTTGAAGCAAAATATAAGTGGGTTCCACTTACTGGCAGTTACTCCCAGTGAATGTGTAAAGTTTTGAGAAGATGTTAGAAGCTGGTTGTCCACCATGTACACTTCACTACGTGGACAATCATTCAGTTCTATAACAGACAAAGGGAAGACCTGAAGCCTCAATCAATAACCATCATGCTACTTTACAAATGATGGTCACAATGATTTTATTTTCTTAGAAGTGCAATTCATTATACCACTCTCAATGACCATGTCAGTCAAGTTGTGGAGATGACTGCAGTCTGACAGAATACCAGATGTTTTTCATCAACAGCCTTGCAGAGGAGAGAAAATTACTTGATACTAGCCTACTGTTTAGGAAAATCATTAAATTAATCAATCGTCAAAGCAGAGGTGTTTCAGTCAATTTGCACAATGTTCAGATTGAACTCATTCACCATTTGTTTTTAATGTATTAGTTTCAGGAGCAATCAGCTAAAGTCAAGCTACAGAGTCTAGATTAGAGTGGTGTTGGAAAAATACAGCCGGTCAGGCAGCATCCGAGGAGCAGGAAAATCAACATTTTGGGCAAAAGCCCTTCATCAGGAATAGAGGCAGGGAGCATCTGGGGTGGAGAGATAAATGGGAGGGGGTGGGACTGGGGAGAAGGTGGCCAAGAGTACAATAGGTGAATGGGGGTGGGGATGGAGGTGATAGGTCGGAGAGGAGGGTGGAGCAGATAGGTGGGAAGGAAGATTGGCAGGTAGGACAGGTCATGAGGATGGTGCTGAGCTGGAAGGATGGAACTGGGGTAAGGTGGGGGAGGGGAAATAAGGAAACTGGTGAAGTCCACATTGATGCCCTGGGGTTGAAGTGTTCCAAGGCAGAAGATGAGGCATTCTTCCTCCAGGCGTCGGGTGGTGAGGAAGTGGTGGTGGAGGAGGTCCAGGACCTGCATCCCCTTGGCAGAGTGGGAGGGGGAGTTTAAATGTTGGGCCACAGGGCAGTGGGGTTGATTGGTGCGGGTGTCCTGGATATGTTCCTTAAACGCTCTGCGAGAAGGCGTCCGGTCTTGTCAAGTAAAGGAGACCGAATCGGGAGCAACGGATACAAAATCCACCAATGTCCTTTATTGTATCCGTTACACAGTGAAAAACAGCAAGTGTGTAAATCTTTAATTATATTCCACCACCAGGAAGAAAGAAAACACCCGAGTGGCCAGTGACAAGCAATGCCCTTCTCAGAGGGCAGTGCTGCCTGGTCAAACAGTGAAGGGGAGGGCAGGGATTAAATCAAAATAGAGTTGGAGGGTTCCTGTTCTTTTTTTTTCTTTTTTTTTCCTGTTTTTTTCCTTTCCCCCACTTTCCCCAGCACCCATGTTGTGTGTGCGTGCAGATGTGAGACACAGTGACAGACAAAAGGTGTACAAACCTTTATTCGAATTTCCACCACCAAGAAGAAAGGAACCACCCGAGTGGCCAGTGACAAGCAGTGCCCTTCACATCAAAGGGCAACGCTGCGTGATCAAACAGTGAAGGGGAGGGCAGGGATTAAATCAAAATAGAGTTGGAGGGTTCCTGTTCTTTTTTTTTATTCAGAGTGAACAAGATTTCTGACAGTCCTGTTCTGTTTTTTTCCCCACACTGTCGCCTAACTGCAGTAGTGCTTATTTTTCCCCCCAGTACCCATGCTGTATGTGCGCAGGTGTGAGACACAGTGAGAGACACAAAGTGTACAAATCTTTATTCAGTTTCCACCACCAGGAAGAAAAGAACCACCCGAGTGGCCTGTGACAAGCAGTGCCCTTCACATCAAAGGGCAATGTTGTGTGATCAGTGAGGGGGAAGGCAGGGATTAAATCAAAACAGAGTTGGAGGGTTCCTGTTCTTTTTTTTTATTTTTTTATTTTTTTTCACACTGGCTGTGGTCCAGCCAGTCCCAGAATCAGTTCCTCCTTCTCCTGAAGCAATCAAGACGAGAGTCCTTGAATACTAGTCCAGCTCCCTCAGAGCCAGCTCTCAGAATGAACAGAATGCCTGATGCTCCTGTTTTTATTTACCCCAGCACCCATGGTGTGTGTGTGTGTGTGTGTAGGTGTGAGACACAGTGAGAGACACAAGGTGCACAAATCTTTATTCAAATTTCCACCACCAGGATGAAAGGAAATACCCGAGTGGCCAGTGACAAGCAGTGCCCTTCACATCAAAGGGCAACGCTGTGTGATCAAACAGTGAAGGGGAGGGCAGGGATTAAATCAAAATAGAGTTGGAGGGTTCCTGCTCTTTTTTTTTCTTTTTTTTTCCCATCACCCAGTCACCCTTTATTTACATGTGGAGTTTCCTTGACACTGATCCAGTTCCCTAAGAGCCAGCTCTCAGAGTGAACAGAACGTCTGACACTCTTGTTTTTTTTTCTTTTTTTGTGTAGGTGTGAGACACAGTGAAAGACACAAAGTACACAAATCTTTATTCAATTTCCACCACCAAGAAGAAAGGAAACACCTGAGTGGTCAGTGACAAGCAGTGTCCTTCACATCAAAGGGCAAAGTTGTGTGATCAAACAGTGAAGGGGAGGGCAGGGGTTAAATCAAAATGGAGTTGGAGGGTTCCTGTTCTTTTCTTTTCTTCTTTTTTTTCTTTTCAATAGGGAAAACACCTGAGTGGCCAGTGACAAGCAGTGCCCTTCACATCAAAGGGCAGTGCTGTGTGTTCAAACAGTGAAGGGGAGGCTAGGGACAGCTCTGGTTATCTTTTTTTATTTCTCGTTTTTAACCCCTCATTACTGCCTAACCACGGTAGTGCTTATTTTTACCCCAGCACCCATGGTGTGTCTGTGCAGGTGTGAGACACAGTGAGAGACACAAGGTGTATGAATCTTTATTCAAATTTCCACCACCAGGAAGATAGGAAACACCCGAGTGGCCAGTGACAAGCACGGGTTCCTGTTCTTTTTTTTTGTGTGTGAATCTCCTATTTATTTATTTATTTATTTATTCCTTTTCTTTCTTTTTTTTCTTTCTTTAATTTAACCCCCACACTACCGCCTAACTGCGGTAGTGCTTAATTTTTCCCCAGCACCCATGGTGTGTCTGTGCAGGTGTGAGACACAGTGAGAGACACAAGGTGCACAAATCTTTATTCAAATTTCCACCACCAGGAAGACAGGAAAACACCCAAGTGGCCAGTGACAAGCACGGGTTCCTGTTCTTTTTTTTTTTTTTTTTTAAACTCAAGTGGCCAGTCACAATTCCAGGGTGTCGGTGGACACCGCGTGCTCCTTCTCCAAGGACACCAATTTATTTTATTTTTTTTTTCTTTTTATATATATATATTTTTTTTTTTTTTTTCTTTTTCCGCCCCCACACTACCGCCTAACTGCGGTAGTGCTTATTTTTTCCCCAGCACCCATGGTGTGTCTGTGCAGGTGTGAGACACAGTGAGAGACACAAGGTGCACAAATCTTTATTCAAATTTCCACCACCAGGAAGACAGGAAAACACCCAAGTGGCCAGTGACAAGCACGGGTTCCTGTTCTTATCTGTCAGGCAGGACTCCCTGATTGGAACAGCTTAACAGCCCCAATTAAGAAACTCATATTCTATGAGGTCCACCTGGCTGACCTTGTTACAATCACTACAGTTCCCATTAACCATTGATCACACTCAGTGATAGTGTTTCATTGTCCTTATTCATATGTAATGTTCAGTTGTATGCAAATATGCTGGGACAGAAAGTGGGGCTGTGATTTGAATTCAGAAAAACAGCACAATTTTTCAAGCCCATTTTGGATACATTTTCCTGATTTCACTCAAAGCAAAGCATCAATGCAGACTAGTTTAAAAACTGTGCAAAGTAAATAGCAGCATGTTCTATTTTTTAAGCTATTTCCTCTCTCAGGATAAAAGTACAAAATGGCTTCCTTCTTTATGAAGAGTTGCAAATCATGTTGGTTCAGTGACCTTGTCAGTTTCTCTATTAGATAAATTAAATGAATCACAAATATTATAATATTCTACTTCTTTTAAACCAAAAAGCTACAAAAAGGCAACATTTGTCATTAAACTGGCAAGCAAGTAGCAAGGAATAAAACACAAGGTTAGACAGGTGCAGGTAATGTCACCATGAGCACCAAATGCATTTCTCCATGTATTCAGCTCTTAAATTTACACAAGGGGGCAAAAAGACAAATGTCAGTAACTAGTGCACTAGCACTGAAAAAAAAACTAACTTCGAAACAAAACATTAGGAAGCATTTCTAATCAACTTGAAAATAAGGGCATTCACTCTTATCTATAAAGTAAGCCTTGTTGACAGACAAATCAGCATTTTGATCTCTATCAGTTCGTGGATTACAGCAGCTGATTTCAATGTTGTCTACAGGACAATGCTTATAGAAAGCTGAAATGATGGCATAAGGCTGACCAAGCAATCAATCACATAAATATCCTGAAATAAAAATGGTGAAAAAAATTGTAAGAAAATCAAGTTAAAATCTACCATTCAATCATTTCATCATTTCAAATCATAACATCATTTCACAAAGGTATGATTACTTTTCAGGGGTCAGGTTTATAGTTCATGAAATTTCCTAACTAGGCCTGATTGTACAAGGTTTAATTTTTGAACTGTTTCAAATTACCTTGAGGAGGCAGCAAAATTTAAATTCTCACTGACTTCTGTTGTTGTCAGCTCTTGGAGAAGCTATGGTGAGCCAGTGTTGGAATTAGTAACAATCTGCAATTTCTAAACTAAATGAACATACTTGACATTTGGGAGTGATAGTCAGTTTAGGAGCAGCAATGGCAGTGAAGAGCAACCATTCACCTTCAGCAGCAACACCCCACCCCTGTACACCACACCATCAGAAAACCAGACCAGCATTAAGTTCCTGTACAAAAACTGGAGTACAACTGAGCTTTAAATATCATACAGTGCAACCATGTTCAAACTCTCTTAATAAAAGGTTAACCCTATGAATTAAAAATCTCAAAAGATAACCGTTTAGGACATTTCCTTCCTCAGAGAGATTGGATTTGCAATGCAGTTTGCAAGCCATTGTAGAATTTGGTGTGGGTGCAGGAGCAGTCATGTTTGAAGGACCACCTCAGTTCTTGGACACAGCAAACCAATCCCCATCATTGTTTAAAGATCCCAAAACCTTACCTTTCATCCCCTAATACTCTACCCAACATATCACTCAGATTACACATGCCACCATCATGTCCCTTCCAATGTTCCTCAGATCTCCTATGGTGCCCTCAGATCTGCAATGTCACTGTCATGACCTCTCATACCACACTGTGCCCCTTCGTGTTCTGATACCACACCCATATTGCTTCATATCCTCTACATCATTTCTATTTCCTTCATAAATCTTCCACTCGCTGATTATCTGATATGTAGAATATCATAGAGTCATACAATAATGCAGAGGCCCTTTGGCCCACTTAGTCTACACTGACTAAACTACTATAAATCTACATCAGTCCCACTTTCTAGCACTTGGCCCATAGCCTGGAATGTTATAAAGGTTGAAGTGCTCATCCAAATACTTTTTAAAGCTGTGACATTTTCTGCCTTAACCATTCTGCCAGGCAGTGCAATTCAGATTCCTGCCAATTTGATTGTCTCCATCACCGAGAAACTAGGTGGCATAAATTCTCAACATGGTGTAAATCATAGCAGGAAGCTGGAGGCTGCAAATCACTGAACATTTGTTTTTTTGTCTGACCATCATGTATAAGCTTGTTCAAAACAAGATCACTACATGCTTCATGGCCACCATCCTTCTCCAAGTACATTCACTCATGTAGGTTAGCTATGTCAAACCACCAGTCTCACCACCTCATCATGTCTGCTCATGGACTAACTTAGATACCATTTCAGCTCTTCAACACTTTACTTTAGACCTCAGGGCCATCTAAGACTTGCACGCTTCTGCAGCTCAGTCATTTGCACTTACTTAGAGGCTGACCAGACTCTATTGCCTTCATACTGCTTTCGTTACATACACTTACTGACTTTGCAACTGACTTATGAGCTACCAACCTCAAAGTTGCTTACATTGCTGTCCGAGTGCACAGAGATTTTTAATGCTTACTGCCAATTTCTGTGGTTTACATTTTTTTTAAGGCAGAGGCACAGGCAGGCAGTGTGTCATAGCGTTGAGCATTGAACAATCAAGGGAAGTGGTCCAAAACTTTGCAGACAGAATTAAATGTCAGTATGTTTGAGCTGGTTCATTTTATGAAGAATAATTATATCTTCAATGTGGTGAAATTGCTGTAGGAAAGCTGAAGAATATGACAGTTCAGATTAATAAAAAGTTAAAGGTTACATTTCTGATCAGTAAAAACAACATGCACATGAAATTTTAGAGTTTATAGCAAGTTGTATAGAAGTCAGAAGTTGAGAGAAAATAATGAACCTATGTAATACCACAAAAAGCTAGAGTTTGAGTATGGTGTGCAATTTGGGTTCTACATTACTGGGAAAAAAATTAAAGTCATGGAGAGAGTTTAGGCTTATTAGGATTTTATGTATATGTGGAAAATGAAGATTTCAGAAATTGTGGCTGCTTTCCTTGAAACATTGATTATAGGGTAATTTGAATAATAAAAGATTGGTATAAACTGACAAGAAAAAAGAAGACTTTCCGGTTATTGAGATGTCTGGAAGGGAAAAATGAGATTTGCTTAAAAATAAGAAATTCATGACATAGGGTAGAAGAAGTTTTTTTCCCTCCACGCACAGCAATTTGTGAGGCTAGGGAGCACTAACTACTAAGGCTGATGTGTGAAGTAGATTGTCAACATTTAAAATTATGTGAGATAGGCAGTTAATAGAAGCTGGAATAAAGGGATACCAGAATAGAATTGGCATATAGAATAGGAACAACGGCCTGTGTAAGGATAAACTAGACTAGTTGAGCTGAATGGCTTCTTTTTCATACTGTTCTTCCAGGTAGTTTAACATTGTGGAGAAAAACAAATTACTGCGGATGATGGAATCTGAAACCCAAAAGAGAAAATGCTGGAAAATCTCAGCAGGAATGGCAGCATCTGAAAGGAGAGAAAAGAGCTGACGTTTCGATTCTAACTGACCCTTTGTCAAAGCAGCTTTGACAAAGGGTCAGTTAGACTCGAAACGTCAGCTCTTTTCTCTCCTTACAGATGCTGTCAGACCTGCTGAGATTTTCCAGCATTTTCTCTTTTGGTAACATTGTGGAGTGATGGACTCTCTTAAAATGACATATTTAAAGATAATACATCATCCCAATTAATAAAAATATTGGAAATGGTTTTAGATTTCCACATATATTTCACAATCTATCTCATAATCCATCTCATATTATGTTTCCCACAATATTGAAGAAACATATACAATCTCAATGCAACAATAAAAGCACTTAGATATTGTTTGGCAAATATAATCTATCTGCCTAGATCATAATTCTGGGTCTAATGAATTTCAGACTTCATAACCAATAGCTGTGTGGGAAGGTTAATATTGTTAAAGTACAATACTCATATGATGGACAGTTCTTTTACTCACATCAATGCCACAAGTCCCAAAGCTCAAGAGGAAACTTACAGATTTACATATTTAAAGTTCTTATGGTCTAGAAGTTGCCATAATAGTAAATAATGAAATAAATAATGAATTTGCATAAATAATGAAATAAAATTGTAAGATAGTGTTTGATTCAAGGATAATAAAAAAATCAAATGAATCTATTTATTACAACTGATGATCTTACAGCAATGTTACCAAAACATTTGTATTTCAGCTGAAAAATATCTTTACAAGATTTATTGGTTTATTATTTTACTTATTAAGGAAGTGTCACACAAATCTCTGATCAGTTTAAATGCTTTGAAAGTCTTCATATGCAGTACATTGTCATTATAAATAAGATGTCTTGTATCATACTAATTTGATTGCAGCATTAACATCTATGATCAACACTTCAAGATTTTGAAAATGTAAATTCAAAAAATCTGCTTAAACTTTAATACTATTCAAGGGGAAATGTTTAGATTGGGAGGTTCTTGCAGCCAACCCAAATTGCAAGTTATGCAACTTGTAGGACTAAGGACTACAAATTAACTTGTATATCCTGTTCTTGTTTGGCTTAGAGATACACTATATGCCCCTAGCTATTTCCTGCAGGCCTGTGTGATGCAAAAGCAGAATTATGATATATGATAATGTGTCCCCTGTGTGAATCAGAAAAGCCTGACCAAGCTTAACATCACAGTCACACCATCTGATGCGAGCTCAGGATCATGAACCTTATGTATAAAGTTCAGTCAACAAACTTGTACACCCATTACCAAAGATCAGGCATGAACTTGTAAATATGTAAATCTGTAAGTATGACCTTAACTAGTACAAATTAAGTAAGGCCACATCAGA
Source organism: Chiloscyllium punctatum (assembly GCF_047496795.1). Lineage (NCBI taxonomy): Eukaryota > Metazoa > Chordata > Chondrichthyes > Orectolobiformes > Hemiscylliidae > Chiloscyllium > Chiloscyllium punctatum. The sequence goes on from NC_092742.1 coordinate 66,543,236, forward strand.
GGTTGCAGGTGAGATGGTTTGCATAACTTTTATAATGAGCTGGCAGGATTTCTTGGCTAGGATCCTTCGAGAGGTATTTTCTGCCAGTTTGGAATATCTTTGATTGTCTCAGGTTGTAGTATTTGTGGTTAGGAGTGACTTGCCAATAACTGAACTGCATCAGTATTGGAGTCATAGAGACATGCAACGTGGAAACAGACCCTTTAGCACCACTCATCCATGCTGGCCAGGTTTCCTAACCTGAATTATTCCTATTTGCCTGCATTTGGCCCCTATCCCTCTAAACCTTGACCTATCCTAATGTCTTTTAAATGCTGTAATTATACTCACTTCTATCACTTCGTCTGGCAGTTCATTCCATATACGCAACACCCTCTGGGACCTTTTAAATCTTTGCCTTCTCACATCAAACCTATGCCTTCTGGTTTTGGATGCCCTGGTGGAAAGACCTTGGCTATTCACTTTATCTATGCCCCTCATGACTTTATAAGGTCACCCTTCAGGTTCCTACGCTCCAGAAAAGAAAAGTCCTAGCCTATCCAATCTCTCCTCATAACACAAATCTTCCATTCTTGTAAATCTTTCAAAAAGCCTTTCCAGTTTAATAATGTTCTTCCTATAGCTGGGCAACCGGAATTGTACGCAGTACTCCAAGTGTGGCCTTACCAATGTCTCGTACAGCCGTAGGGAAATCTAGCTCAGTCAGCCTCTGTAAATGAACATTCCTTAGTTTATACTAGTGTGACCTAGTCCTTACCTGCTTGAGGCTCTAGTCGGGATATTTACCAACTGGTCTGCAGTGGCACCACTGGAGGAGACTTTAGCTGACCTTGCAGGATGTTCTCAAGTCACTCTGAGCTTTCAGGGTTCAGTTTCAGATTGATAGACATATGGGTAGCAGTAGTCTGAGGCAGCTGTCAGATAGGCAGTGGCATAGCCATTGTTAGAGTGGAAATGATGGAAGCATAGATGCTGTCATCATGAGACAGGGAAATGTGTTCATTATTCACAAAGCCAGTGTCATTCCCCTGGGATACAGCTCAGCAATTCTAATGATCTGCAGGAGGACAGATAGCAGGAGCTGTGAGAAACTACATGTACAACCCGTGATCTTCACTTAAGATAACAGCAGTCTAGAGCTGCAGCAGCCATGGACTTCATAGATTTGGCTTGTGTTTCCATAGCAACACAGACATCAGGAGACACAAGACTGTGTTGTAGTGGTATTTAAGACAGAGGGCACCAGAAACTTCATCATGTTCTGGTGCCATTTGTATGCGTCTGAAATTAACCACATCCATAACCAAGGATGAGTTCCAAGATTTGTACAATTGCTTGTCACATTGGAGCCAGATCCCTTCATCCTTATTGGCATGGCCAAAGGCCTGTCAATGCCCCAAACACCCCAGTTCATTAGCATTCTCCTGTAGGCCAGTTCCTCATCTGAGCACCCTACAGCAGAATTTCAGCAACTTTCCCCATCAGGGAGAAGACACAAAGGTTACCGTTATCCCTTGGGCCTAGCTGCAGCCCACCTATGCCCAGTCACTCGTTGTGTGTAAATGGGGTCTCTATGATATCATATAAGGTCCTTGTAGTGCCAATATCTGACTGGGTGGCTGGGAGTGTAATGGCGTATCCTCAATTCTTTCACAGAGTATCTCTTCCTCTTCCTTTTATCTTGGTCTTGTAACAGCTCCTTTTTTTAAAATAGGTATTTTTATTGAAAATTTAACATGCTTTTACAAGCTTACAAATAAAAAAAACACAAGTGCAAACACTAATATGCAATGAAATATTAAATAAATAATAGCCAAAGTCTGTCAAACAAAAAGAAGAGACTCAGAGAAAAAAAAAGGAAAAACTCAAAACTCAACTAACTAGTAATCTAACCTAAAACTAACCAGAACATATGATCAAATATCTTACATTACTCAAGAGAAAAAAAAGGATAACATAGTAATTAAATAGTGAAGTACATGCTCGGAATGAATTAACATCAAGTCGTATTAAAACCCGTATTCATGCGGGATTCCTCCCCCAAGGGCCCCGGACTAGCCAGAACTGCTATCACAGCTAGATGAAAGCCCTTGACAGAATGGCCAAAATATCTGTATCTATGTAATTCAAGAAGGGCTGCCATATTTTATAGAATAATTCAGTTTTTTGGTGCACCATATTTGTAAGGAAGTCGAGGGGAATACATTCCATGATGCCAATTCGGAAGTCCTGGAGGGTCCTCAGCCATCCAGTTTACTAAGATATTTTTCCTTGCACAAAGGGAGAGAATGGGCAAATAATTTCCTCCCGTGCACATCCAGAGAAAGTAAGCTCGAGAAACCCAGGAGAAGAGATACTGGATCTAATCTAATTTCCGTTCCCAAGATTTCTGTCAAGGCATTTGATACTTTGGTCCAGTATTTGCGGATCTTATGACATGTCCGTAAGCAGTGTGTGAGAGTGCCCACCTCTATTTTACATTTGGGACACATTGGAGATGTTCCTGCCCTAAATTTTGCCAATCGTTGCAATGCTATATGAGTCCTATGGAATATCTTTAACTGAATGGCCTGGGTTCTGTTACAAATGGAGATTTTTCTGGCATTTTCCCAGATGTCATCCCACATTTCTGTGGAAATTTCCAGCCTCAATTCCTGATCCCATGTTCTAAGCAGATGGTCCAAGTCTTCCGACACTTCATTATGTAATAAATAATAAAGAGTGCTGACCGAGGCTACACCCATTGGCCACAACTCTCTATGTTCTCTATCTGATTTATAAAGGCTAGTCTTCTTCTGTATGTAATCTCAAATTTGGAAGTAGCGAAACATGTGTCCATTAGATAGTCCAAATTTCTGATGCAGCTGTTCAAAAGACATCAGGACCCACTCCTCAAACAGATCCCCTAAACAGGAGATCCCCCTGGACCTTCAGGATTTAAATGTGGCATCTGTGAGCCCCGGTTGAAAACCCCATGCCCCACTATAGGAGTATAGGGGGATGGTTTATGTGAATTACCCTCGTTTTGCCGCATTATATTCCAGGCTTTAATTATGTTTAATACTATCGGGTTTTTACAATGGTCCATAATGATTTTCATCTTCTCTAAAAATAAGAGGTCAATAAGTGGGCACTTTACTTGAGAAGCCTCGATGTCCAGCCAGATTGATTGCAGGTCAAACGAGACCCAATTGGCTATGTAGCTTAACGGGGAACTCAGCTGATACTTCCTAAAGTCTGGATCATCCAGCCCTCCCCTTGCCTATGGAAGCTGTAGCTTCTTTAATTTAATGAGGGGCTGTCTATGATTCCAGATGAAAGAAACAAGCCAACCAAACAATTTGCGCAGTGCCGGCCTCGGCAGCATCACCGGGAGCATTCTCATAGGGTATAAGAGACGGGGCAAGACATTCAATTTAAATAGTGCCATTCTACTCAGCCAGGAAATTGGAAGATCCCCCCAACATTGAAGGTCCTGCCTTATCCTTTCCAGTAGATGCACAAAATTGACCTTGTATAACTGACCAAATACTGGGGTGATAAAAATACCTAAATATAAGAAACCCTCCAGAGACCACTGAAAGGGAAAGTGGGGTCCGTCCAATAAGTGGGACATACTAGTAAGACCATCCATTGGCATGGCCTCCGATTTTGAGAAATTAATTTTATAGCCTGAAAATACACTAAATGTATTAATAACTTGGATTTAGCGAGGCACAGACATCAGGGGATTACTGAAATAGAAGAACATCATCTGCATAAAGGGTAATTTTATGTTTACCTGTACCAATCCTCGGATCTATTGTATTAGAATCAGCCCGTATAGCTTCCGCTAGTGGCTCAATTATTAGCGTGAATAGCAACGATGAGAGAGGACATCCCTTACCCACATTGAGGCTATCCGAGCCTAATCCATTGGTGATCACAACTGCTTTGGGATCATTACACAATGTTGAGATGCATTTAGTGAATACCTTTCCAACGCCAAACCATTCCAATGTATAGAACAGGTCTGACCATTCAACACTTTGAATGCCTTCTCCATGTCCAATGAGACTACTATTCCGGGTATTTTTTCCTGATGACAGACTTGAATCACATTCAAACCCCTTCTAATATTATTAGATGATCTACGGCCCTTGATAAACCCCGTCTGATCCTCTTTTATGATATATGGCAATATCCTCTCTAGCCTCAATGCTAATGCTTTAGAAAGGATTTTCAAATCTACATTTAGCAAGGATATTGGTCTGTATGATGCGCAATCTTCTGGGTCCTTTCCTTTTTTGAGAATGAGGGAGATATTTACCTCTTTCAACGAAGGCGGGAGACAGCCCTGACTATATGAGTAGTTATACATGTCCATAAGTGGACCAGCCAATATTCCTGTAAATTCTTTGTAGAATTCAACCTGAAATCCATTTGGGCCAGGTGCCTTACTGCTCTGAAGCTGCCTGATTGCGTCAAGTGTTTCCTGGGTTGTTAGGGGAGCATTCAGGACCGATACCTGTTTCGGGGTTAAATCCAGAAAGGCCAGGCTTTTTAAAAAGGACTGCATCCTCCTGACTCTATCTTCACAATCCTGCGATTTATACAAATCAGAATAAAACTTTCTGAAGATTGTGTTGATCCTTTTATGATCGTGAGTCAGAGTACCAGCACTTTCCCTGATGGACGTGATGGCTTGAGGGGCATTTTTTTTCCTTGCAAGAAATGCTAAGTATCTACCAGGTTTATCGACAAATTCATATAATCTTTGCTTTGCAAATAATATTTCCCTCTTTGCCATTTGGGTAAGCGTGGTATTCAGGGTTGTCCTAAGGGCCGTAATCCTTTGTAATTTAGCAACAGAAGGTCTATCAACATAAGCTGTTTCAGCTGCCTTTAAGTGAGCGTCAAGTAGACGCTGTTGTTCTCCCTTTAGTTTTTTCTGGGTCGCCGAGTATGAAATGATCAGACCTCGCGCATAAGCCTTAATGGTCTCCCACATCATCGACAGGTTACTAGCCGTACCTGAATTAATTTCTAAAAAAGCTTTAAATTCTGGAGAAAAATATTTTACAAACTTACTATCCTTCATTAAGAAATAATCCATACGCCAATGTCGGGGGATGTCTCATTGTTCCTAGCCTTGATTTCCATATACACAGCAGTGTGATCAGAAATTATTATATTATTTATTTTGCAGAATGATATGGAATTCAAAAAGGTTGAGGGGGCAAAAAACATATCAATTCTAGTGTGACATTTATGTGGATTAGAGTTAAAAAGAGAAATCTCTGCCTTGCGGGTGGAGGCACCACCACACATCTACTAATCCTAGCTCTTTATTCAAATCCGCCAATTGCCTGGATCTGGGGGATACACCCGTAGTACTCTTGGATATCTTGTCTATCTCCTGGTCCATAATGCAATTAAATTCTCCCCTATAATTGTATGCAAGCCATCAGTTTGGAGAAAGCTTCCATTATAAATTTGAAAGGATGCGACAGGGGATAATACAGATTCAAAATCTCATATTCCTCTCCATTTATAAGGCCTTTAATCAGTATATACCATCCAGATTCATCTTTTATCTGACTTAGGATTTTGAAAGGGAGATTCTTCTGAATAAGAATAACAACTCTCCTACTTTTTGAGCTGAAAGAAGAAAAGAAGGCCTGATCAAATCCACCCTGTTGTAATTTCAAGTGTTCTTTACCCAGTAAGTGTGTCTCCTGCAGGAGAACTATATCAGCCCTTTCTTTTTTGAGGTTTGACAGTATTTTCTTCCTTTTGATTGGTGAATTATTCCCCTTGACATTCCAGGTGCACCATTTAATTGAATGACTAACCATAATCGTCTGGGCAAGTCCGAGACCCCCCCCCCCGGGAGGAGAAAACATCCCGAGCATAGACCATAGAAAATTCACAAAAATAGAGATTCTTTAATACACTCACACCAATATAATAAAAAACTATTTCTAAACAGAAAAAATATAAAACATATTTAAACGGAGATTTTCCCCCTTGCTTCCAGGGGACATCACTTCCTTTCCGAAAATCCATTATATCCTCTCCCAACTAGTGCCCCCCCTCGAACCAGGCACCCCATAATAAAATAAAGAAAACTCAAGTGTCTTGTAAAGCTAAAGTTAACAGTGAGTACCCTACCTAACCACCCACCCCCCCCCCCCACCCACCCACAGTAACACCTTGATATATTTGGTAAAGTTAATACCACGTATAAACATATAAAGCTATAAAGTTACAGTCTCAGCAGATAATAATTAAGTATAGTAACACAAAATAATAGGGGGAAACAACACCGCTCTAAAAGAAAGAGATAAGGTAGGACAAGGCAGTCACCCCTCCTCACCCCACCCGGCCTATATATATAAAGTAACAGCTCCTTTATATTAGGAGGTGCTACAAGCAAAAGGGTAGAAGTGGTATGAGAGAAAGAGAGTAGAGAGGAAGGCAGGTATTCCATAGTCCTACTATTAGACGAAAGTGAGGACTGCAGATGCTGAAGATCAGAGTCAAGATTAGAGTGGTACTGGAAAAGCACAGCAGGTCAGGCAGCATCCGAGGGGCAGGAAAATCGACATTTTGGGCAGGAGCCCTTCATCAGGAATGAGCCTACTATTGTCAGCTTCGACTTGATGACCAATCTCAGGTTGAGGATGAGGAGGAAACTAAGGGACATAAGGGTGACACTTTCTTCTTCTGAAAAGCCTCTGCTGTGTCACATATCTTGGCCTGTACTGCTTTGGGCCCTGATGTGCACTGCACCATCTCATACAGAACAGCTCAGACAGTGGCTTCATGGAGATACCCTTCTAGTCTTCTGCCTATCTCTCATGTAACGATGCTCTTCTCCTGCATGAGAGCAGGAAGAGTGTCAGCAATTGTATGGAATTGCACTTCAGTGATGTGCTTTCTATAGATGGTTAGCTGGCGATATATAGAGACCAGGAAAGGTGTATGTGATACTGGCAGCAAAGATAGAGGTGAATGGGTAAACTGTTGTATTTGACAGCGAGATGAATGCCCCAAGCGCCAGAGAGTGCTACAGAGTGAATTTGGGCATGTGATGCTTTGAACAGAGTTGTGGTTACCAGTTGTATAGTGATGTTGTATTTACTCATTGTGAGCAAGCCATATGAAGTCATTGGTTTCCCTCTTGAATTTTAACCACAGCGTTAGCCCTAAGCTACAAGCATTCACTTCCTGGACAGCATGTTCCCATTCTCTCCTCTGCATAGGCTTTAAGGACTTCCTTCCATTGCCTGTTTCCTGGCTTCCATGGGGATGACTGGACCCCTACAGGGTGGAGTTTTTAAAAGGGAAGTCATCTCCTGGGACTGTTAATCTGAAATATTCAGAAATTACTTTGTGTCAAGCTCAGTTGTAAAAGCAACTTCCCTTTCATAGACAGTCAGTCATGAAGGAAACTGCTTGGATCACTCGATTCATAACCAATGCTGTGAGCTCTCTTATCGTGCACCGAGGCAACATGAACATCAGACAGCAATCACACAGTTTTTTAACCACTACTCATGAGAAGAAATATTGATGCAGTACACTAACACACAGAATAGACATAGGAGGTAAGTCCAAAAAGATAAAAGCTAAAAGATGTATGAATTAGTTTCTGAATTGTCTGCAAACAGAAGCTAGTTGAACGTTGTGGCCATTACAACAGAGGTTATACTAGGCATTGAAATTGGCAGGTGGTCAGTCAGATTCACAAGCCTTAATTTGGTCCAGATTGGTCCAGATTCTGTAGTTCTGCAGGCTTTTGACTATGATTGGATCCATGGTGCAAGAGAGGCCTTTTGTTATTCTGTTTCCTTTTATATCTTATTTGCAGCACTGAGTGAGTGATCTTCCTTTTGTCTGGCTGTTAGTTGGCCTCTTGCATTCAGAGCGAGAGAAGGTCTTTACTTGTAACACAGCAGTAATTAGTGGACTTTATTTAAGTTTGACTGTCACAGCAAGCCAGTGCTCAAACTGGTACTCATGAGAGCATTCAGTGTCACTTGTCCATTCCAGTAGAGTTGAAACTGGCTTTTTAACACTTATATTCTTCAAAGGGAAAAACCACAAACTCCGCACATACTTTGGACGGAGTGGCTTATGGAAGTTATGATGGCAGTAATGTAGTTAACTTAGTGTTGCAATGTATGCCTGGGATCATGTTACAGGGCTCCAGTAACAGATAATGGTAGTGCATTGTGATAGGTTAGTTAAATCACTGGGAGATGAGCTGAAGATAATGGTGTTGTCATGTGATAGGTTAAGTGTGATGCAGGGAACCAGTGTGACAGATGACAATTAGTTTAGAAGGATAAAGCAAGCCAGCATGATTGGCTATGGTAATGTTATCCGATAAGCGCGGGACCAACAAATTGTATAAACTGGAGAAGAACAAAGAAATTTGGGCAGTCAGGGAAGACATTTTGTTGGCTGCCACAGCTTTGATTTTGCAAGATTAAAGTTTAATTTCATGAAGGATTTTCTGGATCGCCTGGTAATTGTTTATAGAACATAGAGCAATTCTTCAACAACAGGCTTCCTGTTGAGCAGGGGGTCATCAGCTGCTCATTATTTTGATAGTACCAGACAATCACTGCATTTCAATCTGCTGAATTTACTGTAGTAATCTTCTTCTTAAAAAAAAACACATTTTGGAACAAAAAGTTTTTGAAAGTCAATTAAATAATTTGGGATTCTGATCAATCATCAATACACCAATGTAATCATTTTAAATCCCTCAAATAATATGGTTATTAGTATATTAGGAGTGAATTGGCATTCACCTGTGACATGAAATAGGCTTAAAGTAAATCAGTGAGCTGTTGGGCACCATCTCTGAGTTACTTCAATGAACTAATCCTGACAAGGACCATTTTCACGCTCCAAGATAGACAGAGATCATTTATCAAGGATGCTGTGATTCATAGAATGTCAGAAATGGGAAGGGAAATAAATCAAAATAAATTTACAAAAATTCCAAATGTAGCAGGTTAAAAATAGAATTCTTCTGCATGATTTTCGAGACTCAAGTCAATGAATCTCTATTTAGCAGTAGCACAGAAGCTTATGCTGAAGTGAAATGTTTTGTAAGTTGTCACTGCAGCAACACTTGTCTATTAATATCTTGAGTGTCTAGTTCAGCACCATCAACAAACCTGTATAGATGTAGCACCTTTGGCAGAGCAGCTAAAATGTTGCTTAGAGAAGTAAAAATGTGAACTAAGATTGTGGAAGGTAAAAGTAACCAAAGGCATAGTCAATGGTAGGTTTTTTAAAATATCCTTTACAGAGAGGGAGATAGCGAAAGTCACAGGGAGAAACATGGGAAGGAGTTCTGTGGAGTTGGACCCCTAAGAAAGAGAGACAATTGTACGGATGTGCAGATGGCCAGAATTTGAAGAACACAGGGATCAGAACAGAGCAAAAAGCATGAGTAGATCATAAAAGTAGGACCGAGTGATTTGTAGCTGAAATTAAGAGTTTAAAATCGATGAAGTGACGGATAGGGAGTCAACATAGGTTCAGGAGAACTGGAGTAATGGGAAAGCAGTATTCAATCCAAGACTGGAAATGGGAAGCAGAGCTTTAGACCAGTAATGGGTAGTGAAGTTTGGGATGCAGGCAAGTGGCAAGGAAGGTGTTAAAAAATTCAAGGGAGTTTTTTTTTCTTCCATGTTCCTGTTTTCTCCAAGTTCGTGGAAGAATGGAATAGAAACCCATTGCACAGAATCTTGTGGAGGTGACATGGGTCTCAACCATTAGCTAGACACTCAATGAGACCCCAGTATTACCTCTTCTTGACAAGGCCTGTCACATCTAGTTTCGCTCAGATGCTTGACAGGTCAGAAGTGGCCACCCCTTGGGAACAAGAACCCCAGGAGCAAAGGCCAGCAGATCTTCAGTGTTCAGCAGTGCCACTTGAAAACAGAAGGCTGCTACTGGTACTACAGCCACCTGAGATCTCAGAATGGAGTAGTGACAGGCAGAGGATTACAGGCTAGGAGTCACAGAGGAGGGTTGTTCAGCAGCAGGAAGATGGTTTTCTATGTGTTTCTCCATGTTAGGGAATCCCTGGGAGCCCACATGTAAAGGCACCAGGGTTTGCTTGTCATATTTTTTACATGGCAAACTCTCAACCCACCTCTTGCTGTTCTGCCTGTTCAATCAATTCCATGTCATTAAAATATATTTTAAATATGTCCAAATAGAAACCCTGGGCATACTGCTGTATGTTTCTGTCTAATCTGGAAAACATTGCTTTCTGTCCTTATCCAAATATCTGTATATTGCTGTTCTACCTTGGGCTTTATTTGTGTAAACAAGTTTATGATCTGGCATGTTAATAAACAGCTCTGAATTTCCATGCAGGTAACAATCACTCTCTCTGTTACATTATTAACTGAATTAATCATGTTTGTTAAACAGAATTTGCCTTAACCAAATGATTGTTGCTGTCACATATTAGCCTTTTTTTTTGCTGAGACAATTTACTTTGGCCTGGATTGATCTTCCCTGTTTATTGTCACCAGAGTGGTGAATCTGCCCACATCTGCTCAGTTGGAGGAATATAGCAAGCAAATATGGTGCTGACACCTAATTTATTGGATCTGTAACCTTAGACTAAACATCTCTGGCTGCATGAGGACGAGGCAGGACGCCAAACAGCAGGTGCAGTCAACTTTCCTTTCTTAAAGCCAGTGTGTTCCTCTTAGAGTTATAGAGTTATACCACACGGAAAGAGACCATTTGGTCCAACCAGTCCACGCCAAACATAATCCAAACTAAACTAGTCCCACCTGCCTGCTCCTGGTCCATATCCCTCCACCCTTTCCTGTTCATGTACTTACCCAAATGTTTTTTACATGGTCAAAAACCACACAATATCAGGTTATAGTCCAATAGATTTATTTGAAAACACTAACTTTCAGAGTGCTGCTAAGGAGCAGCACTCTGAAAGGTAATGTTTTCAAATAAATTTGTTGGACTATAACCTGGGTCATATGATTTTTGACCTTGTCCAACTCAGTCCAACACTGGCACCTCCACATGGTGCCTTTTGATTGGTGGAATTATACTCACACACACCACTTCCTCGAGAAATTCATTCTACACTTGAACTACACTCTGTGTAAAAATTTTGCCCCTCATATCTTTTTAAACGTCTCTCCTCTCACCTTAAAAATGTGCCCCCTAGTTTTGAAATTCCCCATGTTCCACATCATTATGGTTATTCAAGCACACAGCACCTCCTATCCATTGTTCCACTCATATCTTGTGCTACTGAATGCACCAACTCCCCCATGCATGCCATCAGCAGTCCCTAATGCTCAATGCCCATGTATAATATGCAGATCCTCACCCTCACACATATCATATGCAGTTCCAGCTGTTCCACAGATTTCCAGCCATTCAGCTGTGGCACGAACATTGCTCAATTGTAGTGCTATATCATCAATGACTTTTGTCCTCTCTCCCAGAATAACATGCTCCTCAATGGAATGAAGCAGACAGAGACAAGGAAACCTGAGTCTCTGGGGCCCTACAGAGAAACCTGATGGAGCTAACAGAGGCCCTCTAATCCAGTGATGCTGCAGAGAGTGTGGATAACAATGTGTTCTTACATGGTTTGCATTCTTAACTCACAGCTCATCCTCATCCTGTTTCCTGACATGATAGGTCTGCAGCTAATAGCCCCTTTACAACCTCCTCCCAACGCACCTTTTCCAATTTTCTCTTTTTGGACACACATGAACTATCACCTTGTCAGCCATGGAAACCCAAGGTGGAGAGGACAGAGCAATAGCAAAGCAGAGACACTCCATCACATAATCCAACTATCAGAGCCACCATTTTGGCATTGCATTTAACTTGGAGACTTGCTTAGAGATGGCATTTGTAGGCCATGAGTCATTGGGCATGAGAAGGATTTAGCCACACCAGAGGGGCAGGATGACTCATATGCCAGCTGGGTGGGTTACCAGATGGGTTCTGCAAAGGAGAATTCAGATAAGGAATATATGACATACCGAAAAGCAGTGATAAACATGCACAGTGAAATAAAGGCTACATTGTACCTGTCAGATTATGTCAAGCAACCTCCTGTTATTATCAAGGACCATGGAAATGTGTGACACTAATTGGCTAGTGGCATATAGCAGAAAATACCTTCTTCACAACCTTTAATGCATTTAGAGTCAAAGTTAGATTCACAGAGATCCACAGAATACCCATGTGTGCCGTGGCATGTTAAATGTAGATACAAATATTTCTTAACTGTTACGAGGGTTTCTGCCTTTACCCCCCTCATTGGTAATGAGCTCCAGATTCCCATAGGCCTCTGGATGAAAACATTTATTTTCACGTCCCCTCTATACATTCTCCCCTTTTATGTTGTGCTGCCACTTCTGCCTCCAAAATAGTTGCAGCTTTGTGTGGATGAGCCATCAAATCCCTGCCTTCCCTGTCAGGGCGCAACATTCTCTAGCAAATCCAGCAACTTACCACAGCACCTCATCAAAAACTCCAGAATACCTCAGGCGATATTGCAATAATAGAAGTTGTTCTACGTTATCTTTCTTTCATGTTGGATGTTTTACCATTAAATCATACAAGTTCAGGTTCATTCTTGCAGCTGAATTCTTGTTCTTTGATCAGAGACTACCAATTTTTTAAAACTTGTTCGGGGGAATGTGGGCTTAATTGGCTGGGCCAACATATATTTCATCTCTGGTTACCTTTGAGAAGGTGGTGTTGAACTGCTTTTGTGAACCAATGCAGTCGATTTGCTGTAGATAGATCCATAATGCTGTGAAAAAGGGTTTTCCAGGATCTTGATGTGGCAACACTGAAGGAATGGCAATATATTTTCAAGTCCGGCTAATGAGTGACTTGGAGGGGAACTTGCAGATGGTGGTATCTGCTATCCCCTATGTACCTGCTGCCCTTGTCATTCTAGGCAGCAGTGATCATGGGTTTGGAATGTGCTGTCTCAGAAACCTCAGTTGATTCTTCCAGTCCACCTTGTAGATGTGTCGGTTAGCTCAGATAGGTGGTTTGCCATGCAGAGTGACAGCAACAGCATGTTTTCAATCATTACTTTATTGGTCACCACTGGCTAGGCCAGCATTTATTGCCCATCCCCCCGTAGGTTTTAAGTCTAGAGTTTATGAAATTCAAATTTCACCACCTACCAAGGTAAGGCTGAAACCCATGACCCCAGACTGTTAGCCTGGCATTCTGGAAAATTAGTTCAGACTGCACCATAACTCCTCATTCTCCCTGGTACGTTACTATATCAGCTGAGGTCAGAATGAAGACCCTACCTTCTCAATCTGACCCTTTGCCTGAAATATGGTGACCCTCACATTAAACCCATCACCAGTAACCTCTCTAATGAGAGAGCAGAATATGGCTACTATGCTACTATTGCTGCTATGTGCCAATGGTGTAGGGAGTGAATATTTGGGGATCTGGTGCCAATCAAATGGGCTGGTTTGTCCTGGATAGTATCAGATTTCTTGAGTGTTACTGGAGCTGCACCAATCCAGTCAAGTGGAGATTGTTCCCTTACTTTCCTGAATTATAGATGCTGAATAGGCATTGAGGAATCAAGACATGAGTTACTTGCTGCAGGATTCCTGATGTCTGACCTATTCCTGTAGCTATTGTATTTATATTACTAGTCCCATCCTCTGCCACTGACCCCATTTCTGATGAGGATTGGAAGCAATATCAGGAGCAGCTAGCTGCATTTCCAAGCACAGTTCCAACTGTTGAGATGAGATTCTCTCTGGAGAGCAGCAGGTGGCCTATTAACCGGGATTATGTTCACTATCAGCCTCATTAATTGAAAATCTGACCTCACTAATATGCAGCTTCCTACTCTACACCCACCGTGAGGAAACTAGTCACTGATAAAGGCAGAGCAGGCAACCGGCAACTTCAAATCTTCACTTGTTTCTCTGGGGCACCAACTAGGACAACATACAGCAATAACATCTCAGGGCACACTGCATTCAATAAGCTCCCTCATCCATGGATGCTGGCATCCTGCCAGCTTCTCAGGACCCTCATGGTCCCTTTCCAAGCCAGCTACAGAAAACTACCTCACCGTAAAACTGCACTTCAAGGTGTATTGGCAAGTAGTATTCGAATGATGTTGCGTGCAGGGACAGGCGCAAGGTTACATTTTGGACCAAGTTGCACCTCAGGGCTGTTCACTTGCACACACAACTCCACCTGACCTGGATGCTCACAGCATCTCTATGTTACCTTGCTTTTTTGTGCTTTGCCCCCCTCAGCCAGAGATACTAGATTCAGATTACTTCAATATCACCTTGTCGTTTAGTGGAGACACAAAGCCAGAAAACTTGTTATGATTGTTGTCAGTTCCCAGACAAGTAAAGAGAGATTCCCTTCAGTTAGAAGGTCGCAGCAGATCAGTCAAGGGCAGCCTGCAATATCAATCCAGAGGCTTGTACACAGTCAGTCAATGACTCAGGACAGTGGATGTCAGGAAGGTCTTCTCATGTTGGGCAGCCCATCACCCACCTTGGCTCGTTCTGTATTGTTATGAGCTGTGTTCTCCTGGAATGAAAGAAGGGGAGGGATTGAGTGATTGGCACAACTGCTAAAGGTGTGCAAAAGGTGGTGAGCCAAGGGAATGAGTAGGCAGCACAGAGGACATGCAGGGTTACAGGGACCTGACTTGTGGTGGGGAGAGCAAGTGAGAGAGGCTTGGTGGGAGCTGTGTGCAATAGCACAGACACAGTGAGTGTGAGATAGCAGAGAGAAGATGGTTATATTTCCCCTGTCAGAGCAGAGAATGTCATTGACCTTCTTGCTTCACCACTGGGCATTCATCCAGACTGAGACCACAATGGTCTGCGTAGCAACCTCAGATTAGGCTGGCAGGGGCTGATGGTATGGCATTTTTTGCCAGTCCTGGGTGATGAGGACATCTCACCCCATCCACCAGGAACTCCAGATGCCTGGACACAAAGCAGGGTGCCAGTTTCCCCTTCGCACTCATGTTGGGGACAAATGTCAGGAACCATACAGGGCAACTCCAAACTGACAAGGAATACTATTCTATTCCAGAATATCCCAGCAGCAGCAACAGCATGCTTTTCTGGGGTAAGTGAGTGGTAGAGCCAGGCTAGCACTGAATAAGAGAGACTCCTTACGGATGTGGTAGGTATTTAATAAAGCAAGTCAGAAATGATAGCACAAGAAAACCTGTTAGGCCTGCTCGGAGAGAAACCATCTAGAAAACTCTACAAAACTGACGCTGTCAAAATATGATGAGATTCAGTCCTTTGTAATGCTATACACTCCCTTATTAGTTTCAATTGAAATCTGATATATCCTACAAGTTTACCAGAAACTTTTACTCGGTGAGGTGTGTGCTAACACTGGCCTACCTATACTTAAAATGCTGTATTTCCATTTGAGCTATAAAGAATAGTCTGCAAATGACAAACAACGTCAGTTTTGTTGTTTAGGGCAAGTTTCTTCTGGTGAAGAGCTTATGCCTGAAACATCGAATCTCCAGCTCCTCGGATCCTGCCTGACCGGTTGTGCTTTTCCAGCATTGACTCTGATCTCCAGCATCTGCAGTCCTCACTTTCTCCAAGTTTCTTCTCCCCATTTGTGGGTCTGAGGATCCCAGATGGAAATAAGGGTTCCAACTAGATCAGAGGTCTAAGGCCACTGTGTTCAGATTATATGAGAACTTTTCAAAACATATTCAAACTTTGCATCTCCATCAAAATTAATAACTTCAGCAAGCCAAGCTGTCTATAATAGTCTAAAACAATTGTCAGCTTTTCTTCACAGTCAAAAAAAATTAACTAAGGAAAACTGGAAGGTTTAACTAACTTTGACTATTATATTAAGAGGACAACTAATGCCTTAAAACCACATTAAACTTGCCTATGTTAACTTCATCTAGTGTGATTCCACTCCATAAATTAGTGCTGAGGTGAAAATACAATGTGTTATAACAGCATACAAGTGTGTTAATGTATTAATTTTTAGAGTCTTTGACTAACGTTTTAACAGTGGTAATAACTAATTTATTTTCAGTGAAGTAAGTTACTGAAAACAATTATGTCATGCAATCTTTTTAACTTGTGTGTCTCCAAAAATGCTGTATTTGTTCATCCCCATGAGGGAATCATCCTCATCACCTGCTGGTAACTACATCCTTTATGGAAGTCAGATGTTTGTCAGTTCAATAATTCCAGTGAAATTAAAACAAGGAAAGTTGTATAAAGGGGATGCAACCTGTCACAGAGATGTACAGCATGGAAACAGACCCTTCAGTCCAACCCGTCCATGCCGACCAGATATCCCAACTCAATCTAGTCCCACCTGTCAGCACCCAGCCCATATCCCTCCAAACCCTTCCTATTCATCTACCCATCCAAATGCCTCTTAAATGTTGCAATTGTACCAGCCTCCACCACTTCCTCTGGCAGTTCATTCCACACACGTACCACCCTCTGTGTGAAAATGTTGCCCCTTAGGTCTCTTTTATATCTTTCCCCTCTCACCCTAAATCTATGCCCTCTAGTTCTGGACTCCCTCACCTCAGGAAAAAGACTTTGCCTATTTATCCGATCCATGCCCCTCATAATTTTGTAAAGCTCTTTAAGGTTACCCCTCAGCCTCCGACGCTCCTGGGAAAACAGCCCCAGCCTGTTCAGCCTCTCCCTATAGCTCAAATTCTCCAACCCTGGCAACATCCTTGTAAATCTTTTCTGAACTCTTTCAATTTTCACAACATCTTTCCGATAGGAAGGAGACCAGAATTGCACGCAATATTCCAACAGTGGCCTAACCAATGTCCTGTACAACCACAACATGACCTCCCAATTACTGTACTCAGTACTCTGACCAATAAAGGAAAGCATACCAAACGCCTTCTTCACTATCCTACCTACCTGCGACTCCACTTTCAAGGAGCTATGAACCTGCACTCTAAGGTCTCTGTTCAGCGACACTCCCTAGGACCTTACTATTAAGTGTATAAGTCCTGCTCAGATTTGCTTTCCCAAAATGCAGCACCTTGCATTTCTCTGAATTAAACTCCATCTGCCATTTTTCAGCCGATTGGCCCATCTGCTCAAGACCCTGTTGTAATCTGAGGTAACCCTCTTTGCTGTCCACTACACCTCCAATTTTGACCTACTCTTGGGAAATAAGGCAGGGCAGGTGACTGAGGTGTCAGTGGGGGAGCACTTCGGGGCCAGCGACCATAAGTCTAATAGATTTAAAATAAATTGGAAAAGGATAGACCAGATCTAAAAGTTGAAATTCTAAATTGGAGAAAGGCCAATTTTGACAGTATTAGGCAAGAACATTCGAAAGCTGATTGGGGGCAGATGTTCGCAGGTAAAGGGATGGCTGGAAAAAGGGAAGACTTCAGAAATGAGATAACGAGAATCTAAAGAAAGTATATTCCCGTTAGGATGAAAGGAAAGCCTGGTAGGTATAGGGAATGCGGGATGTCTAAAGAAAAAGATTGAGTGAATCCTTAGAAGAGTATAAAGGAATTAGGAATATACTTAGCAGGAAAATCAGGAGGGCAAAAAGGGGACATGAGATAGCTATGGCAAGTAGAGTTAAGGAGAATCCAAAGAGTTTTTACAAATACATTAAGGACAAAAGGGTAACTAGGGAGAGAATAGAGGCCCTCAAAGATCAGCAAGGCGGCCTTTGTGTGGAACTGCAGAAAATGGTGGAGATACTAAATGACTATTTTGCATCAGTATTTACTGTGGAAAAGGATATGTAATATATAGAATGTAGGGAAATAGATGGTGACATCTTGCAAAATGTCCAGATTACAGAGGAGGAAGTGCTGGATGTCTTGAAACGGGTAAAGTTGGATATATCCCCAGGACCTGATCAGGTGTACCCTAGAACTTTGTGAGAGGCTAGAGAAGTGATTGCTGGGCCTCGTGCTGAGATATTTGTATTATTGATAGTCACAGGTGAGGTGCCGGAAGACTGGAGGTTGGCTAACGTGGTGCCACTGTTTAAGAAGGGTGGTAAGGACAAACCAGGGAGCTATAGACCAGTGAACCTGACATCTGTGGTGGGCAAGTTGTTGGAGGGAATCCTGAGGGACAGAATGTACATGTATTTGGAAAGGCAAGGACTGATTAGGGATAGTCAACATGGCTTTGTGTATAGGAAATCATGTCTCACAAACTTGATTGAGTTTTTTGAGGAGGTAACAAAGAGGATTGATGAGGGCAGAGCTGTAGGTGTGATCTATATGGACTTCAGTAAGGTGTTCGACAAGGTTCCCCATGGGAGACTGATTAGCAAGGTTAGATCTCATGGAATACAGGGAGAACTAGCCATTTGGATACAGAACTGGTTCAAAGGTAGAAGATAGAGGGTGATGGTGCAGGGTTGTTTTTCAGACTGGAGGCCTGTGACCAGTGGAATGCCACAAGGATCGGTGTTGGGTCCTCTACATTTTGTCATTTACAAATTAACTAATAGCTATTTACTTACAATTACAGTACTTAAGATCATCATTGTGCTAGCACATGGTTCAAGGTCTTTTTGAGCACACTTTCATCTGACCATCCCATGAACGCATGGGAAATTGAGACAGTAAGCCGCATTTTGCCTTATTGTCATGTGAACACTGAGTCTGTATGGAATATTATTCCAACACTTCTCATTGTCCCAAGACAATGTGTGGGGGAGAGGACTTCTTATGTATATTGGTTCTTGCAACTCAAATGTCAATTTCAATTATTTTTAACAATTAAACTTGACATCAAAGAAACTAGGGAAACCCATTCCTTTATCAAGCTACAGAGTCACAAAGGTCCATAGCATAGAGAAAATGACCCTCCGTCCATGCTCTGTCTATATTAATTTATTTAATTGTATAACAGTTCTTTCCCTGATTTCTATAGCCACATAGTTGCTCCTGTCACTAGTGAACACCAATACAAAGTAATGATTTATAGCCCTTTCTATGTTCTCTGACTCCGCACACAAATTACCAATGTGTTTCTTAATTGGCCCTACTCTTCCCCTAGCAACCATTTTAACCTTTATGTAACTTGTAAAATAACTTCGGATTTTCCTTTATTTTACTTGCCTTGAAATGTTCATATCCTCTTTTTGTTCTCTCAATTTTTTTTACATTCCCCTTACACATTTTCTATTCCTCGAGAGTTTCTTCTGTTTTGAGCCCACAGTATCTGCCATAAAAGCCTCTTTGTTTACTCTTTGTCCAATCCTATACAGCCGTCAATATCCAAAGTCTGCTGGCTTTACTCATCCCACCCTTTATCATTATTGCAAGATGTTGGTCCTGTACTCTCCATATTTCTTCTTGAATGCATCACACTGCTCTGACACAGATTTACCTAAAGGTTTCTGCTCCCAGTTCACTCCAGGTAACCCATATCTGACCTTATTAAAGCCCAGTTTAGAATATTAATTTCTGGGCCATGCTTGTCCTTTTCCATAACAATCCTGAATCTAATGGAGTTATTATTGCTGTCTGCAAAATGCTCCCTCACTGATACTACAACCACTTGCTCAGCTTCATTACATTAAAATTGAGTTCAGGACCAATCCCTCTTTTGTAGGGCTTTCTATCTACTAGCTTATAATGATCTCCCAGATGCATTTTAAGAATCCCTTTTCTTTAAAATCTTTCATGCTAAAACTACTCTAGTTAATATTGGGGAAATTCTAATCCCCCATCATCACTATCCTACTACTATTATACTTTCTGAAATTTTCCTCCATATTTGCTCTTCAATTTCTCTCGAGCTATTCGAGCTATTGTACGCTCCTAGAAATGCGATTGCTTCCTTTTGGTTTTAAGTTCCACTCACATGGCTTCACTTGAGTAACCTTCTAAGATGTCATCCTTCTTTAAAGGTCTAATTGGTTTTCCAATTATTTTTCCAACACTGCTTCGTGATTTGCCTCCTTTCCTGTCTCTCCTGAAGACCTTATATCTTGGAATATTGAGCTGCCAATCCTGCCCTTCTCAGTGATAGCAATTACATCACACTCTATGTTTTAATTTGCGCCCTCATCTTCTCTGTCTTGTTTGTCAGACTCCTTGTATTAAAATAAATACCATTCAACCAGAATCCAAAGTTGATTTGCTAGGGGGGTTGGGTAGTGGGGGCGGGCACAGAAAACTCCTGTACCAGCCACCATCCTCTACTCTGTCTGATGGTCACCAATACCCTTTCTGTCTGTTCAGTCTTTACCTACAGCGTAGCCACCCCACTGAACATGCTACCAACAACACGCGGAGAATTACAGATGCTCCACAGTGAATCTACCCACAGCTGAAGCTCAAAGATGCTGTGAGCTCCAACCTTCAAAGTGGCACATCGGTACACTGTCACGGAATTAAATTTAGCAAAGGAGAAACATTATTATTTTTCATTGGTGGAAAGTCAAGTTCAAACCCTTATGAAGATATTTTAAATTTTGTGCAATTGCTTAAAATTGATGATAACAAATCAGAGCACTTTTGGCATTACTCCTGATTTTTATTTCCATTAACTCAAACAGAAATAAAGATGAAGGAAGGTTACTAAGTGGACAGTGATTTGCTAGCACCCGCATTTTTACATAATTGAACAATCGCTGTAAATTACAATTTAAAATTTACAATTTTCTTTGTTTCAGAAGCCCTCTGTTTAGTTTTTTGAGATATCTGCCAAGAAGTCAGTTCTTGGATACATTCCCTTGCAGAATTCCACAATGGCATATTCTATGCTAGGAGCAGTACTTTATTGTAAATATTTTCCAACAGAGCTTGATCATCATGCTGCTGTGCTTATAACCGGAGGTGATGATCATTGGCCATTCTGATTGCTCTTGGAGAGACTGAATGCAGACTTGGGGAGCCGATTCATAGAATATTTATGGTCCATATGCTCCAGCTTCCAAATCTCCACATCCCTATCTCATCCCAGGCACAGCCCTCCCTCTCCACCCTGTCTGCTTAACCTGACCCTACCTGTCCATCTTCCTTTCCACCTATCCACTCCATCCCTCCCACTGACCTATCACAGACACCTCCTACCTGTATCCACCTATCACCATCCCACCCGCCTTTCCCCAAGCCCGCCTTCCTATTTATTTCACTGCCCCCTTCCCCTCCCGTAGTCCTGGTGGAAGGTTCTGACCTACAACGTCGACTTCCCTTTCTCCTCTGATGCTGCTCAACCTGTTGTGTTTTTTCCAGCTCAACTCTCTATCCAATCTGAGTCTCCAGCATCTGCAGTTCTCACTGTCTCAATTCCTTTATGAAAGATTACAGTCACCTTTGATCTTGGATTACCGAAAAATCCTGAAAAGGAAATTGACACATCGGAGTGACACATTTTCAGCACTAAGGTCGATGGAAAAGATTGGAATTAGAACAAATTGAGCATATTTATGTTATAAAATGTGAATTAGCAATCAGTCACTTATTACATACTCTCTGCACCCACTCCAAGTTTCTCCAGCTTGACAGTGAAATTAGTCTTACAATGTTTAGAAAGAGAAGGAAACATGCGAAGAGCTTCCTCAATTGAGCACTATCAATCATTTCTTATTATGTGCACTCTGTTTAAATACACTAAACTGAATTTTCCTGATCCAGCTCTCTACCTGGACACTAGCCCAGTTTTCTAGATCAGGCATCTTTAGGTGTAGCAGAAGAGTTTGTGAGAGGTCCCTATTGGTAAGTGAGAGACTGCTGATAATTTCCAAGAAACTTCAGCCTGGTGTTATTACTGGGATCAGCATTTAGTACACTTAAAGAGATTAAAACCACCTCAAAGAATGGAGCAGCACAGTTGTTGAAAACCAAGTAAGGGATCAGGACGAGTAGAGACAACCTTTTATTTTTATACACAGGATTACTCCTGTTTGTACTTTGAGTCAACATGCTGTTTCTGGGAAGCCAAGAGGCACTTGCAGATGGGACTGAAATAGAACAGATATTGAGGGGTAAATCAGTCTGCTGCAGGGTGGGTTTCTTGCTCCACTGATTAACAGCATAAGCCAGAGACCTGACAGTCTCTAGTAACGACACCTGGAGACTGAATTTGTATGGATAACTGCCACAGCTAATCTCACTACTTCAAAGCATTTTGATGTTTGACCTCTAAAAGGTAGCCTGCACATCTGACATGAACATGCTGTCAGTACGAGCAACAAGTGGGAATGTAAGGTAGAAATTGATCTGCATCACTGTTATTTGACTAGAAAATGGGGTGAATTAGCATCAGTTCCACAGGGAATTGCTGCCTGCTTGAATGGATAGCTAAATTCTTGGTTTACTTCACTTACTTTCAGGGGCAGTAATCCTGTCTCCTTGGAACTTTAAATAGATGTGTCTCTGTGAGAGCTCAGTTTTATTTTGTTTCTAACTCATCTTCATGATCATGCTTAAAGAGGCAGCACAAAGACAAAAAAAAACTTAAAAATTGACCATGCTTTCCATGCTCTCCACAAAATCTTCAGCGGGAGATCAGAGAGAATCTCACCAGAAATAATTGTGGATTCCTATTATAAGCAAAGTGCAAAGATTATTTTTCCACATCAAATTAAAAAAATACATTTCCTTTTGAAATATTAAATAAGTCAATTCCTACCCAATTGTTTTCATTGCCTACCATGACTGTCAAATCCTCATTTGTACAGGCATCCCAGAACAGAGTGAAAATATTCTACATAGTTTTAGCACAAGCTTGGAAAGAATGTGTAAGTTAGTAAGACGAACACAGACTTAATCATTCTGCTTTCTTTTAGAACATGCTTTTAATGAAGCTCAGGTGTATTATTTTCCTTCTTATTTGAAATTATGGGTGGACTTGTATCTGTGAAACACCATTCCAGGTGGCTGATAAGCCAACTGTTTGGGTTTTGCTGGTTCCAACATACCCAGTATTAAAATTGAAAGTTGTACAATGGCTGTGCCGGAACAGCATGGCTGTGTTGCAGTTAGATCTGAAGCACAAACCATCAGCATTACTGGCAGAACGTTGTCAGGACTCATAATCCTTGTAGAAATCAGTGTATTCAGCTTCTTAATATTACGTGGAGTAAATCAAACTGGCTGGAGTCTAGCATCTGTGACAGTGAAAGATCATTAGCACTTCTGACACCACAGAGGTCTGCATGTTAAGGCTATTTCCCACTGTCCTCGGTTATCTACAAATTTCTATGCCTCTACCAGCAGATCCTGTGCTCAGGATAGGTATGTCTTCCATGGATCTCAGTCTTTGCCTCTAACTTCCTAATATTGACACTTTGCTGTCATTGGAGAGGCAGAGGCAGTTGCTCCTTATCTACAATAAGCTCGGTTTCCAAGGCTGCAGTGCCCATTTCCAATGATAGCCTCCTGGTGTCCAGGTGGCATGGCAAATGGTTATGCCCACTGTTTTGATGCCTATGCAATACTAGAAAGATGACGACTCTCTGAACAGACAAAGTTCATCTTTCTGGTTACTCCTAAAGCATGAAATTGAACTTTTAACTTCAAAGATATAAGCTCAATGTTTACTTACCTTACAAAATCTTTCCCATCCTCCATGACATGGTCATTAACTCCATGCAGCTGTCCTGACACCAGGTGACTACTAAAGTACAGCTTCCTCTCAGAAAATATTCCATGGAGACTGCTTTGAAGGAGCCCACATGACTTTAATTACCAGCTTAATAGGAGAAGGCAAGTTAAAAGTCCACATCCTTACATTAGAGCCCGGGCGTCCTTGGAGAAGGAGCACGTGGTGTCCACCAACACCCTGGAGTTGTTCAGGGAGAGGTGGGCGCCGCAGGGAGTGGAGTGCATTATTTCCCTCTCCAACTCTATTTTGATTTAGTCCCTACCCTCCCCTTCACTGTTTGATCACACAGCATTGCCCTTTGATGTGAAGGGCACTGCTTGTCACTGGCCACCCGGGTGTTTTCCTATCTTCCTGGTGGTGGAAATTGAATAAAGATTCATGCACCTTGTGTCTCTCACACCCGCACACACAAAAAAAATAACTCTATGTCTCACACCTGCACACACACACCATGGGTGCTGGGGGAAAAAATAAGCACTACCGCAGTTAGGCAGTAGTGTGGGGGTTTAAAAAAAGAAATAAACTACTTGTCACTGGCCAAAAAAGAAAAAAAAGAAAAAAAAAGTCCACATCCTCCTCTATCTAAGAGAAAGAGAGCAGAACATAAATGGAGGCAGAACTTGTGGCTATATAACAAAGTAGTTATAGAGTCACAGAGTCACAGAGATGTACAGCATGGAAACAGACCTTTCAGTCCAACCTGCCCATACCGACCAGATATCCCAACCCAATCTAGTCCCACCTGCCAGCACCCGGCCCATATCCCTCCAAACCCTTCCTATTCATCTACCCATCCAAATGCCTCTTAAATGTTGCAATTGTACCAGCCTCCACCACTTCCTCTGGCAGCTCATTCCATACATGTACTACCCTCTGCATGAAAATGTTGCCCCTTAGGTCTCTTCATATCTTTCCCTTCTCACCCTAAACCTATGCCCTCTAGTTCTGGACTCCCTCACCTCAGGGAAAAGACTTTGTCTATTTACCCTATCCATGCCCCTCATAATTTTGTAAACCTCTATAAGGTCACCCCTCAGCCTCCGACGCTCCAGGGAAAACAGCCCCAGCCTGTTCAGCCTCTCCCTATAGCTCAGATCCTCCAACCCTGGCAACATCCTTGTAAATCTTTTCTGAACCCTTTCAATTTTCACAACATCTTTCCGATAGGAAGGAGACCAGAATTGCACACAATATTCCAACAGTGGCCTAACCAATGTCCTGTGCAGCCGCAACATGACCTCCCAGCTCCTGTACTCAATACTCTGACCAATAAAAGCAAGCATATCAAACACCTTCTTCACTATCCTATCTCCCTTTGACTCCACTTTCAAGGTGCTATGAACCTGCACTCCAAGGTCTCTTTGTGAAAAGAGACACAACAAGGATGGGATTTGAAGCCACACACGCAGAACACAATGGATTAGTCGTCCATTGCCTTAACCACTCAGTCACCTCATCTATGTTCCTTTTTTTAAAACTGATCTGCCATGATCTCACACAGCTCAGAAAATTCTGCCCTATATATGGGTGGCACGGTGGCACAATGGTTAGCACTGCTGCCTCACAGCTCCTGAGACCCGGGTTCAATTTCCACCTCAGGCGACTGACAGTGTGGAGTTTGCACGTTCTCCCCGTGTCTGCATGGGTTTCCTCCGGGTGCTCCGGTTTCCTCCCACAGTCCAAAGATGTGCAGGTGAATTGGCTATGCTAAATTGCCCATAGTGTTAGGTAAGGGGTAAATGCAGATGTAGGGGTATGGGTGGGTTACGCTTCGGCGGGGCGGTGTGGACTTGTTGGGCCGAAGGGCCTGTTTCCACACTGTAAGTAATCTAATCTAATCTAATCTAAAATATATATCATATCTCTGGGCTATCAAGGTACAAATGATGGAATTGGGCAAGCAGTTGATTGAATAGTTACACCAGTTTTTATGTTATTCCCTGCACAAGGTGTAAAGTGGCTGAATTAACACTAGGGTGTTCAACTTCTGCCTTATTTTATTTAAATTTAGTATTATGAATGTTCTCTCAAAAATAAAGCATTGTGCTTTATTGTATGCTCTTTCTGAGCTTATTGTCTGGTTGGCTGTTAAATTGGCTAATACATTAATGGATGCACAATGTTCTCACTACACATTGGTTTGAGTTTTACCTTTGCATTTTATTCCTATACTGAGTTACAATCTCTGCTACACAGGACTGGGCTTTTGGAGGAGTGAAATTTACGCACAGATTACGACTCCATTCCTTTTTGTTTACATTAAGAAACTGCTTTCCTTTTCTGGCAAGAGATTCTGATCACAGGATTCTGCAGAAATGTGGAACATACATTCAGTTCACTAATTCCTCATTGTTCAGGAGAACTGGGGGAAGGCAAATCATGGTCCCTTTTACTTATATTTTCTCTCCCTGAGCTGTTCTTGACGGTTACTATTTACTTTTCATGGATTTACTTTTTGCTTTTGTTGCGCTTCTTTTTGAATCTCACTAATGTCCCCACTACCTTCTTTACTGATGTTGATGGGATATGGATATTTGGATTCATACACAAGCAGAATTAAATAATTCATCAATATCCTGAATAATTATCATGAGTCCATAAGCTGATGAAAACATATGGGGAAAATATTAATTTCTCAGATTCTGCCCAGAGGGCAGTGGAGACCCAGTCTCTGGATTCATTTAAGAAAGAGTTGGATAGAGCTCTCAAGGATAGTGGAATCAAGGATTATGGAGATAAGGCAGGAACAGGATACTGATTAAGGATGATCAGCCATGATCATATTGAATGGTGGTGCAGGCTCAAAGGACAGAATGGCCTACTCCTGCATCTATTGTCTATTGTCTATTGTCATATTTAAATTGATACAAGAAAGAGACATAAATTAACATTGGAAAAACTCTTTCAAAAAGTAACTGACGCAAAAAGCCATTACCTGAATGTGCTTTATATGGCCAGGAGGTATCATGGTTAAATATTTGCCTGTTTTCTTTTAACATAGTCACAGCATCTCAACTTATTCACAGAATTGAGACTCTTTGAGATGTGATGTTACATAAATACAAATCCTTATGAAATTAAACAGTTCAATATTAAGTTATACAATTGGCACAGTGTTCGGAAAAGTAACATCCACTACATTTTTTCCCAATACAGTAGCTCATGAAGATTTGCAGGCTTAATCTAGAGATTCCACATTCACTTGCAAGGAATATTAGAGATTTCAATTTTTCCTGTATCCAATTAGTTGCACATTCCTTTGTTAAAAAGTTCAAAACCACTCACCCCCTTTGCAGACCTCATTCACCTCCACCAGCTTTGTAGACCCTCTAATCCTGTTGCAGACACTTACTTTGCTTTGTAGCCTCTCTACCCCTTTTTGTTTCTTTAGTGCCCTTTGCACTCCCCCTTCGCATTTCTCCTGCAAGCAGCAAATGTGGGAGAGAACCAGTAATGATTGTATGACAGTTGTTCAGAGATTCATATTATTCTACATGCAGGGTCACTTTTCTCCCATGTTTGTCCCCATGATGGAGTTTTCCTGGGTGTTTCAGTGGCTTACGAAGAGAATTTGCCCACTGTCCCCATGTATTTTAATCTTTACCTGAAACATTCCCATGAGCCTTTTCTGCATGCTCTGTGATGTTGTAACAGCTTTCCTAAACTGTGGTGCCTAGAACTCGATACCATTCTCCCAGTCAATGCTAAATCCTTGTTTTATACAAGTTTAACATAACAGCATTCTTTATTAACTGTTCTCTCGTCCACCCTGTTATCTTCAATGATTTATGCACAAGTACACACAGGTCCTTCTGCAGTCTCACACCCTTTAGAATTGTCTTATTTATTTTGGATTATTACTGCACTCTTTCTACTAAAGTAATCCATTCACATTCCTCCACATTAAATTCCATGTGCAATGTGTCTTCCTATTCTATGAAGCTTTTCATGTTATTTTGAAGTTCTATACTATTCTCCTCCCAGTTCACAGTACTTGAATTGTATTATTTGCAATGTTTAAAATTGGGCCTGTGCATCAAGGACTAGGATATTAATATATAAGAGATAACACCAAACCTTGGAGAAATCTCATTATACATTTTTCCCCTCACTATAATCCTTTAGGATTCCCTTTGTTTTAGCTACTACCCTATTCATTTGCTCTTTCTTTGCTTCCCTATTCTTTTTAAATTCCCTTCTGAACTTTCTCTGTTTGATCTTGATCACAATTTTATGATCTGTCTCATATCTGTCATAAACACACTTTTTCTGCTTCACCTTACTTCCTCTGTCATACATTATTCAGGGATCTCTGAATTTGTTTCTCCCATCTTTTCTTTTGTGTGACTATACCTAGAATTTGTCCAAATTATCTCCTGTTGAAAGACACTCCATTCAGTTAAAGTTTTGTCTGTCAATCTTTGATTAATCTGAGTCAAATCTGTTCTCACAGTCTCCTGTCACAAGCAAGCAGCCTGGAGGAACCTGGGTTCCAACAATATAGACACTATTGTGCAGAGCTTGGAGCCCATTCTTTCCAGGATTGGAAAAAAGGCCAATTCCATGTCAGCACTTGCAGTCTCAACCGTGTTACAATGTATGGCTCCAGCCTCAGCTTCTATTGTAGGGTCAGGCAG
This sequence comes from Chiloscyllium punctatum, assembly GCF_047496795.1. Lineage (NCBI taxonomy): Eukaryota > Metazoa > Chordata > Chondrichthyes > Orectolobiformes > Hemiscylliidae > Chiloscyllium > Chiloscyllium punctatum. The sequence continues at coordinate 66,571,524 of NC_092742.1, forward strand.
AAGCTTAGTGCTACAATAGAGGCAAAGAAGAAGGTCATAACCATGATCATCAGCCTGCTGCCATCATGAATGTGCATGTCATGATCAAAGGGATACGCAAGCTCTCAGAACATGTCCAATAATCTTTCTTCCAACAAAAGTCCAGGATTACTGATGTCTTGCCCAAGGCAGTGATCCTGACCTTATATAAAATTCATCCTCCTATGATGAACCTTTTATGTTCCACCACTCCACCACTGCACTTACTACTACCTTCCAGCCAGTCCTGACCTCAGCTGCTCATATCTGAAGTTGGCTCACCAAGGCCCAGAGCTTCCCAAGCTTCAGGTCATGGGCACTCTGTTTGCAAATCCTTTGCTTCCAAGATGAGAAGGAGATTGAGTAGATGGTTGCACAGGAAAGGGCAAGCTGCTCACAGAGAGTGAAATCTTCCTGAGCATTAACAGGGAGGTTTCATGGCAAGAATGGCAGTAAACACAGACAGTCATGCATCACATTGGCTTCCTAACACATTGTGGCTGCTGAGCATTCTACCAAAGGTAGTTGTTACAGCAGTAGCTAGTAGCTGACAGGCAAAGATATATAGCTCCTTAGGATCTTGGGAGTCTAACTGAGGCAAGATGTACTGACTGGGACTCTCCCCACATTCAATGGTGAAGGCAGGGAGAGATCTGAAGGCAGCACTGAAGCAACAGGTTAGGGTCAATTGACTTATTTTCTGAATTATCCCATCCAAGAAGATCCCAGGGATCAAAGGACCACAACTGACCACAAGCAATACTGTCAAGGATACACCTAATTCTCATTTTTTTACTTGCCATCAACATTATTGGGCAACAGCCTTTTGTTATTCAATGTAACTTTTCTTTAAGGGAGGCAGCCTGACTTTAAGAGATAGAGACTAGCTGGAAAATCCCATTCAGCACACACCAGCCAGCAGTGTGCCTCATGATGGGGTGCATGCAATCATCATATAAATCAAGACAGCAGTATGAAACGTATATGCTCACTGTCTCCTCAGCCACAGGCAGGGGCAGGTCATGAATCCCAATCTCCACACTCACAAATATCCTGCCCATCAATGTCTAACCTTTAATACATTTCATTTGCACAGATAGCTGAATGGTACTTACGCATCATGAGAAGTGATATACATGGGGCGCTCATTATTGATTCAGTTCACAGAATCACTGCCCTAGGCTAAAGCATTAAATTCCAAACCAAATCTTCAAATTAAAACTAGAATAAAAGTGACAAAATACTTAAGTAATGATACAATAGATATACTTAGTTGTGAAATACATTTTTAAATTATTGAATTGTATTTAATTCCGTGGAGAAAGTAAGGAATGCAGATGCTGGAGAATCAGAGTCGAAAGGTGTGGCACTGGAAAAGCACAGCAGGTCAGGCAGCATCTGAGGAGCAGGATGTTTTGGGCTTAAACCCGTCATGAGGAATGTAGAGGTGGAAGGGGGCTGAGAGATAAGTAGGAGGGTGGGTGTGGAGAGAATGAAAGGTAGCTGGCAATGTGATAGATAGGTACAGGTGGGGGGGGTGATTGTGATGTGTCGGTGTGGAGGGTAGTGTGGATAGGTGGGAAGCATGATGGACAGGAAGGACAGGTCAAGAGGGCAGTGCTGAATTGGAGATTTGGATCTGGGATGAGGTGAGGCGAGGGCAGATTTGAAAACTGGTGAGGTTGATGTTGACACCGTGTGGTTGAAGGGGCCCAAGGCGGAAGATGAGGCATTCTTCCTCCAGTCGTCGGGTGGTTTGGACTTGGCGGTGGAGGAGGCCCAGGACTTGAATGTTGTTGATGGAGTGGGAGGGGGAATTGAAGTGGTCGACCACAGGGCAGTGGGGTTGTTGGGTGTAAGTGTCCCAGAGATTTCCCTGAAACATGCCACAAGTTGCGTCCTGTCTCTCCAATGTAGAGGAGGTCACATTGAAAGCAACGCACAGAGTAAGATGAGGTGTTTGGAAGTGCAGGAAAAACTATGCCAGATGTGAAAAGATCCTTTGGGGATTTGGACAGAGGTGACAGGACAGGTTTTACACCGCTTGCCATGGCAAAGCAAGGTGCAGGGTGTGGAGGATGGTTTGCTGGGCGGCATGGACCTGATGAGGGAGTCATGGAGGAAATGCAAATAGGGGTGGAGAGGGAAATATATCTCGGGAGGTGAGGTCTGATTGTAGGTGGTGGAAATGGTTGAAATGTATTGTATCTGGAGATTAGTGGGGTGGAATGTGAAGACTGGGGGGGGGCTTATCTTTGTTATGGTTGGAGGGTTGGGGTTGAAGGGCAGAGGTGCGGGAAATGGAAGAGATGCACTGGAGAGCATTGTTGATCACATGGCAGAGGAAATTACGGTCCTTGAAGTAGGAAGCCATCTACGATGTTCTGGAGTAGAATTGCTTTTCCTGGGAGCAGATATGGCAGAGGTGGAGTGACGGGTCATGTTTTTACGGGGGGGGGGGGAGGAGTTGGGAGGGGGTGTAATCCAGGTAGCTGTGGGAGTTGGTGGCTTTGAAGCAGATGTCCATGTTGAGTCGGCCTCTGAAGATGGAAATGGAGCAGTCCAGGAAGGGGAGGAAGATGTGTGAGATGGTCCAGGTGAACTTGAGGTCAGGGTGAAATGTGTTAGTGAAGTTGATGAACTGTTCAACCTCCTTGAGGGAACACAAAGTGGCCCTGATACAGTTATCAATGTAGCAGAGGAAAAGATGGAGTATGGTGTCAGTGTAACTGCAGAAAATGGACTGTTCCACATAACCTACAAAGAGGCAGGCATAGCTGGGGCCCATGCAGGTGCCCATGGCTACCCCTTTGGTCGGAAGGAAGTGGGATACATCACTGACCTGGGAGCATAATCACAATGATTTTACATAAACAAGATTTACTTTGAATCTAGACATAGGGATTTATAATAGAAAAAATGACAGAAACAAATGCCAATTGGAAATGTATATTTTAGTGAGATACATATAAATTGTTCAGTTGTAGCACTGTAATGTATGATATCAGAAAGCTAGTACAGTTTTATATAATGTTGTCCACATGCTTCTGAGGTCAATTATATTTAACCACACATTATTCTGGTGTTAGGATACTTAAGATCACTTGAACTTTTAAAATCAAAAGGCCTAATTTCTACATACAAAGTTGAGAACTGTGGCTTAATCTGAGCTCATCAATTTCTTGGCAATTTGCAATGGATTTACCATTAATAAGTTGTAGGTGAAATAAGTGTAGAACTGTTTCTCTCAGGAGCAAAATACGATGTCTTAGCACATGAATAATTCTCCAGTGATACACTCCTGGTAAGTCCTGCTTTACATACACGGGAGCACTATATTGCATGCATTGTAGACTCACCAGATGCTGCAGCATAAAACCAAACAACTTCATTCAACAACAGTGGTTTCATGAACATTTCAACTCTCAATTATGGTACAGCCCAGCATGAGAAAGAAAAGAACATGGCTGAAATGTTGTAGACATCTTCAGCGAAAGTGACACGATATTCCTACTGAGCCTTCTCTTGAGGTACCCACCATCAAATAAGCCAATCTTCAGCCAATTTGATACACTCTCCAGGATTTCAAGAACTGGCTGAGTGCATTAGGTGTGTACAGCAAAACTATATCTTCCTGTCTTATTAGAAGAGACTAAAACATGGAATTTCTGCTTAGTTATGCAATGGGTTATTTAAAGCATTTGTCAGAAACTGCTATGGGCAATGCAAGGATTATGACACTTTAAGTACAAAGTGCATTTAGCACAAATCAAATATCTGCAATCTTTGGACTAATAAAAAAATATTGGTACAGGCCCCAACCATAAAACTGGTTATATCATCAGGAATGACTGATCTCCATTGGGACTTTCTGCTAATTGTGTTCACTTTTAGGGTTTCAAGATGGCTTTAAAAATTAAGCTATATTTTTTTGGCTACAAGAATAAAATGTTTGTTTTTCTTAAGTTTTCCAAAATATTGATCACTGTAAATTAATACACCAGGAAAGTAGTTTGTGTAAGCAGTTTTCAAAAGTCGTTTCACTGTAAAAAAATCACTATACTTACCTGTGTTGAATTGACATTGTGATTAATATTTTAAAATAATAAGCCCATTTTCAGATGTATTCATCAAACTTTACCAAAATTACATGTTTAATCACATCAACAAATATTTTTGCAGCAAATTTGTATCACTTTTTCAATTACATTTTGAAACAGTGACTGATTGCACTGGTTCAGGGTGGATACTGCTCTGACAATATATGAGTGAGGTTTTTAAAATAAATTTGGAGGGGAAAATACACTTCTCAAAGTGGCTTTTATTTCAGACAAGGAAAGACTCCATCCAAAACCCATTCATGAGCGCTATTTACAATCGGCGTAAACCTATGATAAAGAATCCAGCAAACAGGCATCTTGTTTATCCATATTTGTTGGTTCAGTTACATCAGATGGGAAAAGTATTCAGTACAATGTTATTATCCATATATCTCCATATGGCAAGGGCTGCATTATAGAGTGCTCCTGTCAGAGCAGGTTTGAAACCTTGCCAATATCTGGATGTAAATAGTAACACAGGACAGTGCTCGTATCACGTGCCATCATCATGTTCCAAGTAAAATTGTAGTGAATTCTACAATTAAGGAAGACACGTTGTACTTTCACAAGACCAACAATTTGAAAACAGAAATAGGCCATTCAGCCCATTGAGTCTGCTCAGTCAATCATGGCTAATCTGACAATCCTCGGCTTTACTTTGTTGCTTTTTCCCAATAACAAGTAATTCCTTTACTAATTAAAAATCTGCCTCAGTCTTGAATACACTTAATTACCCAGCCTCAACAGCCCTCTGCAGAAAATAAATTTCACAGATTCACTAAAGCCTGAGAGAAGAAATTTCTCCTAATTAATGTCCTAAATGTGCACCTCCTTAAACTGACATTATACTCTCTCGTCATAGGCCTTCCCATGAGAGGAATCAACGTCTCAGCATCTAGCCTCTTAAGTCGCTATAGGAATCTTACATCTTTCAGTAAGTTGCTCCTCATTCTTCTATATTAGAATGGGTACAGACCCAACCTACTCAATCTCTCTTCATAAGACTGTCTCTTCATATCTGGTATCAACCAAGTGCTCCTTCCCTGGACTGCCTCCAATTCTGTTTATCCTTGGATAAAGGGCCCAAAACTGTTCACAGTATTCTATCTGTAGTCTGACCAGTTCCAATTTGCAATTTAATTTGTCAAAGAATTAGACCCTTTAGATAACCATTAATCAGTTAGACCTAAACAAATCAATAAGTTTCTTTTTAATTCTTTCATGGGCTGTAGGTATTGCTGGCGAGCCTGGTACTTGTGCATACCCATAATCATCCTTGAACTGAAAGGCTTGATATGTCATTTCAGAGAGCAGCAAAGAGTCAACAACACTGTAATGTGCAAGGATCGAAAAGCTACAATGACTAGATTGCTTTGTTATTAAAAATCCACAAAGAGTTGAGCTAATGCTTTAAAATGATGACATCATAGAACATAGAACATTATAGTGCAGTACAGGCCCTTTGGCTCTCGATGTTGCGAGTACATGTGAAACCAATGTGAAGCCCATCCAACCTACATGATTACATTTTCATCCATTTGTTTATCCAATGACCATTTAAATGCCCTTAAAGTTGGCGAATCTACTACTTCCACACCCCTACTACTCTCTGAGTAAAGAAACTACCTCTGACATCTGTCCTATATCTATCACCCCTCAATATAAAGCTATCTCCCCTCATGCTAGCCATCACCATCCAAGGAAAAAGGCTCTCACTGTTCACCCTATCTAATCCTCTGATTACCTTATATGTCTCAATTAAGTCAGCTCTCAATGTTCTTCTCTGTAACGAAAACAGCCTCAAGTCCCTCAGTCTTTCCTCATAAGATCTTCCCTCTATACCAGGTAACATCCTAGTAAATCTCCTTTGAACTCTTTCCAAAACTTCCACATCCTTCCTATAATGTGCTGACCAGAGCTGTACGCAATACTCCAAGTGCGGCCGCACCAGAGTTTTGTACAGCTGCAACATGACCCCATGGCTCCAAAACTCAATCCCTCTGCCAATAAAAGCTAGCAAACCGCATGCATTCTTAATGACCCTATCAACCTGGGTGGCAACTTTTAGATGTCTATGTACATGGACATGGAGATCTTTCTGCTCATCTACACTACCAAGAATCTTACCATTAGCCCAGTACTCTGCATTCCTGTTGCTCTTTCCAAAGTGAATCACCTCACACTTTTCCACATTAAATTCCATTTGCCACCTTTCAACCCAGTTCTGCAGCTTATCAATGTCTCTCGGTAACTTGCAACATCCTTCAGCACTATCCACAACTCTACTGACCTTAGTGTCATCGACAAATTTACTAGCTCATCCTTCTACATCCTCATCTAGGTCATTTCTCAAAGTGACAAACAGCCTCCGTATTTTGTGCAATAGCCTACTATTGGGAATCTTACCAAAAGCCTTGCTGGAATCCATATACACCATATCAATCGTTTTACCTTCATCCACCTATTGGTCACCTTCTCAAAGGTTTGTGAGGCATGACCTACCCTTCACAAAACCGTGTTGACTATCACCAGTCAACTTATTCCTCTCTAGATGATTATAAATCCTATCTTTATAACCCTTTCCAACACTTTTATGACAACAGAAGTAAGGCTCGCTGATCTATAATTACCAGGGTTGTCTCTACTCCCCTTCTTGAACAAGGGAACAACATTTGCTATCCTCCAGTCTTCTGGCACTATTCCTGTAGGCAATGATGACATAAAGATCAAAGCCAAAGGCTCTGCAATCTCTTCCCTGGGTTCCCAGAGAATCCTAGGATAAATCTCATCCAACCCAGGGGACTTATTATTTTCACACTTTCCAGAATTGCTAATACCTTGGATACAGGGATCTCTGACTCAATGCCATGGAATCAGGAAAGCTCCCAACAGCCTTACAATCAACTTCAGGGTGAAGGAGGCATTCAAATCAGGGTAACAGGACAGACGCAGGCTACAGTATGCTATAATGGTCGAGAGATCACCTTGTATATCATTCACAAACATCACTTTTGTTATTTAACTGGTATGCTTGTGTGGCTTTGAATCTTACTTATTGAGCAGGTAAAGCATCTGCCAGTGCTGGAGACTCTGTACAATGAACAATTGTAGATGCACTCTCAGAGCAGTGAAGTTCTCCATAGAAACTGAAGGTGCTTATTTCTTTTCTAGCCAGGATCTTAACCTATCCACAGTGTGCACTGCATTATGCTAGTCTGGACAAATATCTCCACTGAGTATGTGTATAAGGAGTTGTGTCATGACAACATCAAATCACATGGAACAGGTCCCAAATGTGCAGACTTCAACAGAAGTCTTCTCTTATCATCTCCAAAATATAACTTATAATTAATACACATGGTCATTGTTCATCAACGTCAGTTTGAACTGCCTCCTTTCACAACCCTAATCTGATTATATTATGCTATAGTGAAGGGAAACCTTCTAATACAACCAATAGCTGAGGTCATGTCGACATGATAGGTGTAGGGTGAAGAGATGGAATCATTAAATTTATCCAAGATTCTGATTAATAGAATTAATTAGAAACTTTTCATGATGTTAACAAGTGACCTGCACTCACAAACTGCAGTCTCCCAGCCTGGCCTGGCTTTTGGCCTGTAACTGGGGAGATAGTGAATAATCGTTACCCCTGCCAGTGCTGAGAAATTGCCACATTCATGCCTACTTTATAAACTCCATCCCTATATGTCCTCAGCATTGTCTCAAGGTCAAATTTATATTCCGGAGCTTTCCCAACCATTGCATGAAGAGAAATTCAGTGATATGAAGGGCTTCAATATTTAATTTGACTCTAAAATTGAGCACCTTTCTCATAGATTTTTTTTTGTCACTGTGTTGAATCAATGCCAAATCACAAGGTTACAGCAAAGACAAACAGTCATTCTTGACTAACGATTGTTTCATCTATAAATTGCAGACAATTCCATGCTATAGTTTGACTAAGATAGACTCTTGTTTATGATCATTTGTGTACTTATTCATTGTGTTGACTGTAACAGTAAATGAACAGAGTAAACTTACTTGAATTAAACAAGAAATTTGTTTCCTGCTTTTGACTGAAAATCACAGCTGGTTACTGTGTCCCAAGAATACAAGGAAGTGAAACAATAGATGTAAAACAAAGCAAGGTCTAATTTATTTTTCTTCAACTGGAGCTTGGGTTCACTCGTACAAATAGATCAAAATCAGACAATGCTCTAGAAATAAACTGATTACGGTATAATTTCATAGCAGCAAATGTTTGAATCAAGTTGGCAGCTTTTGCAAAGTCTATAGTAGTTAAGATGGAAGAGGTAATGGACAAGTCCAGTAGAAAGGATGGTAAAGATATTGAAATGTTTGGTCATGAAATAGAGTTTGTGGGTAAATGCTGGACTAATGCTGCACTCAATTCTCAATTTTTCTTATTCTGCAGTATCAAACATTGGCTTGACTGGATGGAATGATACTGACCTTCATTAGTTCTGATTGCTTTGTGAGTCAGCTTCACTCAGCAGTTTCAATTGAGAATGGTCCATTATTTTGGAATTGTTCTAATTCAAAACATGCATGAAATGATATTCTCTCCATTCAAGTACCATCTCTAATAGGTATAGCATTTTATCTGAGCTGAAAAATGTGTTGCTGGAAAAGCACAGCAGGTCAGGCAGCATCCAAGGAGCAGGAGAATTGAGGTTTCGGGCATAAGCCCTTCTTCCTGAATTCTCCTGCTCCTTGGATGCTGCCTGACCTGCTGTGCTTTTCCAGCAACACATTTTTCAGCTCTGATCTCCAGCATCTGCAGTCCTCACTTTCTCCTTATAGCATTTAATGTCAATATTAAAAAAACAATAAAATTCAAGTTATCCACCACCCCAGCAATCAGATTGTTCCATCAACTGGAGACTCTGGTAATCTCCATACCCCAGGCTTTACTGTTACTGTATAAAATATCAGCGTTGTCAATCTGAAATGATAGTGAAAGAACTGGTTAGAAATTGAAGTATTTTATTCCCTGAGTTTTTACAGTGTTGACAACCAAAGCTGATGAGGCTGTAAGCATCTGCACGCTGCAGTAGACATCAAGTAATATTTCAATCAATTCCTGCTCTCACAAACTGCAATGGGTCAAGCAGTATTTTTGATTTACCAATACTGCCCATTTCCTGAATGTGAATTTACTTTTTTTATTTTTCTTGAATGGCAGTGGTGATCCCATAATTACAATGATTTCTTTTCACTAACTTACATCTTTCGTCAAGTTTCCTACTAGAAATCAATAGCTCATAAATAAAATAGATTTTCTGTCAATCACACAATGACTGCTGGTATCTTGAAATAAGTGATGTCAACTAACATAATTGGAATGTTTTAGGGTTTGAAAGAATAAATTAACAATATGTTTAGCTCATAATGTCAAATACTTATGAAAATACTTTATTTGTGGATTATGATAAGGGGATAAGGAAGCTGCCTGGAAAGATGTTTGGAATAAGACACTTTGTTTTTCAAACAGATAAATGCTATAAAAGGGAACATAATGTTTTGGTAGGATTAGACCAAATGAAATTGAATCATCAAATCAAATCTATCTAGTGATCTTGTAGAATATAGAAAATGGATGTGACAGAAATAAAATTATTTGAAGCAAGTCATTACTTTCCTGGATAAATCAAGCAACAAAGTACGGAGATTGCAGCCCCTAAATCTAATCTAACTCCTGTAGAAGAGTTATGCAGTTAGAAGCCATAATAAATGGTAATCTCTCCAGTCCTCTCTAGTCAGAGTCTGAGAGATTTGGACACCAACATTCATTCAAACTCCCACCCAAACGCAACAGGTAGTGGTAGTTGGTCAGGAAGCAGGAACTTATTTTTGAGCAGCAGGTTTTTTGATTTTAAAAAAATCCTTAGAAGTTTGCAATGTTCAACTTTTCAATTTGGATCAGAAATTATGCACCATTCTAAATTGTTAAATCAATTCAAAAAAGGCTCAGAGAGAATATTTACTTTGACAAAATATCAATTTCAATTACTGCACATTTGAATATAATTTCAGGCTGGAAACAATGCTGGCGCATGCTCCATGATAAAGGAAGAGGGTTCTGTGCCTTACAGAAGCAAAGTAACAAGAATAATTGTAAACCTGTAAAACATCATTTGTAAAACTGTTTGCTACATCTATTATTATGTCAGAAGTACCACAATGGAGCTTTGCCAGGAATTGTAAATACGTTTAAATGTTTTACTTAATATTTTATCAACATCTTTATCATAACTACTATCAATTTGCATTTTCCTTCCTTATTTGTCGACTGTTTTTATCATTGCCCATGTCTGATAAGTGAGTTTTTTTCAATTTTGGTAATGATCTAAACATCTGTCGGTTGCAGCTGTCACTCAAGAAAAACTGTGAACAGATTTTTCTTTCATGCACTGGGAAATGTTCAACAGGATAAAACCTTGGAATCACCCGAACAATTGTAGTTTCACAGCTTGCACTTTGAATCAAAAAATTTAAGAATCAATTTTACCTTATTATGCAAGGCGAGGATAAGGAGTAAAATAGTGGTACCTGTATTGTGTTTACGGTTTTATACAATACAGTTTTAGCATTGGATCACACAAGTTGCACACAGCCCTGGAAGGCTAAGAGCAGGGCCATTACAGATTCAAAAAGGTTTATACTGTCCAATTTCTTTGGATTTCCAAGTAACCCAGGAGTAGGATTGGTTCTCCTCTGGGTTCCACAGAAAGATGCTGGTACGCCCCTTCCTCAGTACCCTTTGAAAATGCTACTTGTGTTTTTTTTAGCTAAGTATGAGCTGTATTGAGTTTTTTGAAAGGCTTTTCACTGTGAGCCCCAATGAAATTTCTTGCCGTATCATACCAAATATGCCTCATTAATTACCTATCCTGACCCCATAGTATCCCTCTTGGCCAAATAAAGTCTCATCTTACAACACAACATTTACAGCTCACCATTCAGCGGATATCCACTGAAAGATTGGCATCCTGTACACCCGTGCCATCTTTGAAAGGTCACTATGCATCAGGACATGTGATGGCCATCCAGCATTGTAGCTGACTGGTAATGTCATGGCACTCCACCCACAAAGCCAAGCTGCTCACAGCACACAGCCAGTATAGCTGACATTCCTTCACACATACAATCCCATTCTCTCAGTAAAACAAAGGGATTATTGCGACAGAAATTGTGTAAATAAAACGGAGGCCTTAGGGATCCACTACATGTCCAAATGCATGAGTTAGTCCTGAGCAACATTGATTCCTAAATCATTTCACTAAGTGTTTTTGTCCTATCAGTCACCACAATTTCAATTGCTGCACCTTCACAGTTGGAGTTTGCACAAGAAATAATTTATAGTTTCTACTGTAATATAAATTAGGTACCACATAACAAGAATAATGGATGTTGCGTCATTTTAATACATCGCAATGTTCTCATACATTAAAGACAATTCAAACCCCTGCTTGGGATACTGAAGACTATTTGTCCTTTTTGAATGATTGAAATCCATTGCCCTCCAGGCTAAAGTAAAATGTCAATGATATATTTGCTTGTAATCAAGTAATCAATTTGAAACTTCTCATTATCTGGCAACACTCATTGTAATCAATCAAGATATCATCCAATAAATTGCACAAAACCATTAACCATAGTTAGCATAGACAAATGCAACTAAAGCACACTGTAGGATTAAGACTAGAGTATTCATTTAACAACTGTTCCATTATAGAGGGCACCCAGATAATTGTTATAAGTCAATTTGTTCTAAACTCTGTTAAGTCTGAACTTTGAAATTGAAATTGTTCTTAAATTTGGCAGTAATACTCCTCACAAATTACTTCTCATTGTTCAAAGAGTAATTTACTGTCTATTAGCTGTGACAAAATGTCCTTGACCTGAAACATTTACGCTGCTTCTCTTTCTACAGATACTGGCACAACTGTTGAGTATTTCCAGAGTTTGATGTTTCCAGCATCGTCAACATTTTAGCTTTGTTGCAGAAGTTGAATGGTTTATTTTCCTAGTGCCACTGTTTAAAACAGGTTTGTCACAGTTTTCAAAATACTATTATACTTACATTTGCATTTTGAACATTACAAGACCGAGAAAAATAAAAATGTGTTCATCTTCTGTTGAAGTTTCGAAGCCCTAGAAGCACAACAATTTCAAATGTTCACTGTTTAGGATAAGCCAATATTTAGAAGACTGTAACATAAGAATAAAAGAGTCGAAGTCAGCCATTTGGCTGGCTGTTCAAGCCTTTAAATCCACAACTGACAATCAGACCTCAATGAATCTTCCTCACTTCATCTTTTCACACGATCCCCATATTCCTTAATTCCTGAAGTACCCACTAATCAATGACAAAACGTTTGGATGGTAGGGATGGGGATGGGTGTGGGTGAGGGGGTGGGACAAGGATTGGGGGTACGCGGTACCCTAGATTTCATGGCAAAAGGTAGCATTCTTGCAGCATCACTCCAGAAAAGCCACTTAAGAATTTTACAGTTTTAATTAAATATCATTTTTTCCCTATTAATCTTTAGCAGTGTGAGTAATTCCAATCATAAACCACAATCCCCTCATACAGCAAGAATTCCAGTGGCATTTTGTGGTGACCCCTTTTCAGACACTTTGTAAGTGATATAAAGCTGTACTCCAGGTGTACCCTCACACCAATATCTTGTACTGAGATGTTTTAATTCTCTTATATTAATCATTTTATTACAAAAGCTAACAACATTTGCCTGTCTAAATTCTTGCTGTATCTGCATCTAGCTGTCTCTGAGCTATCTAAAAGGACATCTCGGTCACTGTGAATGCTAAAATGTTTCAGTCTTTCACCATTCAAAAAAAATGATGCTTTTCCATTTCTCTACTAATGTGATTAGATAGAGGGAAACCAGCGTATGTGCCATACTTAGATTTCCTGAAAGTCTCTAACACATTGCATAGCAATTTTGAATAAAAGTAATTAATTGGGGGAGGGGGGTGTTGAGAAGAACTGTGGCTCGCTGCAACAAATGATAGGCAGGCAAAACTGGAAAAGGTGACAGTGCTGCCTTTAAAGAGGAGATTGGCTGGGTACAGTTATTGCTGAAAATGTGTTGCTGGAAAAGCGCAGCAGGTCAGGCAGCATCCAAGGAGCAGGAGAATCGACGTTTCGGGCATGAGCCCTTCTTCAGGAATCCTGCACTTTTCCAGCAACACATTTTCAGCTCTGATCTCCAGCATCTGCAGTCCTCACTTTCTCCTCCTGGGTACAGTTATAGGCAGGACAAACCAAGCCAGAGCTCTTGGATGGTGAATATATAGAGAATAAGAGTGCACATAACAGATATTGAAATATTGAAAATTCAACATTGTAAAAAAGGAAATAAAAGAGGCCTGAATTCCTGAGTGCTGCAATTTAAGAAAGAGGGAAAAATTATTGGAGAGAATGCAGGAAGGATTCACATAAATAGTTACAGATCTGAGGAACTCCAGTTCTGAAGATAGACTGGAGAACCACAGTGTTACAACAGAGAAGGTGACCATTCATATCATTGTGCCTGCACTCGAGAAGATGGAACTGTTTTACTTGGAGTTTTGATGGAACTATTAAAATCATGAAGGTTATGAACAGAGTAGAAAGGGAAAAAACTGTTCCCACTCATTAACAAATTGGGAATGAGAAGGCACATATCTAAATTGGCAAAAGAAGCAAACTTACATGAGGGAAAACCTTTTTGCACACTGAGTAGTTAATGTACAGAATGCAGTGCCTGACAGTGGAATAGCTTCAATGGAAGCATTCAAAAACGAATCGGACTGTTATCTGAAAAGGAGAAATGTATTAAGTTATCGGGAAGTGATGAGGGATTGGCTTAAATTGAATTCCTCATTTGGAGAAACTGTGCAGACAATATAGGGCTGAATGGCCTCCTTTGCACTGTGGCAATGCCATGATTCTCTAAGAAAGAAAATATGGGAAGGGACTGATAGCCAATATTAATGGATGTAGGCATACAAATAGTAGAAGTGTAGCAAGAGAAGGAATGGGGCTGATTAGGGGCCTAAAAGTGGATCAACACATGCAGTGGAGGACATTTTTAAGGGACTAACAAATCTGCTGAATCTTTTTTAAAGATGTTGTCACAGGCACAGTGGAAAAGAGAAGAGTTGAAAAAATTGGTGGCTTAAAAATGATGAATTTGAGATATTAGAAAGGCTAGCAATTGTTACAAACGCAATATTTAACAAGATGGTTCATTTTGGATTACATTTTTAAATGCAAGATTAGAGCCAAGTATAGAGAGCAAGAGTATAGGGAGTGTTCCACATGCAGATTATAATAGCTTCTACTTCAAAAACACAACAATAGCATAATTGTTCACAAGCCACAGTGTACAAGGAAGGGTCACTGAACTTAAAACATTCACCCTGCTGCCAGACGTGCTGAGTTTCTCCAGCAATTTCTATTTTTCTAACATGAATATTTACCCTTCAGAACCATGACCTTACAAACAGATGAAAAAGCAGAAGTTAATCATTTGGCCCCTTAAGCCTGCTCCATTATTCAAAGAGATCATTAGTAATCTGCTTGAGTTCTGAATTCTTCCTTAAATGAAAAGATCAAAACTCCGCACAGAATTTGAGATGTGATCTCGGTAATATCCTTTATAATTGAAGCATAATGTCCTCAATTTTATGTTCAATTCCTCTTGTAATAAAAAATAGCATCTCATTATCAGTTCACTGTACACAAAGTCTTGATTCATCTGGTGGCCTTGGTAAAGCCAGTGCAGACCTTGTCAATGGACATATGCTGATACCATTAGCATGCACCAGACCATCTGACTTGGTGACCATGTCCTTAGATAAACTGAGGAGATATCAGAGACAGTAAGTTTGGAAATAGTTCAGTCTTTCTGAGCAGGCAGCATGGTGGCTCAGTGGTTAGCAGTGCTGCCTTATAGCACCAGGGACCCAAGTTCAATTCCAGCTTCAAGTTTGTGTCTGTGTGCAGTTTGCATATTCTCCCTGTTTCTGCCAGGTGTTCTGGTTTCCTCCCACAGTTCAATGTTGGGTGGATTAGCCATGAGAAATGCAAGGTTACTGGGATAGAGTCACATGACACCAGGTTATAGTCCAATAGATTTATTTGAATCAAGCTTTTGGAGTGATGCTCCTTCATCAGGTGAATGCTCCAAAAGCTTATGATTTCAAATAAACCCTGTTGGACTATAACTTGGTGTTGTGTGACTTCTGACTTTGACTACCCCAGTCCAATACTGGCACCTCACATTGCTACTGGTATAAGATAGGGGGTTGGGTCTGGATGAGATTCTCTTCAGAGGGTGGTGTGGACTTGATGGGCTGAATAGCCTGCTTCCATACTATGGATTCTATGATTTCCTCCTTTCTAGATGACATTTTCTGGGTTTCACCATTATAGAGATGTGGCTTGAGGATGAAGGCTTGGTAGATGCGCAGTTTGGCATTTTCATTCAAGTTGCTGATGTCTCACACACTCTCTTACCAGGCTTAGACATAAAAGTTGTAGCTTTTCTGATACATGTGTTGATTTTAGCATCAGGTGACAGATTACTGGTGACTGTGGAGCCTTGAAATGTGAAGCTATCAACAACTTCAAGCATCACAAAGTTTAAAAACTGATCGGTAACTTTCTGACAACATCCTGAACTGAGACATTTCTCTTCCTGATGTTAATAGTCAAAATAGGCTCTTTCCAGATATGAGAAAGGCTGCCCATTTCTGTCTGTATGTATTCCTTGGTATGGAATACTTGAGTGATATTGTCAACATCAGGCAATATTCTAATGAAGACCAGGCATACTATGTCATGGAACTCAGGTGAGGATATCTGTAACACTTTCTTTCAGCACCGGCATATAAAATAGACATTTTTTATTCACAATTTTAAGAAACATCAACACGGTTGTGTCATCTACATTATTGCATTATCTTTTAGCAAACAAGTTTTATCATATTCACACAGAGGAAAAAAAAGCAAGTTGCAGGCTGCAGGAATGCTCTAAATAGACCACATGTCTTGGAATTGAGTAGAATAGCATCTACTTCCATCGCATGGATTGTTTATTCCAGATTAAGAAATCGATTCTCCTGCTCCTTGGATGCTGCCTGAACTGCTGCACTTTTCCAGCAACACATTTTCAGATCTTATAAGGCATGTATGACTATGAATTTCTAGGCTTTAAAAATAGATGTGCTGAGTGTAAAACAAAGATGCGATGACAAACCTACAGAAAACACTTGTACAGCCTCAGTTGTGTGATTACTTCTAATTCTGGGCACATAATTTAAGGCGAGTGTGAAGGGTGCAGAAAGGATTTCTGAAAATTGTTTTATGGATGAGCGATTTCAGTTACGTGGTCTGTCTTATTAAAGAAGGAAAGGTCAAGAGGAGATTTAATAGACGGGTTCAACGCATGAGATGTCTGGGCAAAGTAGTCAGTGAGAAACTGTTCCTTTTGTTGGCAAGATAGAGAATGAGAGAAGACCAAACTAAGGTAAATAATAAAAGAACCAAATATGAGGTTTTTTTTTAAAACTGCTTTATGATCCAGATCATTAGAATCTGGAATCGCCTGAGAATGTGGTGGAGGCAAATTAAAACACAATGTTCAAAAGAATGATAATTATCTGAATGATAAGAAGTTGCAAGATTGTGAAGAAAAAGCGGGGAAAGGCTCTAATTGAGTTGCTCTGGCAGAGAGCTGGCAGAGGCATGATGGGCCAAATGGTAGACTTCACTGTTGTAACCATCCAGAACAAATTAGAGCAAGTCTTTATTTAATACTTCCATAATTATATTATTTTGCTTTAACATTATACACTGTAGTTAATGGGTCCTGTAATCTCATAAAGTGCCACCAGACTCATTTTAGTGGTGTTTCTCTTGTAACTGACAGCCATTCTTACACTGAAGCTGTGTGACTTCCCCATGGCTTTTCCAATGTTTGAAGACTGATCCCCTCTCCCAATGGCATGCAAACGTTCTGATGTGGCTGATAATCATGAGAGACAGGAGCAGGGATGACACTAGTTTAAAAAAAAACTCGTTGATTATAACAGCCTTAGGATTTCTGCAGCAACTTAATAGCTGGAGGTGTGGAGTGTGGGAGTTTCAGCAAATTGCAGCATGGTGGCTGAAGGAGAAGCCACTGCAAAGTGGAACAGGAGATAAGATCAAAGAATCTATTGGAGAGGAAAGGGGCCATTTTCTGTGAGAAAGTTATATTCTCCTTTTAAATTCTTTATTCTGTTTTATTCAAAAAGCAATACTATTTAGCAATGTATGAATTTAACAATGTAATGTGTTTCAGCTTACAGGGTATAATGTCTTCGTGTTTCCTTTCTAAGAAGGTTCAACATTACCTAAGTTTGTAAATTTCTTTACATTTTTGCATTGGTTCTTACGGGAAACTACGTTTCATTTTAAATGAGGGCTTAATATTATACTAAAGGGTGATTAAATACCTGACAGAGAAATTAAACACTTTCAGAAACCAAGGTTTGTCAAAATATATGCTCTTTATCAGTTCATCCAACATTCAATGAAAAGCTCCAGGTACCAGACCCCACTCTGAGTTACTTATTTCAGCCACAGCTTCAGTACAACGGACATAATAAGGTTAACTTTTAACAAGGTTCCAGCTCATTATCCAGCAACACAATGTTAGAATGAAAATGTGTACAGTCATCAGGCTAAAAAAAAAATTGGAGGTCAATTGTGATTTATCAACAGTTAACAACCTGCTGACCTTGGTTAAATAGGTTCATGCATGAATAACTGCCTCTTGGGTGAAGAAGAGAATACAAATACAGTTCAAACAATGACAAGATCTTCTACCACAAGGAACCAAAGGAGAAATTAATCATTAGTTCCCGAGATAGCATTGTGATACTTTGCAGAAGTGATAACATGGCAGTTAATGCTCTTGTAATGTTTTATTTAATTGCTTTCATTTCATAGAATAAATAACCAACAAAGCATCATGGGTTACTCACTGTGTAATCAGGACTTTTGGTCCTTATAGGCTACTTGGGTGTTTAAACAGGTTCTTCCTGGTAAAATAAACAGTTTAAGTAAAATCTGCTTCAATTTGTGTATAAGTTGACAGATAGGTATAATGTTGAAATTAAGTTTCATCCACCAGTGACGATCTCACTGGGATGGATGATATAATCAAACCACAAAATGATTCACAAATCAGGCAGCTGTGCCTAGGAGCCAGCACACAGATAGTCAATAGACCAGCAGAGGCTTTAACATTCTAATATTTCCCAATATTACTAATTAACCAGGAGCTTCAAAGAAAAGCAGAAAATTCTAGAAATGTGCAGAGTTAGGCAGCATGACATATCGAACAGAAATATTACTCTGCTTTTCTCATTCCACAGATGCTGCCTGATTGTCAGAGTGTTTCCAGCATTTTCTGCTTTTTGTTCAGATTTCCAGCGTCTGCAGTATGTTATAAGTGAAGTGTCAGTGTGACATGTTTGTGTTAAGAATGCTATAGGTGTGCAATACCCAAGTTAGATTGAACCAACCGGGGATTAAAAGTACAATCAGACTCCCAGAGACAAAGCTCCTGTTTAAGTTAGCCAATGACTCAGAACTAGATGATTTTAAAAAAGTCAATTAGATGTCCCACCAAATCAGTTATGTTTGTCAATCAAGCTAGCAGAATGTGCAGGACTTGTGAATTTAATTGATTATTCTTTAATTAAAGCTGGTGTACTGATTCAAAAGTCAAAGAGAATTTTTACCATAAATAAAGGACTGACTGACAAAATAAAATAGAATTATAGAAATACAGAGCGCTGCAAATGTATTTCAAAGCTGTAAGCCATATTGAATTTCCTGTAAACCTAGATTTAATCTTCAGATTCGGTAATGTGTTCCAAAGTTGAGGCTCTCTTCTGCAACATGTACGATATCCCATGAGAAAAGCCCACAGTTTACTGCTATTGAAAAGCCTTGATTGCAAATCATGTGTGATGAAATTAGAAAGGTCGTTTAGAATACTTCTGAAATACAAATAAGAACAGAGGATGTGAATTTTCTCCGAGTCTTTCCTGCCACTGTAACTTTGACAGAAATCTTGCTTAGACACGTAATTGCACTTCAATTTATTGATTTGGCAGAAAACAAACACATTTAGAATAAAACTCTTACCATTCTCATTAGAGGCATTATGTACATTGCAAGCTAATTTGTCCTTTGAGATTATGGACTAGATGATTGTCCTTGTTGCAAACACCAGTATACATAACACCGTTATTCAATATTTACTCTATTTATTCCAGGCTTAAATTATAGTATTTATGGAACTTTCTCCTGATCCAACTGTACCTGCCAATATGCCTAATAATAAAAAAAAGCCTGCCCTGTAAATTCTAATAACATCTATTTGTCAAACACAGGAAATACGTTTTCTTTCCTAATATAATTATTACCATAGCTACAAAATGCTTTATGTTTTAACCATTCCAATTAATAGCTGTATAGTTAAAATGGCTTTTGCTAAAGCAGATACCTTAAATCTTGGTAGGAAAGAGTTGCAGATAAAACTAAGATTATCTCATATTTTAAAAAATATTATTTTGCTCTGCCAGAGTATTTTCTAAACCTAGGTAAAAACAGTGACTGCAGATGCTGGAAACCAGATTCTGGATTAGTGGTGCTGGAAGAGAACAGCAGTTCAGGCAGCATCCGAGGAGCAGTAAAATCGACGTTTCGGGCAAAAGCCCTTCATCAGTAATAAAGGCAGAGAGCCTGAAGCATGGAGAGATAAGCTAGAGGAGGGTAGGGGTGGGGAGAAAGTAACATAGAGTACAATGAGTGGGGGAGGGGATGAAGGTGATAGGTCGGGGGCGGGGGGAGGGTGGAGTGGGTAGGTGGAAAAGAAGATAGGCAGGTAGGACAAGTCATGGGGACAGTGCCAAGCTGGAAGTTTGGAACTAGGGTGAGGTGAGGGAAGGGGAAATGAGGAAACTGTTGAACTCCACATTGATGCCCTGGGGTTGAAGTGTTCCGAGGCAGAAGATGAGGCATTCTTCCTCCAGGCGTCTGGTGGTGAGGGAGCAGCGGTGAAGGAGGCCCAGGACCTCCATGTCCTCGGCAGAGTGGGAGGGGGAGTTGAAATGTTGGGCCATGGGGCGGTGTGGTTGATTGGTGCAGGTGTCCCGGAGATGTTCCCTAAAGCGCTCTGCTAGGAGGCGCCCAGTCTCCCCAATGTAGAGGAGACCGCATTGGGAGCAACGGATACAATAAATGATATTAGTGGATGTGCAGGTAAAACTTTGATGGATGTGGAAGGCTCCTTTAGGGCCTTGGATGGAGGTGAGGGAGGAGGTGTGGGCGCAGGTTTTGCAGTTCCTGCGGTGGCAAGGGAAGATGCCAGGATAGGAGCATGGGTTGTAGGGGGGCGTGGACCTTTATTTTCTAAACCTTCGTCCTTTAATATCTTCCTACATTTCCATTACCACCTGCTGCATAACACATGATTCAGAGAGAACACTTTTACAAAAAATCTTTGCAGTGCTAGATGCAGAAATGTTATTTTCAATAAGCTAAACTTCTGATGTTGTCAACTACACATTCAGTCTCCTTCCCAATACATTCATTCAGTGATCTCAGATTCTTAGGTTTACTCCAAAACTCTCAGAGTCTTTGTCTGCACTGCTCCTAGTCCCAGAGCCCTGCCGGTTTTCTCATAGCCCAGCACCCTTATTGAAACACTGCATCCCTGACAAACTATTTTAATATTGGGAGATCCAGGTCTCCTTCCTTCCTGTTGGGGTCAGACCCTAGTGCCAAACCTAGAGCTGGATTTTTAATCTAGGGTCAGGAATCTGATGCAAGGAACACTTAAGTATCAAAGGGTGAGTTCAGCCCTAAAAGTAGGTTAGAGATAGGACACAGAAACTGAGGGCACATTGAGTAGATTTACAGGAGCCAATGAGAAGGTAGCACAAAAGACTCACCGAGGACTAACATTGGCATGAACAAGCATCCATGGGCAACCACAAGGCTTTTTCAGGCCTCTCCTGAGGCATTCATCAAGATGGTCACTGAGAGGTAACAAACATTAAAAATAAAATAAATATCATATCAAACATGAGGTAGAAGCATAATGGATGGAGGTTAGCAGTACAGAATTGTCCAGAAGGATTATGTGTTCAATCTCAAAAATCCAACAACCTGATAAGATCTGAAAAAGGTGGCAAGTCACATTCAAGTAATTCTGTATGTAGCAAGATGCACACAAGCTGAGCGTTGTATGAGGAAGGGCTCATCACAACCTGCTGGGATCTAAAAGGGACTGACTGGTCTAATGTGGAAGAGGAAAGCCATTTGGCAGTGTTACAAAAAGAGGCTCTTTCAAAGATGCAAGCTACATTGGTGTGATACACATTACAAAGACTATGAGGGAGATTACAGAGAGGGCCCATATCCATAATGATCTAGAGCTGTTCTTCCATCTAAGTATGTATAATATTATTATATTGGGTAACATTTAATGCATTCTTCAGTATTAACCTCTTCAGAGCTTATCATTTCATACAACACTCCACACCAAATGCATTTTCTGTTATTAGTATTTAAAGATTCATGTATGTAATAATATTTATCACGGTTCCTCATGTTCTGAGGAAGGGTCACCAGACCTGAAATGTTTACTCTGATTTTTCTTCACAGATGCTGACAGGGCTGCAGGCCTTTTCCAGCAGCTTCTGTTATTGTTTCTGACTTACAGCATCCGCAGTTCTTTCAGTTTATATTTGTCACTACCCTATCTCCCCGGGGATTGGCTTCATAAACCTAAGCAATTTGATGGTTTCATTACTCTGCCAGAACGTGGTCTCTTCTAACTAGAAAGATCAGTAGGTCTTTGGCTTGAAGACTTTTGACCTTGATTCTGTTCTTAACAGGGTGAGCTCTTAGAGTTATTTATTTTTATGAAACTCCTCAATGGGTTTATCCCAATCAACTATTGCTGAATAACTGATCCACAGTGGGATGGGGCCTCTCCTTCTTTTTACAACACCTCCCACTGTGTGAATAATATGCTATTGCTGCTGGCCTGCAGCTCCTTGACTGGTCATACCATTTCAACTGGGATCCCATACCCACACCTGTTGCCCTTGGCCTAGGTATGTTGACCATTATGCACAGTTAGATTTATTATAGTCAATAGCTTGCTGCCACTCGAAAGACTGCTCCTGCTTACAAACATTTTTGTATAGTCTCATGGACTTAACTGTGGAATGAACTTCTTTGGTAAAATAGAAAGGTGAGTCTTTAGTTTCTATCCAACAGCAATTCTAATGGCAATGCAGCAGTATGGACTGGTAACTTAGCAACCTTGTGCTGCCATTCAGTAAGACCATGGATGATCTGATAATCCTCAACTCCAAATTCCTACTTTTACCCTGTGTCTCATGTTTTCATTACTGATCAAAAATCTGTCTATCTCAGCCTTGAATATTTCACAACCCAACCTTGACAGCTCTTTGTAGTAAAGAATTCCACCGATTCAGTACCATCTAAGAGAAGAAATTTCTCTTCATCTCTGCCTTAAATCTGCAACATAAATCCTTGATAAGACTACTTGGCATAGCCCCACTTTTCTCACAAAACTGACAGTAGGCAGCACAGTAGGACGTCAGAAATCAAGATATGTAGACACTATGAACACAGTGTGAAACATCACAAAAAAGAAGGGCGTCTGAAATGTTCTGCTCTTTTTTGTTACAAGGGCAGAAACCAGAATGCAGAAGTATCTACTAATCTACAGAAATCTCTCAGCAATTATTTTCCAATTGTCCTCATATCATAAATATTCATAGCATTCTGAGTAACTCAGCTGAGGCCTCAGAGTTTGGAAAAGAAACTGCAGCTGTATTTTAACATCACAACAGTGCCATGAATTACCAATCAACAACTTGGAACATCAGCCTACTATCATATACAAGTCAAAGGAAGTACTGTACATGAAGACTTTGTTATTCATTTGTTACTGTTATTTGCTATAATTTAATATCTTTAAAATCTTTAGATGTGGCCTAATTGTAAATGTATCAGAAATAAACCTCGCAGTATGATACAGTTGGTGCATTACCAAGTAATGGAATATACTATAGGATATCATTAAGAAACTTCCTTTTAAATCAGCATATGCTTTTCTTCTGTAACTTTATAGATTGTAACTGGTTCATTGTTCTCAAAACAAACCACAGGTGTTTCTCATCTTTCAATAGTTGTCATCTGGAGTTGAACATGTCAGACTACAAAACATTGAGCACTCGAAATGAGAAAAACTAAAAATTCAGTGACAGCAACTCCATTTATCTTGTTAACATGAATCCGATGTTTGTCAATACTATCAGTGCAATCACAATATTCAAATAAAGTGTACATGTAAAGATTGAAATTGGGATAAGGGAGCAAACTTGATAGAACAGTTTGTTTTTAGAAAAAGGGCATGACGAGTATAAAACAAGAAGAGAATGAGTTGAGGAGATAACTAGCCTGTTGTTAATATTGAGAGCTGAAAATGTGTTGCTGGAAAAGCGCAGCAGGTCAGGCAGCATCCAAGGAACAGGAGAATCGACGTTTCGGGCATCAGCCCTTCTTCATTCCTGAAGAAGGGCTGATGCCCGAAACGTCGACTCTCCTGTTCCTTGGATGCTGCCTGACCTGCTGCGCTTTTCCAGCAACACATTTTCAGCTCTGTTCTCCAGCATCTGCAGTCCTCACTTTCTCCTGTTGTTAATATTGAACAATATCTGGCCTATTGTCAAACCAAGTCATAGGACCCATTTCATTTTAGCTTATGTTAAAGTGCAATTGCAAACATGACAATCTTGTAAAAGATAAAAGTATTCAATTGTGATAGAACTAATTTTGCTAAGCCTAGATGTGATTTAGCAAAGCCATCTGGAAATGCTATGATGATAAACCAGTACCAGATCAGCAGGAGATATTCATCGAGGTAACATTGTTTCGGAGCAAGAATAATCCTTTTACAAAAAGAGGATGGGATTAACAAATTCAAAGTCTCCTGGATGTCAAGGTGCTCAAAGAACAGGACAAAGATTGAAAAAAGGAAGTTCTTGACAAATACAAGGGCTGAATACCCCTGAGAACCTAGAGGTGTATACAAAAGTATATGGGGGTAATTAGAGGGGAAAGCAGAAAACAAAGAGAGAGCATGAAGAAATATTGCCAAAAATAAACAAGGGGATAACTAAAGAAAGAGTAGGACCTACTGGGGACCATAAAGGTAAACCATGTGCAGAGGCAGAAGATGAAGGTATGGTTGTTAATGGATACTTTGTATCCATTTTTATAAAATAGATGGATAATACAGACATTCAGGAAAAAGGAGAGTGAAATATTGCATTAATTTACATAGTGAGAGAGGAAGTATTAATGGGTTTAGCATTTTTATCATGGATAAACCCCAAGCCCAGATGAAACGTGCTGTAAGTCTATGGAGAGAAGTAAGAGCAGAAATAACTGATGCACTGACTATCATTCTGCAATCCCGTCTGATAAAGCACATGATGTCAATGGTCTGATGGACAGCTAATCTTGTATGATTGCTTAAAAATGAAGTAAGGTATGGTGGGGTAACCCATGATCCCTGGGATTGTTACTGAAATATTGACTTTTTCTCATGAGCTTGGATAAAAATTCAAAATGTGGGAGCCAAGTTTAAATCTGGCCAATATACAAACTGTAGAAGTAGAACACTAGAGCATACAGTCAGGCCTTGGACAATCAACTTCTGTCTGAAACCAGACAGGCCTAGAACTGCCTGGCCAGGGTATAGTGGCCACATTATTTCAGAACAAACCGCTGTCTACGCCTCCAGTTAACCTGCTTTATTAGAAGAATATTATGCAGACTTGGTGGCACCCAGCTCAGTAGGAGGCTAGAGACATAGCATGACAAGGACAGCACTTAGAGTCATAGAGTCATAGAGATGTACAGCATGGAAACAGACCCTTCGGTCCAACCCGTCCATGCCAACCAAATATCACAACCCAATCTATTCCCACCTGCCAGCACCTGGCCCATATCCCTCCAAACCCTTCCTATTCATATACCCATCCAAATGCCTCTCAAATGTTGCAATTGTACCAGCCTCCACTACATCCTCTGGCAGCTCATTCCATACACGTACCACCCTCTGTTTGAAAAAGTTGCCCCTGAGGTCTCTTTTATATCTTTCCCCTCCCACCCTAAACCTATGCTCTCTAGTTCTGGACTCCCCAACCCCAGGGAAAAGACTTTGTCTATTTATCCTATCCATGCACCTCATAATTTTGTAAACCTCTATGAGGTCACCCCTCAGCCTCGGACGCTCCAGTGAAAACAGCCCCAGCCTGTTCAGCCTCTCCCTGTAGCTCAGATCCTCCAACCCTGGCAACATCCTTGTAAATCTTTTCTGAACCCTTTCAAGTTTTACAACATCTTTCCGATAGGAAGGAGACCAGAACTGCACGCAATATTCCAACAGTGGCCTAACCAATGTCCTGTACAGCTGCAACATGACCTCCCAACTCCTGTACTCAATACTCTGCCCAAGAAAGGAAAGCATACCAAACGCCTTCTTCACTATCCTATCTACCTGCGACTCCATTTTCAAGGAGCTATGAAGCTGCACTCCAAGGTCTCTTTGTTCAGCGACACTCCCTAGGACCTTACCATTAAGTGTATAATTTCTGCTAAGATTTGCTTTCCCAAAATACAGCACCTCTCATTTATCTGAATTAAACTCCATCTGCCACTTCTCAGACCATTGGCCCATCTGGTCCAGATCCTGTTGTAATCTGAGGTAACCCTCTTTGCTTTCCACTACACCTCTAATTTTGGTGTTGTCTGCAAACTTACTAACTGTACCTCTTATGCTTGCATCCAAATCATTTAAGTAATTGACAAAAAGTAGAGGGCCCAGCACCAATCCTTGTGGCACTCCACTGGTCACAGGCCTCCAGTCTGAAAAACAACCCTCCACCACCACCCTCTGTCTTCTACCTTTGAGCCAGTTCTGTATCCAAATGGCTAGTTCTCCCTGTATTCCGTGAGATCTAACCTTGATAATCAGTCTCCCATGGGGAACCTTGTCGAACGCCTTACTGAAGTCCATCTAGATCACATCTACTGCTCTACCCTCATCAATCGTCTTTGTTACTTCTTCAAAAAACTCAATCAAGTTTGTGAGACATGAATTTCCACACGCAGAACCATGTTGACTATCTCGAAACAGTCCTTGCCTTTCCAATTACATGTACATTCTGTCCCTCAGGATTCCCTCCAACAACTTTCCCACCACCAAGGTCAGGCTCACTGGTCTATAGTTCCCTGGCTTGTCTTTACCACCCTTCTTAAAAAGTGGCACCACGTTTGCCAACCTCCAGTCTTCCGGCACCTCACCTGTGACTATCGATGATGCAAATATCTCAGCAAGAAGCCCAGAAATCACTTCTCTAGCTTCCCACAAAGTTCTCGGGTACACCTGATCAGGTCCTGGGGATTTATCCACCTTTAACCATTTCAAGACATCCAACACTTTCTTCTCTGTAATCTGGACATTTTGCAAGATGTCACCATCTATTTCCCTACAGTCTCTATCTTCCATATCCTTTTCCACAGTAAATATTGATGCAAAATATTCATTTAGTATCTCCCCCATTTTCTGTGGCTCCACACAAAGGCCGCCTTGCTGATCTTTGAGGGGCCCTATTCTCTCCCTAGTTACCCTTTTGTCCTTTATATATTTGTGAAAACCCTTTGGATTATCCTTAATTCTATCTGCCAAAGCTATTTCATGTCCCCATTTTGCCCTCCTGATTTCCCTCTTAAGTATACTCCTACTTCCTTTATACTCTTCTAAGGATTAACTCGATCTACCCTGTCTGTACCTGACATATGCTTCCTTCTTTTTCTTAACCAAACCCTCTATTTCTTTAGTCATCCAGCATTCCCTATACCTACCAGCCTTCCCTTTCACCCTGACAGGAATATACTTTCCATGGATTCTTGTTACCTCATTTCTGAAGACTTCCCATTTTCCAGCCGTCCTTTTACCTGCGAACATCTGCCTCCAATCAGCTTTTGAAAGTTCTTGCCTAATACCGTCAAAATTGGCCTTTCTCCAATTTCGGACTTTAA
Organism: Chiloscyllium punctatum; assembly: GCF_047496795.1. Classification (NCBI taxonomy): domain Eukaryota; kingdom Metazoa; phylum Chordata; class Chondrichthyes; order Orectolobiformes; family Hemiscylliidae; genus Chiloscyllium; species Chiloscyllium punctatum. Next base: position 66,598,890 of record NC_092742.1, read on the forward strand.
CTTTTAGATCTGGTCTATCCTCTTCCATCACTATTTTAAAACAAATAGAATTATGGTCACTGGCCCCAAAGTGCTCCCCCAATGACACCTCAGTCACCTGCCTTGCCTTATTTCCCAAGAGTAGGTCAAGTTTTGCACCTTCTCCAGTAGGTACATCCACATACTGAATCAGAAAATTGACTCATACACACTTAAGAAATTCCTCTCCATCTAAACCTTTAACACTATGGCAGGCCCAGTCGATGTTTGGAGAGTTAAAATCCCCTACCATAACCACCCTATTATTCTTACAGTTAGCTGAGATCGCCTTACAAGTTTGTTTCTCAATTTCCCTCTGACTATTGGCGGGGGGGGGGGGAATCTATAATACAATCCCAATAAGGTGACCATCCCTTTATTATTTCTCAGTTCCACCCAAATAACTTTCCTGGATGTATTTCTGGGAATATCCTCCCTCAGCACAGCTGTAATGCTATCCCTTATCAAAAATGCCACTCCCCCTCCTCTCTTTCTTCCCTTTCTATCCTTGCTGTATGTGTATCCTGGAACATTAAGCTGCCAGTCCTGCCCATCCCTGAGCCATGTTCCGTAATTGCTATGATATCCCAGTCCCATGTTCCTAATCTGCCTTCCCTGTTAGGCCCCTTGCATTGAAATAAATGCAGTTTAATTTATTAGTCCTACCTTGTCCCTGCCTGCCCTGACTGTTTGACTCACTTCTGTTCTCAGCTGTATCAGTCTCAGATTGATCTCCTTCCTCACTATCTCCCAGGGTCCCACTCCCCCACCTTATTAGTTTAAATCCTCCCGAGCAGCTCTAGCAAATTTCCCTGCCAGTACATTAGTCCCCTTCCAATTTAGATGCAATCCGTCCTTCTTGTACAGGTCACTTCTACCTCAAAAGAGATTCCAATGATCCAAAAATGTGAATCCTTCTCCCATACACCAGCTCCTTAGCCATGCATTCATCTGCTCTATCCTCCTATTCCTGCCCTCACTCACTCATAGCACTGGGAGTAATCCAGATATTACTACGCTTGAGAACCTCCTTTTTAAATTTCTGCCTAACTCTCTGTAATCTCCCTTCAGAGTCTCAACCTTTTCCCTTCCAATATTGTTGGTTCCAATGTGGACAATGACCTCCTGCTGGCCCCTCTCCCCCGTGAGAACATTCTGCACCCTCTCTGAGACATCCTTGATTCTGGCACCAGGGAAACAACACACCATTCTGCTTTTTCTCTGCTGGCCACAGAAATGTCTGTCTGTACCTCTGACTACAGAATCCCCTAACACAATTCATCTCTTGGAAGCTGACGTACCCCTCGTTGCGTTAGAGCAAGTCTCAATACGTTCCCCTGAGAATCCATCACCCCCTACATTTTCCAAAACAGCATACCTGTTTGAAATGGGAATATCCACAAAAGACTCCTGCCCTAGGTGCCTACCTCTCTTACCTTCCTGCAGTTAACCCGTGTATGCGACTGTATCTGAGACATTCCCCCCTTCCTATAACTGCCATCCATCACATACTGTTGCTGTTGCAAATTCCTCATTGTTTCTATATGTCTCTCCAACCGATCCACTTGATCTGATAAGATTCGCAACCAACAGCATTTATGGCAGATATAATCCGCAGTAACCCTTAAACTCTCTTTAAACTCCCACATCTGACAAGAAGTACATATCACTGCAAAGGCCATTTTTGCTCCTTCACAATCTACAGACCCAGAAAATAACACCGTCTTATTCCTCTGCAAATACTGCCCCAAGTTAAATTAATAGCTATGGCTTATATTTTAAGCTTAATCAAGAGACTTATCTCCAAAAACATATAATCAAGAAAGAATCCTATACTCACTACTGCAGCCTTTCTCTTGGACAGACTTAAAACAACAATTAACTTATTGGATTCTGTGCTGTGAACTTCGCCCAACAGTTCCTCCAAGATTAGTTGTGAATTTCACTGTTTGTTAATTTTCCCAGATGCACTCCGATGTCCAGCGATACACGAATTCAAACAGCAAAGGCGGTAACTGTGCAGGTTCTCTCTCTCTCTCTCTCTCTCCTGCACTGACCTCACCACGTGCTTCATTTGTCTGCTCTTCTCCATTTTAAACTCCTGTTGTTTTGACTTTTGAAGGTTCAAAACCATGTTCTGTGACCTCCAAATATGGAAATTAGTCACATCACTTGCCCCGCCTGATGCTGGAATTGGACACAGGCCACAGAATCTTCAAATAGAGTTCAAAGAGGGTGATAAAAGGGGTACCCTGGAGCTCCAGCACTCTCTGTTTTTGCACCTTCTTCAATGGCGTCTCCAGAGAGAGCACCTTTGACTGGCAGCCGAGCGACACAGCATCTCCAGCTGCTTGTAGTTTGTGGTGACCATCGTCAGACTAACCACACCCAGAGATGAGATGACCCGAAACCAGAGCCATTCCTGGACGAGAGGGGAAGCCCAAATAGGTGACTGCAGATTCTGGAACATCAGCCAACCCTCAAAGACCATGGAACAGCCTATCCCAACCTTAGTGAACAGGTATTATCAGTCCTTTCAGACAAATAAGTTCAAATAGAGTCGTAGGAATGAGTGGATACAGAATAGTAACACTTCAGAGGCTTGTGCCAGAAGTAGATACTTACTGTAGATTTGAGACTGTTTACTTAGTGATTTAATACTATTTACTGAAGAATCCTGTGAGGAGATTGATAGAGTTTAATTAAACTACAATAGTAGAGTCAAAAAAATTGTTTATTTTTGGTAAGCTGCTCAACTAACTTCTGTTGTATCTTCCCTTGACTCTGGGTCCCTTTTTCCAATCATTACCTATATGAGTTAGAAAGGGTTACTGTCAAGGTGAGTCAGAGTACATTTACCCATCCTTACACTTTACAACAAAGGTACAGATTGATTAAATACAAGTCTAAATGGAAAAATGACTGTCAGGATTTTTAAGGTAAGATTACTTTGGTCTACAATAAATGAGGAGTTAAAAGGAGGGTTGATGAGGGTAGAGCATTTGATGTGGTCTATATGCATATTAGCAAAGCTTTTGATCAGGCCCAACATGGCAGAAAGGTCACAAAAGTAAAAGCCTTTGAAATTCAAGAAAAAGTGGCAGGACAGGAAAGGGTAAAATTAATGGGTATTTTTGTGGCTGGAAGTCTGTTCCATTGAGGTGCATCAGGGCTCAGTATTAGGTCCCTTGGTTTTTTTTTCATATATATCAGTAAGTTGGAGTTGAACGCAGCTTATGATTAAGAAGTTTGCAGATGATACTAAAGTTGGCAATGTGGTTGTGTGTGCAGAGATTGTGAATTTGATAGTTCTACAGTTTTGCAAGAGATGATCCGAATGATCAAAAAGGTTTATTAAAAGAGTTCACATAAAGGAATCTGAGGAGAATCTGAGTCATCAAGACTGTCATGAACCTAACTAAAGAAGTTCCACAGGAAAGTCTACAGGACACCTGAGAACTGACTTCATCGAATGAGTAAAGAGAGAGATCCTATGCTTCAGAGGCTGAGTTGGAAAGCTTGCAAGTTTGTATGTGATGCCACACTGTGTGGGTAGTGATATAAATGCTTGTAATCTCATTTTACTGTATTTGTTGTAATTGCTATTCCATGTATAACTTTTAGTTTGTACTTATCACAGTTTACCTATTCATTCATCTCTAATTTAGCTGAATTCTAATTTGTACTGAAGTAAAAGTTATAAAGTAGAATATTTCTTCATCTCCAGTAAATTTGGTTACTTTATTTTATGGTTTCCCAAAGGGGATTGTCATAAAGTAAATGTGAAGTTGCCACAGTCACAGACAGGCTGAAGGGATGCTCTTCCATTGAAGAGAGAGATGACTGGTGGTGGGTCAAACAGAGGGTCACCATGCCTCAGGCACGGGGAGAGGCTAAGATGGAGTTCTTCATAGTAACCTCAGCCACTACAAGAGTTAAACCCACACTGCTGGCATCACTCTGTCTAGCCAACTGAGCAGCCAACCTTACCATTGTAACAAAATCAGGGGCTTGACTCTGAGACCTGATCTCAATAAAAGGATTAGTGCTGTCAGTGATAAATGCAACTGGCTAGAATTGAAAAATGAACACAACTAAGTTATGGAGAAGTTAGTGAGAAAGGAAAGACTGAGGAAAGAGAGAATGTAAGCGAGGGAGAGATGAAAAAACTTGAAATGGAGCATGCAAACTTGAGGTGATGTTGACTTAGAGAGGACTCCTCTTCATTTTGATTTGGTGAACAACTTTTACTTGGTCCTGAAATTTATTGAGGATGGAGTAGAGAAGTACTTCCTATCATTTGAGAAAATTGACGTGAATGTGAATTGGCTGAAAGAATACGGAACTATGCTCCTGCTGTTTGGTAGGTGGTGTTGGTGGGTGACAAAGCTGTCTGTAAAAGAGGTGCTGAGTTAAAAGCAGAGATTCAGGGTATTGATAGATACTGTTCTTTTATACAATACTAATTTGGAATGTGACTTAGTAACTGGTTTGTTAGTGTGGACATCATTCTACTTTAGCTGTTGAAGTGTTGATTTCTTGATTAGGAAACAATTTGGTTGCAGTTCGCATATCTCTGTTTCCAGTGCTTCCAGGAAATCTGACTGAAGCTGTTGGAGCTGAAACTGGGATAGCCAAGCAGTTTTGAAGAATCCAGGACTGACTGTAAACTTACTGTGAAAATTAATACTTCATTGAGTGTGGTGGTAGAGAGTGGTGGTAGATGGTAAATATTCAGCCTGGAGCCCAGTTACAAGTGGAGTTCCGCAGGGTTCAGTTCTGGGTCCTCTGCTGTTTGTAATTTTTATTAATGACTTAGATGAGGGAGTCGAAGGGTGGGTCAGTAAATTTGCAGATGATACGAAGATAGGTGGAGTTGTGGACAGTGAGGAGGGCTGTTGTCGGCTGCAGAGGGACTTAGATATGATGCAGAGCTGGGCTGAGGAGTGGCAGATGGAGTTCAACCCTACCAAGTGTGAGGTTGTCCATTTTGGAAGAACAAATAAGAATGCGGAATACAGGGTTAATGGTAGGGTTCTTAGTCAGGTGGAGGAACAGCGGGATCTTGGGGTCTATGTACATAGATCTTTGAAGGTTGCCACTCAGGTGGATAGAGTTTGTAAGAAGGCCTATGGAGTATTATCGTTCATTAGCAGAGGGATTGAATTCAAGAGTCGTGAAATGATGTTGCAGCTGTACAGGACTTTGGTTCGGCCACAGTTGGAGTACTGTGTGCAGTTCTGGTCGCCTCACTTTAGGAAAGATGTGGAAGCTTTGGAGAGGGTGCAGGGAAGATTTACCAGGATGTTGCCTGGAATGGAGAGTAGGTCGTACGAGGATAGGTTGAGAGTTCTCGGCCTTTTCTCCTTGGAACGGCGAAGGATGAGGGGTGACTTGATAGAGGTTTATAAGATGATCAGAGGAATAGATAGAGTAGACAGTCAGAAACTTTTTCCCCGGGTACAACAGAGTGTTACAAGGGGACATAAATTTAAGGTGAAGGGTGGAAGGTATAGGGGAGATGTCAGGAGTGGGTTCTTTACCCAGAGAGTGGTGGGGGCATGGAATGTGCTGCCCGTGGGAGTGGTAGAGTCAGAATCATTGGCGACCTTAAAGCGGCATTTGGATGGGTACATGGATGGGTGCTTAATCTAGGTTAGAAGTTCGGCACAACATCGTGGGCCGAAGGGCCTGTTCTGTGCTGTATTGTTCTATGTTCTAACTAAATGCGTATTCCACATCAGATGTTGAGACTGCTTGCTTTAAAATTACTGTGGACCATTTAAGCAGAAACGGAAAAGTTAACAGTGGTTTGAGGCAATATAATTGAAAATGTAGAAACAGTATCAGCAAGATGTGGCAAAGCAAATAGCAGTAGAAGGAAAACATACTTTAAAGATAAATGGAACACTGAGACCAGTGCTGACATTATGGAGTTGCAAGGAAGAATGTGTGCTCTGGAACATAAAATCAAAATTCAAAATAAAGAGGCAAGTGCTCTTGTTAAAAAGGAATTGGACAAAACTCAAACATGTGAGAGGATGAAAAGTAAAACCTCAAGAAAATTCAGGAAATTAAATGAGTGTCAAAAATCAACAGAATTGGAATGAAATACTTAAAGCAGCATAAAACGGGAATTAAAACTGAACAGAATAGTTTGAAGTGAAAAGTCTGATGACAATCTAATGTCCAGCATTAAGCAAGAACAGTGAAAGTTGTTAAATCCAGAGACTAAGAAGTGATATGACAGGGGATTTCACCCTGAATTCCAATTTGCAGGAGCCATTGGATTGCCAGATTATATTTCAGTCATGTAGTTCCTGACAATGTTAACCAGGCCAAAACAAACTGAAAAATCTTTGGAGCAGGAGAATCGCCATATTGACCATTCCTTCATCAGGAATGTGAGGTGAGGTGCTGGGGGAGGGAGGAGAAGGGGGCTGAGAGATAAATAGGGAGGTGCAGATGAGGGTGAGGTAGCTGGGAAAGTGATAAGTAGATGCAGGTAGGGAGTAATAGTGATAGGTTGGAGGGGAGGGGGCATGGATAGGTGGGAAGGAAGATGGACAGGTAGGACAGGTCAAGAAATCGGTGCTGAGCTTGAGGATTGGATCTGGGATGAGACTGGGGGAGAGGAGAAGGTTTCCTATTTCAAGGACCACAATTTCCTCTCTCACATAGTCAACAATGCCCTCCAGTGCATCTCCTCTAATTCCCATACCTCTGCGCTTGAACCCCACCCCTCCAATCGCAACAAGGATAGAACCCTCCTGGTCCTCACCTTCAACTCCACTAGTCTCCGGATACAATGCATCATCCTCCACCACTTCCGCCACCTACAATCAGACCCAACCACCAGAAATGTATTTCCCTCCCCATCGGTATCTACATTCCACAGAGACCATTCCCTCCAAGAACCTGTCGTTAGGTCCACGTCTCCCACCAATCCACCCTTGACTCCGGCACCTTCCCTTGCCACCACAAGAGATGTAAAACTTGCGCCTACACCTCCTCCCTCACCTCCGTCTGTGGTTCCAAAGGATCTTTTTACATTGGGCAGAAATTTTCCTGCACATCCACCCACCTCACCTACTGTGTCCATTGCTCTCAGTGTAGTGTCCTCTACACTTGGGAGACAGGACACCAAGTTGCGGAGCGTTTCAGGAAAGATCTCTGAGCGCACGTACCAAACGACCCCACCATCCTGTGACCAACCGCTTCAACTCTTCCTCCCACTCCCCCAAGGATATGCAAGTCCTGGGCCTCCTCCACCGCCAAATCCAAGCCACCTGCCAATTGGAGGAAGAACACACCATCTTCTGGCTTGGGACCCTCCAACCACACAGCATCAACATTGACCTCACCAGTTTCCCCACCTCCTGACCCCCCATCTCATCCTAGACCCTCTTGAACTGTCCTACGTGTCCATCTTTCTTCCCACCTGTCCACTCCCTCCTCCCCTCCGACCTATCACCATCACTCCTCACATGCATCTATCTATCACCTTCCACGCTACCTTCCCCCCCAGCCTCAGCCCCACCCCCACCTCTCCATTTATGTCTCAACCCCTTTCCCTCCTCATACTCCTGATGAAGGGCTTATTCCCAAAACACTGATTCTCCTGCTGCTCAGCTGCCTGACCTGCTGTGTTTTTCCAGTGCCACACTTTTTAAACTCTGATTCTCCAGCATCTGCATTCCTCACTTTCTCCTGAAAAACCTTGGTTCCCATTACAAATATCAATCCAAGCAGTCCACTACTTACTTAATTTTGAAAAGTCAGTACGGAGATTCAAAACAAGGAAAATATTTTAACTAAGAACCAAAGACTATTTTGGTGGAGTTTGATTCTGTAACTGTTTACAAGAAGAGTTGTGGGTGTTGCCAGTTGAAACAATGGGTTGAATCCTATGTTTTTGTCGCCGAGCCTGAGTTTTGTTGAGCTTCATGAAGAGCTTCTCTCTGTGAGACCTCTCATCACATTTTACTAAATTCACCTCATTAAGTACCTACCCTACTCCTGCACTCCTCACTCACCTGATTTGAGCTTCATTCGACCACTCACTGTACACTGAACTTCCCAACTCATCACTGCCAGGATATCCTAGTATTGACTGGAATCTCTGACACTAGTGCCATCTTTAAAAGCTGCTGTGTACCTGGACAAGCACTGTCAGTCTGGAGCTGACCTACACAGTTCCTGGCGCTTACCCCAGACATGGCAAACAAGGGGAAATTGGCTTTGGGCAGGGAGGTGCATGTCCTGATAGATAGGTGGAGAAGATGCAGGCCCTTGTCTGAAATTGCCCTCTGAGTTAGTGCAGACTCTGTCATCTGGAGGAATGCATGATACTGTCGAAAGAAGGTCAATGTCCTTCTCCACTTCACCAGTATGTCCTTCCTTTGATCCCTCAGCAACACTCTGTCCCTTTGAATATGCCTACCTCCCAAAAAATCTCATGCTCTACCATTCTCACCACAGTCGGTTCTGCTATAACAGATACTTCTTCAGCGCAAATTGGTTTTAATGCGATTGAAGAATTTAGACCATTATTTGTAGAAGATGAACATTCCTTACCTGTATTGACAATAACATGATTCCGGTCCTATTGGTTTAAATGCTGCTGCTATTATGCAATTTTCTTATAAAGCGAGATCACACAGAAACAGAACTATCGCGTTATATCAGAACCGACTGTATTGCCTGGAATATCTTCCCTCACTCGCTGCCACATATCCCAAATAACCTTGTGCTCCCTCAGTGCTTCCTACACATCAAAGGGGAGAGCTCTCCAGCTGCACCTACACAAACGTTGTGCCATCCCCTTTCACCTCTCTTTATATCTGCCCCTCTCTCACTCCAGGAAGAAACACAGCACACAATAGGGCAGAAAAAGGCAGGACAGGTGGTGGGCTGCTCAATATTCAGCTCCTCTCACCTTATACAGGGAAGCTGACTCTCCCCACCTTGACTGTCCAAGCCCCTGGGCTGGTTTTAGAGATTTACTTTGACTTGCTGTATCAGGATCCCTTAACCAAAGGTCACCTCCTTGACTGAGGACAGTTGACAACCATGACAGGTTCAAAAAGTGTGGCACTGGAAAAGCACATCAGGTCAGGCTGCATTGGAGGAGCAGGAGAATTGATGTTTCAGGCTTAAGCTCTTCATCAGGAATGTTGTGGGGTGGCGGTGGAGAGGGGGCTGAAATGTAAATAGGTGGATGTGGGTGGGGCTAGGAAGGCGATAGGTGATTGCAGGTCGGGGTGATGTTGCTAGGTCGGTGGGGAGGGTGGGGTCGATAGGTGGGAAGGAAGATGGACAGGTAGGACAGGTCAAGAGGGCAGTGCCAAGTTGGATCTGGGATAAGTAGAAGGAGAGTAGACAAGGAAACTAGTGAAGTTGATGTTGATGCCATGTGTTTTAAGGGTCCCAAGGTGGAAGATGAGATATTCTGCCTCCAGTTGTTAGGTGGCTTGGATTTGGCAGTGGAGGAGGCCCAGGACTTGCATGTCCTTGGGGGAGCAGGAGGGAGAGTTGAAGTGGTTGGCCTTGACGGAGGTGAGGGGGGAGGTGTGGGCGAGGGTTTTACACCTCTTGCAGTGGCAAGGAAAGGTGCCGGGAGTGGAGAGTGGGTTGGTGGGAGGTATGGACCGAACAAGAGTGTCACGGAGGGAGTGGTCTCTGCGGAACGTGGATAGGTGTGGGGAGGGAATTAGATCTCTGGTGGTGAGATCTGATTGTAGGCAGCAGAAATGGCAGAGGATAATTACAATCAGACCCCAAAGAGGAGTAATCCAGAATTAAGTGGCATTACTTCGGGATATGACGTATGAGGTGTAGAGGGTTTTTAAAGGGAATTATTTCCACTTAGAAGATGTTGGAAATCTGGAATTCACTCTCTGACAGAGTGGTAGGGGCAGAAATCTATGTAACATTTTAAAAAGTACTTGGATATTCATAATGGGCCGACAGCTGGCAAGTCGGTTTAGACTGGCTGTCTCTCTATTGATAGGTGGAGGCATGATGAGCTGAATCGTTTCCTCCATGTTTTCAACTTGTTTGGTTGCTATGATTTCACATTAATATCCAATAAAGGATTAAAATAAAATTGTACATTTCTGTGCATTAAAGTTTTAAAATATTCATTCATGGAATGTAGGCATTGCTGGCTGGTCCAACGTTTATTGCCCATCAATAATTGCCTAATTTAAGTGATAAATTTGCAAATCATTTATTTTTCTCATACTATACACCATTGCATTATTCCTCAGGACATAATTCTCGAACATAGAGTATTACTAGGCCATAAGGTAAGGTCAGTCAATCAGGAATTTTCAGAGTGGTTAGGTGGCCAATATAAAATAAATACAGGTTCTCAGAGTGGTTGCTAATATGTGTCAGTGGTTTTCCAACCAAATAATACCAGCCAATTAAAACCCTGACAATCTGTCAAGTCAACATCTATAAACCAATCAAACCTATATACTCTGCCTGGTGTTGTTTCACTTTGAAAGATCTTTGAACTTTACTCAAGCTATTAATATCAGAGGCACTTAAAAGTTCATTTACCGCAACAGAAGATTTATTTTGAAATAATATTTAATCGTTTGAATCAGGAACTCACAATTATTCCTTCAACAACCATAAGTACGATGCAGATGCAGAATGTAGTTCAATCCAATGTTGTAGCTTGACACCAGCAGTTTAAAAATAAACCCAACATCTTTGCATTCATTCTCACCACCAGTGAGTGCAAACTGCAACCATGGTAACTCCATAACACTTATTGTCTCATGGTATTCTGGAACATCAGCAGTCAGGAAAAAGAATCCACGAATGTATAGCTAAAATCAACAATATTCATATCAAATGCGATGTGAGCATATTTTCATGCTGGGTTAAATTCTAAGAATCATTCAAACATTTTGCTCTTTCATGTTTATTGAAAAAAACCCAACAATACTGATGTATAGTGGTGCTACTAACCCATACTGGGATGATACCTAAAATCGGGGGATCAATTTCAGCTTTCCCACATGGGTAATAATGAGGCAGAGTGACTTACCCAATCAAAATTTGGATTTCAAAAAAAAATAAAATGGGATGAGTTCTATAAGAGATTAGTAATCTGCTCCCAACACAAACATCCTGGCCCTTGAAGTTGAAATTTCCCCTTTGCCCATCTCTTTGCCATGCAAACAACAAAACCAACAAACTGGATCAAAATTCCACTCTGAACATACATTCTGCTCCTCAAGCAAACCATCTGAGGTTTACACTCATGAAGTACATACTCGCCTTGTATAGAACTAACCTGAAAGATTTGCATAATATTCCTCACTGTTGAATAAAAATGTATGAAATGTTTCAATGTGCAAAATACTGGATATCATTTATTGTATTATTCTTAATTCAAAATACAGAAATCCACATTGGGATTATGAAGCCAACTGAGGAAGATCAAGGAACTTTGAAAGTAAGCTCAGAGTCAAGGAAATACACACAATAAGTTCATTTGGCTGAGCAACAATAATGGCATTGCTGGGTATACAAATTAACCAGAGTTAGAATCAACTACAAAACTGACAAGCCCACAGACTGTTGGTGAGGAACAAAGGAATCAAACACAGGAGCTGGACAAGTCAAAGAGAAAGAGACCTAGGTAGTTAAAGAAAAGGGGATGTACCAAATTGTTCCTACAACAGACAAATGAAGATCTGCAAGTGGAGAAATGAACTAAATAATTGAAGCATAAATATAACAGTTCTACCTATAGGATCTACACAGCAAAGTAATTGAGACTACTCTTAGCCCATTGACCTTATCAGCATGACTGTAGATAACAAGAATTAATTAGGTTTAGGATCTGTTTTGAAGAAGGATCATTAGACCTGAAATGTTAACTCTGCTTTCTCTCTGTGTGCTGCCAGACCTACTGAGTTTTTCTAGTAATTTCTGTTTTTGTTTCTGATACACAACATCTGCAGTTCTTTGTTTTGTTTAGCATCTATTGTGTGGAATTTAGCTCAGGTGGCACAGGTTTAACTTACCAGTGGTAAATTTGTGTCACCTCTCCAAAGGAGGCTCTGTTTAAATGCAATCAGGTACTTAAATGGAGCTGGAAAAGCACCGCGGGTCAGACAGCATCTGAGGAGCAGGAATGTTAACGTTTCACCCTTTGACTCTGGCTTTCAGCATCTGCAGTCCTCACTGTCTCCAGGTACTTTAATGAGATATGTTGGACCTCCAACAGGACTAAGTCCCCACTAGGGGTGGAGGTGGATCTGTGAGAGCTGTCATTCATTCAGAGTCCAGCAATTGTACCTTACCAGAAGCAGTGGCTGTTGCTGCTGGTAGTTCAGTGAGACCCTCACTCGAGATTATTGGTGGTGCAAGTGGAGGAGTCATGGAGGGCTGTTTACAGCAAGGAGAGGCAGGACATTGGAGAACCCCATTCCTGATGCTAAAATTATTAATTAGACGCTGAGGGTGGAACTCTTTCCCTTCTGCAGGAAGCAAGAGGCTGGCATAAGTAGGTAAAATGGCTATGGTGAGGAAATCACCCTCTCCTTGGCACCTATCCAGTCAAATGCTGGGCAAGAAAGTCTTTAGGTATCTTGCTTAACTCACCAGCAGTTAAGTGTTGCCCAACCTCAGAGGGCGAGGCAAAAAACTGAAAAAGCTGTGGATGCTGGAAATCAAAAACAGAAACAGAAATTGCTGAAAAAACTCTGCAGGTCTGGCAGCATCTGTGGAGAGAGATCAGAGTTAACATTTCAGGTCCAGTGACCCTTTCCTGGTTGGATGACATGCCTGCCATGTTTTGGGGAAGGAGACTGCAATTGCCTCAATTGCCTATGGCATCTGAAAGCCACCATCTGCCCTTGCCTCCAAACTACTGACCTCCCACTCCATTCAGCAGCAGAAGCATAAAAAAGTACTTGTCTTCTCACCATTGGATTCCCTCTAAGGTAGATCTCAACCAACAATCCTTCAGACCCAGAGGCGGTGGCTTCTGATTGATCGACAAGTGATTGTTACACCAGCATCAAGGCATCTACTAAGGTGAGAAATTCACCTCTTTATCTGCTCGAAATGAGCTGGTGAGAGGCCACATTATCTCAGTAATGGAGACATTGTGTTAGTTATCAACCAACATGCTTACCTCCACACATAGTAAAAACACGAGGAAAACCTTGGCCTCAGAGCCTTTGAAAGAGGGACATCCACAGGAGGCTACTGGCAAATCTGACAATGTTTTTGAGAGATACAGGAGACCATGTGAACTTTGCAGAATTCCTGAGCCACTATTAAATCCAGTTGCCTCAGAGATAATGGACTTTTAAGTTGCAAAATAATGAGATTAAATTCAGTGAGCATTTCCTGCCGCTTACTAAATATGGCCACCTTACCCACACAATTACTCTTAACATGTCAGGTAATCATCTGGGCCTTATGAAACCTTCTGCACTCCAATAGGATCCATTGAATCCCAGCCCTTGTCAACAACCAAGCTTTCCTGTGACTACCAAATCTGGATTGCTCTACAACAATGGGAGATTTTAATCATTTCAATGTCACACAACAAGGTGTATGCCCACTTGACTGAGTACTGCAGAGCAGCATGACAAACTCCCTGGTTGTGTGACAGCACTAATTGGCATAGTGTGGAAAGTTAGCAATGTAGTGATCATGCAGGTTGGTGCTATGTCAACGATTGCTAAAAGAGTAAGCGAGCAACCCTGCGAGAAAGACTGGTCCAATCCTGGAATGAGTGCCTGTCTATGCATGGAAAGTGTCCTTCCTACAGCCATTCCAATGTCTGTTACTGGGGCACCAGGCAGAGCAAATCTGTGCTCTCAGAATGCACTGCCAGTGCATTGGAGAGGGGCCACGTTCTGATGGTTATGAGAGGTCAGTGCAGATGGCACTGCCTGTGGAGGAGGGGTGTCAGAGAAAATGGCATGATTCATAAAAGATGGCACTGTTTGTAGATGCAAGCTCAGCGCAGATGGCACTGTTCATGGATGAGGGGTCAGTGCAGATGGCACTGATCACAATGAGGCATCGGTGCACATGGCACTGTTTGTGGATGAGGAGTCAGTGCAGATGGTACTGTTTGTGGATGAGGAGTCAGTGCAAATGGCACTGTTTGTGGATGAGGAGTCAGTGCAGATGGTACTGTTTGTGGATGAGGGGTCACTGCAGATGGCACTGTTTGTGGATGAGGAGTCAGTGCAGATGGTACTGTTTGTGGATGAGGAGTCAGTGCAAATGGCACAGTTTGTGGATGAGGAGTCAGGGCAGATGGCACTGTTTGTGGATGAGGAGTCAGTGAAAATGGCACTGTTTGTGGATGAGGAGTCAGTGCAGATGGTACTGTTTGTGGATGAGGAGTCAGTGCAGTTGGCATTGTTTGTGGATGAGGGATCAGTGCAGATGGCACTGTTTGTGGATGAGGAGTCAGGGCAGTTGGCATTGTTTGTGGATGAGGGATCAGTGCAGATGGCACTGTTTGTGGATGAGGAGTCAGTGCAGATGGCACTGTTCGTGGAGGAGGGGTCAGTGCAGATGGCACTGTTCGTGGATGAGGGGTCAGTACAGATGACGCTGTTCATGGTTGAAGGGTCAGTGCAGATGGCACTGTTTGTGGTTGAGGGGTGAGTGCAGTTAGCACTGTTCATGGCTAAGGGGCCAGTGCAAATGGCCACTGTTTGTTAATGATGCTTCAGTTCAGTTGGCATTGTTTGTGGATTCAGGCTCGGTATCGATGGCACTGTTCATGGATGAGGAGTCAGGGAGATGGCACTGTTTGTGAATGAGAAGTCGGTGCAGATGGCACTGGTTGTGGATGCAGGCTCGGTGTAGATGACACTGTTCATGGATGAAGTGTCAGTGCAGGCGGCACAGTTTGTGGATATTGGGGTCAGTGCAGATGGCATTGTTTGTGGATGAGCAGTCAGTGCAGATGGCACTGTTTGTAGTTTAGGGGTCAGCACTGTTGGCACTGTTCATGGATGAGGGGTCATAGCAGTTGGCACTGTTCATAGATGAGGGGTCAGTGCAGATGGCACTGATCACAGATGAGGCATCGCTGCACATGGCACTGTTTGTGGATGAGGAGTCAGTGCAGATGGTACTGTTTGTGGATGAGGGGTCACTGCAGATGGCACTGTTTGTGGATAAGGAGTCAGTGCAGATGGTACTGTTTGTGGATGAGGAGTCAGTGCAGATGGTACTGTTTGTGGATGAGGAGTCAGTGCAATGCACTGTTTGTGGATGAGGAGTCAGTGGAGATGGCACTGTCTGTGGATAAAGGATCAGTGCACATGGCATTGTTTGTGGATGAGGGACCAGTGCAGATGGTACTGTTTGTGGATGAGGAGTCACTGCAGATGGCACTGTTTGTGGATGAGGGGTCAGTGCAGATGGTACGGTTTGTGGATGAGGGGTCAGTGCAGTTGTCACTGTTTGTGGATGAGGAGTCAGTGCAAATGGCACTGTTTGTGGATGAGGAGTCAGTGCAAGTGACACTGTTTGTGGATGAGGAATCAGTGGAGATGGCACTGTTTGTGGATAAAGGGTCAGTGCAGATGGCACTGTTTGTGGATGAGGGGTCAGTGCAGATGGCACTGTTTGTGGATGAGGGGTCAGTGCAGATGGCACTGTTTGTAGATGAGGAGTCAGTGGAGATGGTACTGTTCGTGGATGAGGAGTCAGTGCAGATGGTACTGTTTGTGGATGAGGGGTCACTGCAGATGGCACTGTTTGTGGATGAGGAGTCAGTGCAGATGGCACAGTTCGTGGATGAGGGGTCAGTGCAGATGGCACTGTTTGTGGATGAGGGGTCAGTGCAAATGGCACTGTTTGTGGATGAGGGGTCAGTGCAGTTGGCATTGTTTGTGGATGAGGGGTCAGTGCGATGGTACTGTTTGTGGATGAGGAGTCAGTGCAGATGGTACTGTTTGTGGATGAGGAGTCAGTGCAGTTGGCATTGTTCGTGGATGAGGGATCAGTGCAAATGGCACTGTTTCTGGATGAGGAGTCAGGGCAGTTGGCATTGTTTGTGGATGAGGGATCAGTGCAGATGGCACTGTTTGTGGATGAGGAGTCAGTGCAGATGGCACAGTTCGTGGATGAGGGGTCAGTGCAGATGGCACTGTTTGTGGATGAGGGGTCAGTGCAAATGGCACTGTTTGTGGATGAAGGGTCAGTGCACATGGCACTGTTTGTGGTTGAGGGGTGAGTGCAGTTAGCACTGTTCATGGCTAAGGGGCCAGTGCAAATGGCCACTGTTTGTTAATGATGCTTCAGTTCAGTTGGCATTGTTTGTGGATTCAGGCTCGGTATCGATGGCACTGTTCATGGATGAGGAGTCAGTGAGATGGCACTGTTTGTGAATGAGAAGTCGGTGCAGATGGCACTGGTTGTGGATGCAGGCTCGGTGTAGATGACACTGTTCATGGATGAAGTGTCAGTGCAGGCGGCACAGTTTGTGGATATTGGGGTCAGTGCAGATGGCTTTGTTTGTAGTTTAGGGGTCAGCACTGTTGGCACTGTTCGTGGATGAGGGGTCATAGCAGTTGGCACTGTTCATGGATGAGGGGTCAGTGCAGTTGGCACTGTTCATGGATGAGGGGTCAGCGCAGATGGCACTGTTTGTGGATGCAGGCTCGTTGCAGATGGCACTGTTTCTAGATGCAGGCTTAGTGTAGATAGTGCCTGTGTGGATAATTCCCGAAGCTGCAGTTTGACCATCAACATCATGGAGGTTGTTCAGAGCAAGTAGTGATCTGAACACCCCCACCCCTTCCCCAACTCCGGTACCTACTCTGGGTTTCCATGACACGTTTTCTTATCATTGACCCCGATTATCAAGTTTGGTCAGACAGACAGCTATCAACAAGGCATTTAACAATCAATAATCTTCCTTAATTAGGACACTCACCACTGCCGAGGGAGAAACTCACCTCAGTCCTCATGAAAAACATACAAAATGGAGCAAGTTGTTTCTAATGTTGAAATGGGCCTCGCTGTAACTTCCCATCCGATTCCAGAACACATCCTGCTGTAGTCCACATCACTAAGACCCCTACATGATCTTTCACTGAAGGTTTTGAAAGGGGAAATGCAGCATTAAGCTCTACCCAATGCAGTGATGTTATATTGTCTTGTATGTTGTATATCGGCATCTAGTTTGAACTCTCGATGCACACAGATGTGTTATCACTGTCTCCTGATAGATATCTTATCAAAGTCTAATTAGTCATTATAACACGTATCTATTGCTATTATCAATCAACTGTTAAGACAATTGCCTCTTCTCATAAAGATTCAGTAGTAGTTCACCCACCATCATTGTTATCCAAGTACACCCTTAAACCCAATATATAAAAGGGAGTGGAGTGATTTTTGTGGTTATAGTGGTTATGTCCCTACCTCTAAGCCAGGAGACCGAGGTTCAAGTTGCCCCTGTTCTCAAAGTGTGGAATACTATTTCTTAACAGGTTGATAAGAAAATATCTAAAAAAGAACATTGAGGGGGTCTTGTGGGTCAGTGGTAGTGGGCCTCACTCTGAGCCAGAAGACCCAGATTCAAGACTCACCACCTCCAGACGTGTAGAAAGTGAGAACTGCAGATGCTGGAGATCAGAGTCGAGAGTGTGACACTGGAAAAGCACAGCAGGTCAGGCAGCATCTGAGGAGCAGGAGAATTGACATTTCGGGCAGGAGCCTGATTGAGGGCTTTTCAGGACATTCCTGATGAAGGGTTTATGTCGATTCTCCTGTTCCTGACCTGCTGTGCTTTTCCAGCAGGTGCAGAAGTGTGCCATAACTTGATTGAACAGGCTGATTTAAAGATGTTTAAAAAGTAGAATTGGTTGAGGCTGATACCAGTATAATATTTAAAGGCATCTGGATAGGTATATAATTAGGGAGGGTTTAGAGGGATACGGGCCAATTGCTGGCAAATGGGACTAGATTAGTTCAGATAATTGGTTGGCATGGACAAGTCGGACCAAAGGGTCTGTTTCCATGCTGTACAACTGTATGACCCTTTGACTCAACAGCACATATATATGACTCTATATTCAATGAGCCATTCTGAATACTTAACTACAGTATACCTTTACAACCCTTTGCACTGACCATTTATAATCTCTGCTTGACTTTAACACCGTCACCTTTAGTTGTGGATGTAGAGTCATAGAGTCATAATGTATGGAAACAGACCCTTCAGTCTAACCAGTCCATGTCACCATAATTCCAAACTAAACTTGTCCCACCTGCTGTTGGCCTATATCCCTTCAAATAGTTCTTATTCATGTACTTACCTAAATGTCTTTTAAACATTGTAACTGTATCTGCATCCACCACTTGCACCTTTAAGTTTTTTCTCCTCTCACCTTCAAAATATCCCCTGTAGTCTTAAGTCCCCCACGATGGGAAAAAGACACCTGCCAGTCACCTTATCTATACCCGTCATTATTTTACAAATCTCTGTAAGGTCACGTCTGACGGTTAAGAAGGCATTCAGGATATTTGCCTTTATCAATCATGGATCTGTACAAAACTTGGAATTAGGCCACAGTTGGAGAACTGTGTGTAGTCCTGGCCACCACACTATGGGAAGGATTTGATTGCAATGGAAGTGGTGCAGAGGACATTCACTAGGATGTGGCCTGGGAAGGAATATGTTAGCTAAGAAGAGGCTGGATGAGCTTGGGATGTTCTCTTTGGAGCAAACAGGGTTGAGGAGGGCTTGACTGAAGTGCACAAGATTGATGGGCATGTGTAAAGTGGATAGAACGCAGTCATTTAGTTGAAGGGTCAATAACATGGGGACTTAGGACCCTTGTGGTGCAGTAGTAGCAAACATAACTCTGGGCCAGGAAACCTAGGTTCAAGTTCAACCTGCTACAGAGGTGTGAAGTAACAACTGTAAACAGACTGAATACAAAATATCTAACAAAGGATCATAATATATCTTGGGTCTATTTTTGAATATCTAGAATATATCATGAAAGTATCTATTGCGATATGTTTAAGCAAAGGCTTTATTTGTAGCATCTTACCCATGAAATCAACAGGTATGTATCCCACAATCTGTAGGTTGTTACAAACATACAAGCTCAAATAATTATGCACTCATTTTGACACTAAATCTCAGGTTGATCTTAAATCAAGGTAGAAATCAAGAAAGTTGAGGACATGACAAAGGTCAAAGCAAACAGCAAGGCATCAATACTTTTGCAGCAAAAGGACTATGAGAAGTAAAAATGCCCAAAGAATTATTCAGTAGGACCACTGGCCACCTTCTGCCACCTTGTGGATGGTTTTAGTTTCATTCAGGTTTAGTGCCACTTGTTCCTAAAGACTAAGTATTTCTCTCTTTTTAAGAAATCCATTTATGATGCTGAGACAGACTTTCTCACGGTTTAGAAGGTATTTTCCCCAGGAAGATGTCACTTTGCCTTGGATGATGTTGCTTATTAAGCAATCCACAGAGATAAGGGAATTCTTAATCTGTGCATCTAATACCCACGTACTCCCAGACTGACAAGGCCCTTTCATGTTGGTTCCACCTACAAAATTGCCCCTGACTCACTTTGATTCTGCCCCTGGTCCTCACCTATTAGTTCTATATGTACCTACAAAATAGCGTGTTACCCTTAGAGCCCACAGCAATTCCCTTAGTAAATTCAGGTGCTTTTAGGGTCAACAGTGCTTCTGTAATGTCACTGCCTTGTAGGAAAAATCTCTTCACTGAACTGTCATGTTAAATCCTATTCCCTGTCTGTTACATTCTTGTTGAGGAGCTATAGTTTTTCAGTCCAGGCCTCGTGGCATCTGGTGTGAAGAAACATTCTGCTTGCTGACAGCCTTCCACAGTGGAATTTAGAAGTAGATTAACGTTCCTAAAGTTGTGGTCTTTCCTTCATTTGCAGTAGCTTGAACTATTTTTTGACCCCAGATACTCACATAACTTCATCCATGTTCATCTCATCGATATTTCAGGCTTGTTTGGACCTTTTCAGTTACGATTAATAGAAAGAGCATTCTCAGATTTTGCGCTTGATGAAAGCAATCAGAAAGGTGAGGCCTATTAAATTGATACTTGTCTACAGCTGAGATATAAAATTGTGACAAATTAAATTCAATAACCCTTCCTCCCTTACGCATGCCTTCGGAAAGATGAGTCACTGTCTTGGATATGAACATTTATAGATGTGAGGAGGAGATGGGAAAATATAGCTCACCATGCCCCCGTGTCATACTGCCACTTGTCACAAACATTTTTGAAGACATTCACCAGCTCACAGCATCCCTAATATCTCACATCTTACGAATGCCAGAAATAGTGCAGGAGTAGACTTTTCAGCACTTTGAACCTGCTTTATTATTCAATAAGCTTTCTTCGACATCAGCTCCACTCTCCCATCCTAACCCCTTAGAACCTAAGAATGCACAGCCTGGATAGTACAGAATTCCAAAGCCTACAACAACCTGTGTGAAGATATATCTCCTTATGTCAGTCCTAAACAGCCAGTCCCTTATCCTGAGAAAAGCACCAGAAATGATGGAAATACTCAATTGAGAGAAACAAAGTTATGGTTTTTCATCAAAACTGGGGAAAGTTAGAAACGTAAGTAATAAATAGCCCTTATGTAGGTGAAATGGGGCAGAGCAACAGAATAAGGGCAAAAG
This sequence comes from Chiloscyllium punctatum, assembly GCF_047496795.1. Taxonomy (NCBI): domain Eukaryota; kingdom Metazoa; phylum Chordata; class Chondrichthyes; order Orectolobiformes; family Hemiscylliidae; genus Chiloscyllium; species Chiloscyllium punctatum. Next base: position 66,619,617 of record NC_092742.1, read on the forward strand.
GGAAGACCCGTTTGAGGGTAAAAGGCAGGAGATATTAAATGACGAAAGCATTGGTGAGGTAGAGCCCAAGCGATTAGTAAAGAAATAAGAGATGGGTCCAGCAGTGCTCTAAGTGACAGAATAATGAACAGCTGCCATTGACAACAAACATGTGAAAATCAAGACTAAAAGTAATATGTGGAAAGAAAGGAAAACAAAATGAGGGAAGCATAGATTATAATTTAAAATTGTTAAACTCAACACTGAGTCCAGAAAGCTGTAAGGTGATGAGTTGGAAGATGAAGTTGATCCTTGAGTTTGTGTTGTGTGTCATTGGAATATTGCAGTAGGCTGAGGAAGAAGCTATCAGCGGGAAAGTAAAATGGAGAATTAAAATTACAGGCAGCCAGCAGCAATTTCTGAGCATAGGCTCCCCTAGTTGGAAACCTTCCAGCAGAAGAACAGCTTGACAGCATCTAGGCTATCTCAACCTCCATTGAGCATGAAAGGTTAAAGATTGAAGAAAATCCTACAAGATAGACTGACCTTCAAATTCTCAAAATACAGGTTTCAGCTTTAGAACATAGAAGAACTTAGAACTTTACAGCGCATTACAGGCCCATCAGCCCTCGATGTTGCGCCGACCTGTGGAACCGATCTGAAACCCCTCCAACCTAAACGATTCCATTTTCATCCATATGTTTATCCAATGATCATTTAAATGTCCTTAAAGTTGGTGAGTCTGCTACTGTTGCAGGCAGGGTATTCCCCACCCCTACTACACTCTGAGTGAAGAAACTACCTCTGACATCTGTTCTATATCTATCATGCCCATTTTAAAGCTATGTCCCTTTGTGCTGGCCATCACTATTCAAGGAAAAAGGCTCTCACTGTCCACCCTATCTCACCCTCTGATTACCTTATATGTCTCAGTTAAGTCACTTCTCAACCTTCTTCTCTGTAATAAAAACAGCCGCAAGTCCCTCAGCCTTTCCTCATAAGACCTTCCCTCCATACCAAGCAACATCCTAGTAAATCTCGTCTGAGTCCTTTCCAAAGCTTCTACATCCAGTACAGGGTGGTGGGGTGGCACAGTGGCTCAATGGTTAGCACTGCTGCATCACAGCACCAGGGTCCCAGGTTCAAGTCCAGCCTTGGGTAACTGTCCATGTGGAGTTTGTACCTTCTCCCCATGTCTGTGTGGGTCTCCTCCAGTTTCCTCCCACAGTCCAAAGATGTGCAGGTCAGGTGAATTGGCCATGCTAAATTGCCCATAATGTTAGGTACATTAGTCAGAGGGAAATAGGACTGGGTAGGTTACTCTTTAGAGGGTTGGTGTGAACTTGTTGGGCCGAAGGGCCTGTTTTCACACTGTAGGGAATCTAATCCTTCTTATAATGTGGTGACCAGAACTGCATGCAATACTCCAAGTGCGGCTGTACCAGAGTTTTGTACAGCTACAACATGACCTCATGGCTCCAAAACTCAATCGCTCCACCAATACACCATATGCCTTTTTAACAACCCCATCAAACTAGGTGGCAACTTTCAGGGACCTATGCACATGGACACCAAGATCTCTGTTCATCTACACTACCAAGAATCTTACCATTAGCCCAATACTCTATATTCCTGTTGCTCCTTCCAAAGTGAATCACCTCACATTTTTCCGCATTACTCGCTACCTCTGAATTCATAAAGAGAAAATGTTATGTTGTACAGCTCAATCACTTTTGCCACAGAAGTGTATTCATATAAACTATGCTAAAATAACTAAAAAGAAAATTTAAGAAATCAACTTCTCAGGACTTAAAACCTGAACTTATTGAATCCTCAGATTAAGAAATGGAGATTCAGTCTCTGTCACGTTCTGACAATCCTCACTCTCACTTTTGGACATTTAGATATAGCCCAAATTGGGACCTCTATTTCTGACCCGGTCAGCCAAAAAGTTAAATAGTTACTTATTTATGAGTTTTTGGGGTCTGTCTTTCAATGGGAACCTCACCAATTCAAGAAATTTTCCAAAGAAGGGCTCAGAAAATGTTTGTAGAAGCCATGCTGTCTTCTTACATCATTAGCTGCTGTATTCCGGTAATAAACAATTTAGATGCCACTTTGTGAAGATACAGAGATAAAGTATGTGAGGGATTGGGGGAAGGGTTTTGAGGGGATAGGATGGCACAGAGAAGCTGAAGGGATAGGATGGCTGGCTGCAGGACTCAGAACAAAAAGGTACATCAGGGCCCAATTAGATACCCCGCAGTTCCAGCTGGGATTGCAGTGTTTGGGATGGGGCACAAATGCATGGTGGGGGTCAGAGTTGTATTGTAGTTGGGCCAGGAGCAGAAGAGAGTCCACAATTTCTGTCCCTGGTTGCTGGCTAATGGGCATGGGTGTGGGTGATGGGATAGGGTGATGGATAGGTGAGGGGGAAGGGCAGTAGGTATGTAGGTGGGCGGGATAAAATGGCTGACCAATAGAATTGAATTGAACTGAATTTATTGTCACATGTACTGAGGTAACAGTGAAAAGCTTTGTCTTGTGAGCAATACAGGCAGATCACAGAGTTAAGTAGCATAGATAGTAAATAATAGTAAACAGCAGCAAAAACAAAAACAGAGATACAGGTGAATGTTAAGAGTTTCAGTATTCTAACAACGGTAAGGTAGAAACTGTTGCAAAGCCAGCTGGTGCGCGTGTTCAGGCTTCTGTAGCTTCTTCCCGATGGTAGAGATGGTAAAAAAAATTGCCAGGGTGGGATGGATCTTTGAGAATGCTGACGGCCTTTCCCTGACAGCGGGCCTGGTAGATGGATTCTATAGTTGGGAGGTTGGCCTTTGTGACTGTCCGGGCTGAGTTCACCACTCTCTATAACCATCTCCGATCTTGAATGGTACAGTTACCATACCAGGTAGTGATACATCCAGACAGAATGCTCTCGATGGTGCACCTATAAAAGTTGGCAAGGGTATTTACCATCATGTCAAATTTCCTCGCTGCCTAAGGAAGAAGAGACACTGTTGAGCCTTTACAAACATGAAGAGTCCAGGAAAGCTTGTTGTGGATGATCACTCCCAGGAGCTTGATACTCTCCACTTTTTCCACCTCTGTGCTGTTAATGTGTAGGGGGTGCATGAGTAACAGGGTAAAAACAATTACTACAGATGCTGGAAACCAGATTTTGGATTAGTGGTGCTGGAAGAGCACAGCAGTTCAGGCAGCATCCGAGGAGTAGCAAAATCGACGTTTCGGGCAAAAGCCCTTCATCAGGAATAAAGCATGAGTAACATCCTACCTAAAGTCAATAATGAATTCCTAGGTTTTGCTGTCATTGAGAACCAGGTTGTTCTCAGTACACCATTTTTTCCAGGTCTTCCACCTCCCGTCTGTAGTCTGTTTTGTTGCCATCTGAGATTCAACTGACAATGGTGGCATCATCAGCAAACCTGGAAATGGCATTAGTCTGGTATTTGGCAACGCAGGCATGGGTATACAGTGAGTACAGTAGGGGGCTAAGTACGCACCCCTGAGGGGCTCCAGTGTTGAGTGTCCAGTGATGAAATATTGTCCCCAATCTTCACTGATTGTGGCCCTGGGTGAGGAAACTGAGGACCCAGTTGCAGAGACTGGGGCTTAGTCCGAGATCACTAAGTTTAATAATCAGTCTTGAGGGGATAATGGTATTGAAGGCTGAACTGTAGTCAACTGTAGTCAGTCTTATGTAGCTGTTCTTGGTGTCAAGATGTTCTAGGAAGGAGCGAAGAGCAAGTAATATGGCATCTCATGTAGATCTGTTTGTCCGATCGGCAAGTTGGAGTGGGTCAAGAGTAGTGGGGAGGCTGGAGTTGATTAATGCCATGACCAGCCTTTCAAAGCACTTCATGACCACTGAAGGTAGGGTCACTGGGCAGTAGTCATTGAGACATGCTGCATGAGCCTTCTTAGGCATAGGGACAATGTTTGCCCTCTTGAAACAGGCAGGGACAGTGGCCTGCTGCAGGGAGAGGTTGTAGATGTCCGAGAAGACCTCTGCCAGTTGATCTGCGCAAGCTCTGAGTGCACGGCCTGGTACTCCCACTGGTCCCATCACTTTGCTTGGATTCACATGAAGGAAAACTGACCTGACCTCTGATGCAGTGACTGTTGGGATAGGTTCGTCAGGACTTGTCAGAATAGGTGTTATCTCTCCGCTGAAATTCTGTTCAAAGCGAGCATAGAAGGTGTTGAGACAATCTTGGAGGGAATGGGAGTCGTGTGGCAGGATAATGAGAGGCTGGATGAGGCCAGGAGGTCACCAGATGTTGGGGGTAAGCAGGTCATGTCACATCTGTAATCATAAGGTGGGGATGAGTAGATGGGTAGGGGAGATAGGCAAGTAGGCAGATAGTCTGATCCAGTTAATGTGGTAGTTGAGACATTGGGGTGTCAGGTATTGGGCTGAAAATGTGTTGCTGGAAAAGCGCAGCAGGTCAGGCAGCATCCAAGGAGCAGGAGAATCGATGTTTCGGGCATAAGCCCTTCTTCAGGAGCCCTTCTTCATGCCCGAAACGTCGATTCTCCTGCTCCTTGGATGCTGCCTGACCTGCTGCGCTTTTCCAGCAACACACTCTCAGCTCTGATCTCCAGCATCTGCAGTCCTCACTTTCTCCTCCGTGTTAGGTAATGGGGTGTGCTCGATTTGAGTGGGAATGTATTTTGGAGGGCTTTGCTGGACAGGAGGTAAGCTACAGTCAGGTTGGATGGATGTCACATTGGGGAGCGGTTAGTGACTGATCAAAGGGGGCTGGTCAAGAAGTCTAGTGAGGAGTTGGGGCTCAGCTGTATTATTACCCAGGAATTAAATCTTGTGCTTATCCACTGAACATTTCCTGGGTAACTATCCAGTTGAGTCAGAACCCTCCAAAATATTTGACTCTAGCACAGAGTCGGATATTTTCTTGGAGAGCTCTGAATGCAGGATAATTGTCCATTGCAAGTTTAAACTTTTTTGGCAATTGCCATACCATCCAGAAAGCAGAAGGCCTGTCCAGAGCTTCCACATAAAAGTTAAATCCTCACACTGCCAACGGGGGGAACTGACTTTATTGAATCGAAGAAGATACGTGCAGCAGACCCAAGACATACCATGTCTTTAAAACAAGTTAATCATTCCTTTGTATATTTTTATTCCTTCCATCAGACAGAATTACTATGGTGCAAAAAGAGGCCCTGCCTCCTCCCAATGAGTATTACGACTTCGGCAGGAAAAGGGCTCTTTGCCCCCAAACCTTGCTCATTGCTTCTGTTCAATTAATAAAATAAGTGAACATTCTATTTAAATAATCACCCAATGCCCTTTTGAATGCCTTAATTGAACTTGCCTCCATTACTGTTCCAGGCAGTGCATTCCAGGCCTAGGTACTAACCGAGTTAAAAAGGCTTTTCTCACATTTGCTTCTTTTGCAAATTACTTTAAATCTGTGTCCTCTTGTTCTCAAACCTGTGTATGTGCATTGCAAAGACAATCTGACACAAACAGTTCTCACTTTCTGAACAAATATTATAAAATTAGCTCCTTCCTTGGCTGTACATTGTGATGATATCAATTCTTGCAAGTGATGAGCTATACCTTTTTGTTCCTGTGTGTGTCATGCAAAGGGAGACATCAAAGAGATTGCAATTGAACAGCGTCAAGTAGTTCCCTTTTCTATGTTAGACAGCTTTTGGCTGATGAACTGCTTTCAAATATTAGGTAACAACTATCATATTGTGGGAAAGCATAATATTCAGATGTTAACGAATTTAATGACAATTTTATCCAGGCAAACAGTAACATGAAAAAAGATAGATTCAAAGTGGAAACATAACTGCAAACTTTTATTTGACAACTGCAGTAAAGAGAGATTTAATTTTCTTCAAGAAAAATGAACCACCTGAGCACAATAACAAACGTTAAAAAGAAAAATTGCTCTTGGAAAGCAGCTGCTGCAAAATGGAATGGAAGAAAACACAATCTGATCCCACTTACCAATCTCTCATGGTGAATTGTTCAAACGGAAACACAACGATTTATTGAAATGGAATTGGCTTTACTCAGTTATACAGTCATAGCAACACATGGTATGGAAACAGACCCTTCAGTCCAACTTGTCCATGCCAATCACGTTCCCAAACCAAACTAGCCCCACTTGCCTGCATTTGACCCATATCCCTCCAAGCTTTTCTATTCATTTACTTATCCAAATATTTTAAATGTTGTAACCGTACCTGCATCCACACTTCCTCTAGCAGTTCATTTCACATATGGACTATTCTCTGTGTAAAAAGACTGCTGAGGAAAAGCTGCTAACATCATCAAAGACCCATTGTACCCTGGTAATGATCTCCTACAACCTCATCCATTAGGCAGAAGATACAGAAGCTTGAACACATGTACCAGCAGGTTCAAGAACAGCTTCTTCCCTGCTGTTGTTAGACTGATGAATGGACTCTCTAACTTCAAATAATGCTGACCTTGCTAATGTTGGTCTTGCCTACTGCAACCCCTGTATGATGTAACCTATACGCCTCTGCCTAAATGTTTTTTCACCCTATATGTTCTTGCTTATTATGATCTACTTTTACTGCTTGGATACAAAGCGTTTCACCGTACTTAGGTACACATGACAATTGATCAATCATGTCCTTTTTAAATCTTTCTCCTCCCACTTTAAAACTATGCCTCCTATTTTTGAACTCCCCTATCTGAGGGAAAAGACCCTTGCTATTCTCCTCATGATTTTAAAAGCCTTGATTAGGTCATCTCTCAACCTCCTACACTCCAGTGAAAAAGATCCCAGCCTATCTTTATAACTCAAACCTTCCATTCCTGGCAACACCCTGGTAAATATTTTCTGAACCCTCCCTAATTTAATAAAATCCTTCGTATAACAGGGTGACCAGAACTGTACACAGTATTCCAGAAGAGCCCTCACCAACATCCTGTACAACCACAACATGATATTCCAACTCTTATACTGAAAAGTCTGAGCAATGAAGGCAAGCGTGCTAAGTGCCTTCTTAACAATCCTATCTACATGTGGTGTAAGTTTCAAGAAATTATGTTCCACAACACTACCCAGTACCCTACAATTAATTATATAAGTCCTGCCATTATTTGCTTTACGAAAATGCAAATTAAATTCCACTAGCCACTCCTCAGCTCATTGAACCTAATGACCAAGATCTCTTTGTAATCTTAGGTAACATTCGTTGCTGTCCACTATACCATCAATTTTGGCGTCGTACACAAAATTACTGCCTCCTAAATTCTCATCCAAATCATTTATATAAACTACAAACAAAAATGGACCCACTACTGATCCCTTGGAACTCTGCTGGTCATAGGTGTCCAGTTGAAAAACAACCCTCCATTGTCTAAGCTTCATATCCCTACATCCCACCTTAATGAAATTCAGGCTCGCCATGACATTGAACTGTTTTTCCACCATTTCCATCTTCACGCTCACTTTTTCAAGCAGGATTCCCACCCCTTCTTTTCAATGATCCCTTCACCCGCCTTCCAATATTTTTCCTCCACTTGGACCCCTTCTCTGGCCTCCTACCCGTCCTCAATCTCTTCCTTGAGAACTGCTGGCATAACATTGGCATCTCAATTTCTCTGCTCCTCTCACCCACTCTACCTTATTCCCTTCTGAAATTTCTGCACTTCGCGCTCTCTGGTCCAACCCTAAGATTGTTATCAAACCTGCTAACAGAGCTATTGCCATTATAGTCTGGCGGATTGATCGTTATCTTGCAGAGGTTCAACCCTAATTCTTGGACACTTCTTCCTCCCTCCCCCTGGACCATGACCCACATCTGAACATCAAGCCATTGTTACCAGGACTGTCCAACCTCATTACCTCCAGAGATCATTTCCCCCACTGCCTCCAATCGTAGAGTCTCCAACCCAAAACAGTTGGCTTCTACCTGTTTCCAAAAATCCACAAACCAGACTGCCCCAGTAGGCCCATCATATCAGCCTGTTCCTGTCCCACTGAGCTCATTTCCTCCTACCTTGACACCATCCTTTCTCCATTTGTCCAGACCCTGTCCATCTACATCCACGATTCCTCTGATCGCCTCTGTCATATTGACAATTTCCAGTTCCCTGACCATAACTGCCTCCTGTTCACCATAGATGTCCAATCCCTCTGTACCTCCATTCCCCACCAGGATGGTCTGAGAGCTTTCAGCTTCTTCTTCAACCAGAGACCTGAACAACCCCCATCCATCTTCACTCTCCTCTGCTTGGCTGAACTTGTTCTCTCAATGAACAATTTCTCCTTTAATCCATCTCACTTCTGCCAAGTCAAAGAAGTGGCTATGAGCACCCGCATGGGTCCCTGTTTTGTTTTATTCATTTGTGGGACTTGGGCATCGTTGGCTGGCCAGCACTGATAGCCCATCCCTATTTGCCCTTGAGAAGGTGGTGAGCTTCCTTCTTGAATCACTGCAGTCCACTTGCTGTGGGTTGGCCCACAATGTTGGTAGGGAAGGAATTCCAGGATTGTGACCCAACAACTGTGAAGAAAAGGCAGTATATTTCCAAGTCAGGGTGATGAGTGGCTTGGAGGGGAACTTGTGGGTTGTGGTGTTCCCAAGTACCGGCTGCCCTTGTCCTTCTAGATTGAAGTGGTCGCGTACTTGGAAGGTGCTGTCTAAGGATCTTTGGTGAATTTCTGCAGTGTATCTTGTAGATAGTACACACTGCTGCTACTGAGCGCCGGCGATGGAGGGATTGAATGTTTGTAGATGTGGCGCCAATCAAATGGGTTGCTTTGTCCTGGATGTGGGGCTGCACCCAGCCAGGCAAGTGGGGAGTATTCCATCACATCACACTCCTGCTTTCTGCCTTAGAGATGGTGGATAGACTTTGGGTGCCGCAGTATCCCTAGTCTCTGAATTGCTTTTGTAGCCACTGTGTTTATGTGATGAATTCAGTTGAGTTTCTGGTCCAAGGTAACCTCAAGGATGTTGACATTGGGGGACTCAGTGATGGTAATAACATGGAATGTCAAGAGGCAGCAGTTAGAGTGCCTCTTATTGGTAATGGTCATTGTCTAGCATTTGTGTGGCGTGAATGTTACTTGCCACTTGTCGACCCAACCCTGGATATTGTCCAGATCTTGCTGCATTTGAGCATGAACTGCTTCAGTATCTGAGGAGTCACGAATGTTACTGAACACTATACAATCATCAGTAAACATCCCCACTTCTGACTTTATGACAGAGGGAAGGTCATTGATGAAACAGCTGAAGATTGTTGGGCCGAGAACACTACCCTGAGGGACTCCTGCAAAGATGTCCTGGAACAGAGCTGACTGACCCTCCACAACCACAACTATCTTCCTTTGTGCCAGGTATGACAAATCAGTGGAGTGTTTGCCCCTGATACCCATTGATTCCAGTTTTGCCAGGGCTCCTTGATGCCATACTTAATAAAATGCCGCCTCCCTGCTCACCATCCAAGGGCCTAAACAGTCTTTCCTGGTGAAGCAGCATTTCACCTGTACCTCCTCCAATCTTGTGGATTGTATTCACTGCACTCATTGTGGCCTATTCTACATTGGAGAAACCACCTGCGGACTGAGTGACTCCTTTGCAGAACACCTCTTGTCTGTGTGCAAACATGAAACCGACCTTCCCATATTTTAACAAAGAGTCCTGCTCACATCCCATATTGTTTGTCCTTGGCACGTTGCAGTGTTCCAGTGAATCACACCACAAACTGGAGGAGTAATATCTTCAAACTAGGCATTTTACAACCTTCATAAATGAGTTCAACACCTTCAAATTATGAACCTATTCCTTCTCTTCCTTTTAGTTTTGCTTGGTACATTCTCTGTTGCCATGTCCCCTCTCACCCCACCCGACCCCAGTGGGAATGACTGTTGTTTCCAGTCTGGCAGGTAAACACATTCCTGATGAAGGGCTCATGCCCGAACTGTTGACTGTCCTGCTCCTCGGATGTTACCTGACCTTCTGTCCTTTTCCAGCGTTACACTTTTTGACACCATTGTGACATTTGGATCACATAATCTGAGCTATCAACATCATTTCTACCCCAGCACTCCAAGTCCCAACCCCCTCCCCCCCAACTATTGCATAAATGCTGCCCCTCCATACTTCACCGGCTCTGATAAAGCCATCTAGACTCAAAACATTAGCTTGCTCTCTCTCCAGGGATGCTCCCAGACCCATTGTGATCTCCAGCATTTCTTGTTTGTAGTTCCTCCACCATCATCCTCCGTCTCTTTCTGTCAAGCCAATTTTGTATTGAATTGGTCAGCTGTCCCTGAATCCTTCTCTCCTTTTCCAAGGAAAAGGAAACAGAAAGAATGAACCGGTATGTACTGAGCATTCGTAAATTAGGAACAAAAGCAGAGATTCCTGGAGACATTCTTGGCAGCATCTATGTAAAGAGAAACAGAATAAAAGCTTGTCTTCTGTAAATACAAAGAGTGAGACAGCATCCGAGGAGTAGGAAAGTCAACATTTCGGCATAAGCCCCATTCCTGATGAAGAATTTATGACTAAAACATCAACCCCCCTGCTCCTCGGATGCTGCCTGAGCTGCTGTGCTTTTCCAGCACCACATGTTTTGACTCTAGGTGACTCTAGGTCTACGATTCTTTATTTTAGTCACAAATTAGAACTCTCCACAGACAATGAATAAAATGCATTAACAAGATATGTACACTTTCTTAGGTAATCAAAATCATCACATGCACACTTTCTTAAAAAGAAAACACTATTTATTAGACAGGTAGCAAATTTATTGATATTTATGTATGTGACATCAACAAAAATCCATGGTCTTTGTTTAAAAGAGTCAAGGTTTATAGAAGAAGCTGAAAATACTAATATATAAAGTTTTTGTTGAAAATTAGGTAACTGACTCTATTAATATATTCAAAGTCCTTTTCAAGAGGCTTTTGAAGTTGAGATATCTGGGAATTGTATTCAACATGCAGAAATACACAAGGTGAAGAGTCTGCTATTGATGACAGAGGGGATGAATATACAGAGCCAATCTGAATTAGAACATCAGAAATTAAAGTTTCAAAGTAAATCAGGAATAATGAAAACTTGCATAGTAAAATATCCCAAGGCATTTCATAGTGATGTTATCAAACAGCATTTTACACTAATACATAAAAGGAAATATTGGGAAAGGATGTACAAAATATGGGACAAAGAGATAGGTTTTGAGGAATGCATTAAAGAGAAAACAGAGTTAGGGAAGTAGAGAGATGTAGGACAGGAATTCCAGATGTTCGAAACTGAAAGCATTCCCATCAATTCTGGAATATTTAATATTGGGGAAATTGGGGAATCATAGATATGTAGAAGCAATGCAGGACAAAGGGCAGTTAAGAAGATGGAGGCCATGGTGAAATTTGTAAAACAAAATTAAGCTGTTACTTAACCAGCAATTTATGTCAGTCAGGCTAATCTGTTACAAATTCGGAATTGGGTAGCAAGGATTTAGATAACCTTATATTTAAAGAAACCTGGTGAAAGTAAGGACTGCGGATTCTGGAGAGTCATAGTCAAAAAGTGTGATGCTGGGAAAGCACAGCAGCTCAGGCAGCATCCAAGGAGCAGGGGAGTCGATGTTTTAGGCATAAACTCTTTATCACAAATTTACATTCCTGATGAAGGGCTTATGCTGAAATGTCGACTGTCCTACTCCTCGGATGCTGCCCCACTCTTTATAGTTACAGAAGACAAAAGATGGAAAAGCACTTAGAGTCAGAGTCATACATGGAAAGGCACTCTTCAGTTCAACCCGTCCAAGCCAATTAAGTTTCCAAACTAAACTAGCCCCACCTACCTGTATTTGACCCATATCCCTCTTACCTTGTACTTATCTAGAATGTGATTTAATCTTTCCACTTGCTTCAGGAAAGACCAGTCTGACTAACTTGAATGCCCTGCCATTGAAATCAATATCCAACCCCCTCCATCAACAATGCATTATCTAAAGGATGTTTTTTGAAACTTACTAAACTCAGGCAGATGCTCCCTGACATCCATTTAACCTCAGCCATGATAGACAAGAGCAACAAGTCCATGGGAAACACACAACTCCAAATTCCTCTTCCAGTGACAAATCCTAACTGGAATATGTACCACAACCATCATCCCTGGGTCATCATTCTGTAACTTCCTATTCAGTACACCATAGAAGGACAGACATTAAAAAGGCTGCAATGGTTTCATGAGAAATCCTGCTTCTAGGTCACCTAGAGATGGGGGATGGTGGGGAGCAGGTGCAGCTAAGCCTGCAACATTCCCTGATAAATAATAAGTATTTCAGTTTGGAGAGTGGAAAAAGTTTTGAAGCCAGTGCATAGTATCAAGACATGGTACATGAGTGCAGGTAGCTACCAACATCAAAATAGCCTATCATGCAGAGAAACCACCTGCAGTGCCACAAATATTTAATCACTCACCAGTTCAGACAAATAATATCACTATTTAATGACAAATTAAGGACCACTTTCATAACCAGTGCTGATTGCCAGTGAGTGCTGGCTGAATGGGAGGGCTGGCCATTGTGAAATGTACCCATTCAAATTGCCATCTCCCACTGGTTTGCAGTAGTTTGACTGCTTACAAATAATGCCCATGAATGACCCTTTTACAGCAGGGGATTCCCCCACTGTTTCTTCATTCAAATGCCTAAATGGATTTCCCTGAAACAAATCCTTCCCCTGTCGCTGAATTTTCCACAGACACATAATCATGCCAACCATTAGCTTATTAGCAATAGACCTGTGTCTCCATGACAAGCTGTTACCTGTTGTATACTTCTTTATGATTAACGTCAGGACATAACCAGGGAGCGATCATAGAAGGGATGAGACCCCTTATTGCCTCATTTAAAACAGCTGCTCTTATGGTTTTTGTATTTTAGTTACTACTAAAAGGGATTGGTGAAACCAGTGATCTGATGCATCCCAATATAATCTGCCACACAAATATCCAACACCACACACTCCTACACTCTCTCCCAACAGAAATCCTGCCACCACACTTTGTAGGTATATTAACCTAGGAAGCTTTAAACAAATGCTGACAGATATTGCTACCATAATTAAACTGCTGTCAGAGCTCCACAGAGCTGATGCCAAATAGCTCAAGGGGAGTTACACTTGATGCACTAATTAGTGTTAACTCTTATGTTTCAAATGAAAGACATGCACTTCACTACCAGAGCAATTTTTAGCAACGTTTTGATCTCTGTCTAATTGCTGCATATTTTAAGTTAGTTGCCTCTTCAAAGCACTCTTCTTTGTTCCCCTTCAATCCTCTGCTTCCTGCAGATTAGTTGTTTCTTTCCTTGCAGGAAGCGCCTTGTACCAGCTGTGGGGTCAAAGCTTGAGTAAGAATGAAGATGAGAGATGGGAGAAGCAGGAGAGAGAGTACTGCACTATCAATAGGGAATGGTTCGAAAGCGATTGCTCAGATTCTTTTGTAAATTCTGTCTGCACAGCGAGAGAGGCATTTTCCTTGGAAGATGTAACAGGCTTTAAGAATTCTTGAAAGACTTCTTGGAACTTATCTTGTAACTCTTTCTTGGCATCTCAGATTCTTGAATTCTTCATGCAGCATTCTTTGTGCTAAATATGTTTATTGTGAATATTGTCACTAAAGTGCAATTATATGTACCAATGTTCCTCAGCGTAATCGCGTATTTTTGGGAAAACAAGAGAATGCTAAAATAGTTCTGAACACTAGCTTGGAGTGATATTTCAATTTGTAGGGGTACAAAATGGAGCCAAGATGGAGAGGTGGGGGAGAGTGGGGAGGTTATGGCAATGTGATAATATCACCGGTTTGGTAATTAGCCTGGAACCCGGGCTAATGCTCTAGGGACATGAGTTTGAATCCCACCAGGGCAAATAGTGAAATTTGAATTCAGTAATCAGAATAAAAGGTAACCCAATGGTGACAACATAATCATTGTTACAAAAATCCACCCAGTCCACGAACATTCTTTCGAGAAGGAAATCTGCCTACATACAACTCCAGCTCCACAACAATGTGGCTGTGAACTGGGCAATTAGGGAGGGCCAATAAACACTGACCTAACCAGTGATGTATACATCTCAGTATGAGAATAGGAAAAATCAATGGGAAGGAAAGTACAAAAGGTATATGGACAAGCAACATATGGTCACCCATTTTTCTTAACCACACCAGGTTCAAATTCACTTCCAATGAATGTAAAATTATAAAAATCTTACAGGAGGTTATAAACTTTCATCTCCACTTTGTGACTTGAATCTACATCTCTGAATAAAACATACAGGAATTCTTAACCTCTCAACTCATTTATTTAAATCTTACCGAAAAAAAACAGAAGAGATCAAATCCTTACTGGGAAATCAACTACATTTAGACGAACAGGTAGGGAAGATCCAAATATCCACACTTCGATAGAAATTATGGTGATGAATAAATTGTATGTTTTAAACTTGCTGCTGGTGCTGTCTGATTTTCCCTGAAAGAAAGTGCCTTCTGTGATCTGATGACAATCGTGAAGAGGAGTAACTGAAGCAAATATGTTTTTACAAATTTCAGGAGACAAAGAATTAAGGAAACATGATTAGCACATTAACCTGGTCCTTTCTTGTGACAATATACAATACATTGTGTTGTCATTTAGTCTGCGTTTTCCCATGAAAAGATTAGTAAAAAAAAACCTGAAGAATATTACTAAGTGTAGAACATATAACGCTGAATATGAATATTGAAACCTGAAGAAAATTACTAAATAAGCAAAGGTCAAAAAGAGGAGACACAATAAATACAATAGCTAGCACTCGAGAAAAATGGCTATGGAAATTGATGGGGTTAAAGACTGATAAGTTCTCTGGACTGATGGGCTGCATCCTAGGATATTGAAATAAGTAGCTACAGAGATAATTGATGCACAGATAGCAAACCCCCAAAATCCATAGATTCTGAAAAAGTCCCAAATGATTGGAAAACTGCCAGTGTCACACTTTTATTTTTAAAATGATGATAAAACTGGGTAACTATCGATAAATCAGTTTAATTTCTGGTATTGGGAAAATGTTCCAGCCTATGATAAATGATGCAATAGCAGAGTATTTTGAAAAATATATGATCAAGCAGAGGGTGGCTTCCTGAAGGGTAAATCAAGTCTGCTAAATCTACTAGAATTCTTTGAGGAGGTGACGAGCAGAATAAAGGAGAAACAGTGCATGTAATATATTTGGATTTTCGAAAGGCTACCACACAAAATGCTACTCAATAAGATAAGAGCCTATGGTGTTGGAGATAGAGTATGAGCATGGATAGAGGATTGGCTAACTAAAAAAAGACAGAGAGCTGGGATAAAGGACACATTCCCAGGAAAGGCAACCCATAATTACTGGAGTGCCACAGGGATCAGTGCTGGGGCCACAATTGTTTACAATGTATATTGAGGAAAATAAATGCAGGATAGTCAAGTTTGCAGAGCACATAAACATTGTTTTAACCTTTAATTCTTACTTAAATTTAAGTTAAGGAATTTAAAAACACGTTACCTTCCATTATAACAACCCATGTTAAGGATCAAAGGGTTTCAACCGCTACCCAGAGAGCAGTAATGATCAATAATTATATGCTCAGGCATGAAACTAAACCTTTGTTACCTTGAATTAGATTAGATTAGATTACTTACAGTGTGGAAACAGGCCCTTAGTCCCAACAAGTCCACACCGCCCCGCCACCCACCCACACCCCGACATCTACCCCTTACCTAACACTACGGGCAATTTAGCATAGCCAATTCACCTGACCGGCACATCTTTGGACTGTGGGAGGAAACCGGAGCACCCGGAGGAAACCCACGCAGACACAGGGAGAATGTGCAAACTCCACACAGAGAGTCGCCTGGGAATTGAACCCGGGTCTCTGGCACTGTGAGGCAGCAGTACTAACCACTGTGCCACCATGCCGCCCTTCTTTTGCATAAATTCAAAAGTGATAGAGATGAGAGTGTGGAAGGAAGGCAAGTAGCCAGAGTAAAGAATGGATAGCTGTAAATGTTCCATAATCCCTCCTCAGAGCAGAAGGTAAAATGCTGAGGGCAGATGTGAAAATCAGAAGCCAAATTAATTCCAATGTGGGCCACATTTGTTTAGAATACTGGAAGTTGCAAGGGAAACCCACAATGTTAAATGAAGCTTGTAAAAGCCAAAAAGGAAAGTCAAAATCTGGGTCTGAAATTCAGATAAATTGAGGAACTTTACATACTTTATAAAACATGCAACCTTTGAGATAACTCTACTAATATAAGGGCTCAATTTCTAACATGCTACATCAGTGAGTCGTAACAGGAGTTTATCTATACAATTTTGTGGTATGCATTAGCACCAGGGAAAAGCATGACAGACAAGGAAAGGAACTGTTTAAACAATTACAGTTGGCTGACTTAGCAATATGTTTAGCCAAAAGTGAATTTTGGTAAAGCAGGTGTAACTTATCTAGGACATATTGTAGAGCAAGGACAGAAAATGTGAATGCTCCTGTTCCTAAAACTAAATAAGAAATTATGAAACTTTTAGAAATGTGTAGGTTTTACTGGAAATGTGTGCATAATTTCAGTATCATAGCTGTACCTTTAACAATTTTGTTAAATAAACAAGCAAAAGTGGTATAATCAGCAGAATGCCAAGAAGCATTTGAGAAGCTGAAGGCAATCCTAATAAATGTACCAATGTTTTTCCAGATCATTATAGAGGGCTCAATGTTAGGTCTTACTCCTTCGAGATATAAAGCTGTTTTCCTCCTTAAGTCCATGGAATATCAACATATTGGTTAGTGTTTCATTCACCCCTCAGCATTAACCCTTTCAGATTCTGATACCTGTATACATCACATGACACATCTTTGTTCGCCGTGCTTCTGCCCAATAGTAATAAAGGATGGAACTATGTGATAGTGAAATTATAAGAAAGCCTGGTGAATGATTTTTCCTTTTGTGTTTCTCAGTTTAAAGAAAAAGATATGGACAATCAGTATTAAAGACATTTAATGTATACAAAACATTGTCTTTTCCATTTACATAGAATAAAGTAGTATTAACCATTTTTCATATGTTAAACAAATATCCGCATCAGTTTAAAAATTCCTTACTGATAACACTTGCATCCTTTAAGCAACACACCTGCCCGTATCACAGGCAACACGCCCTGTGTTACATCAAGCCAACTCCTCATTAATATATTAATATGAAGATCCCACCCCCATGGACATGATGTGTTGGGAGGAAATTAAATTCAAAGGATAGTATATCTGACTTTATTTCCTCTTAAAGCAATTTGGGTTGAAACTACATTGCCACTGGATAAAAGGGTACCTGCGTAGAGCTAGAGCACAAACAGGAGCTAATCTTTGCAGCAAACTATTTTCGGAAGTTGTGTGAACAATATTTGAGTCCACTTCTTTGTGAAGATCAATGCCAACACAATATAGATGTCTCTTGCTTGAACGTGGAAGCAAGTTTGCTATCTCAGGAAGGTTACGCAGATACCTGTTGTTGAGTAATGTAAGAAAAACAACTAGATTAATTTTGGTTTGAACACTGGAGCATGGAGCATGAGCGGAGACATTTCATGATAAAAGTATATAAACCATTGGTTTGGCCACAGGGACGAATATCATAAGCAGTGTAGTTTTACCATTGTTGATGCCAGGATTGGGAAGTTAGAGTTGTAACAAGTGTACATGGAGAATAATTTCACTGCAATTGAAAAGTCTAAAAAAACTATAGGTTGTTTCTAAAGTGTTTCAAAAAGCAATTGAGAAAGGCTCTTTTCTCTAGTTTATCACCTTCAAGGACTCATTCGATGTCCTTCTGAAATTATTAACTATTATCACATCCACACCCTCATCAACAGTGAGCTCCAGGTCATATTGCTCACTATATTAAAAGTGTTTTCCCTTACATTCCCCCTTCCTAAAACATTAAATCTTTCTTCCTTAGTCCTTGTATCACCAGCTAACGAGATCAGTTTTATACATCCTATCCAGCCATAATCTTAGAGACTTCCATTAACTTTCTCCTCAATTTCCTTTGCTCAAGAAGAACAGACCAACATGACCTTATAGCTAAAATTCCTCATTCCTGGAACTATTCTGGTAAATCTCTGCAATAACCAGAACTGGATGCAATGTAGGAAATTAGAAGGTACAGCAATGTTTTACTTGGGACCTAACTAACCTCTATAATGGCTCAGTGTACCTTCCCTGCCTTTTTACACAATGCCTCTATGTAACCCAAGATCACACATGCTTTGCTAACCATACTCTCAATATGTCCTTCAACCTTCAAAGATTGATGCAAGTGCACTCCCAAGTCCCCTTTCTCTGCGTACTCTGAAACCATGTCTTTCCATATAGCTTCTTCCAAAATAACTAATATCAACCCCGTCTGGATTAAATTCCATCTACCACATGTCTGTCTATTTTGCTTACTTCTGTCCCCTTGCAGATGTTCCATAAAATCCTTGTTGTTTGTCAACTCCTCAGGTTTAGTATCCTAAGTAAGTTTTGAAAATCTAAACCTAATTCCATGATACAAGTTATTCATTAAGCAAAAAGAAAATCCAGCAGTGAGCATCCAGGAACATCAGGTCTACCATCTTCTGGTATGAAAAACAACATTTCTCAGGACACACTGTTTCCTACATTCCAACATTTCTCAGGACACACTGTTTCCTACATTCCAACATTTCTCAGGACACACTGTTTCCTACATTCCAGCCAATTGGTTTTGTCTAATAGGACACTGGTCTTCCTATTCCATGAGCCTAATTTTTTAAAAACAGAATTTTAATGTTGTCCCATGTCAAATATTTTCTGAAAATCTCTATAACCAACCTTTAATGCATTCCTTTCCTCAGCTTTCTCAGATCCTTCATCAAAAACAATATCACTGCAAAAGGAGGATTAGGGTTAGGGTTAGGGTTAACATCTTAACATCTATTTTAACATCTTAGCAACTTTTCTCAGATTAAATAAGATTTAATCTCTTCTTTCCCTCTCTTGATCTTGCTTTGGAACTCTAAATCCATTCAGTACATGGCTCTTTCTCTATTTCTTTGGATTTTAGGAAATGCTGTTTTACCAGGTTTTGTTTCCAAGTATGCTTCCTCCATTTGGTTCAACATCAGAGTGTTGTTTGGCAGGCCTGGTCAGAGGTAACATGGTCACCCACTGGAATATGTATAGTAATGAAATTAGCTTGCCTGATCCAACATTAAAGTGATGCCCTAAGTTAGCAAAATGATAGCTTTGAGAAGGAATTATCTCAATGTAACGGGGTTTACTTTGAATGAAGAATCTTACAAATTAATATACAGGGAGTTTTGTACAAATAGTAGCTGCAAAGGTCTGTGAGAGACAGTTTGATAAGAAATGTCTAAGGACAGCCTGAAGTTTGTAGTGAGCATTAAAGAGAAAAGTAGGAGCTCACAATAACAGACACAGATGGTAAGGGTGGGATTATGTAAAAATCTAGGGGATCAGACAAGTTCATTCAGCTGTGAAAGTGATTGAGTTTTAGTTTTATCAAGACTTATTAGGTAAAAAGAGTTCATCAGAGTAAGGACAGTAAATTTAATCTCAGAAGACAGTATGTGACTAGAATGAGTTATAATGCAGCTGCAAGATAGAGGGGCAGTGTATAACTGAGCTCCAAGGTCAGGTGGGACCAAAACTGCTCACAACTCATTAGCTAAGGAATGCTAACAGTAAGTGCAAATATAAAACTTTACATATAACTAACTTCATAGCAGAATATTATTATGAATCTTATAGCAGTTAGTAAGAAATAACATACTTTTGAATCTCCTCTAATTATAAGATGAGTACTAGAATTTGATAGAGATAGCAATGAATAAAATGATTAACCAAGCACCCCTTAGAAATGAACAAGTCTGGGAAATGTCTGAAAAAGAGTATAACGATTAACTTTGTAATGTGAATTAATGGGTTACATTGTAAGATCCCAGGGTCTGATGATTACGATGCCCGGTAAACATCATGAGATCATGGGGAATCTAGGGATGTCCATAGGAGAGTCCATCATTGTATCCAATTCTATGGAACACCTAATCAAAGATTACAGGGGAAGGAATAGTGACAATGTTATATTTAATTATTATAATATGAAACATATAAAAATGCAATATCCCATTGGGGAAATCAGAGTGTCGTTGATCTCTCTCTGATCTGAGCTGGAATTAAGAGGGTGACTGGGCCCTCAAAAAGGCCAGAGTCAGAGTGGTCTCTGGCCTGTCCCACACATGTGGTAAAGAGCTTGAATAATGATTGATTGTCCTTCTGAACACAGTACTCAGGCTGATCTTTGATATCTCTCCCCAGCGGTGATGAGCTAGAATTTGGATGATTTCTGCCTTTTTGTTACAGGTCTTAAGATTTACACCAACCTGCTCGAGTATGGCTCTTAGTTCTCCAATATTTAATACCTTTAATGCAGTTATCAACCAACATCAACAACTGATCTTGTATCAAATTTAGGCAGCTTCAATATTTCACATTGTGAAACTACAAGAAAGTCTGTTGGATGACTTTTCCTTTTATTTTTCTCAGTCCTGATAATAAATTTTCACCTCCCATCTCCAATTTAATGATCCAATGGTTTCCAATTCTCGACTTGAGATTCTAACCTGTCACAAGCAGGCGATAGTAGAATAGGACAACATTTTCCATTTCCTCAACTTTTCATTGTCTGCACCAAGATATATATTTTTAATGGAGTGTTTCAAAACTATTCAGTATGATGCCTTCAAAGATTGACATGACAATCTTCCTGATAGGTTTAAATCAAACGGAGATAAATATTCATTTACACAACACTTGAAAAGTAAATACAATGAAACACAACTCTCAAACCAAAATATGTTTACATATCAAAGGACAAGTTCTCATGATGAAATATGTGCTTACTTTCAAAGATTTAAAGAGCAGAAGTATAAATGCCTTGACAATTCCTCTTGACACTTTAGATGGTGCCAATGGTCATGACTGTTCCATAGGCTCAAACTTTTTTAAAATCTAAATTCATGTCTACTTTTGGTAAACCCAAAGGGCTTATGACCTACATACATGGTGCCCCAGGACCATTTCCGAAGGGGCACCATACCCCTCCCAATTGGTATCTTGGCTGTCCAATCAATTGCACTAAGTTCTGACCGGCTCCTACAAGGTCTAATCTGCACACTAAGTCTGGGTCACACACGTCAATAAAACCACACACACAAGTAGAAGCAGCTGCTGGTTTCTATGGAGAGCTGCTCATGAACAAATATGTACAAGATGTGATGCTGCCCCATTCTCATTCCCTGTGAAAATGAGAGGTGCCATGCTCAGGGGCACCCTTCTGATGTTTTCCACATCCGCCACTTTCACCACAGTGAATAGGTTTCCATTATGATCAAAGTCCCCAAATTAGAGCCATCAGCAGAATCCTTGAGGTCCAACCTTTTAAAAACTCCCTTCCTAATTCTTAAAAATCTGACTGTAGGATCCAAATACTTGCCCTGCCTCTGCCAGTGCCATCAATGTGCATTGCAGCTTTTGACTTTCTTTCATGATGTCCTTTACCCTGGAACCAGAGAACCAACACACATTATGTTGGATTCACAATGATTCTTACAGGAATTCCCATCTGTCAGCCTGACTGTGGAATCATTCATGAGAACTGCTTTGCTACGCTCTGCTATTTCCTTCGCAAGTAGTCACATATCCATTAGTGCCCCATTCTCCTTCAAGGATTTGTCATTTCAAGCACTGGGTACCTGTTTGAGAAGAACATGCAATCCGAAGAATCCTGTCGCAACTGCTTATTCTATTAGTCCTGATGGCAACCCATCAACTATACTGACCTCACTGCCTGAAGGGTGACCATCTTCTAGAACAATTGATCCAGAAAACACGCACACTGCTTTATGCACTGCAGTTCATCTAACTGCCCCTCAAGCTTGGAACTTCATCAGCTCAAGCTGAAGAAAGTCAAATTTCTTGAACATATGTAGTCTCTCTCTCTCTCTCTCTCTCTCTCTCTCTCTCACACACACACACACACACACACACACACACACACACACACACACACACACACACAATTCAGGAACTGAAAGGTCTAAAAACACCCTCTATTCACTCTCAACAACTTAGTTTGCACATTTTATAGACTAATATTTCCAATTCATCACTGTGGACCTGATTTTTATTAACTGATTTAATGTTATCATATATGCAATTTCTTTCCATCTCCCAGTTTGAGCAAAGACTCAAAGTCAAAGAGAGTAGAGGAGGAAAATACTCACCAACACATCACAAATATGCTTCCTGGAAATCACGCATCGATCTTTCTCTCTGAAGATGATCAGTTAGTTTTCACTTGACAACCAACACATCCCTAAACTATTTTATCCTTCCTTAGGTCTTGCTGTGCCTCAAACCTCTCTCAAGATTTGGACTGTTCTGTTTGTCCCCACACAGTTCTATTTGAAAGTTTATAGTCTCAGTCACAATCTAGTCAAATGCCTATTCTACTGTCTTATGAAATTAAGAAAAGATTAACTGAGGGCACATTGTATAAACAAAGAGATGGAATAGAGAAGCTTATGTATGTTGTTAACTGCCTGGGTTCACTGCTAATTGCTCCTCTCTCCACAGATGTTGCCAGAACTGCTGAGTTTCTCCAGCATTTGCTGCTTTTTATTTCACTACAAATTACTTTTACATTCAGAAATTTATAGTTATAACATTGGCAGGTTTCTGAAGGAGATTAACTAGGAAAGAAGTTGGAGACAGTAAATTGAGAAAAGTATCAAATGTAAAATCTAAAACCGAACCAAAAACTTTGTTAAAGCATAATTGAGATTTCAGGTGTTGATTGGCACTGTAAAATGTCAATGTGTTCTGTAACGAGTTAGGAATCTTCTGATTCTTCAAACAATATTTTCCCTTCAATCAAATTTTGGCTGAATGTATGGTTTTGATAGCCTCAACTTAAGTTTCTACTATACTTCACACAGAGAGTAATTGCAATGCACCACAGTACAATGTTCCCTTTTCTCCCAAATCATTTCTTTTGCTGTGGTATAAATTATGAATAATATATTTTCCTGAGTAATACAGTTAACCCTGAGTGAGTCAAATTGGGATGACGCAAAAATCTGGTTGTATTGAAGTCACCAGTTATTCCTGCTGGCAGAGTGGAACATCCAATAAAATGATGTCTAGGATGAACAAGAAGTTCACACCAGTAACTCTAGATTAGCTGAGCTTGTCTACGCATGTTATATGCCTGTTACCATGACCTACTCTGGAAACAGTGTTGATACATTGAGCCACACTATTCCCAGGTCACCACAAAAGTTAAAGATTTAGTCAGATTACTTAAAGTCCTCAATGTACCTGCTTGATGGACTCGGTTTAACAGAGAACACTGAACAGGTTCCTATACTTAACAAGATGCTCATGACATGGCATCTTCCCCCAATCCTTGAACAAAACTTAAAATGAATTCCAGCAACCTATTTTTAAAATTGCAGCAAGCTTTTCCAAGGTCTTTGGTTTAAGACAGTTTACTTTTCCCAGTTTTGTTCACAATCCAAATAAAGAAAAATAATAAAAAGATGTGGCCTTTACACTGTTGACCAATCAGGTGCAGTTAAACTACAGAAGAGAAATAATCACAAAGGTCTGAGCAGGCCATCCGTTGCCTTTGAAATCTCCGTTTCTGACACTGAACACAATTGTAGGAAAATCAGGTTATACAGGATCCTGTTCAGACTCTCAAAGCTTGGGTGGATTCCTTGAGATCCACTCATCAAGACTTGATTGTAATATCATTAGAAGGTGGTACAGGGGATAAGGTCCATTGTGTTATCCATACTCTCTATTTTATATCTACTAATCTGAGACTTGCACTAGTAGAAGCTCCATTGACAATGGTCAGTCACTTAAGGTTGAAAATGGGTTATTAAATGGATAATTATGGAAACATGGCTCAGGAGTGGGCAGGACTGGCAGCTGAATGTTCCAGGATACAAATGCTACAGGAAGGATAGAAAGGGAGGCAAGAGAGGAGGGGGAGTGGCATTTTTGATAAGGGATAGCATTACAGCTGTGCTGAGGGAGGATATGACCGGAAATACATCCAGGGAAGTTATTTGAGTGGAACTGAGAAATAAGAAAGGGATGATCACCTTATTGGGATTGTATTATTGACCCCCTAATAGTCAGAGGGAAATTGAGAAACAAACTTGTGAGGAGATCTCAGCTATCTGTAACAATAATAGGGTAGTTATGGTAGGGGATTTTAACATTCCAAACATCAACTGGGACTGCCATAGTGTTAAAGGTTTAGATGGAGAGGAATTTGTTAAGTGTGTACAAGACAATCTTCTGATTCAATATGTGGATGTACCTACTAGAGAAGGTGCAGAACTTGACCTACTCTTGGGAAATAAGACAGGGCAGGTGACTGAGGTGTCAGTGGGGGAGCACTTTGGGGCCAGCGACCATAATTCTAATAGATTTAAAATAGTGATGGAAAAGGATAGACCAGATCTAAAAGTTGAAGTTCTAAATTGGAGAAAGGCCAATTTTGACGGTATTAGGCAAGAACTTTCAAAAGCTGATTGGAGGCAGATGTTCACAGGTAAAGGGATGGCTGGAAAATGTGAAGTCTTCAGAAATGACATAACAAGAATCCAGAGAAAGTATATTCCTGTCAAGGTGAAAGGGAAGGCTGGTAGGTATAGGGAATGCTGGATGACTAAAGAAATTGAGGTTTGGTTAAGAAAAAGAAGGAAGCATATGTCAGGTATAGACAGGATAGATCGAGTGAATCCTTAGAAGAATATAAAGAAAGTAGGAGTATATTTAAGAGGGAAATCAGGAGGGCAAAATGGGGACATGAGATAGCTTTGGCAAATAGAATTAAGGAGAATCCAAAGGGTTTTTACAAATATATTAAGGACAAAAGGATGGCTAGGGAGAGAATAGGCCCCCTCAAAGATCAGCAAGGCGGCCTTTGGGAGGAGCCTCAGAAAATGGAGGAGATACTAAATGAATATCTTGCATCAGTATTTACTGTGGAAAAGGATATGGAGGATATAGACTGTAGGGAAATAGATGGTGACATCTTGCAAAATGTCCAGATTACAGAGAAGGAAGTGATGGATGTCTTGAAATGGTTAAAGGTGGATAAATCCCCAGGACCTGAGAACTCTGTGGGAAGCTAGAGAAGTGATTGCTGGGCCACTTGCTGAGATATTTGTATCATCGATAGTCACAGGTGAGTTGCCGGAAGACTGGAGGTTGGCAAACGTGGTGCCACTGTTTAAGAGGGGCGGTAAGGACAAGCCAGGGAACTATAGACCGGTAAGCTTGACCATTGGGTAAATTGTTGGAGGGAATCCTAAGGGACAGGATGTACATGTATTTGGAAAGGCAAGGACTGATTCGGGATAGTCAACATGGCTTTGTGCGTGGGAAATCATGTCTCACAAACTTGATTGAGCTTTTTGAAAAAGTAACAAAGAAGATTGATGAGGACAGTGTAGTAGATGTGATCTATATGGACTTCAGTAAGACAAGGTTCCCCATGGGAGACTGAATAGCAAGGTTAGATCTCATGGAATACAGGGAGAACTAGCCATTTGGATACAGAACTGGCTCAAAGGTAGAAGACAGAGGGTGGTAGTGGAGGGTTGTTTTTCAGACTGGAGGCTTGTGACTAGTGGAATGCCACAAGGATCGGTGCTGGGCCCTCTACTTTTTGTCAATTACATAAATGATTTGGATGCGAGCATAAGAGGTACAGTTAGTAAGTTTGCAGATGACACCAAAATTGGAGGTGTAGTGGACAGTGAAGAGGGTTACCTCAGATTACAACAGGAACTGGACCAGATGGGCCAATGGGCTGAGAAGTGGCAGATGGAGTTTAATTCAGATAAATGCGAGGTGCTGCATTTTGGGAAAGCAAATCTTAGCAGGATTTATACACTTAATGGTAAGGTCCTAGGGAGTGTTGCTGAACAAAGAGACTTTGGAGTGCAGATTCATAGCTCCTTGAAAATGGAACCACAGGTAGATAGGATAGTGAAGAAGGCGTTTGGTATGCTTTCCTTTATTGGTCAGAGTATTGAATACAGGAGTTGGGAGATCATGTTGCGGCTGTACAGGACATTGGTTAGGCCACTGTTGGAATATTGCGTGCAATTCTGGTCTCCTTCCTATCGGAAAGATGTTGTGAAACTTGAAAGGATTCAGAAAAGATTTACAAGGATGTTGCCAGAGTTGGAGGACCTGAGCTACAGGGAGAGGCTGAACAGGCTGGGGCTGTTTTCCCTGGAGCGTCGGAGGTGACCTTATAGAGGTTTACAAAATTATGCGGGGCATGGATAGGATAAATAGACAAAGTCTTTTCCCTGGGGTCAGAGAGTCCAGAACTAGAGGGCATCGGTTTAGGGTGAGAGGGGAAAGATGTAAAACAGACCTAAGGGGCAACTTTTCAAGGAGAGGGTGGTACGTGTATAGAATGAGCTGCCAGAGGATGTGATGGAGGCTGGTACAATTGCAACATTTAAGAAGCATTTGGATGGGCATATGAATAGGAAGGGTTTGGAGGGATATGGGGTGGGTGCTGGCAGGTGGGACTAGATTGGGTTGGGATATCTTGTCGACATGGATGGGTTGGATCGAAGGGTCTGTTTCCATGCTGTACATCTCTATGACTCTAAGTAATCAAATATTGCTCAGGTGTGCAGTAATGATATAGAATCTCTAAATATGATGCTGAGACATCAAATGTTCTTTTTAATTATGGCAGTTGAGTTTTTGTTTAGCACTTTCCTCTTCAGGCCAATGATAGAAATTATCAGTGGTGATGTGGGAAGTTCTAGAACATCAAGGCACAAAGACTAGCTAACGTTCAGCTCAATGTGGCACAATTTGACTCCACAGTAATTTATTATTTACCAAACATGCAGCATTTCTCAAACATAATATTAGCCAATTCTGGCATTCACAATGAAAGGTAACATATCTCCATGCTTTGCAGTTTATGCAATAATTTTCCATGAAAATACAATTCACCCATTTTGATTAAAATTGGGACAGAAAGGGACACTAGTTTAAAAACCTGATGAAAGAAACAGGACTTACAACATTAACTCTATAGAGATAATGTTTAATTGAGGTAATCCAGAACTGACTTTGTCAAAGCATTCTAGAAACCACACAAAGGCAGATTCCCACAGAAAGGACCACATTAGATTCATACTTTCACAGGGGTTCATCTTTGCTGTGGTTTCAGGAACAAAAACTAAATATATTTGGAAAATAAATTAGCAGTCATGCACATGATATTACATTATTTCAGATTTCAAAATCATATATTTAGGTTTATCTTCTAAATATTTATTTAGAAATATTATAATCTGATGTAGTGATCTGACAAGGTTACATATTTAAACACAATGACAGTAGAGAAAACTATTGGGTTTATGAGGATGACTCAAGAAATCAAATGGAAGAAATATTAGAATAAAAGTAGACAAGGAGTAGCGGGTAAAACTCAGCAGCCTTTGGAAGTTGTTTGGTCCCTGAAGATATAATATTAAAAAATTAAGTTTTACTATCTTTCAGGACATTAATGTAATGTTAAAGGGTTAAACTGTACTGTCTTTCTCCAAGAAGCTAAACATTCTGGAATTGGGTGGGGGTGACATTCTGTCTCTCAGTGGATGACTGTCCACTGTAATCCACACTTCATTTACTACTACTCTACTGCTATTATTATATTAAACTCTCATTCAGTCCTTTCCATTCAGAAATGCTTTCACAGCCATTCCCCAGCCAATCAAATTCATTTGTGGGATCATCCCCAGTAGTGAAGTACATCACACCCACATTGTCTGGAAAGTATCAAAGCCAGAACTCACTTGCAGGGCCACCCCAAAGCTAGGACATATTATACCTGCATTGCCTTGGAGAATCACAGAGTCAGAAAATAATTTGCATAACAATTCCCCATTGGGGCATTTACATTTACATTATCTCCAAGGATGACCTCAACCTACAATTGTACCTGGGGTAACATATGGTTATGGGGGGAGTGGCCACAGTACATGTAAGCATTACCAACTTACCCATATAAAGGGGAGGTATTTTCTTTGTTCGGGGCTCTTTTGACTTGACTTCACACACCTGCGAAGAGTGTCAAAGGGGTTCAACGAGCTTGTACAGGCTTCAATAAACTTTAACTGTTTGCAGAAGTTGGTGTGCGTGAATTGCATCTCGTGTGTGAAACCTTGGGTAAAGAACCTAACAAAGGTACTAACAACATTGAGATATACCTGCATTTTAAGAACAAAACTAAAATCTTGATCAGCAAAATGTAAAGCAAACAATCTAATCACATCGCACTGAAATCTGGAGCAAATTACTTTTTGTGCTCAGAGTAATTATTCTGTCAGGTACCAAATGTCAGATCTGTAAACATTTTCAGACAGGCAACTTGGTAAGATACAGTATGATGTTGCAATGAGGATCCCTCTAGTGGCATAAAACTGATACTGCATTATCTTTCATTAACTCTGTGACAAGTAACTCTTCTCCTGTGGTGATGGTAACATCACATTGCTGGATAAGATCTGTTTTGACAGAATGATTGTGCACATAGTAGAAATTCATTATCAGGATCTTAATAAGTAGTGCCTGAATAAATGAGATGATACTTTCATGACATAATATATCCTCATGCATTTCACCAAATTTGTTTTTTAATCTTAAAGTCAGCAAGTTACATTTAAAATGAAACCATCTAAAAACTGCAAAATGACATTCAGAAGGGCATCAAGCAGTATAAATAAGTAGGTACAGGAGGATTGTGTGCAGCAGATGGAACATTTGGATTGAAAGAGTGGCAGCCACAAAGGCAGCCTATGCATGTTCTAGTTGTAGAGGTTAAGTACTTAAGGAAGGGCTCAGGAGCTGTCAATGCCATGCCTGCTCACAATCGGCTCATTGGAATGACACTCATTTGTTCTCTCTATAAGCAGGAGAAAGCAATTCATTAGAGGAGGAAGTGGTATATGACTGGAGAGCCACCTGACATGAGAATCCTCATTTTCTTTTGCGAGGAGATGGCCTTACTTGCCTTTACAGAAGGCAGTCTGCCATCTTTATCTGGTCTGGCCTGTATGTGACTCCAAGCTCATAACAATGTGATTGTCACTTTACTGTCTAATGGTGTAACAAGCACTCTGTTGTAGCCAAACCACTACCAAGTCTGAAGAAAGAATAAAACAAAATAACAAACTGTTATTGACTAGACTTCAAAAACAATAGCACACTCGGCCGTGCTGACCCTGTGCAGTTACTAACATTCAGGGGGCTTCTGCCAAAATTGGAAGAGCTGTCTCATAGACAGGTTAAGCAATAGGCTGGCATTGTCACTCCCACCAAACCGTAACTTACAGACCAGGCCCCATTTTGATCTTTCACCATCCCTGGGGTATGTCCTGTCCCACCAATAGAATGCTCAAAAATGTACACTGGGTGGCCATTGCCAAGTGTGGGTCAGTAGTATGATTACTGACTGAACTGAGTCTGCTGAGTCCTAACGGCCAGAGCTGCTGGTTGGGATCTGTGACTGGTGTTGAGGGAAACAAACAAGAGAAAAAGATGCACTTCCCCTTCTTCTCACCGACTGACCTGTCACAGATGTTCATTGATAATTACACAATGTTTAGCAACATTCAGATTGCTCAGATACTGAAACTGTCTGTATCCAAATGCAGCAAGACCTGGCTGGAAAACTCAACCCATTGGATTTCAATGGTCTTACCATAATTGAGTTACCTGGGCGTTACCATGACCAGATATTGAACTAGCCTAGCCATATAAATATTGTTACTGCAACAGCATTCAGAGAATAGGAATTCTGCAGCAAGTAACTCACCTCCTGACTTGTCAGTGCCTGACCCAATCTACAAGACAAAAGTCAACAACATAATGGGATAGAGGCCACTTACCTGGATGAATGCAGCTCCAACAATACACAGAAAGCTTGACATTGTCCAGGACAAAGTGTCCCACTTGACTGTCACCACATCTACCACCACCAACACTTAGGCAAGGAATCAGCCTTGAGTACCATCCACAAGATGCACCAGAATAACACACCAGGGTTCCTTCACCAGAACCCTACCAGTCAGAATAGGAAAGCAGAAGATGCATGGGAACATGTCCCACTGCAAGCCACAAAACAAAGAGATGAGGTCCTTGAAGTACAACTTAGGGAGCTAGATAAGAGACTGGAAAACAGGACCACAAAGACATGAACTTTAGTATTTTTCCAGTTCCAATATTAGTCAGTATTGAAATCGGAAATTTGAGCAAATGAAAACATGGCTGGAAAATTAGTGTAGGAGGAAGAACAGATAATGGAAACTGTTTGGGTGAAGCTGCAAAACTGCAAGG
Source organism: Chiloscyllium punctatum (assembly GCF_047496795.1). Taxonomy (NCBI): domain Eukaryota; kingdom Metazoa; phylum Chordata; class Chondrichthyes; order Orectolobiformes; family Hemiscylliidae; genus Chiloscyllium; species Chiloscyllium punctatum. The sequence goes on from NC_092742.1 coordinate 66,650,178, forward strand.
GTAGAAAACATTGGTAGGGGTGGTTTGTAGACCAACAAACATTTGTGGTAGTGTAGGTCTTGGTAGAAGTCAGGAAATGAGAGGTTTGTGTAACCAGGGGAATGGATGCTTCAATCTACATAGGTTGGATAAGTTTAATGTGCACCAATGCTATGAGGAAAGAATTTCCAAAATGTTTTGAGTCTTCTGGAGCAAAACATTCAGAAACTAGCAAAAATACAGGTTATTTCAGATCATCAACAAGAAAGCCCTAATTATTATACTGGTTGTAAAAGAACCTTTAGGAAATAGTGATGATAGGATGACAGTTTTCAAACTTAATGTAAAATTCTATGCAGTTTAATCTGAGACTAGGGTTTTAAAAGAAGAAAGAACAAGTATGAAAGTTTAAGAAATTGCCTTTTGTAAATTGGAAAATACATTAAAAGACTTATTGGAACATGGGCAAAGACATTTATTTAAATAATTAATTCTTAACATTTAAAAAACATACATTCCTTGAAGGCAAAAATACCCAGTACACAAAGTAAGAGAGCTTTAGCTAACAACAGAAGTTAAAGATAGTACTAGATCAAAGGAGGAGGCTAATAAAGTTTCCAAAAGTGTTATAAGTCTAAGCATTGACAGAATTTCAGAATGCAAAAGAGAACGAAGAAATTGAGAAAGAAGAGAAATAAATATAAATATAAAATAGCAAGAAAAATAAAAATGCATTATAAAAGCTTACATAGCTATGCATGAAGGAAAAGACATTTGTGAATCTATTACAGGTAAAGACAGAAGACTTTATTATAGGAAATGGGGAAATGGCAGTGAAGCTGGGCTTGCATTCTGTTGAGGTCGAGAGTGTGCCCCTGGAAAAGCACAGCAGGTCAGGCAGCATCTGAGAAGCAGGAAAATCGACATTTCAGGCCAGAGCCCTTCATCAGGAATGAGGCTGGGAGCCTCAGGAGTGGGAGAGAAAAATGGGAGGGCGGTGGGGCTGGGGAGAAGGTAGCTGAGAGTGCAGTAGGTAGATGGAGTGGGGGTAAAGGTGATAGGTCAGAGAGGAGGGTGGAGCGGATAGGTGGGAAGAAAGATTGGCAGGTAGGACAGGTCATGAGGATGGTGCTGAGCTGGAAGATTGGAACTGGGGTAAGGTAGAGGGAGGGGAAATGAGGAAACTGGTGAAGTCCACATTGATGCCCTGGGGTTGAAGTGTTCCGAGGCGGAAGATGAGGTGTTCTTCCTCCGGGCATCGGGTGGTGAGGGAGCGGCGGTGAAGGAGGCCCACTGCATGTCCTCGGCAGAGTGGGAGGGGGAGTTGAAATGTTCATCCATAGGGTGATGTGGTTGATTGGTGCGGGTGTCCCGGAGATGTTCCCTGAAGCGATCTGCGAGAAGGCGTCCAGTCTCCCTCATGTAGAGGAGACCACTTTGGGAGCAACGGATACAATAAATGACATGGGTAGATGTGCAGATGAAACTTTGATGGATGTAGAAGGCTCCTTTGGGGCCTTGGATGGAGGTGGGGGAGGTGGTGTGGGAACAGGTTTTACAATTCCTGCGGTGGCAGGGAGGATGCCAGGATGGGAGGGTGGGTTGTTGTGAGGCGTGGACCTGACCAGGTAGTTGCAGAGAGGAACAGTCTTTGCGGAAAATGAATAGGGGTGGGGAGGGAAATATATCTGGCAGTGGGATCTGTTTTTAGGTGGCGTAAATGTCAGCGACTGAACCCCACCAGAACTCCCCTGGTCCTCACATTCTACCCCACCAACCTCCGCATAAACCTTATCATCCGCTGGCCTTTCTGCCACCTACAAACGGACCCCACCACCAGAGATATATTTCCCTCCCCAACCCTTTCCACTTTCCCCAAAGATCGTTCCCTCCATGACTACCTGGTCAAGTCCACGCGCCCCCCCAACAACCCACCCTCTCGTCCTGGCACCTTCCCCTGCCACAGCAGGAATTGCAAAACTTGCGCCCACACCTCCTCCCTTACCTCCATCCAAGACCCCAAAGGAGTCCTCCACATCCATCAAAATCTCACCTGCACTTTCACCCATGTCATTTATTGCATCCATTGCTCCCGATGCGGTCTACTATACACTGGGGAGGCTGGACGCCTCCTCACAGAATGTTTAAAGAACATCTCCGGGACACCTGCACCAATCAACCCCACCCCAACTCCACATTTCAACTCTCCCTCCCATGCTGCTTAGGTCATGCAGGTCCTGGGCCTCCTCCATCGCCACTCCCTTATCACCCAACGCCTGGAGGAAGAATGCCTTATCTTCTGCCTTGGGACCCTTCAACCCCAGGGAATCAATGTGGACTTCACCAGTTTCCTCATTTCCCCTCCCCCTGCTTTACCCCAGCTCCAACCTTCCAGCTCAGCACCGACCCAATGACCTGTCCCATCTATCAATCTTCCTTCCCTCTTATTCGCTCCACCCTCCTCTCCGACCTATCACCTTTATTCCCACCTCCATCCACCTATTGTACTCTCAGCTACCTTCTCCCCAGCCCCACCCCCTCCCATTTATGTCTCCCACTCCCGAGGTGCTCAGCCTCTATTCCTGATGAAGGGCTCTGGCCCGAAACGTTGATTTTCCTGCTTCTCAGATGCTGCCTGACCTGCTGTGCTTTTCCAGCAATACACTCTCGACTCTGATCTCCAGCATCTGCAGACCTCTCTTTCTCCTCGTATTCTGTTGGATTTCAATAATCTCATTGAATTTTACAAAAATTCTTAAAGGCATAGACAGAGTAGATGGAGCAAGAACGTTTTTGCTGTCTGTGGTGTCTAGAACCAAGGGATAGAAGGTCAGCTATTTGAGACTGAGATGAGGAGGAACCTCTTCACACAGAAAGTGATGAATCTCTCGAATTCGCTGCTCCAGAGGGTTGTAGAAGTTTAATCATTAAGTACAAAACAGAGATTGATAGATTTCTACTGACATCAGGGGATTGAGGAGTATTGTGGGAATATGGCATTGAGTAAATGATCAGCCATGATCTATAATGGTGGAACAGGCTCCAATATTCCCATAACAACAGAGAGATGTTGCAGTAATTCACGCAGCCTTGAATCTGGTAGTGATCACTTAGGTGCCTGCACCTATCTGCCAATCACATCACTGCACTGCCATTACAATCACACCACCCATCCCTCTCCTCAGCAGCAGCATTACCTTCACCTTCCTCCTTTGACTCCTCTATCAACCTCCATTCTGTTATTTCTCCCCTGGCCCTTTGAAAGTGAGATAGTACAGGGCATAGCAGACTACAGTAAATCTGAACAAGTGTTGAAGCGTTCTACTGGAGTGGTTTCAGCTGTGAACTTCATCTACCATCGTCCGATAGTCTGGTCTAATGGTCCCACGTTGGTGTCTTCTGCCGTTATCCCTTGCCATCAATGAACCATCTCTACACGCACTGAAGTGGAACAAAAGCTTGTGATATTTATGAGTGTGTGAAGTAGTAGGCATCATGAGATCAACAGAAGTGAAAGTGGGAGTTGGAGTTGGGGTGATGTGGGGAGAGTGGTGGTGGAGGACTACAGGATAGAAAGTGTGAAGAATTAACTGAAATGCAAGTGTGTCAGCACATAGGAGAGAGAATACTTCAGAAACCGCACATGAAAAAGGAGGAAGGTTGGGAGGTGCAAAAAAAAAGCTGAAATAAAGAACAGATAGTAAAGCCATGCCCCACAATTGGACAATTGTGTGTTTATGGTTCATTCTCTCAAAACTGGTTGTCTAAAAATCAGTGTTGACTGAAACCAGATATTTTTAGAATCTGCTATGCATTCTTAAAAATGCATTCTTAATCAAATTTAATCTACCCAGACAATTCATCTTAGCACTGCACGGTGCTAAGTTTGTTCTCTGTTTTGTTATTTGCACACTGGACATTGTTATGCCCCAATTGCCTGGACACCACATAATTGGCCCAAACAATCCATTGCCCAAAGTGGACGATTTGAAATCCAGCAAAATCCAAAATCCAGCATGGCATCAGCTCTGAACTTGGCAGCTTTGAGAGAGTCGACATTTGGTGATATATCAAAAAGAAAGTATGGATTGAACAGGGAAAGCAAAAGCAGCTGTAACAAACAGGAAAATCCTGCAGAGTGCTACAGTTCTTTATTAGCCAGTTCTACAAATATAACAGTTTTACAATTCCTCCCTCCATTGGACATTAACACTTTCTCGCAAACATTATGCTTTGATTTAATGAAAATCACAGGTTAAGTTCAATGCAGTCTGAAGCAATTGCACCAATGACTTAATGCTAAAGGTCAAAAGATTCATTGTGAATTCACATCGAAAACAGACAAACAAGAATCCCAGAGATATCAGAAATGTTTTGCTGACAGAACATAGATTACAAATCTGTCACAATTATCTTATGTGATAAAACATAACTGATCGGTTGCTGTAATATACAGATGTCACACCTTTCTATGTGCTTATAAACTCAAATGCAATACAAACAAAGAGGTACAAATCATAGCAAAAAAAATCAACTACTACTTAAAATGCATAACTAAATGTATGTCAACACAGAAAGAAGAACAAATCAGACTGCACAGAATGAACAATAAAACAGATTGAACAAAAACACGCTGTACAAAACTCCACAGACACTGTACTGATAAAATTATCACAGATGTCAAATGCATCCATGGAAACCTCAAAAAGAGGGCAGCATAACTGTTTGGATTGAAAGGAAATTGTACAAATGTTTGTCATAGTCTGATGCCATGTCACCTTGAAGCATATATATTGTAGGCAGATAACTTAACATCCATTCAATAAGTCCTCATGATAAGCTCACTGCTGAGATGAACACTTGAAACATGGTTTCAGAAGACACATTGAGATGACTGACCACTGTTGAAATAAAATGCACAGCTTTTGAGCTATGAGCTGCCAGTAAAGTAGAAAAAGTGAAGATTACAGTGAAAACACTGCTCAAGAGAAAATGGCTGCAGTGTTTCCCCTACTAGATCCTGTTCACATAACTCAGGATATGAGGCAAAACTAGGAAATCTTTCATGAACAATGGCAGAATTATGCAATACTTATGGATTTGTTGAACAAACTACAACATGTATAAGTCACTACACTTAAAATCACTATTGGGAAGAGACTTTCAAAATACGTTCCACCCAAAATATCTGATCAGCAGAAAAAAAATAAATAGCAGAAACGTTAAAAAGCTTTGAAGGCATTCTTTCAGCCTCAATTTAACATTATCTTTGAACATCACATATTTAATACAGAGCATAGCGTGAAATAAGTCCACTTATCATTACATAATGACATTAATTGTACTTGCAGAAACTTACGAATGCATGGAATTAAAGAATGACTAATTTTTATTAAGTGTGACAATCCTTCCATGATAGTGTGACTGAAGAGAACTTGAATTTTGAATAATCTATTAACATATTCAGAAACTCTGATCTTCTAAGTCAACAGCACAGTACATACATTGGAGTACAGGTGGGGTTGTTTACTATGTTGATAAACCATTCAGATCTTTTCACTATGTTGAGAAACAGCTTGAAACAATATGGAGAAAACCAACCAGTACCCACAGAAAAGCCAACAGAAAGATGAAGGCTAAAGGACAACTTGCAAAATTTGCAGATGTCATCAGATAAAACTGAAGAAAGCTGTCCAACATGGGGACAACATTGCTTTAACTGCAAGAAGCTAAACCATTTCACATGGAGCTAGGAAGCAGACAAACAAGTCTATAAAGGTGATTGCTAGAAAGATTTCAGACAACATTTCAGATGAATCATCCATGGCAGCAGAAGATTCCAATCAGTCAATGTAACCTTAAGAAAGGTTAGGAAAGAAGTAAAATGGTTTATAACTGTTTTGATGAAGGCAGTGGAACAAGAGCATCAAATGAGGATGAAGTGCCAGACAATGCTTCCTACCCACATTGTGAGCTTGATAGAACTGTGTAAAGTTACATCAGGGAAGGATCCAAAAATGAAATGCTTGAAGGTAAACTTGAAGCTCTGGGATAGAATGATGCTCTCACCAAGATGAAAACTTAGTTTGAGAACACAAAGCTATAATAGATCTAAAAATCTGGAATTCCAGATATTAGACACAAAGCTAAAGTCACTCATCTCAGCAGAAGCACGTTGAGAGCTCAGACAAAGAAAAAGTTACAATATTTACAGGCCATATGAAAGAGAGAGAGAGGATCTGATTGCAGGAAGACTCAGGAATCCTGATGTGGAAGTGACAGATTGAACAGATTACATTGGCAGACACAGCAGATGCAATTAAAGTAAGGAGTAGATAAGGAAACAGCATAGGTCAGCAGAGTCAGCTGAGAAGATTCGAAACTGAACCAGAAGCCACATCATTCCAACCAGAAAGCCAACAGCCGTCATATGTCATCACATGACTCAAACAATTTGAAGGCTGTGTGTGTCAAGTGTGTAAATACATGGGCAATGGTGGGTCTAGCCAGATTAATTGTTTCTTACTCATGAGAACCACGTGATATATTCGATAACTTGCACAAATCAAAGTTTACACCGTAATGCATGTCTAATTTTTGTATAAAGGGGGGTGTTTGGACTGAAGTGAACACATACACAAACTCTGACCTAGTCTGCTGTTATCATGCAACCACAAGCATGAGGCAGACATCTTGATATCTCTTCAACCAAGTCCTCATTTTGAACACTGCGTCATTACACACTTGGAACAATGACACTTCTGTAATTAGTGGGTTCCACAAAGCATGGATTGTTGAGACAATAATTAAATTCATATTTTATTTTCATTTCATTGTATTCTATGTTTAAAGTGCTGGGATTACCAAGCACTACCAATACAGGTTTATTTAAGCAGAAAATGCTAGAGAATTTCAGCAGGTATGGGAGCATCTCTCCACAGATACTGCCAAACTTGCTGAAGTTCTCCAGCGCTTTTTGTTTCTGTTTCAGATTTCCAGCATGTGCTGTATTTTGCTTTGTTTAAAGTATACCTTTCTTTCCCACATTTAAATAACAGGGCAGCTAACATTGTCAGCTGTTTCTAAAATTGAGGGCGTCATCTACTCAGGATTGTGAAATTCTGCCAGTCTTGATGTGATGGAAAAGGCCAATTCACAACACACAAATGGTTGGGCACATGAGGTAAGGTATTCCCCACAGGATCTGGAGTTTAGAATTTGCTTTCTTTGTTGCCTTTTCTGCTGCTGTTCTGCCACTCATTAAAGTGTTGGTACTCAAAGCAAGATACAGTTCAATGGACACGTTGTCTCCTTTCTGAGTGATTGGTTGCTTCCTCCTTCTGTTCATTAAACTCAATACCACCACATTTCAAGCAGAGCTTCTGAGTACACCTGAATTATTTTTACTGTCCACCTCAAAAATGTTGTCAGAGATCCAGATGTGTTGGCCAGGCTACCAAAACTAATTTTTCTGGAATTTTGTCTGTAATTGGGTGGATCTGGCTTCAAGGAGACACGGGTATTTGTTCAATCATCTTCCCATTGAATCTTGTAGATGAGCTGAATGTAATGCTGAGGATATTTTTTTACTGAATGGTGTTGTCAGTCAAGAATAGGGTTCACAATGACACAGTTAATGACAACTTAGCTTAGGAACGATCTCTAGTTCACTATTTAAACGGTGTTGGGCAACTAGACTAATGTCATTAATGGGTCATAATCCTGGTACTTTCCCCAGTTTAACAATAACCATGCAAACCAAGTAAAGGAGGCAAATTAATTCATGATGAACAAGAATACATCATCACTTCTAGTTGCTTGAACACATAATGAAGAAAGCATATTGCTGGCCTATTCATGTCAGGTGGTTGACAACCACCTGATGAAGGAGCAGTGCTCTGAAAGCTAGTGCTTCCAAATAAACCTGTTGGACTATAACCTGGTATTGTGTGATTTTTAACTTTGTACACCCCAGTCCAACATCGGCATTTCCAAATCATGCACAATTAAATTTGCACTTGTCCTGAACGGAGAAACAAAAAGCACACAAGGTGGAAAATTCAACACTTCAGAATTACTTTTATTCCAACTTGCAACAAATTGAAGAACTTCTTAGTGAGCCAAAACTTTTTGCAGTTTTGAATGGAGCACTGGAAGAGGGATAACAGCAGGTGAGGGAGACATGGAGTAATGGGTGATAACTTGCCAGTGATTGAGGAAGGGACAGAGTAGAAAATCCCTTCTACCTGACCCACAGCGAAAGAAATTATCTCACCTAGTTACAACTGCACTTCCAACAACCAACTGTCTTGTTCACCATTTACAAGACATCTGCAGTTCAATCATATCCTTCCCAAAATGTCTACTCCCCAAAGGCCACTAACTCTCACACAGAGCCTCATCTTTCTCCTCTTTGGTTTCACCCAGTCTCTAGTTCTGCTACAGCTTTAATTCCTACATGCCTCAACATTGACAAATTTGTTATGTCTCAGAGGCAGTATTAAGAATACTGGAAGAGATGTTCTCATGATGTCATCATTGTATCATGGAATGTCCTCTGAAGATATAAAGGCCTCAAACTCCATCTTACTCTTATCGAAGCCTGACACACAACTGAAAGCATGATGCTTGGTTATAAGCTAAGGTTAATGTCAACCCACACATTTATGTACTTACGAATATGATGTTTGTACATAATAGTCAGCTGCAATAAATGCTTGTTGGATTCTTCAATACCATGATATCCAGTTTTGTTTTTACATACAGGAGATAGCATAAGCATTGCCGCATCAGGGAAAATACTCTGTTGGAGTCAAATTCACATTAGATACCATTCCTTTCATCTATACCTGATCACTAACCCTAATATATTTTTCTCTTCTGTCTTGGCCATAAGCTCCTTTCTCCCTCATTTCCATATTTCATGAGTCCAACTGTCAAAGTTTAATTACATCGACTGCATGGAAAAATCATTTTGGGGGAATCTGTAATAAATAAACTGAGACAACCTTAGCACTGATAACTACAATCACTTACAGCTATAACATGTGCCACAGTTGTTTGAGGAGTAAATGCTTGATGAGTATTTTCAATAACATACACAGAAGAGATTGCATATTTAAATGCTTGTTTATCAATTTACTTAAAAATTTAGATTTTCAGTGACGATCTTAAATGCGTTTTATATTAAGCATTCTAGAAAATGTTTAAAGTCAAGATCAAAGCTGAAGAGAGTTAAATTTCATTCCTGGATATATAGCAAGTTCTATTGTTTGGAACAAATACATTTATTGTGACAGCTGTAGGGTATAGAAAACATGCATTTACAAAAGCTTTGAAACTTCCTTCACTTTATCAAAACTTTTAACAAAACTGGAAGTACGTGGAAATGAAGTCATAAATTTGATAAGCAAGAAATTGATTAGGAGGCACATGACAAGGCTATGATGCTGTAAATGTCAGAAATTTAATAATTCTTTATGGCAGTTATATCTTTAGCAATGTAATTTACCCTTGACTAGCCTCTTAAATGACTCGAACAAATCATAAGGTTTAAAGGCGATCAGGGATGGGTAACAAATGCTGATCTTGCCAGCTACTCGAATATAGCACAAAATAATTTAAAAATACATTTATTTTAAATGTTTTCATTTTACTATTATATTAAAAAGAATGACTAAGATGTATTTTGTACCTAATAAATTCATAAGTGCTTATTTTAGAGTTATGAAGAATAGGTTGGCAAAGTCAAAAACTGACAGTTTTCACGTCACAGAAAAACTTAGAAATCAGCCAAGACACTCAATACACTGTCACTGAACCAAAACCAAGGCATCTTTAAAACTTAGTTGGTTAAAATGAAAGTCAACAAATGATTGTTTGATTGTAAAGTTAATGGATTGGAAACGTCAAACACTAATAGTAAATTTTGAGAGTCCATAGTTAGGGAGAGCAGATTCCATGACTAATAGGAGACAATCTCAATATTTGATTGATTAAACTATGGTGAGGGAACATTGGAGGTCAGATAAAAATTTCTAGCCTTACAACAATTCTGCTATTCATAGAAAGCCAACTGAGCAGAGAGGTTTTTTATCCATACAAAAACAACAGATGGCACAGTGGTTAGCACTGCTACCTCACAGCGCCAGAGACCCGGGTTCAATTCCCGGGTGACTCTCTGTGTGGAGTTTGCACATTCTCCCCGTGTCTGCGTGGGTTTCCTCCGGGTGCTCCGGTTTCCTCCCACAGTCCAAAGATGTGCCGGTCAGGTGAATTGGCCATGCTAAATTGCCCGTAGTGTTAGGTAAGGGGTAGATGTAGGGGTGTGGGTTGGTTGCGTTTCGGCGGAGCGGTGTGGACTTGTTGGGCCAAAGGGCCTGTTTCCACACTGTAAGTAATCTAATCAAAAAAAAATAAAATAAAAACATTGCTGTGGGAAGCTATCACAAGAAGTATTAGTGTTGCTGAACCACATAATGGACAGGAGCTAATAAAAACATACAGTTGACCATCTGGGAGCATATGAATGGTTTCATTCGTGACTGTGATAGCATCCTTCCTGCTGAATTCTAAGGTTGTGGATTCAAATTTCAAACAAGAGTTAGGCCAACAATTCAATGCTGCACAATTCAAGTTGCTTTTTCGAGTGAATGTTAGATAATGGCCTGTAATTCAGGTTTTTTTTTAAAAAAAGCAAGGATTTTCCAGGGTTCTAGTCAACATTTAAAGCTTGATTAGTAGCACTGAAACAGATTATCTGATCTTTTATCTGGGATTTGCCAAATACAAAGTGGGTGATGCGTTAACCCTATATTAGAATCTTTGCAATCTTTGTTGAGAATCCAGGCAGTCATCGGAGGGTGTGGAAGACACAAGCAACTTCAATTAAATCTATAAATCAACACAAATCTGCAGTGAAACTAATTCACATCTCTCTACTACCAGCCAGCAATTCCACATCAGTCCCTTCCACACTTCAACTTAATCAGCAGAGGCTACTATTTGGCCAATATAGAATGTAGAATATAGAAAATTACAGCGCAGTACAGGCCCTTCAGCCCTCAATGTTGCACCGACCTGTGGAACCAATCTGAAGCCCATCTCACCTACACTATTCCATTTTCATCCATAGGTTTATCCAATGACCATTTAAATGCCCTTAAAGTTGGCGAGTCTACTATTGTTGCAAACAGTGCGTTCCACACCCCTACCACTCTCTGAGTAAAGAAACTACCTCTGACATCTGTCCTATATCTATCACCCCTCAATTTAAAGCTATGCCCCTTCATGCTAGCCATCACTATTCAAGGAAAAGGGCTCTCACTGTCCACGCTATCTAACCCTCTGATTATCGTTTATGTCACCTCTCAACCTTCTTCTCTCTAATGAAAACAGCCTCATGCCTCTCAGCATTTCCTCATAAGACCTTCCATCCATACCAGGCAACATCCTAGTAAACCTCTTATAAACCCTTTCCAAAAGCTGCCACATCCTTCCTATAATGCAGTGACCAGAACCGTGCGCAATACTCAAAGTGCGTCTGCAGCAGAGTTTTGTATAGCTGCAATATGGCTTTGTGCATCAGAAACTCAATCCCGCTATCAACAAAAGCCAACACGCCGTATGCTTTCCTAACAACCTTATCAAGCTGGGTGGCAACTTCCAAGGATCTCTGTACATGGACAGGGAGATCTCTCTGTTCATCCACACTACCAAGAATCTTATGATTAGCCCAGTATTCTGTATTCCTGTTACTCCTTCCAAAGTGAATCAGCTCATACTTTTCTGTATTAAACTCAATATGTCACCTCTCAGCCCAACTCTGCAGCTTATCTAGGTCACTCTGTAACCTGCAACATCAGCGCTATCCACAATTCCATTGACGTTAGTGTCGTCTGCAAATTTACTAACCCATCCTTCTATGCCCTCATCCAGGTCATTTATAAAAATGACAAACTCAGAGACCCCAAAACAGATCCTTGCAGTACATCACTAGTAACTGAACTCCAGGATGAGACTTTCCCATCAACCACCATCCTCTGTCAGCTAGCCAATTTCTGATCCAAACAGCTAAATCACCCTCAATCGTATGCCTCCGTATTTTGGGCAATAGCCTATCATGAGGAACCTTATCAAATGCCTTACTGAAATCCATCCCATGTTGCCACCCAGGTAAATAGTGCAGTGAAGAAGGCATATGGTGTACTGGCTTTTATTGGTAGAGGAATTGAGTTCCGGAGTCCTGAGGTCATGTTGCAGTTGTATAAGACTCTGGTGCGGCCGCATCTGGAGTATTGTGTGCAGTTTTGGTCGCCATACTATAGGAAGGATGTGGAGGCAGTGGAACAGGAGCAGAAGAGGTTTACCAGGATGTTGCCTGGTATGGTAGGAAGATCGTATGAGGAAAGGCTGAGGCACTTGGGGCTGTTTTCATTGGAGAAAAGAAGGTTTAGGGGTGACTTGATAGAGGTGTACAAAATGATTAGGGGTTTAGATAGGGTTGACCATGAGAACCTTTTTCCACGTATGGAGTCAGCTATTACGAGGGGGCATAGCTTTAAATTAAGGGGTGGTCGGTATAGGACAGATGTTAGGGGTAGATTCTTTACTCAGCGAGTCGTGAGTTCATGGAATGCCCTGCCAGTAGCAGTGGTGGACTCTCCCTCTTTATGGGCATTTAAACGGGCATTGGATAGGCATATGGAGGATAGTGAGCTAGTGTAGGTTAGGTGGGCTTGGATCGGTGCAACATTGAGGGCCGAAGGGCCTGTATTGCGCTGTATTTTTCTATGTTCTTCTATGTTCTATGTACACCAAATCAACCACTTTACCCTCATCCACCTGCTTGGTCAGCATCTCAAAGATTCATGAGGCACGACCTACCCTTCACAAAACCGTGTTGACTATACCTAACCAACATATTCCTCTCTAGATAATTATAAATCCTATCTCTTCATCCCTTGTTGGCTTGTCTACATACTGTGCCAGGAAACCATCCTGCACACATTGGACAAAAACTGACCCATCTAAAGTACATGAACTATAGTACTTCTAGTTAATATTTGGAAAGTTAAAATCCCCATAACCACGAACCTATTACTTTTGCTCTTATACAGAATTACCTTTGCTATCCTTTCCTCTAAATCTCTGGAACTATTCGGAGGCAGAGTGAAAATTCCCAACAGGGTGACTTCTGCTTTCCTGTTTCTAATTGTCAGCCCATACTATCTCAGTAGACGAGTCCTCTAATGTCCGTTCTGCTGTCGTAATACAATGCCACACCTCTCCCTCTTTTACCGTCTTCTCTGTTCTTACTGAAACATCCAAATCCTGGAACCTGCAACAACCATTCCTGCCCCTACTTTATCCACGTCTGAAGGTTGATAAGTCTCCGGGACCTGATGGCCTGCATCCCAGGGTACTGAAGGAGGTGGCTCGGGAAATCGTGGATGCGCTGGTGATTATTTTCCAGAGTTCAATAGAATCGGGGTCGGTTCCTGAGGATTGGAGGGCGGCTAATGTTGTGCCACTTTTTAAGAAGGGTGGGCGGGAGAAAGCAGGAAATTATAGACCAGTTAGTCTGACCTCAGTGGTGGGAAAGATGCTGGAGTCTATTATAAAGGATGAAATTACGGCACATCTGGATAATAGTAACAGGATAGGACAGAGTCAGCATGGATTTATGAAGGGGAAATCATGCTTGACTAATCTTCTTGAATTTTTTGAGGATGTAACTCGGAAGATGGACGAGGGAGATCCAGTGGATGTAGTGTACCTGGACTTTCAGAAAGCTTTTGATAAAGTCCCACACAAGAGGTTAGTGAGTAAAATTAGGGCGCACGGTATTGGGGGCAAAGTACTAGATTGGATAGAGAATTGGTTGGCTAATAGGAAACAAAGGGTAGTGATTAACGGCTCCATTTCGGAATGGCAGGCAGTGACCAGTGGGGTACCGCAGGGATCCGTGCTGGGACTGCAGCTTTTTACAATATATGTAAATGATATAGAAGATGGTATCAGCAATAACATTAGCAAATTTGCTGATGATACAAAGCTGGGTGGTAGGGTGAAATGTGATGAGGATGTTAGGGGATTACAGGGTGACCTGGACAAGTTAGGTGAGTGGGCAGATGCATGGCAGATGCAGTTTAATGTGGATAAATGTCTGGTTATCCACTTTGGTGGCAAGAACAGGTAGGAAGATTACTACCTCAATGGTATCAAATTAGGTAAAGGGGCTGTTCAGAGAGATCTGGGTGTTCTTGTCCACCAGTCAATGAAGGCAAGCATGCAGGTACAGCAGGTCGTGAAGAAGGCTAATAGCATGCTGGCCTTCATAACAAGAGGAATTGAGTATAGAAGCAAAGAGGTACTTCTGCAGCTGTACAGGGCCCTGGTGAGACCACACCTGGAGTACTGTGTACAGTTCTGGTCTCCAAATTTGTGGAAAGACATTCTGGCTATTGAGGGAGTGCAGCGTAGGTTCACGAGGTCAATTCCTGGAATGGCAGGATTGCCTTACACGGAAAAACTGAAGCGACTGGGCTTGTATACCCTTGAGTTTAGAAGACTGAGAGGGGATCTGATTGAAACGTATAGGATTATGAAAGGATTGGACACTCTGGCAGGAGGAAACATATTTCCGCTGATGGGGGAGTGCCGAACCAGAGGACACAACTTAAAAATACGGGGTAGACCATTTAGGACAGAGATGAGGAGAAACTACTTCACCCAGAGAGTGGTGGCTGTGTGGAATGCTCTGCCCCAGAGGGCAGTGGAGGCCCAGTCTCTGGATTCATTTAAGAAAGAATTGGATAGAGCTCTTAAAGATAGTGGAGTCAAGGGTTATGGAGATAAGGCTGGAACAGGATACTGATTGGGAATGATCAGCCATGATCATATTGAATGGCGGTGCAGGCTCGAAGGGCTGAATGGCCTACTCCTCCATCTATTGTCTATTGTCTATTGTCTATTTCTCCGAAATGGCCACAACGTTGAAGTTCCAGGTACCAACCCATGCTGCAAGTTCATCCACCTTATTATGGATGCTTCCGGCGTTGAAGTCGTCACAATTAGAACCATCTTCCTGCTGCTAGTAAACTCTTGCGACCTTGAAACCTCATTTCTGAACTCACTACTCTGAACCTCCTGGACACTGGAACTACAATTTAGGTTCCCATACCCCTGCTTAATTAGTTTAAACCCTCCCAAAGAACACTGGTAAATGTCCCCCCAACAATATTGGTAACCCTCTGGTTCAGGTGCAGACCACTCTGTGAATATATGCCATATTCAACAGTTGGATCAGTGGGGGCAGAGACGGGGAGTCATGTTCTTCTGGGTTATTATTACAGCTCATAATTTTTAGCCCCTTATCGTAAGTTCTCAAATACTGACATTTGTCAGTATATAATGCCATTTTGAAGAAATCCATACAAAAATAACAAAATTGGGAGAGGTCACAACACAGGAACAGATAAGTGCATAATATTTATTGTAGCCTCGCTGTAAATTTACAACAGTGAGGAAGAGTGGGTTCTTTTTTGATTATATGTTTTATTGAGATCAGTCTTGAGTAAATTTAAAAAATATAAGCCATAAATATTAAGTCAGCCTGGAGCAATGGTTTTAGAGCAATAAGACGGTGCTATTTTCTGGGTCTGTAGATTGTGAAGGAGCAAAAATGGCCTTTAGTAAAGTGATATGCTCTTCTTGCCAGATGTAGGAGTTTAGATAGTGTTTATGCGTCACTGAGGATTATATCTGCAATAAATGTCTTTGGTTGCGAATCCTATCAGATCAAATGGATTGGTTGGACCGGCAGTTAAAGGCAATGAGGAATTTACAAAAGCTGGGGGCGCGATGAATGCCAGTTATAGGAAAGGAGAAAAGGCGCAGTTACAGTCAGATTGATGGGTTATCTCCAGGACAGATAGGAGAGGTAGGCAAGTAATGCAGGAGTTTTCTGTGGCTATCCTTATTTCAAACAAGTATGCTATTTTGGAAAATGTAGGGTGTCATAAATTCTCAAGGGAATGAGCACAGCCAAGTTTCTGGTATCAAGACAGGCTCTAACATAACGAGGGGTATGTCAGGTTCCAAGCAATCGATTGTGACAGGGGACTCTCTTGTCAGAGGCGTAGACATGTTTCTGCAGCCAGCAGTAAAAAATCAGAATGGTGTGTTGTCTCCCTGGTGCTGGGATCAAGGATGTCTCAAGGGGATGGATTGGGGGGGGGAAGGGGGGAACACCCAAGGAGAATAGTGAACAAAGACATCAATCTGAGACTGTTACAGTTGAGAAAACAAGCAAGTCAAACAAACAATCAGGTCAGGCAGGGACAAAGCAGAGAACAACATTTACTTCAATGCAAGAGGCCTAACAGGGAAGGCAGATGAACTCAGGGCATTGTTAGAAACATAGAACTGGGATATCAGAGCATGGCTCAGAGATAGACGAGACTGGCAGGATACAAATGCTACAGAAAGGTTAGAAAGGGAGACAAGAGAGGAGGGGGAATGGCGTTTTTGCTAAGGGATAGCATTACAGCTGGACTGAGGGAAGACAATTTTCAAAATACATCCAGGAAGTTATTGGAGTAGAAATGAGAAATAAGAAAGGGATGATCACTTTGTTTGGATTGTATTATAGACCCCTAATAGTCACTGGGAAATTGAGAAACAAATTTGTAAGGTGATTTCAGTTATCTGTAATAATAACAGGTGGTTATGGTCAGGGATTTTAACTTTCCAAACATAGACTGGGACTGCCATAGTGTTAAGGGTTTAGATGGAAAGGAATTTGTTAAGAAAATTTTATGATTCAGTATGTGGATGTACCTACTTTGATGCAAAACGTGACCTAACTTTGGGAAATAAGGCGAGGCAGGTGACTGAGGTGTCAGTGAAGAAGCACTTTGGGCCAGCGACCATAATTTTATTAGATTTAAAATAGTGATGGTAAAGAATAGACCAGATCTAAAAGTTGAAGTTCTAAATTGGAGGAAGACTAATTTTGACAGTCTTCGGCAAGAACTTTCAAAAGCTGACTGGGGGCAGATGTTCACAGGTAAAGGGATGGCTGGAAAATGAAAAGCCTTCAGAAATGAGATCAGGTGAGTCCAGAGACAGTATATTACTGTTAGGGTGAAAGGAAAGACTGGTAGTTGTAGGGAATGCTGGATGATGAGAAAAATTGAGGGTTTGGTTAAGAAAAAGAAGGAAGCACATGTCAGGATAGATCGAGTGATTCCTTAGAAGAGTATAAAGGCAGTAGGAGTATACTTAAGAGGGAAATCAGGAGAGCAAAACAGGACATGAGATTGCTTTGGCAAATAGAGTTAAGGAGAATCTAAAGGGTTTTTACAAATACACTAAGGACAAAAGGGTAACTAGGGAGAGAATAGGGCCCTCAAAAGATCAGCAAGGTAGCTTTTGTGTGGAGCTGCAGGAGATTGGGGAGATACTAAACAAGTATTTTGCATCAATGTATACTGTGGAGAAGAACATGGAAGATATAGTATGTAGGGAAATAGATGGTGACATCTTAGGTGGTGGTGCTGGATGTCTTGAAATGCATGAAGGTGGATAAATCCCCAGGACAGGAGTTGGGAGGTCATGTTGCAGCTGTATAGGACATTGGTTAGGCTACTTTTGGAATATTGCATGCAATTCTGGTCTCCTTCCTATCGGAAGAATGTTGTGAAACTTGAAATGGTTCAGAAACGATTTAAGGATGTTGCCAGGGTTGCAGGATTTGAGCCTGGTTAGCAAGGTTAGATCTCATGGAATACAGGGAGAACTCGCCCTTTGGATACAGAACTGGCTCAAAGGTAGAAAACAGAAGGTGGTAGTGGAAGGTTGCTTTTCATACTGGAGGTCTGTGACCAGTGGAGTGCCACAAGGATCGGTGCTGGGTCCTCTACTTTTTGTCATTTATATAAATGATTTGGATGTGAACATAGGAGGTATAGTTATTAAGTTTGCAGATGACACCAAAGAAGGTTACCTCCGATTACAACAGGATCTTGATCAGATGGGCCATTGGGCTGAGGAGTGGCAGATATAATTTAATTTAGATAAATGCGAGTTGCTGCAGTTTGGAAAAGCAAATCAGAGCAGCACTTATACATTTAATGGTAAGATCCTCAGCTGTATTGCTGAACAAAGAGACCTTGGAGTGCAGATTCATAGCTCCTTGAAAGTAGAGTCGCAGGTGGATAGGATCGTGAAGGTGGTGTTTGGTTTGCTTTCCTTTATTGGTCAGAGTACTGAGTATAATAGTTGGGAAGTCATGCTGATGCTGTACGGGACATTGGTTCGGCCACTTTTAGACTATTGCGTGCAATTCTGGTCTCCTTCCTATTGGAAGGAAGTTGTGAAACTGGGAAGGATTCAGAAAGGTTATTCCCGATGAAGGGCTTTTGCCCGAAACGTCGATTTCGCTGCTCGTTGGATGCTGCCTGAACTGCTGTGCTCTTCCAGCACCACTAATCCAGTATTTACAAGGATGTTGCCAGGGTTGGAGGATTTGAACTATGGGGAGAGGTTGAATAGGCTGGGGCTGTTTTCCCTGGAGTGTTGGAGGCTGAGGGATGACGATATAGAGGTTTATAAAGTCATGAGGGGCATGGATAGGATAAATAGATAGATAAGGTCTTTTCCCTGGGATGGGGGAGTTTAGAACTAGAAGGCATAGGTTTAGGGTGAGAGGGGAAAGATATAAAAGGGACCTAAGGGGCAACTTTTTCACACAGAGGGTGGTGTATGGAATGAGCTGGTGGAGACTGGTACAACTGCAACATTTAAAAGACATCTGGATGAGTACATGAATAGGAAGGGTTTGGAGGGATATGGACTAAGTGCTGGCAAGTCGGACTCAATTGGATTGGGTATCTAGTTGGCATGGACGAGTTAGACCAAAGGCTCTGTTTCCGTGTTGTACCAGATGAACAATCTGGCATTGACCTGGGCAAAAGAAATGACAACAGCAAAGTCCTCCTTACTAACATCAGGGGACTAGTGCCAAAATTGGGACAGCTGTCTCACAGACCAGTCGAGCAAAAGCCTGACATAATCATACTCATGGAATCGTTCTTGACAGACACCATCACCACCATCCTTGGATATGTCACATTCCAGCGGCACTACAGACCCAACAGAGGTGGCAGTACAGTGATATACGGTTGGGAGGGAGCTGCCCTGGGAATCCTCAACATTGATTCTGATCCCCCTGATGTCTCACAATGACAGGTTGAACATGGGCAAGGAAACTTCCTGCTGATTACCATGTGCTGTCCTCCTTCAGCTGATGAATCAGTACTCCTCCATGTTGGACAACACTTGAAGGAAGCACTGAGGGTGGCAAGGGTACAAAATATACTCTGGGTGGGGGTTTCAATGTCTATCACCAAGAGTGACTCAGCAGCAGCACTACTGATCGAGCTGGTTGCATCCTAAAGGACATAGCTGCTAGACTGGGTCTGTACCAAGTGGTGAGGGAACAAGAACGTAAAACATACTTGATCTCATCCTGACCAATCTGCTGGCTATAGATGCATCTGCCCATGACAGTGTCAGTAAGAGTGAACACCGCACAGTCTTTGAGGTAACAAAGTCCTGCCTTCACTTTGAGAATAACCTCCATTGTGTTGCATGGCACTATCACAGTGGTAAATGGGACAAACTTAGAACAGGTTAAGCAGCTTAAGACTGAGCATCCAGGAGGTGCTGTGGGCCATCAACAGCAGCAGAATTGTACTCCAGCACAATCTATAACCTCATGGCCTGGCATATCCTGCATTACCATCAAGCCGGAGGGTCAACCCTGGTTCAACAGTGAGTGCAGGATGGCATGTTACGAGCAGCTAAGAATGAGGTGCCAACCTGGTGAAGATACCAAACAGGACTACTTGCATGCCAATCATCATATGCAGCAAATGATAGACATAGCTAAGCGATCCTACAACTAATAGATCAGATTTAAGCTTTGCAGTCCTGCCACATCCAGTCGTGAATGGTGGTGGACAACTAAACAACTCACTGGAGGGGGAGGCTCCAAAAATACCCCCTCTGCAGTGATGTAAGAGCCCAGTACATCTGTGCAAAAGATAAGGCTGAAGCATTCACAGCATTCTTCAGCTAGAAGTGTCCAGTGAATGATCCATCCTGGCCTTCTCCGCTGGTCCTGAGCATCACAGATACAAGTCTTCAGCCAGATTGATTCACTCAATGTGATAAGAAATTGGTTGGAGGTGCTAAACATTGCAAAGGCTATGGGCCCTGACAACATTCCAGCAATAGCACCAAAGATTTATGCTCTAGAACTTGCCGCTCCCCCACCCAAGCTCTTCCAGTTACAACACTGGCATCTGCCCAACAATGTGGAAAACTGCTCAGGTATGTCCTGTACAAAAACGCAGGACAAGTCCAACTCAGTCATTACTGCCCTATCACTCTTGATCATCAGTAAAGTTCGTAAGAACCTGTATCGAAACAATCTGCTCACTGATGCCCAGTGTGGGTTTCACCAGGGTTACTCAGCTCCTGACCTCATTAGAGCATTGGTTCAAACATGGACAAAAGATTTGAATTCCATAAGGGAGGTGAGAACTACAACCCTCTACAGCAAGTGTATTTGACCAAGTTTGGCGTCAAGGAACCCTGGCAAAACTGGAATCAGAGGGTTAACTCTTCATAGTTGGATTCATACCTGGCACATAGAAAGATGGTTGTTTTCACTGGAGATCAGTCACCTCAGCTCCAGGCATCTCTGCAGGAGTTCCTCAGGGTAATATCATTGGCCCAACCATCTTCAGTTGCTTCTTCATAAGCTCAGAAGTGGGGATGTTTGCTGATGATTGCGCAATGTTCAGCAGCATTTGTGACTCCTCAGATAATTAAGCAGTCCATATTCAAATATAAAATGACCTGGATTATATCCAGGTTTGTGTTGACAACTAGTAAATAACAATTATGCCACATAAAGGCCAGGCTATAACAACTATCTACAAAAACAGAAACTCTAACCTTTGATATTCAATGATATTGCTGTCACTGACCCCTCCTCACCCCCCAACTTTCCAAACCTTGGGGTTACCATTGACTAGAAACTCAACTGGACTCACTATATAAACGGTGTCTGTAAGAGCCGGTCAAAAGTTATGAATACTGCAGCTCCTGATTCCCCAAAGCCTATCCACCATCTAGAAGGCACAAGACAGGATTGTGATGGAATACTCCCCACTTGCCTGGATGGGTGCAGCTCCAACATTGAGGAACTTAACACTAACCAGAACAAAGCAGCCACACCTACACTGGTGAACACAAATAATCATCATTCAATCAGGATTTACACAGCATCCTAATCTTAATAATGGACAGGAGATCAAAGCATTGCTGTCCAAAAGAAATTCCTGATTTCACAGTGTGGCGATAGCAACATCATCATCTTAGCAATATATACTAAACTTAGAAGAAAATGATGACACAAAGATCAGTGGAGTTACAGTGGCACAGTGGTTAGCACTGCTGCCTCAGAGCGCCAGAGACCTGGGTTCAATTCCCGCCTTAGACGACTGACTATGTGGAGTTTGCACATTCACCCAGTGTCTGCGTGGGTTTCCTCTGGGTGCTCCGGTTTCCTCCCACAGTCCAAAAATGTGCAGGTCAGGTGAATTGGCCATGCTAAATTGCCCGTAGTGTTAGGTGCAGGGGTAAATGTAGGACAATGGGTCTGGGTGGGTTACGTTTCGGTGGGTCAGTGTGGACTTGTTGGGCCAAAGGGCCTGTTTCCACACTGTCAGTAATCTAATCTAAATATTGTCAAAGGATACAGAGGGATGTAGATGAGCTGCAGATATGGGCAGAGAAATGGCAGATGGAGTTTAATCTGGGTAAGTGTGACATGCTGCACTTTGGGAGATCAAATGGTATACAGTTAATGGTAAGACCCTGAACAGCATTGACATCCAAAAGGATCTTGGATTTCAAGTCGATAGCTCCCTGAAAGTGGCCACACAATTAGATAGAGTGGTAAAGAAGGTATATGGTGTGCTTGCCTTTATTGGTTGGGGAACTGATTACAAGAGACAGAATGTCATGTTGAAGTTTTATAAGACCTTGGTTAGGTGACACTTAGAGTATTGTGATCAATTCTGCTTGCCACATTACAGGAAGGATGTGGAGGCTTTGGAGAGGGTTCAGAAGAGATTTACCAGGATGCTGTCTGAATTAGAAGGTATGACTTTAAGGAGAGGATAGAAAAACTCAGGTTGTTTTCTCTGGAGCAGTGGAGGCTGAGGGGAGATTGATTGAAGGCGATAAAATTATGAGATGTATTGATAGGGTTGACATTCATAATCTTTTTCCCAGAGTTGAAATGTCTAATACTAGGGACATGCATTTAAGGTGAGAGGGGCAAAGTTCAAAGGAGATGTGCGGGGCAAGATTCTTTTTACACAGAGTGATAGGAGTCTGGAATGGGCTGCCAGGATTAGTGGTGAAAGCAGATATGATAGACGCATTACAGGGACTTTTAGATAAGCACACCAAGGAATGGAGGGATATGGACCAAGGGCAGGCATAAGGGATTAGTTTAATTTGGCATCATGTTCAGCGCAAACTTTGGGCCAAAAAGCCGTACTGTTCAATGTCCTGAAATATTTTATATACACTATCACAAAACAAGTAGATAAATTTACACTGCACATTTTCTAAACAAACAAAATGTTCAGTAACCAAGGAAATAAAGCACTTGCAATAATTAAATTTAGAAGAAAATATTTTATATTATCACAATACAGGTAAATATACATCACTCTGCAACCTTTGCTGAACAAAAGTGCCCAGCAACCAAGGAAATAAAGCAATTGCAATGATTAAAAAAAGTCTGAACATTTTACCAATACACCAAAATTTAAGTATACTTTCAAATGCTATTCAACTTTGAGTGCTTGCATCAAACATCCAATGATATAATCTATGACTCATTTTTATTTACTGAACAGAAATGTAATTAGCTATATTTGGATTCCCAATTAGGGACATGGCAAGTGGATCAACGTATTGCTCAATTGAATATCATAAAGTATTACACTTGTCAAACAACAGCTAAAGTTTTAATCAAAAAGTTACACCTTGCTACTGTAATTCAAAGAGCATGCAAAATATGAACACCAGCAGATTGCTGAAACTATAATAAATAGTTAATTACTAACCCATTTATAGTGGGTTGACAAGCTTTAGATGATGTGGAGATAATGGTTAAGAACTTTGTTTATTGCTAGAAACAAGCAAAGAACTGGTGCTGTGTCTACAATGGTGCCCAAAACTAGAGACCATAGAAGGCTCTTTCCAAATTGGACACCCATGTTCCATTCCACAGGAATAAGACACTGGTCATGTGACTAGATTCAACTCAGATGTGTTCCATACTCAGCTTCAATGATTGTCAACTCAGTCCACAGATAAGTCCTGTAGTGGGAGAAAATGGGTAGCTTTAAAACTGTTCTTCTTGGCTACACATTAACTCAAGTGAGAAAAGGAAACTTACTCTTTCTTTGACAGTCTCCAGTGGCCTGAAACACAGAACAGAGACAACATGGGAGATGTTCTCCATGATTATTGGTAAAGGAGACATTGGGGCCTAGAAGTAAACTTTAGGACGTCATTTTGTATTTCAAATGGTGTGCTTCTTGGTTTATCAATTGCTACAAGCACTCAGACTCACGTACCAGGGATCCTACCCAGAGATTGGTCCTGCTAAAGTAGTTTTCCCTTTATCAAACAGATGAGATAGGGGATAATTTATTCCCTCACAGATCGCCAGGAAACTATTCAATTGTACTTTCATCTTTAGAATTACAATTTTTGCAGGTTACAAGCATTTTTACTAAAATCTGGTTAAAATCAAATATTGTTGTCAAACAAGTCTACTCTTTCTTAATTCATACACAATGTAGTTTTAAGTTGGTTCCCAACTAGCACAAAGCATATGTCAGCCATAATTCAGTACTGTACTATGTGCAAGCTGAATCAGTGACTATAAATGCGATGAGAAAAAAAAAATTAGCATTATGACAGGTAGTACCACTGAGTTTGGAAGTACTTCAGATTGTTGAGTTAGATGAATGTTAGCTGGTCCAAATTATACATGATCTAGGAGCACTCTGGTAGATGCCAGAGGGCTGAAGTTGTGTTTGTAGAACAGGAATATCAGCCAGCGTATCATGAGTGCATTGTACATTATTAAGATAGTGATAGATCTTCTCAGGTTTATAAGATTCCCTCAATCTTATAAATTCTGTGCATAGATTGACCCAAGCACAGGCTGTGTGAAGGAATCAATAGGAGTAAATGTAGGCCAGAAACTTTGAAGTTCAGGTAAAGATCTTTGAAAGGTCTTGATAGTTCAAAGTGATGTTTATTATGATTTTATCTCGAACAGAGCAAATTGTATGGGAAAAATAATTATGTCTTTTTTTCCTCAAAAATGGAACTTTCCACAAAAACAAAAAAAACAGCAAAGGTGTGTCTGAATTTTAATAAGGAGACATCCACTCATCCATTCTTCCATCATCGCCGAGTCAAAATGTTACAACACCTTACCTAGCAGTATCATGGAGTATTTTTACCATATGGAATGGTGCAGGATGGTGGCTCACCACCACCTCCAAATAGCGATGGACAAAAATGCCAGACCTTCTACGGCTATGTATAGACCACAAGTTAATAAAAAATAATATGCTGCTCAGATTTACAAGCCATGTTCATGTCTTTGATGAATGTTCCTTCCATTTAAGATCTAGTAAGACAAGTTAAAATAGACATAAATTATGGCATTGACCCTTTACTTTATTCACCGGCTAATGATATAGCATTTTGAATAAAGTGATGCTCCAAGCTTAATGTAAAATGTAATAATTTATAAAGCATAACTGTAGATTGTAAATAAGCAGTGCAATTTATACATTAGATGAAAGTACAAATCTTCTTATCCTGGTAACTGAATCATGTTTACAATATTGCTATTTATTCTGCATTTAAATTCAATAAACATAGAGGAAATAAATCATGACTTGTATGGTATAACATCTACTTACTGCGGTACTTTCATCAGCAATGTGCCATCTACAACTTCAAACAGTAACATCTGTTATTTAATTTCTAGTTTGACACTGCCTAGTAACATACTGATATCTCTACTCAGGATGTATTTCAACATGAGCAATTCAACCAAGGGCCCAATTTCAAAGCAGGTAAAATTCATATTGCTATTTAATACCAACATTGTAAAATTAATTAATTGGCAAGTTTTGGCTCACAATTATGGTATCAAATTCTTTAAAACTATCCAAGTGGATTACAAAGATTTCTAATTGCTGACCTTCTATGCAATTCAAACAAAATTTTGAAAGTACTTATTCCTGGCTTCTAGAGATATCTCATATTCTATTTTGCCATGTATTAGTTTTGATGCCCAGTCCTGAGGCCTTTTTATTGAAGACTGTTGACAATGAGCAGCAGTGGCAACAAAAAAAAGGTAGAAATGGCCTAAAGGAATATCTGAGTCTTACTGTGGACATGTATAGCCTGCACATTAATAAATGAGAAGCAATTCGTTTAATCAAAGTTAATGCACTGGCGTAAGATGTTAGCTTGCTCAAAAATATTCCACAATCATACTTTGGGAAACCGGTCACAACGATCATGTGTTTATTACTGACAGTACTACAGAAAATTCTGCACACTACTCAAGTATTTTAATCTTGTGATAAGAATTGTGATATTTTAACATTTACATCATAGGTTCAGTGACTATTTTCTTGTACGTGAGGAGGTGAATCATTTGATTAGCTACAGAATGACTGGTCCAGCTAACTCATAACTAAATGTGAATGAGGCAAAGTCTCAAGAACCAAGATATGTTTACAACAATCCACATGCAATTAAAGGAATGCTGGTCTGGAAAATTGCCATTAAATAACCATATTCAAGCACACCAGAGAACTGCTTTGTTCAACTTATCGTGTAAAACAAAGGTGAAATGAACAATCTTTCACAATGTATGTTGTTAGTACACAAAAGTATATAATGCAGCAACTCACCAAGGTTACTTTGCCAGCCCTGCACTGTAAACTCTGCCATCAATAAAGAGAGGAGTAACAATATTATGGACAAGCTACCTCGACTTGAAGACAGATTTTGAAATTCATTCAATATCACTGGGTTGAATATCTCTACTTAATGTAAGTAACGGAGGATCATCAGATGAAACAGTTGACATCCTTGGGCACTAGTTAGATATAAAGATAGTGGCAATGCCCTTGAGTAATAAAGCAGACCCTAGGTTAATGTTCTGGGAACATAGCTTGATAATACCACAACAGGTGGTGAAATATGAATTCAATCTTTAAGAGAGATCTGGAATAAAAAGCTAGCACAAAGGTAACCGTTTAAGTACTGACAATTGTTGTTAAAAAATACCATTAGATGCACTGATGTCTTTTAGGGAAGGAAATCTGTAGTCCTTGCCTCAACTGGCCGAGATGAGACTCCAGGCCAATACTAATGTGGTTGACAGTTAACTGCCCTCTGAGCAATTAAAGATGGGCCATAAATGCTGACCTGACCAGAGAGACTCACATTCTGTCAATAAGAAAAAAAATACATAGGCCTGCCCCAGGCATTCCAAAGACCTTTTGATTGGCAGAGTTCTGGAGGCAGATGATTGCCATGTTTTCTGGCACTCTTTTGGGGGATCAAAGCTGATATTGAAATCGAAAAATCTTCAGCTGTTATTAAAAGCTCAAAGAGGTAGTTCTGATGACAACAGAAAGGCATAGATTTCATGGAGACTTAGGAAATGTATTTTAAAAACAGTTTTAAACTCCTGTCTCCTATGGCCAGCTCTGCATTTATTGCCCATCCCTATTTGTCTTTGAGACGATGACAGCGAGTTTCTTTCTTGAACCTGGAGGGCTATTAAGAACTAACTGCATTGCTCTAAGTTTGGAAGCAGACATAGGTGTGGCAAAATTAAGAAAGTGAAGTTTATTCCCTATCCTAGATAGGTGTTTACCAACAAGTTAGTAACTTTTATGATCAACATTGCACTCTTAACCCAGATTTAATTGATTATTTAAATACTTCAGTTGCTTTAAAATTTGAACTTGTATCACTGAATCATGAGTCTCAGCCTTGGGATTACAAATTATCAGATAAAAGCAATGAAACAATAACCTGTCATCCCTAAACAGTGTGGGTATGTGAATGCCATATAGAATGGAGAACAGATGAAAACAATTGTACTATGATAGGTGTTTCTTCCCCTCTTGAAGGTGACTACATTTGTGCTAAATAGCCAGCTCAAGGAATGGGTGCCACTTTACTGCAAGTATTCAATAGCCACTGGCTAAGTTTCTGGATGAGGCCAACATAATTGCTTCAAAATGTTTGAGATGATGATGACGATGATGCACCACAGGCTATGTGGAACTTTTTCCTAGAACTGATGTTTGAATAACTTCATGGATCAGAGAGAAATGGTCAGAATTCTTTCCTGTCCCTAAAAGGACCCAGTCTTTCTTCAAATCTAATTGTTCTTTTGTTCCTCTAAGCAAATGGTACAGGGGTGGGGGGGTGGGGAGCAGGGAGCACACAACCCATTGTCATTCAAGTGCCTTACTTTTTATTAGATGACAAAGTGAATCAGCTAGTCTTTTACTGCATGTAGCATTTACTTCTGTATGTTCATATTTCAATTCTGTGTAAAGAATTCTATAAAGATGAAAAATCTTGCTCCTCCTTTTCTCAGATATTACTCAAATATAGGAAGCTACAGAATTCCATGGTACAGACATTCACATTTTTCCAGTTCTTGATAGCAAAAAGTCATCAATATATTTCAAAAGGTCTTCAATGTGTACAACAATAATTGCAGATAGTCTCCAAGAACTGATCAAGATGCCAAGGTCCTAACAAAATACTATGCCTAGAGAAGGAAGCCAGAATGGTCATGTTACAGCTGACTATTCATACATGATAGAAATACAGTTGCTGCAACTGTACTTTAGCCTCTTCAATCTCCTGCTGCATCTATCAGTCCTTCGTACAATCTGGTGCAATTGGGCACTCCTTGCAGATCTCGCCTGAGGTAAAAGCAGGATCGGCGACAAGAAAGGAATCCCATATTTGTTCAGCTCCTTCAGGCTATGCTCTTCCACCAGTCAGTCAATATATTTCACTGTTCCATAATGACATGTACCCTTTTGTTCAGGTGAAATATTATTCCAGACTTGAATCTAAGTGCATGCCACTGGAATAGGAATGCAATAGGAGATTCTGGAAACACATAGCAGGTCAGGCATTTAGAGAAAGAAAGGGGGTTAATGTTTCAGGTTGTTACCTTTTATCAGAACGTGACAAAGTCAGAAATGGAACAAGTTTCAGGAACTTCAAAAGGCAGAATTGCTGAGGAGGTTGAACATTAAAGGGATAGGGTGGAAAACAGATAAGATAAAGTGCCAAATGAGATGATTTTGAAGCAAAAAGTCATCAATATATATCTATAACTGGAAGAAACGAACAAAGAAAAACTGAGTACAGATAGTTATAGTACAGGTAGTTCTTCCATAATATGTGTTGCATCAGCACGAATTCGTGATAGTGCAATTGATGAATTGTGGACGTTGTTTGCATCATGCAAACTTTCTGAATGGTTATAGCGGATTTTCCATAGCACAATTTTCTACAGCATAATTTCTATAGCGGTTTCCTATAGCATGATTTTCTACACCACAAGGTTGCAGAGGAACCCAACTGCCGTGTTACAGCAGAATGACCTGTACATGGATAATAAAGCCAATTGCATGCATTTAATCCATCAGCATGAGGTAATTCATGGGCTCGACCTCTTCCATTTGCTCAGTTGTGATATTATTGCATTGGAAGGTCTTGACTATCAACCCTGTGACAACCAAGAATTCTACATGAAAAGAGAAAGCAAAAGGAACAAAAGGGGAGGTTAGAGGAGTAAGCGAGAACAACAGTTATTTTCAACAGCTACTGTTTGAAAATATGGGGCAGTAGTCATGATCTAAAAATGAATGCAGTGTTGAGTGGAAGGCTCAATTAAAAAAGAAATGAAGTGATGCCTTTCAAACTTACAATGTGCTTTAGTCACAGTATAGGAGGACTGTGAACAGAGAAGCCAGAAAAAAGGGAGTGGGGCAGATCAGAAAGAAAAGACTTACATTTACATGGAACCCACCAGATGGCTCAAAGTGCTGTACAGCCAACTATGTCATGCTGAATTTGGAATGTTGAAAAAGAAAAAGAAAGGGGTATGTGTGTGGTGGGTTGGTGGGGGGGGGGGGGGGGGGAGCGGTGGAAGAGGAGGTGGTTGGCTTGTGCTTTCTTGTGACACCATACTGGAAGTAGCAAAAAAAGTTCTGTTGGAAGTGGAACATGAAGAACTAGCAATAGCCTGTGGGGTTGTTGGAGGGAGGGGAATGGGTGAGAGTGGAAAATGGAACAGACAGTTTAGGAGCATGATGGTGGGCATCTATGGCCAAGGAAAATGGAAGACATCTGGAAGGGATGATATTGGAAGAATGCAAAAGCAACCTTACCAAAATGAGAAACAAAAACAGAAATTGGTGGAGAAACGCAGCAGGTCCAGCAGCATCTGTGGAAAGAAAAAGAGTTAAATGTTTCGAGTCCAGTGACGCCATCATGTAATGAAAAGTTACTGGACTTGAAATGTTAACTGTTTCTTTCTCCACCTGATGCTGCCAGAACTGCTGAGTTTCTCTGGCAATTTGTTTTTTTTTAAAAAAGATTCCCAGCATTCATAGTTCTTTGTTTTATTTTACTGCAGGGAGCAAGTGTGGTCAAGCTGTGGGAGTTAGTGGGTTGACCGGACATTGATTAAAAATATTAGACCACCTAGAGATTTAAAAAATTGAGCAATGCATTGGACTGTTTTTCTTTAATGCTTTATGTATCAGCCAGCATAGGTTTTTACAAGGATCTTGGTTGCACACCAAAATCCCAAACCATCAAAAGAATTCAGACACATTTTGTCATTCTGTTGTATATAAATGAATTGGTGTCAAAAATGATATGAAGAGGTGATAAGTACCATCACAACTGATGTTTAGGGTTCAGAACAAGATATAAATAAATGTAGATTCGGCATAGGATAAAGTACTTTACATCCAATAAAATTAAACTTAAAAATTTTCAGTTATATGTTGATTTTTTAGAACAAATACACTATTTACAACACTGAATATTTGACATCCACTAAAAACCCAAACAATCCTGATAAATTTTCAGACTGGGTTTATTATATCATGGGGACGAGATAGCTGCATGATAAAAAGTCAAGTCTCAAGGATACAAGGGAGATGGGTGCAAGACTTTTTCTAATTATATAAATGTATCTGTAACATGATGGAAGCTGGATAAAACTGAGCACCTTAGCAGCATGTCTCTAAAGATATGTCACAAAATCTACTGAAAACAAAATAAAGTGGTTGAGTATATCTAAAGTAATTATGTTTTATCTGACATACTTTGGAGCCGTTTCAAATTGCAGCCAAGCAAAAATTTACGGAAACTGGGAGAATTGTACTTAATAACAACAAGGCAGTGATCTTAGTAAGGTCTAAATATTTCTCCACAGGTCAGAACTCTTCAGAAAATTCACAAATTTTATTTGATTGCTAACAGGAGTTCTACATGAGGTTCCACTATGTTACAATTAGAGAGAGAAAAAAAGAAACAGGAATTCATGAGGCACGTTAAAAATAACAATACTGATGTGGCTATTTGTTCATCAAGGCAGAATTTGGAGACTCTAGATCAGTGATTTGCACTGTAGTGTATATGGAAGCACTAATTTTAGAACATGCCTTCAGACTCTATTGGACAGAAGCAATAATTTTATCTAACAAAGACAAGCAATTTTTAAGTCCTCCTTTGGTGTATTACCAACGCAGTGTAAATCTTTTCTGTTTAAAAGGCAAGTAGCACAGACATAGATGTTTTGTATAATGTGCTGAAATAGATTGCCAGCTCTCTTCGTCCTGCTAACTGCAGATACTATTTATTACTTCAGGCCTCTTCTACACTCAGGTAGCACTGGAGACTGCTAGCTTCTTCAGGTGATCCATGAACACTTGCAAGCTGACATCATCTGTCAGGATTGGTGCTCCAGCCTCCTAAGGAAAAGATTCATACACGGAAGTTAATTGAACAAGTAACCTTGCTACTTGTTACAATAAATCAGCCAGCCTGATGTATTATACTTTGAACTTTTCTATACACTACCAATTATGAACTAAGATTACCAAACAAACAAAAAGCTATTATTCTAAAACAGTCCATTGATTACTGGTTCAGTACTCCTTACGAGCATGAGCCAACAATAATTTAGTTTATGATTAACCTGGGTTTAGAGAGAACATCCTCTGCTACAAACATATTGTCCTTATGAACAAATATTTCAGATAACTACTGATGGATAAGTATTGGCACCAAACAAAATAATGGAACTAAATATAAATCATGATTACATTCCTAACTCATCATCTCAATACATAACGTTTAAAGATCAGACATAATAATAATAATGGGGACCATTCTACATGATATTTTTCAGCCAATAAAAATAATATCATGCAATCTCAGTTTGCCTGTTAAACTAGATTATCCATTAAAAAGTTGACTTACTTGTCCCCATGCATACATGTTGTTGTGGGTCTGTGAAGGATTTACTTTGGACAACAAGAAACGCGCCTGTTGATGAAAATTATGAAATACAAACCTATTACTGAAAGAAAGACTAGCACTTATACACAGCCCCACGACTTCCCAAGTGCTTTGTAATCAATAATTTTGAAGTGCTTTCACTGCTGTAATGGAGGACATGAGAGTCATTTCTGACAATGGACACTGCCATGCAGTTCACTGAGTCTGTGCTGGTTCCCTAAGGAGCTCAGTCAGTCCATTCCTTCTCTCTAACCCATAACCCAGCAGCTCTATTTACTTCAAGTATCCATTCTATTTCCTTTTGTAATCATTGGCTGTTTCTCATACTGCCACCCTCATGAGAAACAAGCTTCAAATCATCACGATCAATGTGTCTAAAAAAAAACTCCATATTGTGCGCGATTGCACTAAGTTAAAAAAAAGAAAAACCAAAAACTCCCTCTCATATTCCCTCTGCACCTCCCACTAAAAACATTAAATCTCTGCCCCCTAGTATCTGCACCATCAGCTAATAGATAGAGTTTTCAGTGTGAATTGGACATGCTGAGTGAGTGAGCAAATGCACAGGAGATGCAGTATAACCTGGATAAATGTCAGGTTATCCACTTTGGAAGGCAGTTTATCAGAACGGCTATAAATTGAGGGGTGAGCAATGACACCTGGCTATCCTCACACACTAGTCATCGAAGGTAAGCACTCAGATGCAGCAGGCAGTAAAGGTGGCAAATTGCACGTTGGCCTTCATAGTGAGAAAATTTGAGTACAGGAGCAGGGATGTCTTGCTGCAATTATACAGGGCCTTGGCGAGACCACCTTGGAATATTGTGTGCAGTTTTGTTCTCCTTATCTGAGGAAAGATGTTCAGAGGTAGTACAATAAAAGTTTATCAGACAGACTCCTGAGATGTATGAGGAAAGGTCAAATCAGTTAGGATTATATTTGCTGCAGTTCAGAAGAATGAGGAGGGATCTCATAGAAACCAAAAAAATGCAGGAAAGATGGCCCCAATGGTGGGGGAGTCCAGAGGCAGGGGTCATGGTCTAAGGATACACATAATCTATTCAGGACTGAGAGGAAGAGAAATTTCTTCACTGGAGTGGTGAATTTGTGGAATTCCCTACCATAGAAAGCAGTTGAGACCAAAGCATTGTGTGATTTCAAGAAAGAGTTGAATACAACATTTGGGACTAAAGGAATCAAAGGATATGGGGGAAATGCAAGAACAGGCTTGATGAGTTGCATGATCAGCCACCGTCATAATGAATGGTACAGCAGACTCAAGGGGCCAAATTGTCTACTCCTACTCCTATTTTCTGTGTTTCAATGTTTGTCCTCAACCACCTCATTAAACTGGTCACAATCCTATACACTTGTATTGAATCTCCCCTCAACTCCACCAGGAGAAAAATAGCAGTATTTCCAATCTAAACTTGGAACAAAAATACCAAGCCCTGAAATCATTCTGCAAAATCTCTTTTCACTTTCACGTTTTTCTCACATTTTACCTAAAGTATGGTGACATGATGAAAAGTTAAAACCATTATAGAAGCAAAATAATGAAAAAAAGCCTTTTGCTCATTTACCCTTAAGTTCCTATGTTCAGCTTGGCCTTTGGGAAAATAAAGTTTTTGAATTACGTGGAAATTAACCTAAAACACTGTCTCTGATGAAATGCAACCTGTCTCAATGAAGCTACTGAGCAAATCCTCTCTCTCAAGGCGTCTTGATGTTACTGTTGTATAAAGTAATGGTTCTGAATGAGTTAATACTGAAGTTTCATTAGCTCCACCCAATCTGATGGCATTATACATTCTTTGGGTGGAGGCAGGTAGTTTTACAATAGCCTTCATGGAGACAAGATGTATTCTGTACAGTTCCTAAATGGCCTGAGCAATTTTGCCTGACTGCACTTATTGCTATCACACAATAAACCAGAGGGACAGCTGCAAGGGATGGTGAAAGGACCTGCAAAGTAATTTATATTGGGGCTGCAGGACTGGGAAGGCATCATAATTTACTGAAGCTGGGAAGGAGCAAATTTAGAGAATTCTAGTGAAAGAGTCAAGTAGAAATAGAACAAGCAGGAGAAATTAAAGAATAAAAAGACTGGGACTCTAATTAAAGTGGGATTTCAGTGAGAAAATTTACAATAGTCATAGGCAGAGAACTTTCAAAAATTTGGAAAGTGAATTGTACTTTGGCTGCGGAAAGCAAGAAAACATCCACTTCACCCGGATCAAGGTGTGAAAATACCATCCTTGCTGCAGAAAAAAAAGGTGGGAAGGAATTTCAATCATGATTGCTACCCATTGTAATGATGTCACACAGTATTTTGGTGGAGGTAGAACATTGGACGTTGTACAATAGCTTTCTTTTTCACGAATGATTCATTCATGGGTTGTGGGCATCACTGGTTGGACCAACATTTATTGCTCATTGTGAATTGCCCAGACAGCAGTTAAGAGTCTACCACTTTGATGTGTAGTCACATGCAGGCCAGACCAAGCAAAGGTGGCAATTTCTTTCCCTAAAGGACATTAGTGAATCAGGTGATAATCTGACAATCGGCAAAGGTTTCATGGTCATTGTTAAACTGTTATTTCCAGATTATTGTTAAATTCAAATACTATCTGTCATGGCAAGATTCAAATCCAGGTATCGGGAAGAAAATCTGGGTTTCTGGATTAATAGTTTAGCAACAAAACCACCAGACATTGTCTACACACATCACCTACATTTGACTGATGTATTCCTTGCAACCCTTGAAAGCCTTTAGTAATTATGCTTGACAACCAATGTAAATTGTCCTATTGCTTTCATGCAACAAACTAGCTTGTTAATTAAGACAGGTGTCTCTTCTGTAAGATGCTGGAGTGATCTAACCTCAACCACTGATGATTAGACGGGTCCTGGACACTGTAGAGACAATGGAACATTGGTAGCAATAAACTAATATGGGAGAAGTGACAGAGCAAACAATTATTTTTCAAAATCAGTTCTGCTAATAGTCTTGGTCCATCACCCAGTTAACTCAGCACAAATCTCCTTTATTTGTCAGACATAGATTTGGGATCCAAAAATAATAGACATTTTGTCATCATTAAAACTGAACAGTTTTTCAAATTTTATCTGGAGTAATACAAATAGCTTAGTAAACAAATATCTGTGATTAAGATTTTGAGACAAAGAAGTACCAGTGAAATTAACTAATGAGCTTCAATGTTATCTGCAAAATGGAAAGGGCAGAGGTGCATTTCCAAAGGCATGTACAAGGAGAAACATCTAAAGAGTAAAGAATTCATGCTTCTTGTGCAATGTACGTACATGGAAGCTGGCACTAACACTGCAGGAATAGTATCCAGCACAGTTACAGAATTGAAACCTGGTAATGATTCCTGGAAAAGTGATAATTCTTGAACATTCTTCTACCCTTCTAATGCTTACAAAGCAAATTATTAACATGTAAAAATCCAGATTGCTAGACAGAATTTTCACAATTTAAAGTAACACAAATGAAGGTTACCTGGCTTCCTCCATGCTCGGTGTCAACATAGCGTGGCATAGGGAATCTACTATGTAGAATCTCTTGTGCATCATCCACAGGCGCTTGTAGTAAATGGCGGAAATTTTCATACTCAGGCATGTCATGATAGCCAGCTTTACGCCATTGAGCAATGGTCTAGGAAAAATGATTATCTACTGAGTTACTGTGTTCATTTATAACTATAAATGTTAAAGTAAACTAATTAGAGGTTAATGACTTCATGTTAAATAATCTGTGAAATTAACAGAATGTTAGTAGTTAATAAGTGTAATGAAATGTGATACAACTTTAACACTTCTCTAGCACAAACTAGCATTTCTAGTGTTGACCAGAAATAGGTGTTATGTATGTTTTGAAGTGAGATGTTCTTACCTCTCCGTGGTAGATAAGTATTTGAAAGAAGGTGTCCATAAGAAGAATTCTATCAGGGAGAATACTGCTGCTATCGAGAAGAACAGGCTACGTAAAAGCAGAGAACAAATTGATCACCAAACTTTTGCTCGTAGTGGGAAAACTTCAGATTCCAAAATGGATTCAGCTACCTGATCTTCTCTTCCCCCAAAATACGCAAATATACGTTTTATTAACAATTTGAGGAAGTTATGCTTAGAACTGCACAAGTACATTGGTTCCGAGTACTCAAAAGCCTTAAAATTAAAACGCTTAACCTGATGTTTAGATCCAACCTGCTCAACACTCCTCTTGATGCTCATAACTCCCTCCACTCTTGGATCTCTAACTCTTTCACTCTTTAACACCCCACCCCATGGATAAACAACAGCTTTGTTGCCTCAATCCATTCTCTGCAAATGCATATCCAAAAGCCTCTGACATTCCATTCGCCTATACTTCTATAAGAAACTTAAAATCCAACTAAGCTTTGGGCAATTCTTCTAATCTCTCGCCTTTCTGCTTGGTAACAAATCTTTCAATGTGTAACATACTTTGGAACTATCCATTTGTCAAAGGTACTGAATGATTACAAGGTGCTGTTTATTGATGTTAAAATGAATTTAAAACTTCAAAAAATCATGCTGTTGTTTCTAATTACAACTACTTTCAAGTTTGACAAAATTCAAAATGCTTTTCCTTGCAAAATACGTGGGCATCTCTATTCCACATCTACTCTAGATAAGAGAGATATTACAGAGGAAACAAGCATGGAATTGGGGTAAATTGTAAGAGTTGGATTCTGATTTCAGCATACTTCCTCACAAAATACAGCACAAATACACTATTTCTTCAAAGTTCAGTACCAGTGTCAAATAGCTTCTGTTTTGCATCAATGTTTTCTTGTTTGATGCAGTATGACTTAAAGGTAAAGTAAGGTTCACATGTAAACCACACATATCCTATGATTATAGCCTCAGACCAAATAAAATTTGCTTTGGACAGACAGAGCAGTCGTACTGTAAAGCAATCATACAGACCACATACTATGCTGAAAGCAAATTTCACATAGGATCATCATAGCTTGTACAGAGGAAGATTGTTAATGATCAGTTTGAGCTGGAGATTAATCAACACCTCATCCAAGATAGAGCGTTTAGCCTCTCAAACTTATTATTCTATTCAATTAGATCATGGTTGATCAGTATCTGGAACTCCATCTGACCACCTCGATTACTATCTAATTCATCACTTGACTTGAATTTTAGTGCAGATGAATACTGTAAAGCTCAGTTGTAATAGCTGTTCACCACTTATTCAATCTGACATCAACTGATGAATAAAATATCTCAAATACATTTCTCACCTCTGGAGGGCCATTGAAAGAATAGGCATACAGGATAGGTTGAATCATGATGAGAGACTGCGTAAGATCCTGACGCATGAAATGGTGACGGTAGTAAGAACTCTCATCAGGACTGTTATTAAAAACTTGTAAGAATGGAGATCTTCTCAGATGAAACATAAACTAAAATGGAAACATACATTTTCTCATTTCAATATTGTAAATCTAGGCTCCTGTTAAAGTTATTGTTATGATCGCAAATTTAAAATATTTAAAATATGAGTTCCTATTGTATGCTCTATACATTGTCAATGAATTATAGCATAATTTGAAAGTTGATGAACCAAAATCTATGAGAGACATGTACTCATGAAATTAAAGTGCTCATTTCATACCTGTGGATACAAAGAAAATGTTTCAGAAAATTTGAAAGAGGCTGGATCATCTTTGTGATAATCTCCAAATTTCTGACACTGAGAAAGGAAAAGAATTTAATTTATTGGATATTATCCTTTTTAAGCATTATAATACTAACAAATCAAAGCAGCCAATAAATTGTTTCATGCTTCTATACACCACCCCCGCCCACCCATGCACTACCGAGAACTATAGAAAATGCATCATACCAGTCGTATAAGCTGTCTGTCTAGCCATCTGAGAACATCAGGTCCCTCCTCTGTCTCTGCTCTGTAAACTGCCAATCTTGCCATGAGAACAGCTGCAGCTTCTTGATCAAAGGATGCAGCAATATTCTGGATCTGTGTTTGTGCATCTGCCCAGCTTTATAAAGGGGGAAAATACATATTTGATTTTTATAAATAGGAACCATAAAACAAAATAACAATGATAAATAATAATATTAATAATGAAATGTAACATCTATAATTGGTTTTATGTCTTGGATTTTAGTTTAATATGAATAAAAATTGCTGGATACAGAGCAGAGGATACAACCTGTAAGTTAACTAACAATCTGTTTTAACGAATCTACATAGAAACAAATGCGCTTTTAACGGGCATGACATTAGAGTCAAATTTTAGGACAAAATTGAACACATCAAAAAACATTCTCATCAGAACCATATTTTGCAGGAATATTATTCTCCAACTAACTTAGAGAATCATATACATAAAAAGGAAAGTTTCTAAAATAACTTGGCACATTTATGCTAGATAACTATTCTGCACAGTCATGAGATTTTATAAAACTAAAGTTAATGATCATAAGATGCAAGATGCAGTTTCATTTATGCAAACCTATCAAACTACATTTCAAATATCTACTTGTATGAACAATTGTAATGCTATATTCTAATCAGACGTTACACAGGGTGCATGTGATTCACAACACCATCAGTTGGTGAGAGAAGAGATAAACTTTTTATCAGTAGTCATGTAAGGCAGATTATGAAATCCTTGCTCCAGTCTGTCATTCCATATACATGGTTTCAGTTTTGATGTAGTTCTACTTAAGGTCAGCATTGACAACAATCTCAATGCAGTAGAATATTGACCTATTCATATAGCATTATATCAAATTAGGACACGGGCAACACAGACTAGTTAATTGACCATGCAGAGTCAACAGCAGCCTCCCTAAATATGTCTAATAAAAACATCTACTGAGCATCTCCACCTAAACTAAAATATATGCAATGGACGTCATTATTACTCTTTTGTATGGTTGAAATCTTGCATTCTGTACAGAAAATAAACAACTGCTAGACTGCTTCTAATAACCCTACATTCAATCTATCATGGGCATCAGATGCCAGAACTAACCAACAAACAAAGTGCACCAGAACCTGCCATGCCCTAGCCAAGCTGTTCCAGTACAGCTACAAGACTAGCATCTGACAAACAAGATGGAAAAATGCCCAGGAATATCCTGTACACAAAAAACAGAACATGTCCAACCCAGTCAATTAATATTAAGATTAATTAACTAAAATTAATCCAATTAAGATTACTATTGATCATTAGTAAAGCGACAGAAGGTGTTAGTTATCAGTAGTGCTATCAAACAGCATCTGCTCAACAATAGCCTGCTCAGTGACGCCTAGCTTGGGTTCCACTGGCGCACTCAGTGCCTGACCTCATTACAGTCTTGATTCAAACTTGGACAGGGGAGCTGCATTTCAAAAGTGAAGTGACAGTGACAGCCCTTGACATTAAGGCCATATCTGACTGAGTGTGGCATTGAGATGCCGTACAAGAATGGCATCAATGGAAGTAACAGGCACATAGGAAGATGGTTGCAGTTGTTGGCCGTCAGTAACCTCAGTTCCACAACATTGCTGCAGGAATTCCTCAGGGAAGTGTCTTGTAGTCAACCAACTGTAGCTACTGTATCAATGACCTTCCATCAAGAGTGGGAATATTCACTGATGATAGCACAATTTTCAATACCATTCATGATTCCTAAGATAATGAAGCAGTCTATGTCCAAATGCAGCAAGACCTGAGCAACTTGAAGTCATCATCCAATTACACATGATTCCAATGCCCCATTGGGTGAGTCCTATTGTTGCTGTTTGTTCTATGCACAGATTTGACTCTGTCCAGTCTTTCAGCCAAGAGGTTAATTCAGTCTACCCAATCAAATTCTATTTCAAAATCCACAGGACATATATAATTATTGCTTGACCTCTAAAGTGCATTCATTACTCACTAATCTTAGAATGTCGACAGCTTCTCCCATTCTTCTTTCTCCCTGGAATCCAAACGCATCATCTCCAATGTAGTTCTGTGCCTTCCCATCAACCCTCTGCTTTAACTCTTAGTAAAAGCTTCAATGGATGGACAATCAGATTAGTTGTATGAAAGTGAGAACATCAAAAAGCCTTTCATTCTTTCTGCAGTAATTGTTATTGCCTGCCTGAAGTCCTCTGGCCATTCTCCTGAGTAAATTCTACATAGTTTAGCAAATATTCATGTTAGGTTCATTCCCAGTCTTATGGGTTTCAACCACTACAGCTGCTTTCTAATTTTTTTATCTTATTTATTGTTGCTCTTATCTCCATGCCATATTTCTAGTTCATGAAATCAATCCCAACAATACTCTCTTCTGATAGCTCAATCATTTCAGTTTTTCGTTTTTTGCTTGCAGTTCTTCAATATGTTTCTTCATTACCCAGTGTTTCCCCAGTGGCTCAGTAGTTAGCACTGCTGCCTCACAGCACCAGGGTCCCAGGTTTGATTCCAGCCTCGGGCAACTGTCTGTGTGGAGTTTGCACATCCTCTCAGCGTCTGCGTGGGTTTCCTCCGGGTGCTCCGGTTTCCTGCCCCAGTCCAAAAATGTGCAGGTCAGGTGAATTGGCCATGCTAAACTGCCCATAGTGTTAGGTGCATTAGTCAGAGGGGAATGGGTCTGGGTGGGATACTCTTCGGAGGGTCGTTGTGGACTTGCTGGGCCGAAGGGTCGGTTTCCACACTGTAGAGAATCTAATCTAATCAAAAACACATTCCATCCCACTGCAATTATTTTCATCTTTATGCTGAGTGTCACAAATGTCTTTTGCTTTTTCATATGAAAGATCTTTTAAGTATATTACACTGCTCTAACCATCATTCTTGTCCCTTGTCCTCTTAACCTGTAATTCAAGCATCAGTTTTTCAGCTTGTTTTGTTCATAATTGACATTCTTTCGTTTTCTCCTTTCTTCAATCGTTGCAGCATTGCAGACCCGTGGTCTCTTGATTCTTTTTCCCCTTAAAAGCCAATGCTCTTCCCCATCCTTCTTCAGCAGACTTTTTAATATATCTGCATTGTTCATTCATATTGGTAATATTGTAGCCTTTTCTAGCTTATGTTTCGTTTATTTCATTTACAAATTCTGTATTTATTTCTATCAGCCTCTCCAGGTCCCACTGCTTTCTGTGAAATCTGTATTAGCTCCAGACTGAGCTTTTGAGTTTGTAACTGCATTTCTATATTTCTTTCGTGCTGTTGACATCATTTGGTCGTTTTCAAACATGCACAGTGCCAATCATTTGTTTTCTTTGTAATATATTCTCCACATCATGGTAACTTCCATTCACAGTTCAACCGTGGCACTTTCCTCATGGCTTTTTATGGCTTTTTTGTTCACTGTTTGCATGCTGCCTCCTTCAAAAATGCCATTCTTTTCAAGCATAGAAAATTGACCATGTTAGCTAAAATATTTAAGGTGTATATATATCCAAAAAAAAAAGCCCAAATCAGGGCTGATGAAGGGCTTATGCCCAAAACGGCGATTCTCCTGCTCCTTGGATGCTGCCTGACCTGCTGTGCTTTTTCAGCACTACACTCTTGACTTTGACTTCCAGCATCTGCAGTCCTCACTTTCTACCCCCTGCTATTCAATAAGATCTTGGCTAATCTGTTTGATTTGCATTCCACATTCCCAGCTACCTTGGATAACTTATGATTTTTGGTTTTGCAAAGGGATCAAATCTCCGCATTAAAATAGTCAAGTGGCCTGCCTCCACAATTTTCTGTCACAGAGTTCCAAAGTCACACAAACCTCAAAACCTTTTCTCCTTTTTGGTACTGAAAGGGTTAAGCGGAATTTTCAAACAGTTTTAAACTAATTCTGGATTCCCCTCCAATAGAAATTTCCTTTTCAGGATCTTATACATATAAATCACATCACCCTTCAGGCTTTTTTCAAAAATCAACCTGTCCAGGGATGGTTGACACTTCAAACAGCTGGGACTTGAACCTATAGACAAACAGGAGGCCGTGTCGAGAGTGTGTGGTGCTGAAAAAGCACAGCAGGTCATGCAGCATCAGAGGAGCAGGAGAATCTACGTTTGAGGCAGCTGCCCTTCATCAGGAATGCGGTTGGGAGCCTTGGAGGTGGAGAGATAAATGGGAGGGGGGGCAGGGCTTGGGAGAAGGTAGCTTAGAGTGCATTTGGTGGACGGAGGAAGGGGTAAAGATGATAGGTCGGAGAGGAGGGTGGAGAGTATAGGTGGGAAGGAAGATTGACAGGTGGGACAGGTCATGGGGATGGTGCTGAGCTGGATGGTTGGAACTGGGATAAGTGAGGGGAGGGTAAACGAGGAAACTGGTGAAGTCCACATCGATGCCCTGGGGTTGAAAGGTCCTGAGGCAGAAGATGAGTCGTTCTTCCTCCAGATATCAGGTGGTGAGTGAGTGGCGATGGAGGTGGCCCAGGACCAGCATGTCCTTGGCAGAGTGGGAGGGGGAGATGAAATGTTCAGCCACAGGGTGGTAGGGTTGATTGGTGCAGGTGTCCTGGAAATGTTCTCTGAAGTGCTCTCAGAGGAGGAGTCCAGTCTCCCCAGTGTAGAGGAGACCACATTGGGAGCAAACAGGAGGCTGGAAGAACACAGCAAGCCAAGCAGCATCAGGAGGTGGAAGAATCAACTTTTTGGGTATAACCCTTCTTCAGCACTCAAATCTGTGCCTACTAGCTCAGAGGTAGGGAAAGTACCCGTGTTATAATCAAGTCACCCCTCCCTTGTGTAAACAAGATTAGAAAGAAGATCAGCCTGTTAGAAATATAGGAACCGGAGCATGCTATTCAGCCTCTCGAGCCTGTGTTTCTAATAGGCTGGGCTTGTTTGATCTTGGGAAGAGATCATGGGTGATCTGTGATCTAACTACATAAAACTGCCCTTGTCCCAAATACCTTAACATCTTTGCTCAACAAAAAAAAAATCTCATTTAAAATTACAACTAATTCAGCATCTCTGGGCAACAGCTCCAAACATCTACCATACTGTGTGCGCAGAACTGCTTCCTAACATCTCTTCCGAACTGTGCGGTCCTAATTCTCAGACTATGCCCCCTAATTCTAGAATACCCAACCAGTGGAAATAGTTTATTGTTATCTACCCCGTCTAAATCTCTTAATACCTTGAAGACAACAATCAGATCATCCCTTACGCTTGTGAATTCTAGATAAAAGAAAAGCCCAATTTGTGTAATGTCTCCTCATAACATAATCCTGAAATCTAAGTATCATTCTTGTAAACCAAGATTGTATTCCTTCCAAGGCCAATATATCCTTCCTAAGATGTGATGCCTCGATCTGCTCATTGGTTGGACTCTACTTGAAGTGTAGAGTTTTGTTTAACTGCAGCATAACTTCTGCATCGCTTATACTCTATTCCTCCAGATATCAAGGCCAGCATTTCATTACCTTTAATTTACTTGCATAAAACAACTCGCTCATTCCAGATTTTAATCTGGTCAACCTCCTCTGAGCCACCAACAATGCATTTACAGCCTTTCTTAAATATGCCACATGAAAACTGTACAGAATTCAAGATGTGGTCTCATCAATGCCCTGGAGCGAAACATGACAATTCTAATGGAAATGTATTACACTTAAATAAATCGCTAGGTTCAGTCTTTCTTTTAACAGGGACATAAGTCAAACTGCAGTTAATGTCCACCATCAGAATATAATTAAGACGTAATTCATTCACTTGGAAAATCTAGTTTTTTTTTGTCAGTTGCAAAGTCAACACAAGCCAATAATCGAGGAAACTGCAAAGATTGCCAATGCACATGTGCAATAGCAGAGACTGGGGGAGACAGAAAAAAAGACATGAGGCACAATAAATGTGTGAGAAATTAAACCAGAGAAAGACAAAGAAAATGAAAAATATAGAGGCATAAAGTGTTAGGCAACTGAAGAAAGCAAGGATCTGTGCAGGAGACTTTTAACTTTGCTTGGTGAATTAGTTGTGCAAATATCACAAAAAACTTCACATGAATTTAAAGTTTTTAAAAATATAAAGTTCTACAGAGTATTATTCTATCATCTTTTTCCAAGAGTAATGTATTTTTGTTTGCCTTCTCCTCAGTCTGGTATGCAAAAGTCTGCATGTGAATAACTTTCTGAATGTAGTGAGGATTGTGAAGGAAGGAATCAACAACTGAGGAATGAACACCTGAAAGCAAAACCGGCTAGATTTGGAGAAAGGTGGGCAGATATGGTTATGTTTATTATAACAATCTAGAACAAATAAAATCAGAGTTGACAACATTGCTTCAAATTAGTTACAGGTTGAAAAGTCTTTAAAAATCACTTCCTTGCCCATCATGGGCCTATACATGGTCTGAATCAGACCTCTTCCTTCTCAAATACACAAGTGAGGTGGCGACATAGTGGCAAATGCAAAGAACGCAAACAGATGCTTGCAGATGCCTTACAGCTATTGAGGAAGCATATACCTAACCCAGGGCAAAGTCAAAAGCATGCAATTATTTTATACAATACTGATAAAGAACATCAGAACCGCAGACCTCAAAACAAAAACAGCATTCTTGTACAATCATGGAAAGCAATCATGTCATGTGCAGTTTTTAGAAGTGGAGTATCAAGCATAAAAACAATGGATTGAAAATTAATGGTGTTATTAATTGATGTCTGAAGATGTGAAAGCAATCTCTAAGCCATTGAAATGTGATCGTT
Organism: Chiloscyllium punctatum; assembly: GCF_047496795.1. Taxonomy (NCBI): domain Eukaryota; kingdom Metazoa; phylum Chordata; class Chondrichthyes; order Orectolobiformes; family Hemiscylliidae; genus Chiloscyllium; species Chiloscyllium punctatum. Next base: position 66,694,647 of record NC_092742.1, read on the forward strand.
AATCAAATCACAGTTCATTTAACAAATAGACATTATTGAGCAACTTGTTAGGTTAAAATGTAGAACTTGGATACTGCATTTTATTTAATGTTGTATATTTAGTTAAAGGAGGAATAGATATTTTCGTTGCCACTCTAAATCATGTGTAAGGGAAGTGATTTAGCTAGCAAAAATGGCCAAAAATAAACACCCAGATCAATCTTAGCAATTGCCAGCCTTATCTTAGGTTTAATCAACAGCATGATTAATGTACCAGTTGGTGCTGCTCAATTTTCCTATCATTTCTACAGTTGTACATACTTTGCTCAACCAACTGCAATGTTTAAAGCCAGAGCTGAAACCAAGTGTGAGCAAATGTATATTTGTAATTCTGAAATTAAAAATTTACTTTCATAATTTATCTAAATACTTACATATGCAATTTCCCTGGATTGTTATTACATTAAGCAGCTGGGAACTTAATTCTTAGGCAGGAACGAGACTTTTAATTTCAGTGTTGATTAAAATTAAAATTATTAACAAGGAAAGATTGTGTTGTTAACCAAAAGTAAAATTGAGGAATTAATTACAGGTTGATAAGTCTTTAAAAATCACTTCCTTGCCAATCATGGGCCTATACATGGGCTGAACCAGACCTCTTCCTTCTCAAATACACAAGTGAGGTGGTGACATTGTGGCAATATCATTGGACAAGTAACTCAGAGGTCACAGCTAATGCTCTGGGATGTGGGCTCAATTCAATAGAAGATGGCAATATTTGAATTTTATTAGTATACAGGCTGTATTTGGAATTAAAAGCTGGTCTAATGATGTTCATGAAATCAGTGTCAATTGTTGCCTTTTAATGACATGGTCTGTGTCTCTGGATCCACTGACTCTAAAATCCCTTCTGAAGTAGTCAAGCAGTCACTCATTTGTATCAAATTATCATAATGACAAAAGGAATGTAGCCAGAAGGAATACTAAGCATCAACGCAAGGATCAGAAACAATAATGGCACCTCCAATCCTGTCGACATTGCAAAGCCCTCCTTACTGGTGCCAAAACAAAGTGCTGTCCCTCAAACCATTCAAGCATATTGTCATACACACATAAATATCCCATACATCACCTTCATAATCTCACAGTATGACAGTTCACCTCACTTAGGATTTCCAACTATTTTATTTCAATCCCAGAATCCAACTAGAATTTCTTTCTGCAACCTGACTTCCAATTCCACCGAAGCCAGTCTCTTCCTTTGTGATCTTTTTCCAACAGGGTTTCTGAGATACCCATTTTCACCTAGCCTATGATCCCCTGTTCCAGATTTAGCATAAATCCTCTTCATCAGTTTTCAGCACTAAGTTGCATGTCTGAAATTTGTTCTTAAATTACTTACAGCATTTATAGCATTTTAAGTGATTAAAACATAAATTGTTTGTCCTTATGCCTTAGTCCAGTTCAACTTCACTTGACTGGTTCTTAGCACCAAGCTTCAAACTGATAATTTGGAAAATGGGTTTCATAAAACATGAATGCACACACAGATTGAGTGAGAACAGGACTACACCATCATTAAGCCTGTCTTACAATGCCTACTCCAGTCAACTGTATTATGCTTAATGTACATCATCTAATCATGAATAGTAATTTGTAATTACTATTCAGTCCACTCTCATGTTCCTTTCCTGTTCTATGAGCTGGATTTTTGCCAAATTCAGAAGACTAAGCATATCTTTAAAAAATGAAGACCGGGTCAGAACGCAGAAGTTACATATAATTTCTGCCAGTGGACGAAAGGACGGGGGAAGGACATGAATCTCACTGGTGGGATTCTAGCACTCAGAAGTGCTACTTAAACCTAGCACTGGGAGAAGGCAAACATAATTTTGGCTAATAAAATATAAACAAAGACCTGGGGAAATTCAGCAAATTAAAATTATTTGGTTGCAATCACAGCAATACTCAACAGAACATATATGGCCTATCAAATTCTCAGTCTATCATCTACAGAGAGAGAAACAGAGTTAATGCTTCAAGTCCAATATGACATTTCTTCGCAGCCTTAATCTGTCACGTTGGAATCACAGTTTGATGGAGGAGATGTAGATGCTCTCAAAGGGAAAGATAATGTCGGTTTAAGTATCACGATCTGAAGTTCTTTTTAAATAAAGTCCCACTATTCAATTTTTTTAAAAATGCTGAAGCCATCACTACTACTTTAAAAACACTATGTCAGGAGGCATGGATAAGGGGTTAACAGTTAATAAAGCTGGTAAGAGGTTCCAGCAGGCCCAGGTGGGCAATCCAACCAGCCTGCCTCGGGTGGCCACCCCACTATCTTCTTCAGGATAGATAGGCCCAGCTCTGTCCTGCTCCCACTTCACCCTTTTCTTCCCTCATGTGCAGTCATTTTGACCATTGCTGCTAATGCTCTCACTATTCACTCCCTCTCACCTGTCCACTCCCATATCCCAGGACAATCCAGAGCAGACCATATCGAACTCGTTTCACCATGCACCAAGTCAATGTTGTGCATTCTTGAATAGATCAAAATCATTAAACCAGCAAATTCAATAACAATTCAAACACAAAAGACAACAGAAACAAAATGCAAGGAAATTAGGGAGGCAAAAGAAAGAGACAAAAAAACTACAATGGAGAACAGAGGACAAAATGGATGAAAATCACAGGTTAAAAAGAAACACAGTTTGCACTGACAAAACATGAATAACACATAGGAGATGCTAAAGAAACAATATTTCACACATAAATTTCTAGCTGTATGCAACATGTAACAAAGATGTTGTGTCCCCAGTGAGTGAAATGCAGAAGGAAAACCAAAGAGTAAAATGCAATATTGGCGAAGACTCAAACTGTGAATCAACTTTATAAAAATCAGAACAGCTAAATTTAAACCAAGCAACATATCTGCATTAGTACAAACATAAGTCTGTATCTCTATCAAATTCTATTAGTAATGCACAACTAATACTTCAATAAAAGTTAAAGCAACATTTCAAAAGTACCTGTACAGCCACTGTATTTTACACTTACTTTCTAGCAATTGTTGCAACTCTGATTCGCCTTTGTCCACTGGAATGCTGATACTGTGTCACAAATTGAATTGCACCACGACCACCTTGAGGAATTGGAGCATTGTGCTGAGAATAATAGACAAAAAAACAATATTTGGTGGTAGAAAATTTACCATATAAAAATGCAACAATCAGAAAGGGTCAATGAAACAACAAAGCACACAGTACCGTAGCATTCAATTTTAACCATGGACACAGTCTTTTAGTTCACCACCCACTTCCTATAACAGTCACATTCAGCTTATAAGTCGACGTACTCAGCTGCTTCATGAACAGCAGACAGAATAGACTCGAGGCATTTTCTAATCTGCTTTGCTAAAATTGTTAGATTAAATAGATATTTCTCCAATCAGTGGAAATATTTTACAAAGCGTGGAGTTTTCTTTGGATGCTAAAATGAAGTTTAGACCTGCTTTTGTAAACTCTTCAGTCTCAGTGAGTTCATGAACAACAAGGGAAACAAAACTGGATCAACAGCATCTGCACAATTATTCAGGTAAATGTTTAATTCTAGCTTACTTTAATTAGAAAAAAATGAGAAACAATAGGATACTCAAAAATTAAGAACTAAAATACCAATGCTGTGGTCATTTTTATTTTATAAAGGTTAAAAAGGGTTTTTTTTTGAAAACATGTTTGAAAACTGTAACTCTTTAAAATAACTGCAACTGTTCAACATGTATAAACATCAGCCATGTATGGAAAACGCAAGTGTTGTACATATTAGAAAATCTGTTAAAGGTTAAACTACTTTAGATCTCATACAGCTGAAAGAGATCACATCCAAATGAACATTAAAATTTTTCTTTGACCTAGTAAAGTCACTCAGAGATCAATGCTTTCATCTGGAAAAACAGTACAGTACTATTAGTTTACAGAATTAAAAATTGTTATTGTTATTATTTGATATTTATAAAAATGTTTTGGAATTTAACTAACTTAATTAAATATTAGCTCATTTAAAACAATGAAAATGATGATTTCAGATTAAGTTCATACATACCAGAGGCTACAGAAGAAATTTTTACTGTTTTAGTAGCTGTTTTGCTCTCCCATTCTACTTATTTTACTCAACTTATTTTAGTCACATACACTCATTTAAAATGGCAGTGCAGCTACAGATATTGAATAATCAAAATGGCTTACACCTTTTAATCAGCATGTAGGCTGTAGGAAAAATCCACCTTTGTGTGATCTCCAAGATAGAATCACAAAGAGCTTTAAATTGTGGTATGAACTTAAAACGTAATTCTGAAATATAGGCCAGTAAGCTTGTTGCCATTTTAAAAAGTTAGAGCTGAAAATGTGTTGCTGGAAAAGCGCAGGTCAGGCAGCATCCAAGGAGCAGGAGAATCGACGTTTCGGGCATGAGCCCTTCATCAGGGAGGATTCCTGAAGAAAGGCTCATGCCCGAAACGTCGATTCTCCTGTTCCTTGGATGCTGCCTGACCTGCTGCGCTTTTCCAGCAACACATTTTCAGCTCTGATCTCCAGCAGCTGCAGTCCTCACTTTCTCCATTTAAAAAAGTTACCAAATGACAGCTGCTTTATCTAGCATATGGTGCTTTTAACTACAAAACAGTCTGCACTGATTATCTCTATTTCAGTTTTTTTTAATTCAGTATTTACACATTGATAAATAATAAGCTGGAGAACAAAAAAAATCAACGCCCCAGCAGGCAGGTAACAGTAAACAGTATTTTACATAATTGACAAGGTTTGAATCTTTGCATCAAAGGACTCTTGAATTCTTATTCCCACCTTTCAACTAAACTTATTCCTCCACATCCTAATCTAAATGTTTTAATTGTTATACTCGAACAAAAAAGATGACCAGTTAAAACCACCCACCTTGTTGGGTTTTTTTTCCTTTTTTTTCCTTCACATCCAAAAGCAGTGAAATGAGAATTGCATTGTAATTTTGCAACCTTGCTCTGTGCACCAACTGCCATTCTGCCTTCTGATTGCACAGCTGATAACAAAATTACCTCTGCATGAAGTCATTATCTTTACTCAGTTTTGTACACAATTTCAGTAAAACAACACAAGTGTTATAACCTAATTAACTTCAAGCTTTGTACACAATACAAAGAGAACTGAAAAATAACTATCAAATTCCTTACAGCATATGCCACATATATGGAAGAGTATGTTAATACTTAATTCTTTTAAAAAAGAAAGCATTGATAATATCTAGGAGTGCCAGTATTTATTAAACAAAGTGCACATTTTTTAGTTTGCACCAGAAGCTTGGTGATACAGAATGAATATTCAAAAGTAAAATATTGCAGATGCTGGAATCTCGACAGAAAATGATGGAAATACTCTGACTTGGCAGTATCTACGGAGACAAACAAATTATCCTCCTAGTCAATAACCTTCTACAAGAGAGTTGGTAAAACAGTAATAAGTGCATGAGCTGGAAAGAGGAAGAGAGAATGAACAAATAAAACAGAAGGCCTTCGAAAGGGTCAAAAACAAAGATTAAATTACAAAATGGCTAATAGTCCAAGAATAAAAGTAACAGTAACGGATTAAACAAGGAAACAAAACAAAGGTCAAGAGGAGGGATAAATAGTATTAGCAGAAATAATAACTGCTTTTGTTTGGAAAAAATAGAAGTATTATGATCAGAACTTGTTGAATTGAACAGAGTCAGGAGGGCTGTGAACTGTCTAATTGGAAGATCGGTCGCTGATCCTCAAGCTTCTAATGAATATCATTGGTATAGTGCAAGAAGCCAAGAACATTGAAGTTAAAATGGGAGCAGGATGGAGAATTAAAATGAGAGGCAACTAGAATTTCAGTCATTTTTACTGACTTTACAGAGTTGCTCTATAGAGCAATCATCACGGCATCAGGAACAATACGTTCAGTAAATTGAAGTAGAAAAGTCAAAATATGTTGCTGGAAGTTTAAAAACAAACAAACAGTCAGCTGGGTGAGGTATTGTAAGGTTATTAGTATCTATGGATCTGAAACAGAGAAGCCTTTTCCTACTGTCCTTCATGCTTTTAACACTTCAATATGATAATATGCTGCTATTTCTGATTAGGAAAATTCTGTTTCATTGCAGAGACTTACTTTAAATAAATATAATTGAGGAATGCTGAATGATTCACAGTGACAGAGTGCAACATTCTGAATGCTTGCTTATATATCTTTTGACTTGAATACTTCCCACTGTGCAAATCAAGGTTGACAAAAATACAATTACTTCACACTACAATGAAAATTTAAATGAAGATGCTTTCAATCAAAATTCTGTATGCCTGCCTAATGAGCCTTACTTGTGCAGTATCCATTACTGCAAATATGCTGTTGTTGTTGATACTTGGATTCAACCGAAAGCTGCAGAAAGACACATCGGTACTTACGTTTAACCTCTGTATTTGCGATTTAATGTTGGGACTTGCTGTGATTCCTGGTGGAGTGCACAATGCTCTGTCTTATGGAGATTGTTATAGCAGAAAGGAATTATGGTGCCAATTCTTTGCTTTTCTCTACACACTGCTGCAACTTGCCTCTGTTCATTCAATGACCTGGGTGACTGTCGACAAATTTGCAGAAATTTGTTTGCCTCTCCATTATGTACAACTGTTTACAAGACGACGAGCTTGGGTAATCGTTTTCTCTATCTGGATCTACTGCATTCTCAATGCAAGTTTACCCTTTGTAGGATTAGGACAATACACATATGTGGAACACAAGTATATCTGTGCACCAACTTTTAATCCTTCTTTAAAAGCATATTGTTTGGTTACTATTGCCATTGGAGTACTTCTTCCATTAATGATAGTCTGCTGTTTGGCTGTTTACATTGTACAAATTGCAAGACATCAAACATTACGAGGAACTTATGAATGCAATGATCAACACTGTTACACTGTGCCAGCAAAACGCTACCTGAGGAGCACAATCGCGCTGATTTCAATGGCATGTAAGTTGCCTTTTAGAAACCTATTCTCTTTTGTATGTATGTATAACTTTAGTTTTATATTTTGAACTGCATGACCTATGCAAAACAAAGTCCTTTTGTAAATAACAATGGCAAAAATCGCTCTCGGTCAGATTATGTGATCATAACGGCATCATACTTTTCTGAAATGTGAAAGTTAGTAATCTTTGATTAATGTTTTAATTGATACAATTTTTTTTAATTAATGAAAATAAATGTTTAAAACTTGCTCAGCTTTCAGAGTTAAATTGTAAAGCACACCATTAAATTCCAAGACCAAATGGAGAACTCTTAATGGAAAGCAGCATTACTCCATTTTATGGTAAAACTAAATTGGGACTTCACTATACTGCAATGTGAAGAATTAAAACAATTTACTCAATCATTGAAAATGGCATTCTATAATCAAGCATTATTTCACAGTGCAGATATGCACCATTATTCAACTTGTCAATTAACAAATATTTGATTCATGATGTTTAAAAGTCAAATTATGGCCCAAACAGTTGAGTGGAAAATAATCTGAAACTATCTACACATTCTATAATCAATTGAATATAGTAATATTGAAAGGACAGCCTGCATTAGTTTACAAGGGGTAATAATGTTCTCTATATTATAAAACCCCTTATTATATAACATAACTGGTACAATTCCTGTTCTAAACGTAAATGTTCATAACTTCCCAGGAATCAGTTTAGCTCAGTTGGCTAGATTGTTGGTTTACAGAGCAGTGTGATGCCAACAGCATAGGTTTAATTCCCATCACTGGTTTGAGGTTACCATGAAGGACTCTCATTCAAAACCTCTTCCCTCACCCGAGGTCTGGTGGCCCTCAGGTTAAATCACCACCAGTTGTTTCTCTCTAATGAGAGAGCAGCCCTATGATCTGGTAAGACTATGGCGATACAATACAATATAACTTCCATAAACAGAAGGCTTCTTGTCAGAGACTGCAGTTTGCAAGGTCCTTCTAAATAAAGAAATTCATTATATTTTTAGTTACCTTTAGATTAAGGGCAGCAACATCTTGATTTCTATTTAAAATCTGATTAAGTTTATTTCTCCATTAACATATAAAAGGCAGCAATATGTTTCTAGGGCTCAACTAATTCAGTGATTTATCAGATTTTATTACTTACTCAGAGTTTTGTGTATTATGTATACACACACAAATGCAGACAATTGAACTTCTTACTTTTCTTGATTAAGGAAGAAGCACTGTAGTTACCTTCATAAGAGGTTATTGTCATGATATTTTATTCTGCCTTAACATCTCAATCTGGTTCAGCCTATTCCTCTATAGCAAGAATTCCAAAATATTTCCAGTGTAATTCAAGCAATAAAAGAACTCTAATTAATTTTGCAGTGCATGATGTATCACTCTACAGCTCCTGGCCTGCAGACCTCCTCTACCTGCTTCTCAGTCTCAAAGTATTTCTTCTCCTTACTGACAAATGTCCCACTGATCATTTTTTTCAGATTGGTTCCCATCATCTCTCTTTGCCTTTCACTCGTGGCTAGTTCCTAACGGCAACCAAAGTAGCATTTCCCATGCTAGTGTTATCCAACCTTACTAAACACAAAAGTGGATAATGAGGGTCAAAATCCACTTTGACCCTCATTATTCAGAATTTCAGTTGGAAGTACATGGTTGCCAAAGGGAGATGACTACCATATCTTGTGAGCACAAAGAATTTAGAGACACCTCAAACATATTTCTTGGCTTCTGAATTCAATGAAAAAAGATTCACTCAGGAAAAGCCATTTAGCAAAAACAATAAATGAACAGAAATAAAAAAGACCTGACAACTTAGTGGATTTCCTGCATTTCAAGTTCAATGTGTTGAACTATTGTGACGGTAGAGTCATACAGACTTTTTTTTTCCCCAGTTAAAACACAACAGACAAGAAAGTGCAAAAAATTAAACACAATGCACCAAAGATAGGTGTACAGACATAAAAAGCTAATTTTTGATCAGATAGTCAGATTAAAGATATGCTGCTTGAAATACTAGACATGTAAATCTTTTTCATGAGACTATGCAGAAGAGAAAAAAGTCATAAGGGCGTGTATGTTCTTAAAACTGATTAATTCTGCCTTTTTTTCTAGTTCTCCTTCTAATATGCTGGATGCCACATATAACCATCAGTATGTATGAAACTTTCGAAGGCAAACCTCCTCCACTTGCAGAAATGCTCTCGACATGGCTTGCATTTCTCACATCTGCTCTGAATCCATTGACCAACTCTGTGTCACAGAAGTACGTAACATTACATTAAAACAATTAGAAGTGGGGAATAGGGAATAGCTGCGGCACTTATCTTTTTGATCTTATCTAGTTACCTTCTTAAGGTTTTAGATTAAAAGCTAAAATAAAATCTCCTTGTAATTAGGATGATCAGCCATGATCATATCGAATGACAGAGCAGACTTAAAAGGACCAAATAGCCTACTCCTGCTCCAATTTTTTGTGCTGCTTTGCAATTTAATCATAGCATGAATAGTTTCAGTTTAAAGTTGACATTTTCCACATACCTGTAACTGTTCAAAAATAAATGTATTCTATCAAGTAACAATTTAAACATCAAAACTGACACTTTTTAAATATAACTTAATACTAAAGCAGTTCATACACTAGTCTTTTATGAATTAAACCAAAACCAAAACTCAGATGTATCACATGGTTGCTAAGAGTTAGCTTGGTCAAAATCAACCATGTTCCTTCTGCCCTTAAGCAACAATAAATTTGTATTAAGTTCACACAATGTTCAAGACTTGACTGGAAATCTAGCATAGTGAATAATAAAGTACCAGTACACCAATTGATGGAATTTTATTGTTTCAGTGTTGTGGTTGATCGAGGAGTGCTTAGTTTAGTGCAAACATCATGAATGTTTCAGTTATTGACCAAATCAACAGTCTTGCATTTTAAAAAAATTCATTCTTCTTAACTAAAGGAATAGAAAAGTTGTTTCAGTCTATGTACATTATTTTGCTTGTTTAACACATCAACATCAATGGCACAAGTCTGAGTTCTTCATCACCATATCTTCTATTTTGTTACGCAAATAAAAATCTTGCAATATGTTTATGAACAATCTTCCAGATATTGCCACATTGTTCCAAATACTTTCTAAAAACTAGGACTAAACAGTGGTTAGTCACTACTACGGTTATGAAATGATCCTCGATTGATTTCAAATATAGATGTACTTTTATGCAAATTGTATTGTAAATCTGTGCTAAAATCAGTTATCATATTAATAATTTGAAAAATGTAGAATAGAAATTAATCAGAACCAGTGGAGTAGACAAGTGTTCTTTTGTCACTTGAAAAAGCTGCATTGTCAACATGGAGCAATTTCTTGCTGACAACTACTTTGAGTCAGTTTCTTAAGAATTAATTAAGACCCAAATAATGTATTTTAAAAGGGTACAAAATAACTTCGAGGTTTTATATGAATAATTATACAATTAAAACAGTTGACTGCAAAACAGCAACTCTTCAAAAATGAAAAGATATTATTTCATAACTCAATTAATGTTCACTCAGGAAGTACAGAAATGAGATACGCGAAAGCTGGAGAAACCTCAAAAGAAGAGTTCTACACAAAGAAAAATGCCCCCTTTCTTCAGCTAAAGCAGCAAGTGTAAGCTTCAGATCTCAAGAAATCTGATGTGCATCCATATTCATGACTGACGTACCATGAATTAGTATTGCAGAATAACTGAAGAAATTTAAATTAAGGACTGCATTCAAAGCAGATGAAAAACAGGTAAATGAATGTATTAAACAGTAAACACTGAGGAATAATCTCATCTGTGTGTTGCCACAACAAAGACTCAATTCCTCAGAGGCAGGCTACGTTTTGCAAAATCATAGCTTGCATTTTCCTGTTCTCCGTTCACTAAACATTTAATTCATGAACTTTCATCCCATACACAAATTTTAATTACGATCAAAACTCTGCATAATGGAATTTGTCTTCATACAGAATTAACCTTCATACATAATACACCAGAAAAATCCCAAACATGCAATTATATTAATCACAAAAACATTCTCAACTAGCTAGTTCACATGACAGATTCAGAAATGTGACAAACATTCAGATCCCAACTGATGGTAGAATTGAACAAGTCAAATCCCAGAGTGAAATCTGGATTAATAGATCGAGACATTTGTGTTTGCACTTTGGTTACAGTAGTGATTAGTTACTGAACATATTCAAACAAGACTGCAAATGTACCATTAATAAAAGAACAAAGTGCATTACACAATAGAACGAAACAGCTATCCATGTTACATATATAAGACAATTTGGGAAAATCTCACTTTAAACAGCAAAACAAAAATTATGTACAGACTTTCAACTTCAGCAAAGTAACTTTTCATGATCTTAACTCTTCATTTCTGACTCAATTTATTTTCTGCACATTCATGAGACGCAATTTCTCTTCCAGAGTCACAAATATATACACCGATGCTTCTCAGCCTTTGCAATTTTTCTTTTCACTCTAATGGTCAAGAGAAGTCTTTCCAACTCTCTCAACCTGGTGATTTATTTCAACTAAACTCTCTACTATACTTATGGGCTTTCTGCTGATAAATCATTCCCTAATAAAATCTACTTGATAGCTGTTCCTGATGATCTGTGTTGTAGTAGGTGAGACAAATGAACTTAGTAAACCTTCAGCAATTAAACTCCCAGGTAGCTGATCCAAGTCAGTTGGCTTAAGTTACATTTTCTTGGAACTGATGTTTGAACTATGTTCCAAAATGACTTTCTGACCTCTTAAAAGAAGCCACCTCACAGAACTAAAACTAACAACCCACTTACTTCTATTTTAAAACTCAAACTATCAAATAATCATTACAAAAAATTATAACATTGTGAAAAGTAAGTTTACATAATTCATGGTCAATATTAGACAGGTAACCTACTGAAATTCTGCTTCTGCTTCTGCTTCTCAATTTAGAGCATCACCCAATGAAGCAGCTTCATGACAAAGCATGCATACTATCATCCAGCACATAAACCATTTTATATTCATAAATGCATGATGAAGTGGCCAATTATGTAAATATAGTAGATAGACTACATGATAGAAATACTAAAACCAATTTAAATATCCTTAATTTACAATTTCAGAAGAATTTACTTTTAATCAGAATTGAAAAGAGTGGTGCTGGAAAAGCACAGCTGGTCAGGCAGTATCTGAGGAGCAGGAGAGTTGACATTTTGAGCATAAACTCTTCGTCAGGAATGATGGGGGGGGTGTTGGGAAGACTGAAAGACAAATGGGAGGGAGTGGGGCAGGGGGACGCGGAAGGTAGCTGGGAATGAGATAGGTAGATTAGGTTGGGGGGACGATGGTGATACGTCTGAAAGCAAGGTGGAGCGGATAGGTGGGAAAGGAGATGGACAGATAGGACAGCTCATGAGGGCAGTGCAGAGTTATAGGGGTGGATCTGGGATAAGGTGGGGGCAGGGGAAATGAGGAAACTAATGACATCAACATTGATGCCATGTGTTAGAGTGTCCCAAGGCAGAAGATGAGGCTTTCTTCATGCAGGAATCGGGTGGCTAAAATTTGGCAGTGGAGGCGGCTGAAAACTTCAACTCCCCCTCCCATTCCACCAAGAACATGCAAGTCTTTGGCCGGCGGTGGGGTGGATTGATGTGTGTCTATGAGATGTTCTCTGAAACATTCCCCAAGTTGGCGTCCTGTCTCCCCAAAGTAGAGGCGACCACATCGAAAGCAATGGACATAGTGGATGAGGTGTGTGAAAGTACAGGTAAATCTGTCGGATGTGGAAGGATCCTTTGAGGCCATGAACGGAGGTGATGGGGGAGGTGTGAGCACAGGTTTAGCATTTCTTGCTGTGGGAAGGGAAGGTGGAGAGTGGGTTGGTAAGGGGCCATGGACCTACTAAGGGAGTCATGGAGGGAATGGTCTCTGCAGAACGCAGATCAGGTGGGGGGAGAAATATAGCCCTGGTGGTAGGGTCTGTTTGTATGTGGTGGAAATGGTGGAGAATGACGTGTTGTATCCAGAGGTTGGTGGGTGAAAGGTAAGGACCAGGGGGGTTGTGTCCTAATTGTGATTGGAGGGATGGGTGGGGGGCATGTGGTATGTGAGTGGGGAAGTTGTGCACTCGTGTGTGTGAGCACACATATCAGTAAGTGAGGGGAATTTCAGGGATCCCACAAATGTTGAGCAAGCAATGCGAGGATCAGAATACACTGGAGTTTTTCAATGGGGTGGTAATACAGGGGTCCGGGAGGACAGTGGGTAAAAACCATGGGAAGGACCTCTATCATTACATCCATTTCTTACATACCTGATTCACAACTTCAAAGTATATACCAAGAGTTGTATTGTGGTCCAGACCACAGATCTTCCACTGGCAGGTCCCACCTGTTCCAATTTCCTGTAAATAAAGGCAACCAAAGACTGTTAGCTGAAATTCTCTTTTTAAATCAGTACATTCTATTAAAATTTTACAATTTGGCATGCTTAGTCCCTGTTATTACAACTCAGTCATAATTTTGACATATTTAGTGAAACCCTTTGTCTCTTCCACAACATGGAACCGACACTAAAGCATAATTACATGCAGTTTTGTAAAACAAATACGCACCACCTCACAATTAATATTTAATTCCATTTGATGTTGTGTAGCTCAATTTTCTGCTTATCAATGTCCCTTGGTAGCAATCTTAACCATATCACTCATGCTAACACTCATATTTGTGTACTATTAGTGTTTATTAGCAATTCATTCCACATACAAGAGCTATTCATAACCACAAATAATATGAAATAACATTAGCAATATCACAACTTGTATGACCATAGAAAAGTACAAAAATGCAGAGCCTCAGAGAAGAGAGAGGGGTGGAAATAGTGTTCAACATGTTCATGCTCCTTCCCAGCACAGATGCCACCAGTGGAAGCATAATTTGGTTGACCCCCAAAAACAATGATCCCTTTATCAGGCATCCAGGAACATCAGCAGCATGCTCTGTCCAAGTCAAAATCCAAATCACACAGATATAAACAATGAACAAAAATGGTTGCAGAAATGAACTCCATAACGGAACGGTTACTACACTGAAGGAGGCCATTTGGCTCAATGCATCTGTGCCAGCTCTTGAAATTAACAGCCCAATTGGTGATAGTCTCCTGCATTCTCCCTATAACCCTCCGTGTGGCTCATTTTCAAAAATATCTATTTCCCTCGATTGAACCTGCCCCCGCCACTCTACTTTTGTAGAAACATCTTTCCTTATACTATTTTTGTTTTGCTTACTAATCACTTTAAATCCAGTTTCAAGACTTATATGACTGGGAATATTTCCTCTGCATGAACTCTATTGAGTATCCTGAGCAATCTGCACACTTTGATCATATCTCTACGTGGACTTCTCCAACAAAGAAAACACTATCAAAATCGCCAATCTTTATAACTGAAATTCTTCATAGCCAGAAACACTCTCATAAGCCTGTTTTGCATTCCCTCCACCAGCTTCATATACTTCCTAAAGCTTCAACAGTGCCCAAAATTGGATGATTATCTTGTACAAGTTCACCATCATCTCCTTGATCTCGTACTCTTCCAACCTTTAAATGACTTATATGAGCCATATTGCAAATGCAGAAAAATGCACTCAACTGTTTTTGCTCCTCATAGAATCCCTACAGGCCATTTGGCCCAACACGTTAACCATATGAAGAGCATCCCACCCAGACCCATCCCACTACTCTTTGTCAGTGACTCTTACTCTTTTCACTTATTCTGATCTCAGTTGCAGAAAACCAACAAATGCTCATTATTGAGGATCATGATGGCAGAAGTTCTGGGAATTCACTTTACAACACAATTAACAACTTCCAACATGAGTTACACTGACTTACTTAGAAGCATTACTGGTAAAAGGCTGCTCAGGAGCTTATTTCTAAGTAAATCAAATAGACTAACAAAGGAACCCAAAACAATGACAATCCCAAGACAGGTCACATGAACACCTCACATGCACATATGTGCTGACTGACACTACAAACCATGTGCAAATGCACCACCATCCCGCTGCTATCAACAATATGGCTCATCCTCACTTCCCTATCCAAAAACAAAACTGCTCTCACCCTTTTTGACACTGCTAAAACTGTGTCCCTTTCAGACATGGCTCACCCCTTTATCTGTTGGAATTAGTATTCAGCAGTCAGCCTCCCAGTCAGCTCATCACTGGAGGCAGGACTGGAAGATTCCAGCATAAAAAGACAAAGTTTATGCATTACCAGCAGTACACGCTCTTGGTCCATCAATAAGATTATGTCATCTAAGGAAATAATCTTGCTTAATAATCTGTCATAATGTTGAGGAAGAGTAACCATAATATATCAGAATTCATCATGAAGACAGAAAGTGATGCAGCAAATTATGAAACCAGAGTCCTGAATCTAATAAAGGAAAGTACGATGGTATGAGGCACAGGTTGGCTATGATAAATCAGAGAATGCTACTTAAAGGGATGACTGTGAACTGTCAACAACAAACATTTAAAGAATGGATGGAGAAACTGTAACAATTGTTCATTCCTGTTTGGCACAAACAAAACACCCAGGAAAACTGATCCTAAGTAAGGATGGTATTAGATTGAAGGAGAGCGCATATAAATTGGTCAAAAAAAAGAAAACAACCTAGGGGACCTGAGGATTGGAAGCAGTTTAGAAGCAGCTTGATTAAGATGGGAAAATCAAGTTCAAGTTTAGAGATAATATACAAACTGATTGTAGTATCTTCTATAGATATGTGCAGAAAAGATTAGGAAGAGAGATGTTGTCTATTATAGTCAGAAACAGGAGCAGTTATAACGGGGAACAAGCAGATGTTAGACCAATTAAATATTTATTTTGGTTCTGTCTTCACAAAGGAGGACACATACAATGCCCCAAAAGTCTTGGGGAAATGTAATGTCCAGTGAGAGGGAGGAACTGAAGGGATTGAAAGGGAAAGTGTTTGGGTAATTGATGAGATTAAAGCCTGATAAAGCCCCAGGGCCCAATAATTTACATCCTAGGGCACTTATGGAAGTAGTTCTGGAAAAGTGGTTGCACTGTGGGCATCTTTCAAGGTTCTGGAACAGCTCCCATGGATTGGAGCATATTTAATGGAACCCCACTAGTTTAAAAAAAAGGGATAGAAAGAAAACAAGGAATTATAGACCAGTTAGCCTGATATTGATAGTAGGGAAAATGCTGCTGTCCATTATAAAAGATTTAAGAGCAGAGCTCTCTGATAACAGTGACAGGATCACACAGAGTCAGCATGGATTTGCAAAAGGGAAATCATGCTTGACAAATCTTCATCAACCTTTTGAGGATGTAATGAATAGAACTGATAAGGCGCAGCCAGTGGTTGTGGCTTTCTTAGATCTTCAGAAGGCTCTCAATAAGGTCCCAAAGAAGAGATCAGTATGTAGAGTTAAAGCTCATGGGGCTGGGGGTTAATGGATCAACATGGATACAGAACTAGTTGGCACAAAGGAACAAAGAATAGGAATAAACAAGCCTGTGATGATAAATGTCTTCCCACAAAAAGTGATGAGCCTGTGGAATTCGGTGGCCCAGAAAGTAGTTGTGACCAAAACGTTGAATGCTTTCAAGGAGGAGTTAGATATAGCTCTTAAGGCTAAAGGGATCAAAAGGGTATGGGGAGAAAGCAAGAACAGGATTCTGAGTCGGATGATCAGCAAATCATCGTACGGAATAGCAGTGAAGGCTTGAAGGGCCAATTGACCTATACCTGCTTCTAATTTCTATGCCTTGTGAAGCACTTTGCTAAAGTCCACATACACGGCACTGAATTTATTTTCCACATGTATTACACTACTTACTACTTCCGAGACATCGATGTTGTCTGTCAAACATTATTGGCACTTGTGAAATCTTTGCTGGCAACTTCCAACTTTCTCTTTTGTAAATTTATCCTTAACAACAAACTTGACAGTTGTCCCAATGATGTTTAGCGATATAGACTGTGCTAATGCAGCATCCCTTTGAAACAATATGTCTTACACTGGCCTATTTACATGCTTCTAGGCCGTAACTATGCTTGACAGTACACTGAAATATAATTTCTATAGCTTAGCATAAACTTCCTTATACTTCTCAGATAGACATATCCAATGTAATCATCTCTACAAGTTAACAATGCCTTTTTCAAGATAACTACTGCATTTTTAAACAAAAACAAATTTCTCACATAACTCAGCAGGTGTGAACTCCTTCAGAGGAGTTCTGAAGAGGAGTCATGGACATGAAATGTTAATTCTGCTTTGTCTCCCTTGATACTGCCAAACCTGGTAAGTTTTACCAGCAATATCAGTTTTTATTTTGATTTCCAGCATCTTTAGTTTGTTGGATTTTTTTTATACGGCATTTTTAAGTTCTTTTTCACAAGTACACCTTCCGAGTTTTTGTGTATTTCCTACCTCACTTCTTCCTGCTGTTAAAAGCCTTTTTTTATTTATTCCTTTGCATTATCATCATCCTCGGTGTAATTTTAAATAGTTTCTAACTGCTTTATTTATCCATGGCATCCTAACACTCCTGGTAGCTTATCTCTATAAATGGGATGTATGCAAAATATTCCATCCCCTTGCAAAATCTTGAATCTTTAAAATTATCTCCCCTGTTCTATAGTCCTATGCATCAATTTCTTCTTCCAGTGGAACTTTGCTGGATACATTTACACCTTCAAAATTGAACATAATGCAATGTGGTTCTCACAATAACACTTCCCTTTTCAAGATTTGGAAGTTGCATGAAGCCCGTACCAATGGCTGACCACACTATTACTTGAACTGTGGTTGGACAAATTTACTCCCCGTATCACTTCAGTGCTAATTTCATATTTAGCATGGAAGATAAATAAGATACTTCCACATGAAACCACAGGCAATCCCTTGCTGCAATTCTTTTCACGAACATCACATTGTTTCTGTAATATTATTTCTGTATATTAAGAATGAATAAAAACAGAAGACTACTCACATTTTCTGACACACAAGGTCCTTTAGCACACAGCGATATACAGGGTCCAATGGCTCCAGAAATCTTGATTTCTCTTGATGTCTTTAGAGGAAAGTTTTTTTTAAATTATACACCTTTAATGCAAATTTATGCTTGAAGTTAATTAAAAACAGGTTTGGTCTAAGTCTAGGAATGTTCAAGATTTAAAGGAACATAAATTTTCTCATTTCAAGTCTTGAAATAAACATCCACCTGCAACTAAAAATAAACTTTCCAAGTCCAAGTCCAATATCAAAATAAGAATGTCAAGTAATATTACTCCATTCAACTGTTTGCCATGTACTATTGTATGCGGAGCAAGATAACCTATTTTAAAAATGCATGAATAATTCTACTAACTTCTGGTGTGTAATTTTGATTCAGAATTAAATTCACCAGATGCAGAACTGTGGAAGTTATTTCAATTATTCTAAGTAATACTGGATGACTTTGTATGTTTAATTAAAAGGCTGACATAATTGTTTCTTAAAAACAGTAAAGTAAATCAACCTTCTTGGCAACATGTCAGAAATGTAAGCATAAAATTTAATACAGCATTTTGGATGGCAAACTTAACATTCCTCTTTACTTAATGACGAATAAACTAGCTAACACAGGAATAGAATGAGTTAGATTTGGAACAGTTACTTCCTGCCACTGTTCATTGTATAAGTTTTAAATTTGCAAAGCTATTTGGTTCTTGATATTGATTCTTGACTTCATGGGATCAAAGTTGGAAATTACCTTTGAACGGTAGTTTACTATTGATTCTGAGATACTCTTAAGTAAAGAGCACTCCTCCCAAAGTGACCAGTGATATAAAAACGTATGGTTTTGTAAGAACTTAGAACTGAAGGTTATACAGGGAATATTCAAAAATGTCTTCATTCTGGCTTAGGCAAAACACAACTATATGTTTGCAAGAGAAGTAATTGAAAATAAGCTGTAGGTCAGTAAACAGCCTTAAACAAAGTGAAAAGTGATGCTGCTGGAAAAGCACAGCAGCATCCAAGAAGCAGGAGAGTCGACATTTCGAGCATAAGCTCTTCATCATCTCCTGATGAACAGCTTATGCTAGAACCATCAACTCTCCTGCTTCTTGGATGCTGCCTGACTGGTTGTGCTTTTCCTGCACCACACATTTTGACTCTGATCTCCAGTATCTGCAATCCTCACTTTCTCCTAGCCTCACACAAAGACCCAGCTCCATTTTCATTGTTCCTTTCCTAGCAATTTACATCCTACAGAAAATTCTGATCCAAGTATATGTATATGCAATGTCTCAACAAACTAAACAAAATTGATGCTCATTTTGCATTCCAATAATGGAACTTGTGAACATCGCAGGGTACCTGATAGTTGATAGCATGGTCTCTGGAAATCTTTAGAATTCACGAAGGTTCAAGGCTCCAAACACAGCTTGTAATAATAAAAGAGTTTATGGTGAGAAATAAGTCTAACACCATTACCTTAATTTCTAGTGTTCCTCCAAAAGCCATTTTAAATTGTCCCTGGATATCCTTTGTAAACACTCGCTGAAAAGTTTGCTTGAACAGGGATGTGTTGAAGGAGTCTCCCATCACCATGTAACCTCTGAAAAACGGATTGAGGGTGGGGCGGGGGGTGGAGAGAACATAAAACATTGGCTTTATCCTCAACTAAAATGGAAGAAAAAGAATCTACTAAAACAAAACATGTAAGATTAAATGCCAGTTCATACAATGCCAACTTAAAGCTGAGATGACTGTCAACTGGCAGAGTCCAAATCCCACTCAAGCAGCATCAATGCACAAGTTTGGTCTAGGAAACAGGTAGGTATTTAAGCTCCAGTATGTGTACTGAGCGTATTTGATAGGTCAAGAGTCATCATAGTAAGAAGAAATTAGATGAAGAATTTGTTCTCCTATTGTCTTAGATTATCATTTGGGATAATCAGGAATCTGTAACATCAACAGCTAAAGGCTCTATTGATTAACAACAGTAAAACTGAGAGGCAAAGAGGAGACAAATGTAATTTTAAACCAAACGTTAACAATCTATAAAAATTGAGAACATCCACATAGATTCAAGAATTAAAACCTGATATGCTGCATCAGGATGGCCAGTTCTGCAACAGAACAAACTTATCCAATTCACTCCAAATATTCAGCACATCAAGTCAACAAAATAGTTCCAATGACTAAAATGAGCAATTTATTGTTTCTGCCCATTTTTAACATGCCATGGCTTTTGTTTTTTTAAGGAAGCACAAAACATTCAAACATGTTGATAAAAAAAAATCTAACAGTAACATTACAAAACAAGATATTCAATACAATTTTCCGAGTAAGTGTAGAGAAACACAAAACCAAGGGGAAAGCAAACTATGTGTTCCTGTTTCAACATGCAGGGAGCACCAAGAAATTAGACACTCCTGTGACTGATAAGAAAATGTAAGTTCCCTGAAATAGGTTCTGATTTGGAGATATAAAAAATGTTAAGTCTGTATACATAAAAGCATGAATTATAAGATACAACTATTGTTATTCTTTTCCCAAATCAATCAAAATTCAAAACCCAAGTTAGAAGCTGCAACTTGCACAGATTTACCACTCTTTAAACATAAAAGGTATGGGTAATTCAAAGATGGGGCTGCAGTGCTTCCATATTGCAATACTTCCAAATTGCACAGCTTCAATCCTCAGAAATAGATCACACGGCAACAGCAAATAACAGATCCCCAGTTCAGTAATAATCCTACAGCCAGAACCAGTTACCTTTTATGGGACTTCTAGTTTTTTTTCAAACAATTTAGTTTTAAAAGAGATACATTAATCTATAAGAGACAAACAGACAGAAAAAATCCACATTTTCTTAAGCACAAACTTGTTAAAAGATGGAAACGTTCAAAAGGAACATCTCAAGATTTATGAAAGTTGGAAAGCATAGCAAGATTGTACCCTCTCAACATTTTGTGAAATAATACAAGAGAGAACTGCTGCTAGCCTTTCTGCATATTTTCCAACTGCCTAAATCTATAACAAGACAATGAGTGCACTTGTATGGTGACAATTGTGCTTTGTGGTCAATTCTATGTTTAATGTCACCTGGTGTGATTCAGAAGACAGTGGACTGAGAAGTGCAAGATTTGCTGGTCTGTTTTTCCTGGACCCTCTCCTTCGCACACTAGTAAATTTCTATTTCGCCAACTCCCTTCAAATGACCCGCCATGATTTCATGACTCGACAAAGATCTCCCAGTTGTCAATATTCTTTGTCTAAGTGGCAGCTGCCCTTGTACCAGATTGATGGTCGGCAATATCCTGGATCATAATGTTTGTCTTTCGGATTGTCAAACCAAACTCCTTATAGGTACGATAGGCTGTTAATTTGCATGGTGGAACATTCATGCTTCCATCAACAGCATATGAAAGCATTATATGGAAAGCACTATACGAAAGCATTAAACCTTCATAGAAACCGAAAAGTAGTACAAAATTGACTGGATTACAGTTAACAACTAGAGAGGAAAACTTTCCGAGAATCTATTTTTTCATGCTTTCAACCACCATCATCTACTCCTCCCCCAAACAGATATATCTTTGATATAAAAAAGAAAAAGTACAATAGTGACTTGAGGCAAGATAGATTTTGTTTGGAAAACTGCAAAGAATAAAAATTGTTTAGATGACCCAACAACAAACACATTCAGTAAAAGAAACGGAACTATATTCTCTGCACTCGCATCACTGCAGACTCCACATTTCATACATTAAGACTTGGCTTTGGCATATTAGTAATTTGATTTCAACAAGCCAGAGACTACTCACCCTGTATGATTTGGGCAGCATTTCATTTCATTGAGCCCAGTTTGATCCAATGCACAAGCATAGATATCGATAACATGGCCATTTGCTGCTGCTCGATTTGACAAGGCTTCATAGTGCTACATTAACAGTAAATGATAAAATACTGAAATATCAAACCAACTCAACATCGCTCATACACAAGCTTTTATTTGAAAAGGTAAATACATAACTAGTATCATTCATCTTTTCCATTCATTTTGATTTGAAAAGTCTGCATTTGAGATATAGCTACAATTCTGGATGTCAGTTTGCTCGCTGAACTGAAAGATTTGTTTTCAGAAGTTTCGTCACCATACTAGGTAACATCATCAGTGAGCCTCCAGATGAAGCACTGGTGGCATTTGTGTGTTTTGGTTTCCTTGGGTTGGTAACGTCATTTCCTGTTCTTTTTCGCAGGGGGTGGTAAATGGGATCTAAGTCAATGTGTTTGTTGATAGAGTTCTAGTTGGAATGGCACACTTCTAGGAATTCTCATGCGTGTCTCTGTTCCTGGAAGCATGGCATTCCAACTGGAACTCTATCAGCAAACACATTGACTTAGATCCCATTTGCCACCCCCAGCGAAAAAGAACAGGAAATGACGTTACCAACCCAAGGAAACCTAAAAACATAAATAGAAAGCAGGCCTGCCACCAGTGCTTCATCACTCACTGATGGAGGCTCACGGATTATGTTACCTAGTATGGTGATGAAACATCTGAAAACAAAACTTGCAGCTCAACAAGCACAACTACATCCAGAACCTCAAATAGAGCTACACATCTTCTCAAAACACGCTGATATATCTACAATATCAAGTAGAAATTGACATTAAGGAGAACTGGACAACCATCTGGTGAAAACAAAATTTCTGGCCTGGGGAAAATGGTAGGGGAGAGGGTTTGGGACCATCTAAGTTGCTCTTGCAAAGGGCCTGTGCTGAAATCAGTATGGAGATTAAGAGGAACAGAAGTCAGAAAAGCATCAACAGGAATAACAAGTTGATCCCTTAACAGTAGCTATGTCATTGGTTAGAAGTCTAAGTGAGAAATAATTGAAATTTAATTTGAAGGCAACCTTGTAATAGTGGTTGACTTGAACTTTCATTTAGACTGGACAACTCAAATTGGTAAAAGGGCCTGGAAGATGAATTTGTAAAGTGCTTTTTGACATTTCAAAATACATTTTGCCTAGACCAGGTATAAACCGACACTAGAATCTAGTAATTTGCAATATGGCAAGGTTAAATTGCCATCTCATTGGAAATGATAGGCTTAGAAAAGGTGGTCAAGATAAAACTGAATTCCATATTGTTTGAAAGCATTTTCTAGTCCTAAACAAGAGGGGGAAGCTTGCCAAGTTGTTTGGGCAAAAAACAAAAAGTATAATAGACATTGGGAACAATTAAACAAGCAATTTAAACTGTTTAACAAACATATATTGCTGGAAAAGAAAAAAGCTAAGCAAAAAGCATATAACAATTGCTAAGGAAGTTATGGACAGGATGAGGTGAGAGAAGGAGGCCTGTATGTCGCAAAGATTAATGATAAGTCTCTGGATTCTGGGTGTCTCGGAAATCAGCAAAGACCAAAAGATCCAGGAGCAGAATTAGGCCTTTTGGCTCATCATCGCTGCTCCAACATTCAATCATGGTTGGTATGTTTCTCTAGGCCATTCTCCTGCATTCTCCATACAATCTTTGATCCCAAAGGGCACCAGAGGGGTGATTAAAAAGAGAAAGAAAACAGAATGAGAAAGTAAACGAACCAGGACTACGAAAGCAGATAATAAGAACTTTCATGTAGACATTTTTAAAAATGCCTAAAGTAAATCTTGTTCTGTTAGAGGAAGAAACAGGAAAAACTATCTTAGAAACAGCAGAAACTGAACAAATAATGCGTTGTTTACATACTATAAGGCACTAGTCACATTTCAGAAAGAGAGCCTAAACCAATAGATTAATAAGACAGAAAACTAAGGGAATTAATATCAATGGAGATAAAGTATTGGAGCAGTTCAAGAAAATAAAACCCAACATTAGTCACCTGGAAAATTCTGGAATCCATTAAAAGCATCTTAGCAATGCTCCAAAAAATATGATTAGGGTCAACATGTTTTTTTATTCAAAGAAATCATATTTAACAAGTTAATTGGAATTTCTTAATGAGGTGGGGTAGATTAAAAAAAAAGGCAGGAAATGTGTACAGTTGGATTTCCAAAAAGATCGAGAAACCAGAGGACGTAACTGAGGGGGTATAATTACAACATTTAAAAGACATCTGGATAGGTACATGAATAGAAGATTTTGGAGATATATTGACGAAATGCTGGAAACTGGGATGAGGTCAGTTGAGGATATCTGGTCAGCATGGATGAGTTGGACCAAAGGGCCTGTTTTTGTGCTGTATAACTGACTCCAAACAAGGCGAGAGCGAGATGAGTTGAGATAATATGTTAGCATGTTACATTACTGGGACTATATTCATTGGAGTTAAGAAGAATGAAAATGTTTGAATGGTTATGGATTGAAGTTGTTTCTCAGCTGGGGAATTTAGAAAACAGACACATCCTCAGGATCAGGCTCCAATCATTTCAGACCAAGAGAAGCAGAAATCTCTTCACTCAAAACAAGGGAACAGCTGTGGAATTGTTATTCCAAAAGATTGCAGATGCTCCACTCCTGAAAATATTTAAAGGATGAGAAAGACAGATTTTTGGTATACTGGGGAAATCAAGGAATATGGGAAATGGGTTGGAAACGTAGTCAAAGATGTACAGACCCTTCAGTCTAACTCATCCATGCTGACCAGATAATCTAACCTAAGCTAGTTCATTTGCCAGCATTTGGCACATACCCCTCTAAATCCTGCCTATTCGTATATGCATCCAGATGCCTTTTAAATATTACAATTGCACCAGCCTCCACCACTTCATCTGGCAGCTCATTCCATACATGCACCACCCATTGTGAGAAAAAGTTGAACCTTAGGTCGCTTATAAATCTTTCCCCTCTCACCCTAAACCTACGCCCACTAGTTCCCAAACCAGGGAAAAGACCTTGTTTATTTACCCTATCCATGCCCCTCATGATTTTATAAACCTCTATATGGTGACCTCTCAGCTCTGACATTCCAGGGAAAATAGCCCCAGCCTATTCAGCGCAAGATTTTATTCTTCTGTCCGGGTGCAGCGGGAGACAGAGCGGAAGTGACATGGAGAACAGGAGGTTGCCAGGAAGGTAAGGACTTGGTATAAATTTGAGCAGCAGCTAAACCAGAGATACTACAGATGTGGTAACTCCCTCCCACCCCACCCCACCTCCTCTAACCAGAAGGAAAAAAAAGACTCTGTAAGGTAAAGTTCTTATTTTTTCCTCTTTTATTTTATATATTTAAATGCATTGTTTGGTTTTAGTTAGTTGATATAAAGCTGAGGCTTACAATGGCAGGGGACCTCAGTCAGGCATGTGCCTCTTGCTTGATGTGGGAGTTCAGGGACGTGGCTGACGTTCCTGACTCTTACACTTGCAGAAGTGTGTCCAGTGCAGCTCTCGTTTGATCGCATGATGGCTCTGGAGCTATGGATGGACTCACTGTAGAACATCTGCAATGCTGAGGTGGTCGTGGAGAGCACATTTAGTGAACTGGTCACACCTCAGGTTAGAATTGCTGAGGGAAACATTGAATGGGTGAGCTAAAGGCAGAAAGAGAGTAGGAAGGCAGTACAGGTGTCCCCTGCAGTTATCTCCCTCCAAAACAGGTATATCGTTTTGGATACTGTTGGGGGAAATGGCTCACCAGGGGAGGGCAGCAGTTGCCAGGATCATGGCACTGTGGCAGGCACTGGGGTACAAAAGGGTGGGAAAAAGACTTGTAGGGCCACAGTCATAAGGGATTCTCCAAGGGGAGTAGATAGGCAGTTCTGTGTCTGAAAACGAGACTGCCAGATAGTATGTTGCCTCCCAGGTGCTCGGATCAGGGATGCCACCAATCGGCTGCAGAGCATTCTAAAAGAAGTGAACAGCTAGTTGTCTTGATGCATTCAGGCACCAACAATATAAGTAAAAAAACGAGATGAGGTCCTGAAGAATTCAGGGAGCTAGGAGAGAAGTTAAAAAGGAAGACCTCAAAAGTAGTGATCTCGGGATTACAGGATAGCCAACAGTGAGCGTGAGGCAGAAGAACAAATAGGTAAACAGATTATGGAAAGTTGTAGAGGCAACAGGGTGGTGGGATGGGAGATTTTAATTTTCCCAATATTGACTGGGATACACTTACTGTCAGAAGTCTGGATGGGGCAGAGCTTGTAAGATACGTCGAGGAGTATGTCAGTAGTCTGACAAGGGAAGGGGCCATATTGGATCTGGTGTTGGGGAATGAGCCATGTCAGGCGGTAGAAGTTGCTGTGGGGTTTTCTTTGGGAACAGTAACCACAATTCTCTAACTTTTAGAATACTCATAGACAAAGATGAGTGTAGTCCTAAGGGAAGAGTACTAAACTGGGCGAAGGTCAATTATATCAAAATTAGGCAGGAGCTCGGAAATGTGGATTGGACACAGCTATTTGAAGGGAAATCCACATTTGATATGTGGGAGGCTTTCAAAGATAGGTTAAAGATAGTGCAGGATAGGTATGTCCTGCTGAAAGCAAAGGATAGGAAAGGCAAGATTTGTGAACCGTGGGTGACAAGAGAAATTGTACTAGCCAAGAGGAAAAGGGAAGCATATGTAAGGTCCAGGCAGCTAAGAACAGAATGGGCCCTGGAGGAATATCGGAGGAGTAGGACCAATCTTAAACAAGGAATCAAGCCGGCTAAAAAGGGTGATGAAATAGCTTTAGTGAGCAGAATTAAGGAGAATCCCAAAGCCTTTTATTTTTACTTAAGAAGCAAGTGGGTAACTAGAGAAAGGATTGATCCACTAAAGGCTAAGAAGGAAAGTTGTGTGTTGAACCTGAGAGAATGGGTGAGATTCTGAATGATTGCTTTGCCTCAGTGTTCACTGAGGAGAGGGACATGATGAATGTTGAGATTAAAGATAGAAGTTTGATTACTCTGGATCACGTTGACCTAAGTAGGGAAGATGTGTTGGATACGGTAGAGGTTATTAAAGTGGACAAATCCCCAGGACTGGATGGGATCTATCCGAGGTTGCTGAGGGAGGCAAGAGAGGAAATAGCTGGGGCCCTGTCAGATATCTTTGTAGCATCGTTAAACACAGGTGAAGTGCCAGAAAACTAGAGATTTGCTCATGTTGTCCCCCTGTACAAGGAGGGTAGTGGGGATATTCTGGGGAAATACAGCCTGATGTCAGTGGTGGGAAAGTTGCTAGAGAAGGTACTGAGGGATAAAATCTATTTATATTTGGAAAGGAATGGGCTTATCAGTGATAGGCAACATGGATTTGTGCGGGGGAGATCGTGCCTTACCAACTTAATAAAGTTCTTTGAGGAAGTGACTATGTTGATAGATGAAGGAAGGGCTGCAGGTGTCGTATACATGGACTCTCGTAAGGCGTTTGATAAGGTTCCCCACGGTAAGCTAATGGAGAAAGTGAAGTCACATTGTGTGCAAGGCATTCTAGCTAGGTGGATAAAGAACTGGTTGAGCAACAGGAGACAAAGAGTAGTAGTTGAAGCGTGTTTCTCAAAATAGAGAAAGATGACCTCTGGTGTTCCACAGAGATCAGTGCTGGGGCCACTGTTGTTTGTGATATACATAAATGATCTGGGAGAGGGCACTGTTGGTATGATCAGCAAGTTTGCAGATGACACAAAGATTGGTGGAGTAGCAGAAAGCATAGAATACAGGAGAATATAGATAGATTGGAGAGTTGGGCAGGGAAGTGGTAGATGGAGTTCAATCCAGGCAAATGTGAGGTGATGCATTTTGGGAAGTCTAATTCTAGAGCAAATTATACAACAAACGGAAGAGCCTTTCGAAATGTTGATGAGCAGAGAGATCTGGGAGTTCAGGTCCACTGGACCCTGAAGATTACTGCACAGGTCGGTAGAGTGGTCAAGGCATATGGTATGCTTGCCTTCATTGGACAGGGTATTGAGTATAAGAGATGGCAGGTCATGGTAAAATTGTACAAGACAATGGTTTGTCCGCATTTAGAACACTGTGTACAGATTTGGTTGCCACATTACCAAACGAATGTGGACGCTTTGGGGAGGGTGCAGAGAAGGTTTACAAGGATGTTGCCTGGTATGGAAGGTGCCAGCTATGAAGTGAGGTGGAGTAGGTTAGGATTGTTTTCTTTAGAAAAAAGGAGATTTAGGGGGGACCGGATTGAGGTCGACAAAACCATGAAGGGTACAGACAGATAGATAGACATAAGCTTTTTCCCACGGTGAAGGATTCAATAACAAGAGGTCATGCTTTCAAGGCGAGAGGTGAAAAGTTTAAGGGGGATACACACGGCAAGTACTTTACACAGCGGGTGGTAGGTGCATGGAACGTGTTGCCAGCAGAGGTAGTAGAGGCAGGCATGGTAGATTCATTCAAGAAGATGCACAAGTAGGTAGGGAGCAGAGGGATACAGATGCTTAGGAACTGGGCGACAGGTTTAGACAGAGGATTTGGATTGGATCGGCTCAGGCTTGGAGGGCCGAAGGGCCTGTTCCTGGGCTGTAAGTTTTCTTTGTTCTCAGATTAGCCAAAACCATACTGAATTGCCGTGCAGGCCGAAGGAATCATTTGACTGACCTGCTCCTTTTTCTTGTGTTTTTTTAATACTTTGTTTTTTTTGCAAATATGCAACATCTCCAAGATTAGAAACTAGTTATCTGTGTTACCATCAGTTTCTTCATTCCTAATCTTGGGCAGGAAGAGTAAATAATAAGTAGAAGAGGACTCAGAATGAATGTACAAATTTGGAGAAAGGAAACAATTAGTTTATACACAGAAAGGTGATCACGCTGCTGTTTGGATCAACAATATGTTTTCTCTTTTTTTATTATTGTGGCCATTGACCAAAATAGATCTTAAAGCCAACATTCTAAACAAATGTAGTTGCATTGCTGAACTAGTTTCAGATGGTTACAATGTTTCCTAATATTTTTAAAAGCATTGAAGTTGGGGATCTCTGTATATAAAATTGTGAATGCAAAGGGAGGGAGGTGGTGCATTTGGGTATGGGGAGGTTGGGGTGGGTATCGGGAAATTGAGACAGAAAAGGATGGAGCGGAAAACAAGTGTAGGTTTTTCTCTATCTAAACGGGTGAAGGTATGCCAGCTTTATTTTATTCTAATCAATCTAATTTAGCCAGGGAATCACTATAATGGTCTCTCTTCCGGTTATCACACATCACCTCTGGTGTTCCCCGAGGACCAATTATTGGTTCCAGCCTTCAGCTAATCCAATTGTCGAGTCTCAGTAACAGCACCAAAAGACATAACACCATGTTCCACAAGTACACTGACAACATACATCACTTGTTTTGACTGTTCCAGTTTATCTAAATTATCACGTTGTTGGTTTGATATGCAATACTGGATGAGTAGAATTCCTAGGTAAAAGTGGGTGCTGCAGATGCTAGAGATTAGAGTGATACTGGAAAAGCACAGCAGTCAGGCAGCATCCGAGGAGCAGGAAAAAAAACTGATGTTGCGGGCAAAAGCCATTTCCCGATCAAGGGTTTTTGCCTGAAAAGTTGATCGTCCTGCTCCTTGGATGCTGCCTGACCTGCTGAGCTTTTCCAACACCATTAATCCTGAGTAGAATTCTTGGCAACTAAATGTTGGGAAGGTCAAGATCATAGTCTTCAACTACACCATAAAATCTATTCCTGAGACATCGACTGGCAATCATTTGGTGTTAAACCAGACAACTGTATTTGACCTACGATTAGCCTCTGTTCATCAAAGCTGTCCCATCATTAAGATGATTCATTCCTTCCGTGATAGAATCTCATGAAACCTTCAACTTTGCCCATGTTACCTCTAACCTTGTCACACCAAACTCATCTTCCATTCTCCAGAAACTTTAACTTATCCTACACTGTAGCATTTATATACTAACATGCTTCAGGTCTTGATCACCCATCACCACTGTGCTTGCTGACCTCCATTAGCTACCAGTGAAGAAATACCTTCATTTTAAAATTCCCATCCATCCAGGGCTAGCGCCTTATCTGTTATCTCTTCCAGCCCTAAAATCCACTAATATCTTTGCACTCCTGCAATTCTGGCCTCTTTAGTCTTTCTTCAATTTTAAATGCTCGATGAAGCAGCCATGCTTTCAGCTGAAGGCCTAAACTCTGGACTTGCCTCTCAACTTGTCCACCCCTCTATTTCTCTCTCCTCATCTAAGGCAGTGAAGAAATAGAAGACTAAGAGTTAAAGCCTCGCACCTCCTTACAGAATAACTTATAGACAGAGATGTCATAGGAAACAGCACAAGAAATGTCGATTTGTAAAGTGTCTGAATCTGCTTGCTCTTTTAAACAAAAATTAGGTATGCATGAGGTACTTTCACTGTGTTGATTAGATTAGATTTCCTACAGTGTGGAAACAGTCCCTTCGGCCCAACCAGTCCACACCAACCTTCTGAAGAGTAACCCACCCAGACCCATTCCCCACTGACTAATGCACCTAACACTATGGGCAATTTAACATGGCCAATTCATCTTTGGATTGTGGGAGGAAACCGGAGTACCCGGGAGGAAACCCATGCAGACATGAGGAGATTTGCAAACTCCACACAGACAGTCACCCGAGGCTGGAATTGAACCTGGGACCCTGGTGCTGTGAGGCAGCAGTGCTAACCGCTGTGCCATCATGCCGTTTACTGTAATATTCACAAGGAAATAGCAAAAAGGTTGAATAATTACTTTGGGTAAGCAATTAGAATAGTAAAAAGGATTAGTATAGCTGTCATCCTATGAATACCACTCTTTAACCAGGGAGAGAATGCTCCAAAATTATTATGCCTGAGCAATATAGTTGATTGAAGAGATCCAGCATGGATTTATAAAGAGCAGGCTAAAACTGATTAATCTACTTGATTGTTTTTTGAACAGATGACTATAAAAGTGGTCAAAGGATGTTTTAAAACATTAATTGTATGACTTTCCAGACACATCCAATAAAATTCCTGCAATGAGCCTGCTACCTCATAGAATTGGAGCAAATAAATTACTTGGTTCGCAATTGCTCAAATCGAAGGAGTCAAAGAGTTGAGATAATGTTGAAGTATTGTCCAACTGGCAATTCCTCGAAACAGGAGATGTTGACATTAGAATTTGGATGGGTCAGATATGCCTGTCCTTTCTTGAAATATTGTCTGAACCCTATTCAGGTACTCCCCCTTATCTCTTCTCCTGATACATCAATGACAGTCTCAAAGTTGATTCCTGCTCTTGCCCAGGAAAATTCCATCAACTTTGCTTGTAATTTCCACCTTTCCCTCGCCTTCCCATTGACCATTTGAACTCTTCCCTTTTCTCCCTCAACTCTTCTGCTTGAATTTTCAAAGTCTTCAAGATATTAAAGAGAATTGAGAAGATAGATTAAGAGAAACTACTGTTGGGCATTCAGGACAAAGGGCCACAGAGCTGCAAACGAAATAAGGAAAACTACCACAAATAAGCGAGAAGAGATTTGGAACTCTTTCACAGCTGCAATTTATTTGCTCAGTGTGAATTGGAGAGCAATCCATGCTGGATCTCTTTAATCAATTAAAAGCTTTCATGTTGTTCAGGCATGTTAATTTTGGAGACGTGGCTCCCTGGTTAAATAGTAGTATTTTTCTATCCAAGGGTATTAAGTAATATAGGATAAAGGTGGCTTTATGAAGTTGGATCACATATGAGCCATGATTTCACAAAAAAGCAGGATAGACTGAAATGATTACATAGTCTACTTTTGTTCCAATTTAGGAAAAGATGTGCATAATATTTACCTTCATGGCTTTCTTCATATATTTAATGTTGTCTTTCTCAATATCATGCCAAGACCTGATAGGTGTCTTTAGATCA
The DNA here is from genome assembly GCF_047496795.1 of Chiloscyllium punctatum. Classification (NCBI taxonomy): domain Eukaryota; kingdom Metazoa; phylum Chordata; class Chondrichthyes; order Orectolobiformes; family Hemiscylliidae; genus Chiloscyllium; species Chiloscyllium punctatum. Next base: position 66,726,578 of record NC_092742.1, read on the forward strand.
TCACCCACAACCATTCCTGGTCCTTGTGTGGCTGGGCCCCCAATGAACAACATCACACGACCTCCAGTATTGGGGAAAGTGCACTATTTAAAAAGAAGAAACATCAAATGAAAACACAGGAGTAAGTATAACCTGTTAAGAAATTAATCAAAACCACTAATGTACAATATGGTAATTTATTAGTACTTCTGTAAGGATAAGCTAAAAATCCTGAATGACTTATACCAATTTAGATAACTTTTCCTAAATATTCAATGGTTTATATACTTCATCCAATCTTGGATAATTTGAAATGAATACTGATTCTGAATGCTGCAGTATTACAGGGAATTCAATAAGTTTTTCTGCATGAGTTTCAACTTTACTCGATAGGACAAAAAAATTCAATGTCTACAGAGCTAGTCAGTGATATTATCAGGATTATCTTTTACAATTACAGCATGGTAGGTCAGTTTTACTTTGCATAACATTGAAAGACGAACATGTGAATAAACAAGATAGATTTAAATGTCAACATACAGAAAACAACTGCCTGTGCACAGTTATTAAAAAAAATCAAATATGGTAATAGATGTTGGAATGTGTCATGGTGGACAAATAACAACTTACTGGAGTTGACAAGAGTATCACAATCATAAACTACGCTGAAGCCCAGCACATCAGTGCAGAGTATAAGGCTCAAACATTTGCAACCTCCTCAGACAGAAATGTTGAACTTATGGTCCAGCTTGGCTTTCTCCTCAAGCTTCCAACAGTGTAGAAGCTGGTCTTCAGCCAGCTTAATTCACTCCAGAAAGTATCAAGATATGGCTGAAGGCAATGAATAGTGCAAAGGCACCTAACAACTTTATGGAGTAGACCTGAAGACTTGCAACCCCCCAGACCAAACTGCTCCAATACAGCTACAACTGACATCTAGCCAACAGTGTGGAAAATCATCCAGGTAGACTCTGTTCACAAGTCATTCAGTCATACAGCACAGAAAAGGCCCTTTGGCCTAACTTGTCCATGCTGACCAGTTTTCTTAGACTGTGTTAGACTGTTGTTTTGCTTGTGTTTGGCCCACATCCCTCTAAAGCCTTTTGGGATTAAACCAATGCAGCTAATTACCACCTCAACATTGTACTTTAATCATCTGCAAAGTAATGGAAGGTGTTGCCAACAGTGCTATCTAGCGACAGTTACACAACAGTAACCTTTTCGGTGATTCCCAGTTTGGGTTTCACCACGGCCACTTGGCTCCTGATCTTATTACAGCCAAACATGGACTGCAAAGTTGTAACTAAAAATTGTGAGGTGAGACAGCAAGACAGCATTTGACCAATGCAGCACCAAGAACTCTTAGCAGAACTGGAGTCAATGGGAATCAGGTTTTGGTTAATGGAGGACAATCGCCCCTGTCCTGGGTATTGCTGCAGGTCTTCTTGCAGAAAGGCTGCAACGGTTTCATCCACAACCTTCCCCGCATCATAAGACCAAATGTGGAATGCTTGCTGATGACTTCACAATATTCAACATCATTCTCAACTCTTCAGATACAGAAGCTGTCTGTCCTCAATATGCAACAAGATTCAGGCTTCATTAAGGTTTGGGTGAATAATTGGAAATAACAAGCATGTCACATAAGTGAGAGGGAATGATTATCTCCAACAAAACAGAACCTAACTGGCTCCCAATGACAGGCACAGAATCAAGCACATGCAACCCTCTTCAGTCAGTGCTGACAGTATGATCTATTTTAGCTTCTCCATATTCACAGCAGTGTCGATGCCATACTTCAGACAATTCAATTCACTCAAAGTGTACAACTGAGGATTAACATTGGCCAGAAACTGAACTGGACCAGCCACATAAATACTGTGGCTATAAGAGCAGGTCAGAGGAGCTCAGAATTTGGTGGGAATATCTAACTTCTCCCCTGTTTAGATCCTGACTAATGTCTACAAGGCACATAATCAGCAAGGTGATGGATTATTCTCTGCTTGTTGATTGCGGTCCAACACAAACTCAACACTATCAAGCAAAATGCAGCTTATTTGATCTACCACATTAAACCTTAACTACGTCCATTACTAACTAGTGACAGCAATTGCTTTAGTACCCTATTCAGTTTTTATTTCTGTTAAGAACACCAAGGGTTCCATTTGTATTTTTTAAAGAGTTCTCCTCAACTCATTCTGTCATCTTTAAAGATGTAACCCGAGATCTCTGTTCCTGAATCCATTTCAAAATTGTACCATTTATTGATATTGTCTATTCCTCATTCATCCTACTAAAATCATTTCACATTTCTCTGCACGGATTTCATCCTCCTGAAGTATGTTACTATCCTTTGGGCGGCACGGTGGCACAGTGGTTAGCACTGCTGCCTCACAGCGCCGGAGACCCGGGTTCAATTCCCGCCTCAGGCGACTGACTGTGTGGAGTTTGCACGTTCTCCTCGTGTCTGCGTGGGTTTCCTCCGGGTGCTCCGGTTTCCTCCCACAGTCCAAAGATGTGTAGGTCAGGTGAATTGGCCATGCTAAATTGCCCGTAGTGTTAGGTAAGGGGTAAATGTAGGGGGTAAATGGGTGGGTTGCGCTTCGGCGGGGCGGTGTGGACTTGTTGGGCCGAAGGGCCTGTTTCCACACTGTAAGTGATCTAATCTAATTACATTTTTAGGATTCAATTCATTGTAAACTTTGGAATTACATCATTTCCAAGTAGATGATGTTAGAAATCCTCAGCAGGTCAGGCAGCATATGCAGATAGAAGAGTTAATATTTCTGGTCATGGACCAGTAATCTTTGCCCTGCTTGTCTCCTCTCAGTGTACTGTTAGGATTTACAACTTAAATTTATATTTCCTTAATCTGCTGTAGTTTGCTTTTATAAAAACAGCAATGATCTTAATAGCAATGCCTGGGGAACACAACCTTTTTCCTCCCTCCACTCAAACGCAACTCTTAACCCCAGTTTTCCACTGTTCGTCTCTTAGACAATTCTGTATCCATATTGCCACTGAATTTTTAGCCCCCGGGCTGAAATTAATGTGCTAAAATAAGGAAATAACCAAATTTCTCACACACACACACAACACAATTTGAGTTCCAGGAGAATTGGAAAGTAAACATTAATCAGGAATGTAAGTGTAAAAACCTTCGCCAAAAGTAATAACGTAAAATGGGTGAATGCAAGTCATATAAATGTTTAAAAAAAGGCACAGGGATATACAAGGAGATCCAGTTTTTATGAACATGAGAATCTGAGGAATTGATTTTGTTTTCATTTAATCGTGGGATGCGCACATCGTTGTCTGAAACGACATGTTACTCTTCCCGACTTGCCCTTGAGAATGTGGTGGTGAGCTGCCTTCTTGACCTGCTGTAGTTAGACCCACATGTTGTTAGGGAAGGAATTCCAGCAACATTGAAGAAGTAGCAACATTTTTCCAAGTCAAGATGGTGATTGGCTCAGAGGGGAACTTGCAGATGGCAATGCTCCCATGTACCTGCTGCTCTTGTCCTTTCAGATGGAAGTGGCTGTGGGTTTGTGCTATCTCGGAGCTCTGGTGAATTTCTGCATCTTGCAGATAGTACATACAACTGCTACTAAGCATTGGCGACAGAGGGATTGTATAATTGCGGATGTGGTTCCAATCAAGACGGCTGCTTTGTCCTGGATGGTGTCAAACTTCGAGTGTTGTTAAAGGTACACCCATCCAAGTAAATGGAAAACATTCCAGATTTGGAGGTGGTAAATAGGCTTTGGGGAGTCATGAAATGAGTTACTTGTTGCAGCATTCCTAGCCTCTGACCTACTCTTGCACCATTTATATGGCCCATTCAATTCAGTTTCTAATCAATGGTAACCCCCAGGATGTTAAAAGAGAGGACCTGAATGATGGCAGTATCATGAATTTCAAGGGGCCCCTTATTGAAGATGGCCACTACCTCGCAGTTGTGTGGCACAAATGTTTTTTGTCATTTTTCAGCTCAAGCCTGGATATTGTGCTCCACAATCTGGGGATTTGCATAAATATGTATGCTGAAGGCCTAAAATTGACTTATTAACCGTTAAAAGCAGCTTATTGATTAAATTGCTGTAAACAATCATGGAAAGCTGGCTGAAAATATTTGGCAATAATTTCATAAATATGTAACAACTGGCCTTAGGCAGTGTCTGATGCCAGAATGGCACATGCCCGTGCCTGAGCCTGTTAAGCTTTGTACATACAAAGGGACATCTACTGCTTTATTGTAAATGCTCTTGATGCACAAATGATCCAACTTAAAACTTTGGAAAAATATTTGAAAATAAAGAAAAATGTACAGCAAAAGGGCAGAGTTATGAGATTATAATGAGTAGCTGTTGTTGAAGAGTCTGCCACTGGCATAGACATGATATAAAGCCAGTAGTTGGTTACTGTGCTGTAATTCAACAATCAGGAATATAGGAGCAAGCTAATCTCATCCTTGAGTCTGGTCTGCTGTTCAATTAGATCACAGCTATTCTGTATCTTAATCTATCCACTTTGGTTTCTTTAATTCTTGAAGACCTTGCTAAACAAAACTCTTGCTATCACAGAGCTAAAGGTTTTAAACTAACTTTCAGCTTCAACAGCTTATTGGGATGTGGAGTTCTAGATTTTCATTCCCCTTTACGGGAAGAAATGCTTGTCAGACATCACTCCTAGCTCTATTAACATCGTAGCTTGGAATCCCCCAGCAAAGAAAACAGCTTCCTTCATGTTTTCTATAAATTCCTTGAATGAGATGTGATTCTATACTAGGATCATCTCTTAATCTTCTACATTAAAGGAAACAGGTACCATGCAGCCTGTCTATTGGGCAGGTCATTTCTTTAAAGCTCAGGTACTCCCTCTGCAGGTATTAAAAGGCAACACCACTTTTTTCACAGAGAAAAAAATAAATACAATTCAAAATTGAGCTACTTTTGTAGGAACAGTAACTTGTGTTTACATAGTATTTCTCATGTGGAAAATTCTTGTAAACATAGTCAGGTAAAGTTGGCAAATGAGGGGGAAATAAAGATCTGATTAAAAGCTTGACTGGAGATTGGAGAACATAGAGTTATAGAGATGTACAGCACAGAAACAGACCCTTCGGTCCAACTCATCCATGCCAAGCAGATACCCCGATCCAATCCAGTCCCACCTGCCAGCAGCTGGCCCATATCCCTCCAAACCCTTCCTATTCATATACCCATCCAAATGCCTCTTAAATGTTGCAATTGTACTTGCCTCCACTTCCTCTGGCAGCTCATTCCATACACATACCACCCTCCACGTGAAAATGTTGCCCCTTAGGTCCCTTATATCTTTCCCATCTTACCCTAAACCGATGCCCTCTAGTTCTGGACTCACCCACCCAAGAGAAAAGACTGTCTATTGATCCTATCGATGCCCCTCAATTTTGTAAACCTCTATAAGGTCACCCCTCAGCCTCCGACACTCCAGGGAAAACAGCCCCAGCCTATTCAACCTCTCCCAATAGCTCAAATGCTCTAACTCTGGCAACATCCTTGTAAGTCTTTTCTGAACCCTTTCAAGTTTCACAACATCCTTGGAGACCAGAACTGCATGCAATGTGTTAACAGTGGTCTAACCAATGTCCTGTACAGCCACAACATAGCCTCTCAACTCCTGTACTCAGTGCTCTGACCAATAAAAGAAAGCATACCAACACTTTCTTCACAATCCCATCTACTTGTGACTCTACTTTCAAGGAGCTACGAACCTGCACTCCAAGGTCTCTGTTCAGCAACACCCCCTAGGACCTTACCATTAAGTGTATAAGTCCTCTGAAGATTTGCTTTCCCAAAATGCAGCACCTCACATTTATCTAAATGAAACTCCATCTGCCACTTCTCAGCCTATTTGGTCATCTGATTAAGATCCCATTGTAATCGGAGGTAACCTTCTTCGCTGTCCACGACACCTCCAATTTTGGCATCACCAGCAAACTTACTAACTATACCTCTTATGCTCACATCCAAATCATTTATGCAAATGATGAAAGACAGAGGACCCAGCACTGATCCTTGTGGCACGCCACTGGTCACAGGCCTCCAGTCTGAAAAACAACCCTCCACCATCACCTGCTGTCTTCTACCTTCAAGCCAGTTCTATATCCAAATAGCTAGTTCTCCTTGTATCCCATGACAAATAACCTTGTTGACCAGTCTCCCATGAGAAACTTTGTCGAACGCCTTAATGAAGTCCATATAAATCACATCCATTGCGCTGCCCTCATCAAATCCTTTTTGTTACTTCTTCAAAAAATCTATCATGTTTGTGAGATACAATTTCCCATGCACAAAGCCATACTGACTATCCCTAATCAGTCCTTACCTTCCCAAATGCATGGAAGTCCTGTCCTTCCCTCCAACAAATTGCCCACTGGTCTATAGTTCCCTGGCTTATCCTTACCACCTTTTTTAAATAGTGGCACCATGTTAGCCAAACTCCAGTCTTCCAGCACCTCACCTGTGACTATCAATGATACAAATATCTCAGCAAGGGACCCAGCAATCATTTCCCTAGCTTCCCACAGAGTTCTAGAGTAAACCTGAACAGGTCCTGGGGATTTATCCACTTTTATATATTTCAAGGCATCCAGAATGTTCTCCTCTGTAATATGGAGGATTACATACCTTGAAAATGATTTTCACAATGTCATCATCTATTTCCATACAGTCTATGTCTTCCATGTCTTTCTCCACAGTAAACAATGATGCAAAATACTTGTTCAGTATCACCCCTCATCTCCTGCAGTTCCACACAAAGGCTGCCTTGTTGATCCGTGAGGGGCCCTATTCGCTCCCTAGTTACTCTTTTGTCCTTAATGCATTTGTAAAAACCCTCTGGATTCTCCTATTTGTGAAAGCTATTTCATGTCCCCTTTTTGCCCTCCTGATCTCCTTAAGTATATTCCTACTGCCTTTACACCCTAAGGATTCACTCAATCTCTCCTGTCTATATCTGACATATGCTTCCTTCTTTTTCTTAACCAAACCCTCAACTTCTTTAGTCATTCAGCATTCCCTACACCTACCAGCTTTTCCTTTCACCCTAACAAGAATATACCTGTCTCTGGACTCTTGTTATCTAATTTCTGAAGGCTTTCAATTTTCCAGCTGTCCTTTTACCTGTGAACATCTGCCCCCAATCAGCTTTTGAAAGTTCAATATGTTTAGAAATAAGGCATTTTCTTCACAGAGTAAAGGAAATAACATTAATTAAAAACCTTTCCTTAAAATTTTTGGTTAGAGATTGTTGCTAATTACATGAATTAAGGTTAAGTGTGCACATATGATTCATTAATGCACACTTTGAAGATTTGGAAACGGCAAAAGAAACTTACCAGTTGTTTTACAGTGGGAGGTCATGTTGCGGCTGTACAGGAAGAAGCCAGGTTTTGGAAAGTGGTTAGGCCACTGTTGGAATATTGCACGCAATTCTGGTCTCCTTCTTATCAGAAAGATGTTGTGAAACTTGAAAGGGTTCACAAAAGATTTACAAGGATGTTGCCAGGGTTGGAGGATTTGAGCAATAGGGAGAGGTTGAGTAGGCTCGGGCTGTTTTCCCTGGAGCATCGGAGACTGAGGGGTGACCTTATAGAGGTTTATAAAATCATGAGGGGCATCGATAGGATAAATAGACAAAGTCTTTTCCCTGGGGTGGGGGAGTCCAGAACTAGAGGGCATCAGTTTAGGGTTAGAGGGGAAAGTTATAAAAGGGACCTAAGGGGCAACTTTTTCACACAGAGGGTGGTACATGTATGGAATAAGCTGCCAGAGGAAGTGAAGGCTGGTACAATTGCAACATTTAAAAGGCATCTGGATGGTTAAATGAATAGCAAAGGTGCTGGCAGGTGGGACTAGATTGGGTTGGGATCTGGTCAGCATGGATGAGTTGGACTGAAGGCTCTGTTTCCGTGCTGTACGCCTTTGACTAAGCTGTGAACATGAGCCATTCAGTTACACTCTCAAATCTCCAGATTCTCAATAATTAGACAGGTCAAACCAATGAGAAGACAATGTGGGTGGAAATATAAAGTTAGTTACGTGGATTGTGTGCAGCAGTTTAATTTGGCTCATGGGTCAAATTGCAAGGGCATACAGCCCTTAGTTTGAAAGCTGATGATATAGTTTGCTTTCCTTTGTTATACTATTATTGAATCTTTAATGGTAATTAAGTCATTTTTTAAGACACCAAGAAGAGAATATTACTTTCACAAAAAAGTGAGAAAGAAGAAAATTGTCCACAAAAGGATAATATATGGGATCAAACTTGCCTGTTTAAATATGAATAATCTGATGCCATTTTTGTTTTTCTCTCCAATGATCAAGTTCTCTATTCCAGGAATAGGACATACATATTTGAAATTAAATTGATTGACAAGCCTGATTTGTCAGTTACTTTAAAATTAATATGGAAAATTCCAGTCAATAAACAATGTTCACAGAAAGAGAGGGGTCTTGTGGCATAATGGTAACAACCTCACCTCTGGGACAATAGCTCAAGTTCAAGTCCAAGTCCAAGTTCCACACTAGGACTTGTTGGGCATGGAAGCAGCATTCGTGATCTTGTTCAATTAATGGATAATTAGCCGAGGAATCCTTCCATCACCTCCCCACTTTATCTCAAAGGGGAAAAACATTTTAAAAAAAACTTGAACCAAACAGATTGTGTGAACCCTCTAATACATCATATTTCCTCTCAGAGTAAAAACAGTATTTTCAATCAATCTTCAACCAACACTTCTAATTTAAAAGGGACTTTTATTGACACTGGTGCCAAGTTACAGAATTAGCAGCCAGAGTTACAGTGACTCACCCTTAGATTTGTCATCTAAAAATACGCAAAGAATGACTCTGGTCTCCTCATTCGGCAACTATTGTAAAGATTTTATGGAAAATGGCTGTGCAGCACTTGAAGAAAAGGCAATCTTGCTTCTGCCGCCCATCATGGCAAGGGATAAGGACTGAAATTACGTGTTTTCCTTACTGTTTAATTTGGCAAACCTTGCAATCCCAAAGCAGTAACAGAAAATTGTTACACGGATGACATGAAAAAAATAACACTTCAATTTATCAGTTAAGAGGCACTTGGGACAAAGACCTAGTATTTGCACAGAAACACACAATAACTTATTGAAACAGATCACCACAGGCTACACTTTGGACAAGGGCCATGTTAAAGAATACATTAAATAACAACAATACACAGTCCCATGAAATTGACTTTACCCCAAAAGGATAAATGTCAGTGTTATCCTTCATTCTGTTCCATTGCAGGATCGCTGTACTGAGAATCAAAAAGACCAAAAAAAGGTCTTACAGCTCCCTCTTCTGTATTAAGCATAACAGAATAGAATGGACAGCAAGAAAGTACTACTTCTTATTGTGACTTATTATTTTTACGACCAGGAAACAAGAAGAATATGCAGATATAATTTGTAGACTGCTAGGATCTAGACTATTTTGAAATTAATAAAACTTAAAGATTCTTTGATTCCCACACCAATCTATTCCAGAGGTCCAGTTGAAGGCTTGGTTGAAGGAAAGAGCAATGTCAATGACATCTCTCACTCAGAAGACAGGAGACAGAAAAAAGGTGGGAAGGGGAATGGGGTGCAACCTAGCATATTAGCATTTAGCCAAATAACCAGCTAACTAACAACATGAAATAAGTGCTCAGGTTATACTTCCCATTCTACTAGAAGTGTAAGGAAAATTAATATGGTTATGATGAATTCAAAAAGAGCTAGCACTGCTTTATCTGGTAAGACACTAGCTCTGCTACAAAGTTAATACATAGAATGGAATTCCTGAAGGGGCACATACCTCTAACAGGCCAACAGCAATGGATAGAGCAACTCCAGTAGATCTCAGTGGTCTTTTCCCCTGTGGTACAGGCCAAGGGTCACGTTGCAATTCTCCCAGAAGATCAGTCAAGTTCATGTCAATTTTTTGAACTGGTTGCAAAAATCTGTGAAATCATTTTTTTAACAAAACAAATATTTTCAGGCACTTTAGGATAATTATGCTGAGGATGTTTCAGATCCCAAAATAGTGATCAAACAGATACAAGATTAAAACAAATTTAATAAACAAAAATAGTAAAATACGAGACATAAAAGGAATTACTACGCTCCAAATATGTTCAAACACTTCTTGGCCTGATCATTGGTTTCATGGCATGGATGACAATTCCCTACTTATCCATTAGTGAGCTTTGGAAAGATTGAATGTTCAAGGTACGTTGGTAACATTTGGAGGGTGCCTGCTACTTTTCCGAAAGTTGGAACTGCTGCTAATTATGCATTTCTGAAGAATATCATGAATTGACAACAAGATAATTTTTTTTGTCTGAGTGGCTGGAAAAACAAATCAAGAGTTTTGGCTAAGATATTCTAGTGGTGACAGACATCCTGGAAGCTTTTCAGAGTAAACAAATAAGGGCAATTGGAAAGTATATCTATTCTAAAGTCTTTGATTTGAAACCCAAATGAATATGTACTATATATTGTTAAAACTATTACACTTGATGGGCACCTTTTCTTCAGAAACATATGCAATAACATTTACAATCATATCATGTTAGTTATTGTAAAGTTTACTGAGGATTGGTTTTGGAAAAGCCATCCAAAAGCATGTATTTCTCAAACTTGTCTCCAAAGCATTCTTCACTTTTTGGCTCCTCATCTGCACTGAACAACTACCCTTCAGCCGATCCCCATCTCCAGATCATGTCACTTTGCCCACTCTCTTTCGATTTTGCTGTCTTCTTGTTCCCTTTTACCATCCCTATTCAAACTGACACTTGAAATTCTAAACCATGGCCTCTCTACCTTTTACATACATCTTCAAACCCAGCTTCTAGGTATGCCTTTCAGGAAAAACATAACTCTCCACCTAGTTATTTATAACTGCACTGCAAAACACCAAACTGCTTAGTCTTTGGCTACTATTTTCCCTAACACTTCTACAAACGTCAATCTGCTCAACCACTCCTTTACCTGTACCTTTGAAACATTTGCTGCAAATTGCTGAACAAAAATTGATCAATCTCAGCTTTGAAATTATGAATTGGCCCAGCCTCAATAGCTTTTTGGTTGAGTGTGTGAAAATGCGCTCTCTAACATTGCTTCTAAACAGTCTAACTCTGCTTGTAAGGTTATTCCTCTTCATGGCAAATTGTTTCCTCGACCAAACCTGTGAAACCATTGCATCATGTTAAACAATTCAATTATATCACTGCTCAATTTTGCATGCATTTCTCTCTCAAGTATAAAGGGTGTAGGAATGATCTAGCATATGAAGATTTTATCATTCATTACTGGATCTGGCTGAACCACATGAAGCACTACTGTTCATCACTGTTACGTTTTGCACCCTGTTACAGTGCTGGGGCCATCTTAATTAGTCACAGGTAAAAATTCTGACTGCGGTGCACTTTTCCTTTTGACTACATTATATTTCATTTTCTAGCTCAGCTAGATTGCTTACAGTTCATTGGACATGTCAATTTCTTTTCTCACTGCCTTTTGTGGTTAATTCTTCATTATTAATCATTCTCCTCTTCCATATCCCTAATTGGCCTCCATTTGGATTTCCATTTTCATTCCTGTGCAATACTGAATGGAATATTTCTAGTCATTGTTGCTTAGCCATCAAAAATTACCACTTCTAATGTTAAACATGTGAACATTATTGCTTTAAATAATGCAGAATTTATGAAAAACATGCATGCATTAAAAGGTGAAATGGCACTAAATATATGAACAATAGACAGTGAAGATTTCCTATTTTTATTTGGATATTCTTGACTATTTGCACTCTTCTTGGGACCATTGAGATGCCTTCTGTTAGTGAGATGATTACGGCAGAACTTGATAAATGGTATGTTCTAACTAATTCTCTACAAAAAAAACCCAAAGAATTGCGAATGCTGGAAATCAGTAATTCTATGTTCAGAAGTCAGGCCTGGTAATGCAGCTAGTTTACAGAGAAATGAGCTGCAATATTCAGGAACAGAAGTATGCAAATAGATTGCACTGCCAAGATGCAGGCTTTAATGAATCATGTACTAAACAATACATCGGTAGCAAAAGCAGAGAAAAATTGAATATTAAATAAAGCAAATATAAAGGGCATAATGTTTCCTCCATAATTTCTTTTCTATGAGACAACTTTCCACAAGAAAAATAAGAATGCAGCTATGTATAATTGTAAGTCAGGGCCAATGCTTCATTTCATTTTTATCTTTTGATATAGACTTAGCGCAACGTCAACATATTTCTTATGAAGATATATATAGCCATGCCCTTAAATGATTTGTTTCTCTGTTATAAGAATAATCCTAAAATATCCATAAAAGCATTTACTGCAAAGAAAAAAAAAAGAGAATTTCAGAAAGGCAAAGCCAGATTTGATCCCAGAGTACTTGATCCCAAAATCCCAGAGAGTATTTATAAAATTAAAACATCTGAAATTTGGGAAACTAATTTACTTTGGAACAGGAAATTAAATGCAGAGATTGCCATGCAAAAAATAATATTGATTACTTCTGTCTCAAGAATGAGACTTCAAAACAGGAATTTTAGAGACGATGAAGCATCGCCTTATGGCTACCCTCAGGATAACATTGTGGTTAGATGTACCACTAAAATACCTGAATGATAGTGGTTTCAAAGATTGAAGCTAGCAGCACAAGCAGCAGAATTTACAGCACTCCTTTTGGCGAATTCTATAATCAATTTACTTTAAATTTTCCATGCTGCATTTAAAAGCTGTCATTTTTTGGAACTTACAGCTATTTCATCTAATACCAGGCAGCTGCAAGAAAAGAAAACAGTGCCCCGACCTGGCAAATAACGTACCAACTTAGAATACAGCCAGTTGGTGGGAGAAGCTTGTGGTGGTTTGGACACTGACTCTTTATATTTTGCTCAAATTCAAGCCACACAGAGATGAAAGTCTATTTATTGGCTGTAACAATCAAACGTAAAAGAGGGAGCCTCGATCCAGATCCTGAGCTAAGAATTAGCCCATGGAGGGAAAAATGGCCTTATTTTGGCATAATTAATCAGAGATCAGAGGAAGTCTTAGAATAGAACATAGAAAAAAAACCCCATCAAAATCAAGGTGGCCAGCAATATGGAAGTGAGCCTTAAATTTATTGAATGAAGTAGTCTGTACAGAATAGAGGGAATTTCACCTTACACATAAGTAAAGCCTTATAATATCAGACAGTGGCATTAGATGCTCAGAATAGAAAAATTATTTCAGTTGTAGTACTAATATCTTTAAAAACACTGGAAAGTACAGGACCTATAAGCCATTTAACTGATCTCAAAGTTAAATCCTTCAGCTACCTGCCCATTACTTCTTTAAATATTTCCATTACAATGGTCTCCTTAGAAATCTTTACTAAGACCGTAGAAGGTTCAAAATGTTCAAACAAAGCTTGATTCATATTATTTATAACGTAATCGCAATTAAGGTATAATTTTGAAATAAATTTTATATTCTACTAAAATCATTTGAGCTACTTGCTCTTTCCCATTAACTTGATTGAAAATGTCTCTATTTGCAACTCAAATATTTTAAAATAAACGCATAATTAAAAGAATTAAACAATAAATTTAGCATTATTCTGCAGTTTTATGCATTCTCTAAACATAATATTCAACTCTGGCTGATATTATTTAAACCCACAATTTCTCAAATAAACCAGAAACAAGTCAGAATTTCACCCACTATGTCATTCTGTGCAGTAGCTATCCATATGGCTGAACTAACTTAGTATAGCTATGTGCCATGCTCTCTCAGAGTTGGATGGTTATTACCAAAATTCATACAACAGAAAATCCTACCCATCTTTACTGGATTCAAATCAGACATTCTATGTACCTTAGCCTATTATGCTTTGATTCTCCATCAACAATAATGCCACATGGGTTTTGAACATATAAAATTACCAAATTTAAAATATAGCAAAGTAACTAACAGCAATTTTGGATTATACATTATATAGAATAGAATCTCAGAATATGTTTTGTTTGAAATTAAATTTGGGGTTTTTTGAAGTACACTCTGATCATGCAAAATATGGAACAGACGCATCCTCAAATAATTAATAAACATAACTTTCCTAATTTTAAAATTAAAAGTATTCCTTTTACTTCAAAGCTGATTCTTGGCTAGAAGATATTATTTCAGTGATCATGAAAAGTACAAATATCTGTGTTGCTACTTCAAGGAATGTCCCCAGTGAACTGTATCAGAGGTAACAAAAAGGTTTGCTTTCTCATGACTTCAGTTCATAGCTGGATTTTGCAGACAGTGGCTTGCCACTGATCTCAAATGAAAGCTGCACACGAAGACCTTGCATAGCCCATGACATGTATTTTACTTTTCATGAGTTCAATTTTAATCTTGGACCAAGTCCAGAGAAACGCCAGGTATTGAGAATAGTAATTATCATCGAGCAGACTAAGTCGTTAACCTGATTGCAGAATTCTCTAACAGTCAATCAAAATGCACAATGAACTCATTATTTTGCACTTCTTAAAGGTTTTACAGAGTGAAATAAGGATTGGGGTGTACATTTTGAAAGCTGAAATACCTTAAGAAACTTTTTTAAAAAACTAAATCTCTATGGGTGGCATTGTGGCTCAAAGTCTAGCACTGCTGTCTCAGAGCAGCAGGTACCTGGATTCGATTCGACACTTGGGCGACTGTGTGGAGTTTGCACCTTCTCCCAGTGTCTGCATGGGTTTCCTCCCACAGTCCGAAGATAGGCAAGTTAGGTGGATTGGCCATGGGAAACGTAGGGTTACAGGGATAGGGTAGGTCTGGCTGAGTTGCTCTTCAGAGGGGCAGTGTAGCCCCAATAGGCTGAATGGCCTGCTTCCACAATGTAGAGATTCTATGAAAGTATCATAATGGAAAAAGTTGACATTACACAAATAGTGTTTGTTTTCAAGGACAAGAGGGTTTATTTATGGAAGATACGATTTAGTATACCATTAAAATCTCAATTATACCTTATTAGGAGACATAATTTTTATCATAAGTTTTTAAGAGTGATATTACAAGATAAAAGGCATAGTTCTCATTACTGAAATGATTTTGATGATAGCCCTCTGCAAGGACTTCAGCAGAGGATCTTGTGGAGGTGCAAAAAAGAATCATGACTAACTTGCAGATTTCTGCATTTAACTGTGCATGTGGAGATACCAGAAGTTGCTGTCAGTTTCGCAGGGTAAATGACACCCAACATGCATAGTTTTGCTGTCATCATAACTACAAGATCCAGACTAACTATTCTACAATAACTTCATATAGTCAGAGTAAAAGTTTACCTGTTGGATGGTGGTGGTTGCTGAACTTGAGGCCCACGGCTTGCCTGGGTGGCTAATGGTTTACTTAGGCCCAACATGTCCTAATAACAAAATTGACAATGCAAATTAAAGCCTTTAATCATGCAACCAGATCTATTGTCCATTCCTTGACTCAACCAAAATCGTTTACAGTAGAGTAGAACTTATGTTCCTTTATTAAAGAACATTTATGGCCTTGTGTCAATTTATTGAATGGCAAACCACCACAGTAACTAAAAGCAAACTAAAAACCTCAAGTTTTCACGATGGAATCTGACTTCTCCAGTATTATCTTGAGCTGGGATCATAAAGTGGAGGGTTCTTGGCACATGAAGATTCACTGAATTTAAGAAGAATCTGTGAATCTTTAAAGAAACGAGCTCAAGCACTTGCAGATACTGGCCACAAAACAGAGCGTCACTTTGAAGTATAATACACAAAGTGGATTTCAAAATGGATTTAAATTTTACTAAGACATTTCTAGGAGTAGAAAACCTAAGTTAGTTATTTGAAATGTTCGATTAAGGCTCCACTGAAAGATCTGGCAATTGAAGTTAGAAGTGAAAGCAAAATGTCACAAGGATGAAATTGTAAACAAAATCATGATGATGGATGAATTCCAAAATTCATATTTCAGCAAACCTCAAGAGTAATTTAGATGAGCATAAAATATCAAAGATTCAAGAAGCAGCAGCACTGGTATCTTTTACACAGTTACTTATGGAGAATTGGTTATATGGAAATCATGAAGGAAACTGGAAAATATGGGGATATAAAGGTATTAGTTTTAGGGAGCAAACTGATTAATTCCAAAATAATCAAGGAAAAAGTTTAGAATCTAGACATAAGATGACAATGATGACGACAACAATAATAATAATAATAGTAGAAAGGTTTGAATCTGAAAGTGACAAAGAAACTAACATTAGTCCATTGTACTAAGCCTTGACATAATAAAGCCAATTATTGCAAGTTAAAATAGGAAACTGATTGTAGTAGTAGGAACACTTAAGGAATCTTCAGCAAAGGTTGCCTCAGGAAAAGAAACAGTTATTAAAAATATAACTGTAACTCAAGTGGAGCAGTTCCCCAAGAACCTACAAAGAAGGGAGATGCTTCAGGGCAGTCAAGAAAATTTTCTCGATTACTAAGAGAATCAGACCACTGAAAGTATGAATATTTTGTTTCAAAAGTGGAAATATTTGTTTACGTTTCTAAATAAATAGGTAAATCAAAACAGATATTGGGAAACACCAGAGCAAGTCACTCAGTTACGCTGTCTGCAGATACAATGCATCTTTCAAAAGGGTCAGTGAAGAAGAAAATATTAATTGGAGATGTACAGTAAGATCACAAATATGTCCCATTATATTGAGTTGGATTAAAGAGTGACTTGGTAAGTGGAGAGGTTTCAACTGAAGTAGTGCACAAATCATTACAGAAGGAAGTGATTTTATTTTGGGGAATAACCTTACTGGTTCCAAAATACTGGCCTCAAAAAAGGCTGGTGGGACAATCAGAAAAAGGAGCAGCACAATGTCGCAAAAAAAACTTGGAGATGCTGCAGGAAAAACATCCTGGATTGTTTTGTGATTATGTCACAACTAGAGCTCAGGCCTGTAGAATTACACAGAAAGGAAAAAGGTCTATATTAAAACTAAGGTACATTTTTTGTATATTCAGTTGACTTACTCAAATTTTTGAAAATTTAAATAAAAGGGATAAAGATAAAGAAAAGGAGGCTGACATGTTTCATTGATCTTCTTTAACAGAAAAACAAACAATAGATCCCGATTTGAGGGTTATACCAAACAGCATAGTCAAAAATTGAATCAGTACCAATACACGTGAATTGTTATTTAAAAGACAGTATTAAGGAAGAAATGGAAACCACTTCAAAGAGGAATAGGAAGCAGTTAATTTCATGTTAGTGCCAGCTAAGTATCATAACAATTCTTTTTAAGTGGCTCAAGAAATTCCAACAGCAAGTGACTTAATATTAGGAAAATTGCTACAATACTAACACATTATTGAACTGATTATGTAACCGTATGGCCACATTTTGCTTGATATGCCACGTATTTCGAGATTGGGAAAGCCCAGTTATGAATTAAGCTGCAACTGTTTGAAGAACCATTTAGCAGGGTCCTAACAGACAGCTCAGGACCCTTATCTTGAGTAGAAAACAGTATCTTTTCAAAAAGTACAGATAATTCGGCAAGATTTCATAGAATCATAAAATCTCTACGTGCATAAAGAGACCATTTGGACCATCAAGCCTGCACCAAACCTCCAAAGAGCGTTCCACACCAGAGTCAGCCCCCACCCGACCATATAACCCCATATTTATCATGGCCAATCCATCTAACCTGCAGATCTTTGGATTGTGGGAGAAAACCGGTGCACCCAGCAGAAACCCTCACGGACACAGGGAGAACGTGTGAACTTGATACAAACAGTTGGCCAAGGCTAGAATCAAGCCTTGGTCCCTGGTGCTGTGAGGCAGCAGTGTTAACCACAGAGCCACCCTGCCATCCTGTGTTTGACTCGGTCATTTTGCTCATGGAAGAGGAGCAGAAAAGCTTTCGTCATGACTGAACAGCCCACTCATGGTCTACTCTGTTCAACCCCCACCAGTTTTGGGGAAAATTACAGCAAATAGAGTAGCGAAAATGTCAGTCCAGTTTTGTAATCCATATTTCGTATAAAAACATGAAGAAATGCAATCAGATTAAGATTCATGTTTTGCCACAAATATTTAAAAAAATACTGAATAGCTTGCAAATAAAACAATTTACATCTTCCACTCATCATCCACAATCTCAAATAACATTGGAAAGTTGGCATCAAACTTTAAAGGCCACAGTGTGGAGGTGTGGTGTTGGACTGGGGTGAACAAAGTCAGAAGTCACCAGGTTATAGTTCAACCAGTGTATTTGAAATCATAAGCTTTCAGAGCACTGTCCCTTCATCAGACAAAATGAAGAGAAGACACATCGGCACAGAATTTATAATCAGAGATCGAAAGATTATACAAATGGTGTGAGTAGAGTGTCGACATGTGGAATTATAACTCTCTGCAGTGATCAAGAGTGTCAGATGGTGTGAGTAAAGTGTTCATAAGTGAAGGGATGGCCTATAATCCAATTAATTAAGGCAGAGCTCCAGGAATTCTTCAACAAACCCCAAGTTGTCAGCAGCAAGACTAATGAGACAACCAATGAACTGGAATAATCAATAGAGATCTGTAGTGCACTGACCAAAGAATAAAGAGTCAAATTGGACTCCTCCAGAAGGCCACTGCCCCAGCTTGACATGTATGCTCAAGGGTAGGAGATGTGTTAAAGCCAGATTCATCAGATATGCTCACAAGATAGCACAAAATGTCACCCAATCATAACGCAATGCTCATCTATACTCTAAATATCAATCACAACATCGCCATCAAACCAGCAAAGGAGGAATGCAGAATAGAATGGACTACTGCAAAGAAACATACCAACTGAACAACTAGTAACACTACAGACAACTACCTGCTAATCTGACTAAATAACACACACATTAACTCAACAACCTGATAAGACCTTCAGAGTATCCTAAGCATTCTGAACCCACAATCTTCTCACATAGGAGACTTCTACTGCCTTTTGAAGATACATAAAGCCAACACACCTGGACATCCCATCATATCAGGCCATGGGACCCTATCTGAGAACCTCTCTGGCTAAGTCGAGGGAAACCCAATGTATAAGGACCCCCCAGCTTCTGTCATGTCTCTACAGACTTCTTAGAGAAACTCAGCACCCAAGGACCGGTTGAACTAGGAACATTGCTCATCACAATAGACATTTTAGCAGTCTACACCAGCATCCTCCACGGCAATGGCATCTCTGCAACAGCCTCGGTACTCAATACCAACAACTGCCAATTTCGAGGCACCATCCTGTAATTCATCCACTACATCCTCGCCCACAACCTTCGACAACCAGTTCTTCATCCAGACACACAGAACAGCCATAGGGACCAACATTGCAGCCCAATATGCCATCATTTTCATGCATAAATTCAAACAAGACTTCTTTGCTGCACAGGAACTCTAATCAAAGCTAAACACAGATACACTGACGATATTGCCTTCCTTTGGACTCATGGCAGGGAATCACTGAAATGACTGCAACAATATCCACAAGTTTCATCCCACCAGACTTCCTATGGATACATTTTAGAATCAGTATCATTGCATCTCCGTGAAGGATAGACACTCAGTACCTCATTCTACCACAAGCCCATGGATAAACTCACAATGCTTCACTTCTCTAGCTTCCCTACTAAACATATTAAAAGAAGCCATGCGCAGTGGACAAGTCTTGCATATACACAGGATCTGCTCAGACAAGGGAGAATGCAATGGATGCCTCAAGATACTAAAAGACACCCTCGTAAAAATGGGATACAATGCTGAACTCATTGATCAGTTCTGACATGCCACAGCAAAAAACTGCAACAACCTCCTCAGAAGACACGAGCAATAGAGTACCCTTCAACATCTAGTACTTCACCACAGCAGAGAAACTATACCACTTTCTTCCCAGCTTTCAACATGTCATCAATGTTGACAGACATCTCAAGATAATCCCTACGTCTCCACTTCTCGCCTTCAAACAAGTGCCAAACCTTAAACAGACCATCGTTTGCAGCAAATTACCCAGTCTCCAGGAAAACATTGATCACAATAACATATAACCCTGCTAGGGCAACATGGATACAACCATCATACGTGGGAACACAACCTACTGCATACACGGCAGATACTCAGGTGACTCAGTCAATGCTGTCTATCTCAGCTGCAGGCAAGGATGCCCCAAGGCATGGTACATTGGTGAGACCATGCAAATGCTACAAAAATGGATGAATGGACACTGTGCAACAATCACCAGACAGGAATGTGCCCAGCTTGTTGAGGAACACTTCAGCAGACAAGAACATTCAGCCTCCGATCTTCAGGCAAGGGTCCTCCAAGGTGGCCTTCAATATACACATTAATGCAGAATCGTCGAGCAGGCACTAATAGCTAAGTTCTACACCCACGAAGACAGCCTCAATTGTGATCTTGCGTTCATGTCACACACTACATGTAACCCTACCACACTGATCTGTATTCGTAAAATCTTGATTACCTTCCTGCTTTGACACCATCACCTTGATTATTTGTTATGTTGTCTCTACCTTAATTAGTATGTACAGTTTTGGATAACTTGTTACTTCAGTTAGACCCTCAGTATGAGACCTATCATGTTATTTCAGTCATTTAAAAATAGTCTCCAACACCACCTTCTTTTTAATTTTTATGTAATTATCACTCTGCCTTAATTAATCAGATTATAAGTCATCCCTTCACTTGTTATCCGGCTGTTGACACTTTATTCACACCTCCCTCCCATTTATTTCTCCACCCTGGAGGCTCCCTGCCTTCATTCCTGAAGAAGGGCTTTCGGCCAAGACATTGATTTTCCTGCTCCTTGGATTCTGGCTGACCTAGCTGCGCTTTTCCAGTACCACTCTAACCTAGACTCTGATCTCCAGCATCTGCAGTCCTCATTACTTTTGCCTACTTTACTCACACCGTCTGACACTCTTGATTACCTGCACAGACTTATCATTCAGCCTGTTGACACTCCACTTACACTCGTACAATCATTTGATCTCTGATTCTAAATTCTGTGCCTGTTTGTCTTTCTTCACTTCACTTAATGAAGGGGCAGTGCTCTGAAAGCTTCTGATTTCAAACAAATCCATAGAAACCACAGAATTCCGACAGTGTGGAAACAGGTTCTTCGGCCCAACAAGTCCACACCAACCCTCAGAGTATCCCACCCAGACTCATTCCCCTCTTACTCAACATTTCCCTCTAACTAATGCACCTAACCTATACATCCCTGAACACTATGGGCAATTTAGCAAGGCCAATCCACCCTAACCTGCACATCTTTGGATTGTGGGAGGAAACTGGAGCACCCGGTGTAAACCCACACAGACACAGGGAGCATGTGCAAAATCCACAGATAGTGGCCCGAGGCGGGAATTGAATCCGGGTCCCTGGCACAGTGAGGCACCAGTGTTAACCACTGAGCCACCCTGTTGGACGATAGCCTAGTGTCGTATGACGTAAGACTTTAAAGGCCATGATTAGAGCTTCATATGAGGAAACTTAATGAATGAGAGAAAGGAATTCCCAATTTACTATTTGCCATTAAGGATGTCTCTAATGAGGGCACAAGATGCAGTACTTTTGAAGTAATATATAGGAGATGACAGGACACTTTAAATGGCTTAAAAAGTTTATAAACCAAAGCTCAAACAGAGTTCCAACTTGTATGTCAAATTTCAAGAGAAGCTAACCAAAGCCCACAAGTTGACTAAAAGTGTTTATCAAACATGCTCAACAGAATGAAATTTACAGCAGATAAAAAGATGAACATACTTCCATTACATCTGCTGCAAAAATACACTAAACACCTGTACTTTCATTTCAAAATAAATCTTGACACTTAGTTTGAAAGCTTCTTTCAACATTTAAAGGAAAACACTTCAAAAGTTAATTGCGCATCTCAAATTTTCAACATGAACAATATAACCTACCTGAAGCTGTTTTGCTGTTAGGTCTTTTGTGCCTCTGAAGACATAGCTCTTGGAAATACCCTCACAGCCAAGCTCATGAACCTGCACCATTCTGCCAAACGTAATGAGACCAACCAAAGCTGTAGGTGGCAAAAGGCTCAAGGACATTTGCATGGATTCTTTTAAGGCCTGCAGATCTTCATCCTCCATACAAGTATCCACAACATAAAGGAAGATTAAAGGCATTTGAGGGCCACGCTGTGAACGAAACAAAAAAAAACCAAGCTTTGCTCAATCATGCATTTTTTCTAAAACATCTTATCAGCATTATTCACGCAATGCAACAAGTACATTGGTATGCATTCAACTACCAAAAAAAAATTTCAAAAGCTGTGGACACATCGACAACAACTCATATTAAACTACTTTGTTCAAAATGTTTTCTTCCATAAACAGGGCTCTCTTCAATACTGCCCAGATAAAAATTTGAAACCCCAAATGAACTCAGCTAATTTGGAGTAATCATTACAATCAACTCTGCAACGATCTTGAAATTTCTACACCATTAACAGTTGAAATCCTTTTCTTAAAGCTGCATTTTTAAAAATTAAATTCATAGGATATATGCATCACTGAGTAGGTTAGCATGATTGCCCATTCCTATTTGCCACAGAATAAGCAGTGCTGAGGTTCCTGAACCACTGCAGTCCTTGGGATGTATGAGCCCCATAGTGCTGTCAGGAAGGGAGTTCCAGAGTTTTAACACAGTGACAGTGAAGGAATAGTGATGTGCAGTTTTAAGGGAACTTTGCAGGTGATGATGTTCCATACATTTGCTGGCCTTGACCTCGTAGATGGTAACCTCCTGATCAAAAAGACAAAGAAGCTGTTGCTTTGCTCAAATGTAGAGAATGGTCTGAAGC
Source organism: Chiloscyllium punctatum (assembly GCF_047496795.1). Lineage (NCBI taxonomy): Eukaryota > Metazoa > Chordata > Chondrichthyes > Orectolobiformes > Hemiscylliidae > Chiloscyllium > Chiloscyllium punctatum. The sequence goes on from NC_092742.1 coordinate 66,749,510, forward strand.
AAATATCCTGGAAGGAGAATCCCAGTTATAGTGGTGGGACAAGACATGGCAATGATGGAAATCACAGGTTTGGAAGGTGCTATCAGAGGTACCTTGATGAGTCAAGGTAATGCATCTCCTAGACCCTACATACCACTGCCACTGTGCATTAGTGGTGAAGGGGATAATGGTAAAAGTGGTGGGGATAGGGTGCTAATCAAGCAGAGAAGGCCAAGGTGGATTACCCACTCAGCACTTCATCCTTTTCTTTTGCATTAATGCACTAGGCTCCACATCATTAAAGATGGGGACATTTGTGCAGCCTCTACTCCTGTTAGCTGTTTAAGTGGTGAATGGCAGTGGACAGTTAATGTGGTAAGACCGAAAAGTTCAGATCTGACATGTTGGATATAGGATCACTAATTCATTGACACCTTGTTTTTAGGTATGCTTGGTGGTGTTCAAGGATCCTGCATTCTTTATTACAATCTCCCATCTTGATGGCAATATTAGAAACTGGAGACAACCAAATTTCATTTCTACATAACAGACATGAAACTTTAAACTGCAAAACGTGATAATGCCAAGCCAAGAGTTTATTTGACTGATGGCCCAGTGCCTTGTGGTTGCCTAGGTTTGATGCTATACACATTTGAAATATATTCCATTTATCAGGGTGATATTGCCACTCAACAAGGGTGGGTATCCTGGATTTGTAGATGGGACTTAGTTTCCACAAAGGATTGTATGATGGTTACACCTACCAACACCATCATAGACAGATGCATCTGCAACAATCAGATTGGTAAAGATGATGTCAAATAGTATTTTTCCCTCTTGTTAATGTGCATCAAACATTGTCTAGATATTTACAGGCTTCAATTTCAAAGAAGCCAAGAGGTTTCTTGAATTACTGTGTGTTTACTGGAGGTCAGCAACTGAAATTCAAACTCTGAAGTTTTGGGTTTTGCTTTACTTAGGTTTACACGTTATGTTGTAATTGCTATAGCTTTTTATGACAGCTCCTCCTACTGTATCTAAAATATTTTCGTTCCTTTATTTTTCAGGTTATTTCTTCGACCTACCTAGATTTTTCAGCCTCTCCTTTGATTCCCTTCACACTGACATTGAACAGCTGCTAATGACAATAACATGTTTCTTGCTACACAGACATTCCACTGCCTCATCAATTTTAACAACTTTTGACTGGGAGGAACCAAATTTCATTCCTACATAACAGACATGAAACTTTAAATTGCAGACATCAAAATCACCTGCCCCCGGCAGCTAGTTTCCATTTGACTATACACAGCTACTATTCTTCCTCAGATGTTTTTCTTTCAGTTGGGGGCGGGTTTAGTGTTGACTCAGGAACAGCAAAACATATTCTTTGTAGGTAAGGTCATATAAGATTGCACTTTCACTCGATTTCCATCATCGCCATGTCTTCTCCACCCAATATGACCAAGAGCCTCCTTTGGGACATTTGCTTCTGACCATTCTCTGAATTTGAGCAAACCAACAGCTTCTTGGCCTTTGTGATAAGGAAGTTAGCCAGTGATATATTAATGAGGTCTTGCTGTTAAAACTGGCTGAAGCTGCTTCTCACCTCTCCTGGATTATTTTATGTTGTCAGCAGTAAAAGGAATAAAGTCCAAAGTGTAAATTATGCAGCAAATCGATCTGAACAGGATTACCTCAGACCGCTTGTACAACACTGGCATTGTAAAGTTCAATTATATTGAAAAAGATAAGAGCTCTTAAATAGTTCTGCTTAAGCTATTCTAAACCTTGAATCTATTAAATCTCTAAAGATGTGCAAATAAAAGTGAAAGCAAAACTTAAATCTAATATTAAAAAATAGAAATTAAAGGTACAGCAGAACAAGTTAACTTTTTGCATTAATGAGATTGAATTTAAATACCAGTGAAAAAATAAAACCAATCATTTGCTACCAATACAATAACCAAAAGTCTTGAGTAAAAATGGGGTTCAACCGTCCTACCTGAACTACATACTCAATTGTAGAAAACTGCGGTAAAAGTTCTGCGGGTTGGTTCATCTCAGATATCCCAGAATAGGAAGGAGGAAACTATTTTGAAGTGAAAAAAAAATCAAAAAGAGTTAAGTTGAAACCACAGTTGAAAATTACTTTCTATTGTATACAAAATACTTGTTTTATTCCTAGTACTTGACCCAATCGAAGACACTGTATTTTGTACTGCAAACAGGCAAGAGGATAAGCAGATTAGAAAGATGAACACATTGTTGAAGGAGTGGTAGGGTAAACGCACCAGCACTGGGAGAGGAAGAGACTGAAATACTGGATGGATTCCACTCAAATTGGGCTGAGACACGGGTCCTGGTAACAGGAACAATGTCTTCAACTGAGTAACAGGATGGGAGGAGATGATTTGTTTTAGATTGCCTACAGTGTGGAAACAGGTCCTTCGGCACAACAAGTCCATACCAACCCTGCGAAGAATAACCCACCCAGACCTAATCCCTCTCTCTCTACTAATGCCCCTATCACTATGGGCAATCTCGCATGGCCAATTCACCTGACCTGCACATCTTTGTGACTGAGGGGGGAAACCGGAGCACGTGGAGGAAACCCACGCAGACACAAGGAGAATGTGCAAACTTCACGCAGACAGTCACCTGGAATCGAACCTGAGTCCCTGGCACTGCGAGACAGCTTTGCTAACCACTGAGCCACACTGAGCCAATTTGTGGACAGTAAAAGTTTAAGTGGAAATATTAATATAAATAATAATATTTAAAACCAAACAAAAAGGGGAAACGAGTAAAGTTTAAAAACCAATAATTGCAACATAATTAAACTAGATGCATTAAATATATTAAATATTAAAAACATTCCAGTGAAGTGACAGGTTATGGCACGAGTGATTCTGAAGGTGCATGGAGTACAAAGGAAGAAATTGATCAAATACAGCTTCAACTGGAAGGTATGTCATGGTAGCCATCGCTAAAGTATGCCTAAAATGGTCAGGACTGCAAATTAAACATACGAAGTTATTAGACATACAGTGAAAGGTAAAGAAAAATGATAGAAATGAGAGGAGCAAGCTCAATCATTAAAGATGAAACTACACCTATACGAAAGGGAATGTAATGAGAGGCAAGTAGAATAAGGAAACTTTAAGGACATAATCAAGAAGCAGATGATCATTTAAGAGTGATACATAGGCCCCTAGTAGCAGTCTGAACTGGGAAATCGCATAAAACAAAAACTATATAAGCATGTAACAAAGGCTTGTGGTTTTAATGAAGGGATTTAATTTTCATACAAATGAAGACAAGCAGACTATCAATTTAAAAGGTAGTGAATCTGTTAAGTCTGTCTCAGATAGTTTCCTGCTACAATGTGTCCTACAGTCAGTCAACAAGGAGACATTCCATATTAGATTCAGCAATAAGCCATATTTAGTTAACAAATGCTATGTTAACGTGGATGCATGCTGTGTCAGCCATAGCTCATTAAGTAGTGTTGTGATTTCAGAGCCACAAATATTCTTCAACTGCACTGCAGTGTACTAATGTGAGAAAACAGTATAGTTTAAGATGCTGGCTTACAAATGAGATATTAAACTGTGGTCCATCCCACCCTCTCAGGTGGACATTAAAGAACCCAGAATTCTAAAATATCCAAAGAAATAGGAAAATTGGTTATTCACATTTCCTACAATACAACACATCAAAGCACCATCAGCTATAGAGTGTTTTGAGATATGTGGTAATCGTGAAGACTGCTGTAAAAATACAGGTAGTTCTCCTAGAATGCCATACTTGCATACCAGTGAAACCTTGCCTAATAGAAATAAAGGGGTTTATGGGAAAAGTGGGGTTAGGGGCAGACCAGAAAGAAATATCACTCACTAATCACACAAAAATCACCTAAAAGCCTAACACACAACATATACCACCACCTGAATGAAGGTTGAAATCATATTTATTAATGAGACAAAAGGAAATTTAACTGAGCACATTTTTAAAATGCTGAGCACAGAAAACTGCTCTGTCAGCAATTGACATCAGTGCATGTGCAGAATGGCACAAAGACCAGCACTGACATCATGCATGCATAAAATAGCACAGAGACTTCGGCGTGGACAAGAACATCAGGGCATGCACAAAATGATGGGCAGATTTCAGCGCGCACATTGGCACACACACAGAACAAAATGCGCAAACCGATCTCCACTGGAATCGCGCTATTGTCAACAGAGGTAAGTATTCTCCAAAATACCATTGCCGAATTGTTCAGCCACGTTATAGCCAAATTGCACTCTTGAAATGTGTGCTATCCCAGAACTACCTGTATCGGGACTTCCTTTTTGATTAGCAATCATAATATGAGGATTTTAATGTAATGTTTGAAAAGGATAATGCAGAGAAGCTAAAATCTGAAATTTGCATAAGACTGACTTCAATGGGATGAGACAAGAAAACAGCAAACTGTTAAATCAATTCATGGATTAAATAAAATCCAACCAGTGGGAGTGTACAAAGAAAAGATTCCAGTGTGGTACAGACCATAATAAAACCACAGGACCAGATAAGTTCTACTGAAGGTTTTTTTTAAGGAAGTAGGTGTGAACAGTGCAAAAGCCTGTATCACTTCCAAAGTTCTCAATTTTGCGACCTTTCCTGTGGATTAGAATACTCTTCATTTCACAATTTGTGGAAATAGGAGAACAAGGAACTCCAGACCAGCTACCCTAACATCTGGTTGTCAGGAAATTACTAGAGTCTATAATTAAAGCTATGTTATTGAAACACCTTAAAATTTTCCAACTAAAGAAAAAAGAATGCTGCATCTGATGAATCTGAATTGATTTTGAGAAGAGTCAACTAAAATAGGAAAAATAAATGCAATATCATACAGGTTTCCAAAAGCACTGGATAAGCATCCTCAGAAGAGACTGGCCAAATTCTAAGAGACAAGGTTAAGAAAATGAGCAGCTATTCGAATTCATAGGGTATGACTAATGGTGTCCCAAAAAGATGTGTATTGGGTCTTCAGCTAACACAACATGAATTATCGATGATGATAATAAAGTGGAAAGTCACATGACAAGATAAAATATCATTGTAAGGAATTTAGGCTGAAGCAGAATACAATAAATACATTAATGAATTAAATGAATGACAAAACTGGGGCAAAAAGACTTAAATCTCAGAAAATATGAGGTCTTCCAACTGCGAGTGAAAAAGAACAGAAGGAAGTAATTTCTAAATGATACTAAGATAGAAACAGTGGAAGTTCAAAGAAAACTGCGGAACCTTGAACAAAGATCATAAAATGTCATGAACTGGTACAGAAAACAAACAAAAATGTTCATGCCATACTGATTTTTATATCTCCAGGAATAGAATACAAGGGCAAGATGTCATGCTCCCACTTTACAAAGTCCTAGTTAGACTACACTTCAACCAGGAGTGTATTTCTGGGTACAAAACCTTAAGAAGGACCTGTTTGCCTGGGGATGAGTACAGCATAGATCTATCAAAATGTAGTTAGTCTTCCAACAGTAAAATTAAGAGAAGTGACAACCTAGAATTGTAATTTCAAGAATTTAAATGACTGAAAAGTGATTTGAACCAAATTTTCAAGAAATTAAGGGAAATCAATATGCAGAAATTACAGCCCCTGATCAGCAACTCAGACTAAAAATGGTCATAATATATAACATGGAGCCACATGTTTGAGGCCAGATAACAAAATGCTTTTACACACAAAAGATAACAGAAGCAATGCTAGATCACAGTTAATTCTAAATCTGAGATGAAGGGATAAATGGAGTTAGGGCAAAGATCATTCATGATTGGGTTTTATTGCAGAACATGGTCAAAAGACTAAACAATGTACACCTGTTCCTATTCTCCAATACAGCAATTGAAATAGTAAATGACCACTGTTTTTAAGTAGTTAAAGATATTACGCCAATGATGGGTTAGATTCATGTCATAAATACTTCCAGTATATGTCTACTACACAGTATCTGGACAGATACTGCTGCAAACTACTATACTAACAACCATAATGACCAACTTACCTGATTTCTCTGATAGCAGAAATTACAAGCCCACAGTTTTGCTTTGTAATCTACTTGGCTAAAAACAAACAAAAGTCAAATTAGAGAGAAAAACTCAAAGGCTTATTTTAGACTATTGTAGAAACATGTGCCTTCCTTAAATTTATCTTCGAGCACAGAAATAAAAAGCAATTATTCACATGGTACCAATTTTATCTTTTTTTTCAAAACATCTTAGTCGCCATCTTCAATTTTCTTTCCCTATGGTAATGACTTGTATGGGGTATAGCTCTAAAAATAGGATCATAACAAAACTTTAACTTAATGTCAATTCTGCTGGTGTGAGCTAAAACAAAGAGTGCCAGAAAATGCATTTACCGAGAGTCATCAAGTAACATCCATGCAATCAAAAGTCCAACTCAAGTTTTCCAATTGGGATCAATTTTCACCTTTTCACCTCCGAGCACTTGCAAGGCTTAGAGGACGAGCATCGCACCTTTCTGGATTGTGCAGATCAGTGCCTCACCCAGGTGTCCACTTACTCCACATATTGTAACAAGTTTACCAGGAGCCATGTTAAGGTGCACTGTTTTCATGCACTCATGAGATATTCATTGGCTTAGGCAACATTTATTGTCCATCTTAATTTCCCTTGAGAAACTATTACGATTCACTCATCTTTCAGACCCAAGCTGCTAGAAAGTATGGTCCAGGTTTTGGCACCAAATATGAATTATAATTATAAGTAATTAGACTCTAGCTATAAGTAAAGAGCTATAAATTGTGAATATATAATACTAATTAAAACTTCCCCTTTTACACACACAAATGATCAGACGGAGTAAAAGAGAGTATAGGCAGAGGGAGAAAAATTGGAAAAACAGCTCAGTAGTCTTTGTTCACAGGTACCATCATTGAAATGATCCTAATAATCTTCTGCTGACCAGCACATTGCTTCAGTTGTCTTTCGCCAGGTACTTCCAAGGAGCAGTGCTCAAAAAGCTAGTACTTCCTAATAAACCTGTTGGACTACAACCTGATGTTGTGTCATTTTTAACTGTTTAGTGAGCCAAAAAAGATGGCTGGTTCTCTTATAAAAGGTTATTGCCATATCAGCTAAAATCCACAGCATATATAAACTGATGCAGCAAAGATCAACTGGTTCTCTTCAGGTTTACAGTGAGTTTTGACTGCGAAGAATAAGGAGGCTGCTCTTGAGCTGGGGAAAAGTTGAATACTTCTGTCACTAACTTGTTCCCAGCTCCAAACTGTTCAGCTAACTGAAAACCAATCACACAGTTGTTGACAAGCAGAAAAGTCTCCATCAGCATTACATGGTCACACGTCCATAGCCCAATCAAATTCTCATTGCCAGCAAAAGCTGCATCAGTACACCCCTTTGACTCCAAACATCTGCAATCTTAATTTCATTTACTAAATGTCCAAATTATTGTTTACACAATGTTTGGCATAGGTGCCAGGTTACATCCTTTCAAAACTAGAACCACCCTTTTAAATACCGTTGTTAAAAATGTTCTTATTCAATCGCCAGGTTTTAAAAACACAAAGATAAAAAGGCACAGTCCTTATAAAGGTGATGGTGAACTGTATTCCACTGACACTGAAGGAATGTTGATACATTTACAAGTCAGGACATTAAGTCGATTGGAGATGAACTTGCAGCTGATAACGTTCTTATACATCTGCCACCCTTGTCTTTCTAGGTGGTAGCTGTCATGGATTCAGACGTTACTGTTTCAGGAGATAAATTTCTGCTGTGCAACTGAAAGTGGATTTGTACACTACTGCTACTAAGCGTTTGGTGGAAATGATCATTGCCTGACACATATGATATATTATTTGTCACGTCAGCACAAGCCTTGATATTGCCCAGGTATTAATACATTTGGACACAGACTGCTTGGGTATCCAAGGACCTCGGGCTCAACAATATGAAGTCCTCATTGAACCTCCTCACTACTACCTTTATGATGGTGGAGAGTTCATTGATGAAGCAGTTGAAGATGATTTGGCCTCGGGGCATTACTTTGAGGAACTCCTGTAGTGATGTTCTGGAACAGAGATCGCTGATCAACAAGTTAAAAGATTCATCCCTGGTGCTCAGTTCTGACTCCAATCAACTGAGAAATTTCCACCCAATTCCTACTAAATTTTGCTTGACTCATTTTTGTCACTTGGTCAAATTCAGCCTTGATATCAAGGGCAATTATTCTCATCTCTCCTTTTGTTAATAGCAATAGCCAATTATTATATCATAAGCAAATGCAGCACGTGTATTTACAAAAACATTATGCTCAAAATATACATATTCAAAATGTCTACTTGTCTTTCTTTTCAGTAGTACCTCCAGAATTTACAATTTTTTCCAGCTCATTTTTGTGTGAATTGCAAGGATGTTTAAAGATATTTTACATTTTAAGTAGTACATTCCAATTTTCTGCATGAAAATGAAATCTGTAAAGACCTTAGAGAAAGTTATTCATGCTGTACGGAGAGGTATTAACTGGTCAATTCAAATATTTGAATCTCTAATACTGACTTACCATAATGGATTCAAAACTGCACGGCAGGTTGCTCTACTGCAAAGCACAGGTTCATACTGAATTGGAGGTAAGTCAGGTCGCTCTTTTAATGGTGTAAACAAGGTACCCAGAGGAACAACCATTCGGGTTGCCTCCAAACGACTTGATGGCCAAACATTCCAACTCAGCCGAATCCCATCCCGATCTTCATTCTGCTGGATGAACTCCATAAAAGTTGCCATTGTAACTTCACAATCTTAAGTCTGCGAAAGAAAATAATCTTATTTTTAAAAAGGTATCAAAATTAAGTTATTGATATAAATATTCTGACTTGAAGAAAGACAAGCTTGAAAGCACTATCGTTCTGTGAAATTTTATGAAGATTTAAATTACAAAATGCAAATTCTAATGGTAGCTTCTTTCTCCGGCAACATTTTAACTCATACTACTTAACGACTGAATCAGAGTTAAGCTAAGCAGCAAGAGCTCAATCTTCAGCAATAAGACGGAAATGGTAGTTATGTGAAGCCAGGAAAGTGTTCAGTCTTGAAACAACATCAGGCAAGAGCTTTGCTTGCCCTGAAGCTCAGATTTGTGATCACGTAAAATTATTTGCTCACATCTTGGGAGTTTGGTGCTAGTTGGAGTTCAGACGTATATGCTCTACATTTTTCATGTAGATACAAAGGATTGAAAAATACCTTCAATGAACATGTGGAACGTGAATTGTGGTTATCATGGATTTTCCGTGTGCCCAGGGATAGAAAACACCCATTAAAATGGAACAAATTGGTAAGGTAAAATATGTGACACAGTAAATGGTTTTAAAAAGTTGTAAAATAAGCTTCTTGTTCCTATGGTCCATTTTACACAATTACAAAGTCAAGATCAATGTTTCATGTTCTGAAAATGGAATCAAGACAGGATCTCTGTGATTGAGCAACAATAGGCCAAATACTACAGCATATGATGAGGGTTTTCTGATGGCACATTCCAGAATGTAGTCACCCGATGGTTCACAACAAAGAAATACCATGAGGAAACATGTGGGTGACCATTCACAGGTTTGGAGACCTCAGAGTAACTCGGACCACTCAAAGGACACCTTGTATTAAACAAACATGGAGGTACACGGTGGTTAATTGTTTATGAATTTATTTTGTTGAATGTTGATGGTGACCACTAACTAGGGGTTCCCTTCAGCTTCTCAAAAAAGGTATATACCAGAACTGGAGTCTGAGTTTAAGAAATGTGTATTTGTACTGTGCATCTCTGCAAACAAATGCTTCTGAAAATGCAAAAACTGACTGCTGCCCCATCCTACAACACCAGGATTTATGAAGTATAGCAAAAGGAGTATTACTAAGGGCCAGTCTCTTCTGAGTCAAGTGGCTAATTGATGGTAAAGGCAAGAGGGAGAATAGGAGAGTGGTAAATAATGCTCCAAAGTCAGTGGTATAGATGGCCTTTAATCTAATTGTTTCCTTGCAGTTAGAATAAAAAATTGACTTCTGAATTTGAGGGTGAAATGTGACATCGGCAAGAAGAAACGTTTTACTGAAATGAAGTGGCACTAATGTCCTTGCAGGGGCCATGAACATGTTGAGAAAACTGGAGGAAGATTAAGACGAATAAAGCAGAGAAGTGCTAAAAAACTGAGTGTGGGACTAATAATAATGAAGTTATGAGGATAAAAGCACAGCACCTAACAGTTATAGTGAGGTAACGCCAGGGAAAATCTGATGCAACTAATCCATAATACAGTTGGTTGTGCTATAACGCAGTAGTTCCATTCTCATGCAATGCTGTGTTATAAGAAAATTGCATAATAGCAGCACCATTTAAACTAACGGGGCCAGAATCCCATTATAACCAATACATGCTTCAAAAGTTCAGCCTTCATAAACAGTGTTCTCAATTCGTCAAGTGCATTTTAGCAAATTCACATTAATGAAATGCGCATTATAGTAGGAAGACCAGTACTTGAATGATACTTCAAAATTTTACAGCTCATTACAGATAGTTTCACCAACATGCAGCATACTGTTATGCACCTTGAAATAACTTTAAAAATACACAGTCCAAACTGTCAAAGAATTGGAGGTACAAAGCAATTAAACATTCTGCTTAACATCAGTACGTATCGACAAGCATAGTACACGAGGGCATCTGGAGTCAATAGTCAGGTTCTATCCCCAGAAAAGATTTGATATTAAATTCTCTCAGGAGAAATGAAATAATTGATACAGAATTTTAGCAAACGTTCCAAATGTTTACATAATCAAAAATATAGCATCCAATTTACAAATATGCGTAAATCACGTTCTGAAAGTATAAAATTATTGAAAACAATCAAACAGTTGGTTTTTACTCATTTTTCCAATAACATTCTTTCCATTTACACTATCGCACGTAAAGTTACCAAAACATCGTAGATTTTTGAGTCTATCCAAGGAGCTGAATAAGACTTTACTATCAATTTAAGTTGTTGGTTGAGTTGGCTTTAAATGAACTCAGACTTTGTTACAAGTCACAAGAAAGTAAACATATTAGAAATTCATTCAGCATTTTTCACGGGGTGAATGAGATAATTAGATAATAGACAAAATTATTTTTGGATTCTGTTCAGGCTATAAAGTGAACGATCTACTGGTTTCAAATCAACCAATCAAAATTATGGACAGGCATCAACCACATTCTAGGCCTAAGTGAGGACTGCAGATGCTGGAGATGAGAGTCAAGATGAAAGTTGTGCTAGAAAAGCACAGCCGGTCAGACAGCATCCGAGGAGCAGGAAAATCGACATTTCGGGCAGGCAGCCTTCATCAGGAATGGGAGGGGGTGGAGCTACAGAGAAGGTCGTTGAGAGTGCAATAGGTGGATGGAGGAAGGGGTAAAGGTGATAGTCGGAGAGGAGGATGGAGTGGATAGGTGGGAAGGAAGATTGACAGGTGGGACAGGTCATGAGGATGATGCTGAGCTGGAAGGTTAGAACTGGAGTAAGGTTCTTGGGGAAGGGAAATGAGGAAACTGAAGTCCACATTGATGCCCTGTTAAAGAGTCCCGAGGCGGAAGATGAGGCGTTCTTCCTCCAAGCATCACATGGTGAGGGAGTGGCAGTGTTGGTGGAGTTTGTAGGTGGCAGAAATGTCGCCAGATGATGCGGTTTATGCAGAAGTTGGTGGGGTGGAAGGTGAGGACCGGGGGGTTCTGTCCTTGTTGTGGTTGGAGGGGTAGGGTCTGAGGGTGGAGGTGTGGGGGTTGGATGAGATGCGTTAGAGGGCATCTTCAACCACATGGGAGGAGAAATTATGGTCTTTAAAGAAGGAGGCCATCTGGTGTGTTCTGTAGTAGAACTGGTTCCTCTTGAGAGCAGATGCAGCAGAGGCAGAGGAATTGGGAATATGGGATACCATTTTTGCAGGAGGTAGGTGGAAGGCATAATCCAGGTAGCTGTGGGAGTCGGTGGGTTTGTAAAAAAATGTCAATGTTTAGTTGGTCATCATTGATGGAGATGGAGAGGTCCAGGAAGGGGAGGGAGGTGTCAGAGATGGTCCAGGTGAATTTAAGGTCGGGGTGGAACGTGTTGGTGAAATTGATTAACTGCTCAACGTCCTCGTGGGAGCATGAGGTGTCACCGATGCAGTCATCAATGTAGTGGAGGAAAAGATGGGGAGTAGTGCCAGTGTAACTACGGACGATGGGCCTCCTCCACCACCACTCCCTCACCACCTGACACGTGGAGGAAGAACGCCTCATCTTCCGCCTTGGAACCTTTCAACCCCAGGACATCAATGTGGACTTCACCAGTTTCCTCATTTCCCCTCCCCGCCCTTACCAGAGTTCCAAACTTGCAGCACTATCCTCATGACGTGTCCCACCAGTTAATCTTCCTTCCCACCTATCCGCTCCACCCTCCTCCGACATATTACCTTTATCCCTTCCTCCATCCACCTAGTGCACTCTCAACTACCTTCTCCCTACCCACAATCCTTCCCATTTATCTCTCCACCCCCAAGGCTTCCATTCCTGATGAAGGGCTCCCGCCTGAAACATAGATTTTCCTGCTCCTCGGATGCTGCCTGTTGCACTGTGCTTTTCCAGCACCACTCTAATCAACCACACTCTACCAAGAGAACTTTGAAGAATTGTAAATTCGCATCTTAAGTAACATAGCATTCTCAAAATCAAAGTGAAAACTTCACTGATTGGCCTCATCTGTAGTTGTATTGGGATCAAAATGGGGTAAAGAATTCTTTATACTATGCTGTAGAGCAGACAAATTGATGCATATTCCCCACTGGACCAGAAAAGCAGAGATTGAAGAGTGTTTACCAGTTTGAACAAATGCATTATCTTCATTCCAGGGGCTGGTTGCAAAATATCATCACAACAAATGCATAAGTATTATGTATGTGATGGAAGAACATTATCATGCAACCTTTAAAATGGAGCTATTCACTTAAAATGCAATGTAAAAGTTAATAGAAAACTTGTATACATATTGATCAGTACTTTATTGTTCATGTTCATGCGTTGTCCCAAAGTAATTCATTTGAAGTGCAGTGAATTAAATGCCAGTTTGCAGTAGTGATTCTGTGATCTGTAGATTCTCTAAAACACCGAGCAGCTTGTTCACTTCCTTATGGTATTGGTTGGGTAACAATATTGTCCTGAACACCATAGAAGCTCCCCATTCTGCACATCCTAGAATCTTTGAAGAAGCAGCTGTGCCCTGGATTAATAAGAATGTTTTATGGTTTCAGACATTTCATGAAAACTTTTGCCCATCCTGCTAGCTCATGTCTCTCTATGAGCTATCACAATGTTGACTGCAGTTTGCCACTGTAATTCAGTATTTTTAAATCAACTGTCTCAGATATGTAAATGACACACCAAGTGGTAGGTGAGATTTGAACAGAGACCTTCTTGCACTTGACTTATCAGCAGCTTAGAACATTCTTAAATACACAAATGAGAGCTTAGATGCAACAAAGAACAGCCTAACAACAGATGTCTTTTTTACCATTTTAATCAGAACAATTCCGATATCACTCTCAGCATGTTTGTGTCTTTATGGTTATAAAGAAGCTCCTAGCCTACAAAGATGGCTGAGATTACAGTAAGCTTTGTTCTCCATGGTATTTTGCAGTCTTATTAAATCATAAAGGGGCTGGATAATCTACAAAGCTTCAAATACAATACAGAATATTCATCTATGTACTGCAAAAATATTCAGCACATTTGCACACAGTGAGGTTATATCACTTTCAACGTGAAAATTTAACTTCAATTTGAACTTTCAATTTAACTTAAAATTTGACATGTACATTGAAAAATTTACAATCACTCAGCTAGTATTTATCTCACAGTAAACCACCTGTGACCGTGACTTCCAGAGCATAGATTACATCTTATGGGGAACACAGCTCCTGGCTGAAAACAGGTACATTTGCTGATGGTTTATTTGAAGTTTTCCTCAAGCACTAAAGCATTTTCAATCTGAAGTGGCAAACTTTATCAGTTACTTGAACTGCTCTCTTCTTACACCTCCAGATCCAACTCAAAATAGCCCTTAAGTAGTAAAGTACTGTGGAACTTTGGAAAAACAGAACGCTGGACGGAAACTCTAGATGCTAGCAACCAGACCTGCTGAGCTTTTTCACCATTCTGAGCTTATTTCAAAATAACCTTCATTGTCTATAATGCTTTTATACAACAAACTCTGGGTCTCTCACTAATCTCTCCTTTTACCTGACACAGACCTTTATGTACTGTTCAACTATGACAAGTAGGTCACCAAAATACTGCACAGGATTGTCATGAATGTCTTAATTTCTTGTAGGAAAAAGTAGCACAAAATCAAAGAGTAACCAGTGAAGTTCAAACTTGCTTCAACACCCTCTTCAAGTCAAAGGAAGAAATGTTAGGCATGTGGGCAGTAGTAGTGTTAAGGCCATGGTGATTGGTAAAAGTTGGAGGAGACATGGTGCAGAGTTTCTTCACACTTTCATTGCCAAACTGAAATGGTTATGAACTGTGGTGAACTGAGGAAGTTCAGGATTGTATAAGATTCAAGGAAATAGCAGCCTGAGGACTGGAAGGTTGTTTCAATACAAAGGAGGACTAAGAAACTGATAAACAAAGTGGGAACACAATTTAATGCAACTTAGGGAAAAAAGACAAAAATTTACTTTAAAAGTAGTGAAAAAAGGACTAGGTATGCTTGTTAATAAGTAATTGAAGGCTAATATAAACATACAGCAAGCCATCAGGAAGGCCAATGAAATATCAGCCTATATTTCAAGAGAATCTGAAAACAGGAACAGTCTACAGGCCTAGTTCGGCTGTACTTGGAGGAGAAGGTGCAATTTTGGTTGCTTATCTCAGGAAAGAGATCATGCAGTGAAAGTTCACCAGTCCTCCTTTCAGATGGCAGGACTGCCATATGGACATAAACTGGGCAAACTAGACCTAGGTTCAGTAGAGTTTTATAGAATGACAGGCGATCTCAGTGAAACTTAGAAGATACTAAGGGATAGACAGAATAGATGCAGGTAACATGTTCTCTCTGTTTAGAGAATTTAGAACAAGGGGGTATATAGTTTAAAAATAAGGGAGAAGAAACATTTTTACTCAGAAGGTTGTGAACCTTTGGAATTCTTTATTCTTTGGAGGCTCAGTCTTTGAGCATGTTTAAGGTAGATTATCAATGGTGTACAGTGTTATTTGGATGGAATGGCTAAAAGGAATCGAAGTGTTTCATCATCCATATTGATTGGTGGGTAAAGCTCAATGGGTTGAATAGTCTACTCATGTTCCTATGCATAAAATAATTTAAAATAATAGTAGCAGGGAGATAAGAAAGGAACTGACAGCAAGAACAATAATTGCACAAAGGATAAAAGAGAAAACGGGAAAGTTACATGCAATTTAGAACAAGTAGTAGGGACATAAAAATATCAAGATCGGCAGAGCAGAAATAGGAGTTAGAAATGCACAAACAGCTGTGATTAAAATTGATGAAATACACGCAAAGATTTCATTGGTAAACAATATGCAAGTACTGTCAGACAGATTATTTAACACCAATATTAATCACAAGGATGATCAAGGCGATAATTCAAAAGTTCAATTTTGCTTGAAATTAAAAGAATAAAAGTGATGGAAAGAACATAGTGGAAGAGTTGCATATTTTCAAAAAGAATACTTCAAACATGAATAATTTTAGTTATTCAGTAATAGGGAAAACTAATGATGAGTAAAGATATAGTCAGTTTAGTACAGATGAGACTGTACAATGTACCTGAGATGGTTTTCCATCTGTGCTTATATTTTTTGTCCAAAACATGCCTAATCCAGTTCTCAGAAATTAAGGGTGGGCAAGTAGGCAAAGCAAAAATGAAGAAAACATTTAATAAGTTGAACTGTAATGTAACTGAAAAGTGACTGAAATAAACAGAAACGGAGATAAACTGGAGAACAAATTTGATGGATATGGACAATGGACAAGCAAGAGATGATTTACATACAAGCTCCACAAGGAATGATGGGTTGCAAAAGCTGGAGTCCTTTGAAAGAGGAAAGAAATTCAAATTAGAGTCAGGGTTAAAGCTAATCAAGAAAGCCAATTATAGTATACCAATATAGAGAAGTAAAAATGGAAATCAGAAGAGTAATGGGCATTTTTTGTGGGAAGGTCTATAGGTAGTAAAACAGTAATTTAATAAAAACAGAACATAAAAACAAAGGTAAGGGGTAATTAAATAAAAACCTATTCGGAGACAGATACTAAATCAAAATTTTTCAAGAGTTTTCAACAGGAATGTGGTTAAATAAATTTCCAGGATACAAACTTTACAAGACAATATTAGCCCAATCGTAGTGCACTACAGGATATGTTCAAAATCATTCTCATTCATGTTAGCAAATTTTTAAAAGTCTTCATCAGTTACATTCCAATGTTTACTAAATAATAATTGTTTGAAAGAAATATCTTGGAGCTGTTTTGAGGTATTTCAGCAAAAACATGTTTGTTAGTAATTGAAACCTCTACTTCTCCAAGGACTTCAAATGGAAATACTATATTAAACAAATGTCGCCCTCTGGGGAATATTCTGTCGAAATTTGTTTTAGCCCAGTGGTGTTTTCTTTGCAACACCTGCCCTTATCCTCGCCACTAACCAAAGGCTTAAACTACTACTAGGTGAATCAGGGATTTGTGTGCACTTCTTTCATTTCAGTACAGTTGGCCTCAAGTAAAGTCAGGGTTGCGTTGTCAAAAATTGTGATTTTAACATAAGCATTAAACCACAACTGAAATTCCACTGGACCACCTTTTGCTGAGGAAAAAAAATTTAAACATTATACCTATATTCTCTAAAATGAAGTGCAGTATCATTTTAAATTGTTGAAATTGTCCAACGTTGCTAAATAAAAAACTTAAAAAGAACCAAATTAGCACCGTTTGATTGACCAGGCTCATCTAGCAGCAGCTGGTCAGTACAGGGGGACTCCTAGCACTAACCAACTTCTGTAATAAATGGACCCAGGACTGCAGTTTAAATTCAGGAGGGAAGCAAGGACCCATGATCAGAACGAACAGTGGAGACCTGACCTTCAACTGAGATACAGAACCTGCTTAACTTTAAATTAAGAGCTCAGTCAAAAATCCCAGATAACACAAAGTATGTAGATTTCACATATACCCACAGAAAAGCCCAAGTACCTGTTGAGAGAGCTTGTGGCGAAGAACAGAAGGCATTTTCCACACATCATCTACTACAGCCTTGGCATATACAAACCTACAGGCTAGCAATAACAGACATCTCACCAACACCTGACACACAACACTTTCTCCATCACTCCCTCCCCCACTCGCCCAATGACAACAGACAGATAAACACACACACACACAGAGGCAATCCAGTGAAACTGGGCATCTCATCAATCCCCACAATAAAAGTCCAGTGACATTAGGCATCACAGACCCTTTTCTTCAACTCCAAACCCCACACCCACCTTGAACCCAATGACCAGGTACGTCATACCATCCTGTCCACCGATTCCACACTGTAGAAAATCTAATCTAATCTAATCATAAACCGAGTGTCGTTGGCACCTCACACCTATTGCTACCAAAACCATCAGATGGTCTTTCAGGACATTGACAATGAGCAACTTACAGTCTCTATTCACACCTGTCCCAACCAACCTCCGACTCCCCAAAGCCAGGATCACTGGAATTGGGGGGTCAGTGGGTTCAGAGTACCCAGTGTCTCTGGCCTAGGAGTGATGAGAAGATGTGAAGTGCTCAGTGACACCGGGCATCTCATACCCCCACCGTAAGCCCAGTGACAGAGGAAACCTCAAACCGTCCCTTGTACTTCGATCCCAGTGACACCTTGCACTCAGGAGTTCAGTGTTACTGGGCACCTCACACCCAACAGCCCAGTGAAACTGGGGCAGCTCACAGACAGAACCAAACCGCGAGCGGTTCCGGAATGTAGCTCCAGGAGCAACCTGAACCCACACCGCCATTGTCTGAGTTCAGGGCAGGTTACAGCGACAGCAGCAACTCACCGCAGGGAGGCCTGTCACAACCTCCGGCCTCAGGTACTGCACTTACCGGCTCCGCACGCACAGCTGACGCGGTCAATATGGCAGATTCTGCCACGTAGCGGCAACAGGCGACTCCAACCCAGGGGGAGGCGTGGCCTGAGGATGGGGCGTGGAGGGGCGGTTTAAGGGGCGTGGTCCAGCGCCGTGGGTGGAGCCAAAGGGGCATCTGGTTGGGGGACGATCGAGATGGTGGGAAAGGGGCGGGGCCTCATGCCGTGGGCGGAGTCTGTAAGTCATTGGGGGCGATGGCTCATGCCACCTATATTCATCTTCACTCAGAACCAGTATGTCACAGTATTGAGTGCACGTGCCCCAATGCTCAATGCAGCATTGTACTCCAGCCTTGACCAATCCCTCTCACGGGTACGAGCAGTAGACAAATTAATTGTTCTTGGCGACTCCAACTCCAGAGTTCACAAAAGGAGCGATATCATCGGGAAAGAGGAGGATGGCAAAACTCAACGGCACCTTCTTCTGACCAAATGCCACAATCACGCCCTCCTCTACACCATAGAGATGTAGAGAACAGAAACAGTCCCTTTGGTCCCATTTCCCAGGACCTGGCCCATATTCCTCTTAACCCTTCCTATTTATATACCCATCCAGATGCTTTTTAAATGTTGCAATTGTACTAGCCTCCACCACTTCTTGTGGCAGCTCATTCCATACACTATCACCTTCTGCATGAAAAAAGTTGCCCCTTAGGTCTCTTTTATACTTTACCCCTCTCACCCTAAACCTATGCCCTCTAGTTCTGGACTCCCCAACCCAGGGAAAAGACTTTGCTTATTTATCCTATCCATGCCCCTCATAATTTTGTAAACCTCTATAAGGTCACCCCTCAGCCTCCGACGCTGCAGGGAAAACAGCCCCAGCCTGTTCAGCCTTTCCCCATAGCTCAAATCCTCCAAACCTAGCAATATCCTTGTAAATCTTTTCTGAACCCTTTCAAGTTTCAAAACATTTTTCCGATAGGAAGACCAGAATTGCACGCAATATTCCAACAGTGGCCTAACCAATGTCCTGTACAGCCGCAACATGACCTCCCAACTGCACTACTCAATACTCTGACCGATAAAGGAAAGCATACCAAATGCCTTCTTCACTATCCTATCTACCTGCAACTCCACTTTCAAGGAGCTATGAACTTGCAGTCCAAGGTCTCTTTGTTCAGCAACACTCTCGAGGACCTTACCATTAAGTGTATAAGTCCTGCTAAGATTTGCTTTCCCAAAATGCAGCACCCCGCATTTATCTGAATTAAACTCCATCTGCCACTTCTCGGCCCATTGGCCCATCTGATCAAGATCCTGTAGAAATCAGAGGTAACCTTCTTCGCTGTTCACTACACCTCCAATTTTGGTGCCATCTGCAAACTTACTAACTATACCTCTTATGCTCATATCCAAATCATTTATATAAATGACAAAAACCCAGCACCAATCCTTGTGGCACTCCAGTGGTCACAGGTCTCCAGTCTGAAAAACAATCCTCCACCACCACCCTCTGTCTTCTACCTTTGAGCCAGTTCTGTAGCCAAATGGCTAGTTCATCCTGTGTTCTGTGAGATCTAACCTTGCTAGCCTGTCTCCCATGGGGAACCTTGTCGAATGCCTTACTGAAGTCCATATAGATCACATCTACCGGTCTACCCTCACCAATCCGCTTTGTTACTTCTTCAAAAAAACTCAATCAAGTTTGTGAGACATGATTTCCCACGCACAAAGCCATGTTCACTATCCCTAATCAGTCCTTGCCTTTCCAAATTCATGTACATCTTGTCCCTCAGGAGTCCCTCCAACAACTTACGCACTACCGACGTCAGGCTCACTGATCTACAGTTCATGATTTTATAAACCTCGATAAGGTCACCCCTCAGCCTCTGACGGTCCAGGGAAAATAGCCTTAGCTTATTCAACCTCTCCTTATAAGCTCAAATCCTCCAACTCGAGCAACATCCTTGTAAATCTTTTCTGAATCCTTTCAAGTTTCACAACATCATTTTGATAGGACGGAAACCAGAATTGCATGCAATATTCCAACCAATGTCCTGTACAGCTGCAACACGGGCTGAGAAGTGGCAGATGGAGTTTAATTTAGACAAATGTGGGGTGCTGCATTTTGGGAAAGCAAATCTTAGCAGGACTTATACACTTAATGGTAAGGTCCTAGAGAGTGTTGCTGAACAAAGAGAACCTGGAGTACAGGTTCACAGCTCCTTGAAAGTGGAGTTGCAGGTAGATAGGATAGTGGAGAAGGCATTTGGTATGCTTTCCTTTATTGGTCAGAGTATTGAGTACAGGACGTGGGAGATCACCAACATATTGTTCTGACAATAGGGCAAATATAAGACAACATGGTGGCACCCATGCTCCAAACACTGATACTTTGTTGACCACGTCATCATCAGAGCAAGGGATTGGAAAGGTGTTAAACTTAACCGCCCAATGACATGAGGCACGAATATTGGACAGACCATCCTCCAATCCAATAGCAGGATCAATGTAAAGAAAGCCCCACCACAACAGAGACAATAGAAACAATGTTGCAAGAAGTTTAACATCGAGGCACTCAAAGACAGAGCAAAAATAACCTCATACAACCAACTCCTCTCCACAAACCTAATGACTCTCAGCAACACCAAGTCACAAGATCCTAACAGTCTCTGGTCGGCCCTCAAGACCACCTTTGTCAATGCTTGCAAAAACTCAGTCACTCAAACGTGAAGCACCAAGACTCGTTCGATGAGAACTGATAAGCTGGAGGCACATGGTATTTCTGAATGTAAAACAACAACTGCACTGAGAAGAGAAAAGAAAGGCTTACAGGCAACTAAAGGCAGACGTCCAACAAACATGTGACATAACGAACAACTGGTGGGTGGAGAAAGAACTGGAAGACAACAAATGGCCGATAAACATTATGTGCAAGGTTTCCTTCGTGCTATCAAGAGCACTTGTGGGCCAGACACCCAAGGCCCTAACCCATTGCTGACCAATGACGGAGTAGCTCTTATTGAAGACAAAAGAAAAACCGTCAAACAGTGCTGGACGGAGCAATTCAGAGACTTCCTCCGCTATGGCTCTTTCTGGATCTGGGCATGCTTGAATGCATCCCGCAGCCCAATATAAGCTCAATGACACCCCAGGCCTGCACGAAGTAGAGAAGGTCGTCCATCAGCTTAAGAAAAGTAAGGCTGCTGGAGCAGATGGTATCTCCACTGAGGCATTGAACTGTGGAGGCAAAGATCTCCTGCTGCAGCTTCACAGCCAAGCCTGCCTTATCGGAAGGACAGCATCACAGGAAAGCTCCGAGATGTAAGTCATGAGCATTTTCAAAAAAGGGAACGGGTCTGACTGTGTAACCATATGGAAATCTCCCTGCTGCTGACCATTGGAATAGTCATCACCAACATCCTCCTCAACAGTCTCCTCCCTGTGGCTGAGGAACTCCATCTAGAATTGCAGTATGGCTTTCAGCCATGAAGGGGCACAACAAACATGATTTTCACTGTGCAACAGCTGCAGGAGAAATGCAGATAAAATAACCTACCTTTGTACAGGGCCTTCTTTGGCCTTACAAAGGTCTTGGACACAGTCAACCACGAAGCATAATGGAGCATCCTTCTCACTTTGTTCTGTCACCATCCTTCGGCTGTTCGAAAACATGCAAATCATAGTGATGACAAATGACTCAACCACCCAGTCATTCCCCATTTGGACCGGTGTCAAAGCAGGGCAGCATTTTAGCCCTAACATGGTTCTCAATCTATCTCACTGCAGTGCCAATGAGCTCCCCGCTGGAGTTGAGCTGACTTATACAATTATTAAACCTCCACTGCCTTCAAGCCAAAACCACCCAACCAGTATCATTAAACTGCAGTACACAGATATTGTTTGCGAATGTGCAATCTCAGAGGACAAAGTCCAGGGCACCATTAACACCTTTAAAGAGGCACATGAGAGCGTGGGGCTCACCCAGAATATCCACAAGACAAAGGACCCCTTCACCAAGCTAGGCTGGCATTGTAGAACAAACCCCCAATAATCAAGGTCCATGGAGAGGCCTTCGAGAAAGTTGACCACTTCCAATACTTCAGGACTGCCCTTTCAGCCAAAGCAAGTATTGATGAGATCCAGAATCACATCCAGTGTGCTCGGGCAGCCTTTAGCTTCCTGAGGGAAAGGTGTTCAAGAACATTAGATCCGATATCCTGATCATGGTTGACAGAGCTGTGGTGGTTCCTGCCCTCCTATATGGCTTCAAGATGTGCACTGTCTACAGCAGACACCTCAAGGCAATGGAGCAGTATCAATAGTGCCTGCGTAAGACCCTGCATATCCACTGGGATGAAAGAGGTTAGAACAAGAGTCCTCAAACAGGCCAACATTCATAGCATTGAGGCACTGACTACCCTTGATCAGCTGCAATGGGCCAGATATGTTATTTGCATGACCAACACAAGACTCCCCAAGCACGTGTTCGACTGCCAGCTCTGAAATGGCAGGCAAGCCCCAGATGGACAGAGGAAGTGCTTCAGTGATGTCCTCAAGGCCTCAGTGGCAAAATGTGGCATTCCCACAGACACCTGGGAATCACTGGTCCAAGACATCCAAAGTAGAGGAAGAGCATCTGGGATCTCAAGACTTGCAGTCGGAAAAAAGTTGAAGCTAGGTTGAAATGGTGCAGAGTATGCTGTCACACCAATGCCCCACCCAACCACTTCCATCTACCCCAAATATAACAGAGCCTGCAGAAGTTGCATCAGTTTATACAGTCATCTCCAGCTCAACCGGAGAGTGGAAGAGAGTCATCCTCATCTGTGAGGGACCATTAATAAGTAAACAAATGGTGGGGCTGAGAATGGGAAGATTGGGGCAGGGGGTGGGGGGGGGAAAAAGAGAACAGGCTCCTGGAAAGCACCTCACTGAATACTGGATATAAAGCTGGCATGCAGGCAGGTTTCCCGTTGTTCTAGGCGACGTTTCCCGCTAGTTAGTGAACTTAGTTTCCTCCTCTAGCACTTCATCCCGTTAGGCACAAGAGCTACATCTATCTCCTTTTGAAAACAATGTTCTGACCTAAACAACTTTCTGTGGAAGTCAATTCCACAAACTCACCATTGTCTGGATTAAAAAAAAATTCATCTCAGTATTTATGGTCCAAATATGACCCTGGTTCTGGACTCCCCCACCATCAGGAATATTCTTCCTGCATCTAACCGGTCTAGTCCGGTTAGAACTTTATAGATTTCCATGAGACCCTCCTCATTGTTCTCAACTTCAGTGTATATAATTCTAACTATCTCAATCTCTTCTAATATATTAATCCTATCATTCCAGGAATAAATTTGGTAAACCTGCACTGTGCTCTCTGCAGCAAACACATTTATCCTCAGGAGGCCAAAACTGCACACAATATTCCAGATGTGGCCTTAATATTCTGTATAAATTGCAGTCACACATCCTCATTCCTGTACTCAAAATCTCTATGAAATGCTACTGCACACTTACTTTCAGCAACTGGCGGAGGAGGATGCTGAGGTCTCATTGAACAGTTTCCTCTCTCAAGTTACTGCCATTCAAATAATAATCTACCTTTGTTACTTTGCTCCCAAAGTGGGTAACATCTCATTTATCTGCATAATCCTGCATTTGCCCACTTTCTCAGCATGTCTCAATCACAGTTCAACATCTCTGCATCCTCATTACTCAAAAAGGTGAGTTAGGGTAAGCTAACTCCAAATTTTGAGATATTACATTGAATTCCCGAATCTAAATTAACATTGTGAATAGCTGGGGTCCAATTACTGCGCTAGACCACTATTCACACCTGCCATTTCAGAAAAAGACGCATTTATTCCTTTTTTTCCTGTCTGCTAACCAACTTTCTATCCTTCTCAATGCTAGCCCCAATTCCATGCACTTTAATATTACACATGATGTGAGACTTGGTCTAAAATCTTCTGGAAATCAAAATAAATCTTATCCACTGGCTCTCTGATCAATTCTGCTAGTTACACCCTCCAAGAATCCCAGAAAATTTCTCAAGTATGATTTCCTTTTGTTTCTTTTGGTAGAATCTTTTGGTTTCTGATTCTACCACTGTTTTCTCAGTTTTCTTTCATAATATCCTTGATAATGGACTCCAGCATCTTGCTCACTACTGACGTCAGACTCACTGGTCTCTCAGTTTTTAGTTTACCCCCCTCTTTAAATAGTGGGGTTACATTAGCTACACTCCAATCAGTAAGAACTGTTCCAGAGTCTAAAGAATCTTGGAAGATGACATCAATGCATCCAGTATTTCTAGAGCCACCTTCTGGAGTACTCTGGGATAATGTTTGACAGGCCCTGGGGATTTATCAACCTTCAATCCCATCAATCCCTTAAATACCATTTCTCAACTAAGCGAGTTTACTTCAGTTCCTCCATGTCCCTAAACCTTTTGTTCTCCATCAATTCTGATATGTTACTCAGATCTTCCCTTGTGATGATAGAAATTAGTTTTATTCATCAGCCATTTCTCTTTTCTCCCATTATAAATTCCCCTGTTCCTGACCATAAAGGATTTACATGAGTTTTCACCAATCTTTTTCACTTTACATACCTATAGAAACTTTTAGTCAGTTCTTAAGGTACCTACAAACCTGCTCTTATACTGTACTTTTCCATTCTTAAATAATACCTTGGTCCTCCTTTGCCAAATTTTGAACTGTTCCTAATGCTCAAGTCCTATTGTTCCTTTCTTGCCAATCTGTAGGTCTTTTTTGCATCTGATAGCATCTCTAACTTCCCTTGTAAGCCATGGTTTAGCCACTGTACTGTTTGTACTCGAGCCAGACAGGAATAGCCAAATTTTGTAATTAAATTTTAAAAGTTTCCTATTAGACAAGTTCTGATGTTGAATCTGCAGAAAAACATCATTTTCAATTTCTCCTTAATGTGGTGTTTAAACTTTGCAATCATTTTGAATACTTTCAATTTTGGTTAAAATCTGTTTCCACAAGCTTGTCTGCTTGCATTCAGGAATTATTGCAATTTATTTTAAATTATTGTAAAACATTCTTGCATCTCTTTATTTACCAGTCTTTGTTAATGTTTTATCACTTTACAACTTCATGAAATCCTCCTAAAACTTAAATTTCCATTTACTGGCTGTTTTGTCATAATTTACTGATTCTAGCCCAGTCATTTATTTTAGAAAGTATATGTATTTTCAAGTTGTTTACGCAACCTTCAAATTGTACACTGTCACAATAAAGCACTGTTGTAATAAAGCTTTTAAAAGTCAATTACAAAGCTTGTTGTTTCTCATAAATGCTTATTTTGCAGTATGGTATAATCTTCCTAGTTTTATAAATCAAAATGGTAGCTCCCACTTATTTTGGCTGCTTGGGAAGTTTCCTGTTTTTTTTGAACAACAGTTTTTTTCCCATTCTTATTGTGATCATGTGCACCTGTCACCACTTTTCACTTATTTCTTTGTTCCAGAGGAACAAGCCAGAGACTTGAGGGGGAGAGTTCTGATTTACTTACTTGAACACTTCACAAGAAATGTTAGAGGAATTAAAACTTACTTGAACTACATACACACAAAATCCCAACCTCAGTGTCAAGAATGTTTTAGCTGGAGTATGCTTTGGACAATTGTCTTAACGATTTTTAAATGTAAAGAATGAAGACCAACATTTTTCATAAAATACTTAAATGCCAACAAACATACTAAATTTTAGGAAAAGTTCTACTAAAATTCAAATGTTGAATCGATACACAGCATTCTGTGGACAAGCCACTGTACTTGATAAAGCTTTAGGTGAAAGGAAAAGTTAGAAAAATAAACTCCCAGAGTAGCATTACATGTCCAACTGGACTGTGATGATTCAAGAGCATGTAGGACCACAATTGCTGGCCAAGCCAGCAACACACAAAAAATGAATAAAACACAAATATATTTTGTCTAGAATTCCAATGTAGAAAATTACTTGACTGAATTGGTTAGCAAATGAACTGTAATAATCCTCAATATCTCTAGGTTGAGCGAAGATAAGAAAAACCTGCTTTTAAAAATTCACTGTTCCTGCCCTTTAATGAAATAAAGCCATATGGACAAGAACAAAAAAGACAAGGCTGCCCAAGTCAAATGATTTTTCCATTGAGCCTAAAATTGGCAACTTGGTCAAGTCTAGGATAAGTGCACCTTGGAAGCAACCATTGTATGTGAAGGGAGATGAGAAATCTTGACAACTAAATCCAAACAAATCTAATGATATAACTATTCAATCCAAATCCAATGCAAGTTAATCTTAACATTATCAGCGTGATAATTTTGAAAAATTGTCATCTGTCAATTAACAAAATGAGAATTTTAAAACATCACAAGAGAAAGCTAAATATGACAATTATAATTTTATCTTCAAGGGACACTGAAGTACTTGGAAGATAATTTCTTCCAAAAATGAACAGTGACAAATTTCATTGACTTTTAATTGAGAGGAGGCCCTGACATTTTTTACAATCACATGGCACAATATGCTAGTTAGTATTATCCATTTTCTAAACTTAAGACATGACACTGAAATTTACTTATTTTAGTTTGAATGGATTCTATGAATTAGTACAGCACTTATACAGAAAAGAACGTGTAAAAATGTAGAATAATATGTTGTAAACGTGGTGTTCAAATTCATTGTGAATGAAAAAGGTACTTGCAAATTCTTTTTGGTGACATGGATGTATTCTTATGCCCTGTTATTTCAAAAAGAGCAGCTCTCAAACCAGAAAACAAAATTGCCACCTTGGTCCTCCTTCATCCCCAATATTCTTAGACCAGTCTTAACTAAAACTGGCCTCAAGTAGTCCTCCCCTCCCGACTATTTTCAACTTTAGACAGCTATCCTTTCAGCCTCCAGATCCAACAGCCTTCCTTAAACACAAAGTTCTTTCCTCTTCACCATTTTCTCCTCTTAAGGCACCAGCTCAAACCTCAAGGATGCAGTTATTGCATTTTCAGTTGTTTATGAAGCACTTCTGCAAAGCACATTGAAACAGTGTTAAAAAAGGAACAAAAAAAAAAGAAAATTGTTGATCAATTGTGATTTCCTTCCACATTTAAAGTGAAACAGATCAAAAGAAGTTTCTCTCAACTTTCTGCCACAACCTATATCACTGGCTACCAATTGCTCCCAACATAGGTAGCACTACCTCCCAACCTAACCAGGAGGAACACAAAATGGCTTTGTGGGCATGATGACAAAAAATTACAAAAAGACTTTTCTCTTGGCTATGAGAATGCCATGTAGTTATCACTTTTCCCCAAAACCTCTCCCGGATGACCAAGTTTTTTTTTGTGTGACCTATGTCGGCTGTAAAACCCTTATCTTCCATGCTTTAAAATGAACAGACATGCTGAAGCATGAAAATTCTATGAAGGGACAAAACAAAAATCAGACAACAGGTTTTGTAAGAAGTAAATTCATTTATGAAAATCTTCATTGTTTTTGAACAAAGCACTGCATTTACAAATTATACATTGTTTGCTTACTTGCGCAAACAATTTTCTTCAGAAGTAAATTAATGTAATCCTACTTGTACATGATTAATTTAATTAGATGTTTTATATTTGTATTTTACAGCATAAAGAGAAACATACTTGGAAAATATTGGCTAAAGGAATATATTTTATTTTGCCCAATATTAAAATGAGCATTCCACTCAATGAAACTTTAGCCATTACATAAATCTCCATTTTTCTTCTATTGAACAAATCCAAATAGAATGCAAGGAAATAAATCAGGTACCAATGTTATTCAATAATCTTGAAAGGTTAAAAATTCTGTTCCACTTCTTCCTGCCCACCCAAATCCCCAGCCCACAACAATAGGGAAAAGGTTATATTCTCAACTTTGAGACTTGCGAACAGTTTATTTAAGACATCTGCTTCAAAGATTATTAAATCCCATCATGCCTTTCATATTGCCAGTGGCACCTTGTTGGAACTGTCTCATCATTGTCTGTAGACCAGCCATACCACCTAGAGCAGAGCAAAGAACAATTAGTATATCCTAGTGACAAATTTAATCTTGCATCTCTGATTGACTTGAGCTCTTTTTATAACCGAACTCATACCAAGTCCCTTCATCTATCATCCTGTTCACTGGCCTACATGGATTCATGTTCCAAAGAAAGCTGATTTGGTAATTCTTGATTTTCAAACATTTTCATGGTCTTGCTCCTTGCTATCTTTATAAGTTCATCCAGATCCACACCCCCTCAGTTCTGGCCTGTTTTGTATTCCATATTTTAACTGCCTCACCATTAGCAGTGATACCATCAAGCTTTGAAACTCTTCCTAAGCTTCCCTTCTATGTTACCATCTCCTCCTCCTTGAAGATGCTCATTAATACCATACCTCACTGACTGAGCTTTTAGTCACTTTCCCTTATATTGTCTTGTTAAATTTGGTTTGATAATACCCTTATAAAGGATTTTGAAGTCTTTTACCGTGATAAAAGATGCCTTCTGAAAGCAAGTTATTATTGTTGCTTTAGCGCATTTGTCTCTAAATATTAACAGAAATTATTGGAATGGGAAAATAGGCATTATCATAGGCTGGGGATCCATTCAGCCCTTGAATGCATACCCAGTAGAGAAGATTGGGCCCTATTGGTGGCCAACTTACAATGTCCACCTAAATCAGTCTAAAATGTTCTTGATCATTCACCTTCCTTTTTCATTTTCTGATTATGTCTGCAGTTGTTTTTGTCATATTCTGTTTTACTGAATGAGAGTTTGAGGAAACAAGATGTGATGTGAACCTTTAGACTGCATTGGATTGCAGGCACTAGAAAGTGGCTTTAAGCAGCTCCTTTCCAAATGCAATTCAATTCAATAATGTGTCTCTCCCATCTCTATAATTCCTTCATTTTCCCACCACTCACTCCTTCACTTCACCATCTCACCATTTGACCATTTGATCCAGTAGGTCTGCATGGCTCTTCATTATGTGCCTTGCCTACTTTCTGCCTACACCCTTGCACATTATTTCTATCTAAATAATCATCCAATGTCCTTCTGAATACATCAATTCAACCTGCCTCCACCACATTCCATACCCTAACTACTTGCAGTATGGAAAAGCATTTCCTCATCACTTTAAACCTGTCCCCTCATGTTCTTGGTCCTTTTACAAGCAGGAACTGCTTCAATCCTATTGATTTTGCCAGTTCTCTCATTACTTTGAAAACATCTATCAAATCTAAACTCACTACCATCTCTGAGGAGAACAGTCCCAACATCTACAGTCTACCTTCATAACTGAAGTAGTTTTAATTCTGGGAATCATTCTTGAAAATTGCTTCTGTACTTTCTTCAAAGCGTTCACAATGTTACTATAACATGGAACCCACAACTACATAGACAATACTCCACATACTCTGTTTTCTTATTCAAGTTCAGGGTCACCTCCTTGCTCTATACCCCTGATAATAATGCAGAGGATACTGTTTTTTATTGACTGTTCTCTTCACCTGTCCTGCCACCTTCGATGTATGCATGCGCACATCATCAACACATTCACTCCTGAACCCCTTTGGAACTGTCCCCGCTATTTTACATTGTTTGGAAGAACACCTCACACTTGTCTGCATTGAATTTCATTTGTCAGCTCTCTGCAGCACCAACTTGTCCATGCTCTTCCAAAGTTCCACACTGACCTCGTCACAGTTAACATGTCTTCCAAGTTTAGTGTCAGCTGAAAAGTTTGAAATTGCTCCTTACACATCATGGTCCAGATCATTAGTATGTATCAAGAAATATCCCCATATCAACTCCTGGAAGCTTCAAGTCAAACCTTCCTCCAATCTGAAAGATATCCACTTACCATTGCTGTTTCCTATCACTCAGCTAATTTTACATCTATATAGTTACTATCCCTTTTAGAATATGATCTATAAATCTCAAGTCAAATCAGAACTGCTCATGCCTAGCCAATTTACAAAAGAAACAACAAAGCATTTTACTTCAATAAAACACCTCAGTACCACCACTTCACCAGGACTTAGAGATAGGTAATAAATAATGCTCATCCAACCAGAAATACCCCTACCCTGTGAAGGAATAAATAAATACAGAAAACTTTCAAAATGTGCCATTTGCAAAAGCAGTAAATTATGAACTGTAATTTTTAAATTACTGAAACTATATAGTAGAGAACTGAATTTTTAAGAGACAATTCTAAGAACCTGATAGCCAGATTGAAGTTTCCACCGTGAAGCACATGATAAATCAAAAAAACAGGACGGACAGGAAATAGTAGGCAAAAAATGTGACAGCACTTGACAACATACATTATGAAGTTAAAAAGTGAATGAAACCAGAGTTAAATATATGACAGAGATACTTGCCCATATGATGAAGAACTCGTGGATCCATCATTTTAGCCATCTGCTGGTTGAGCTTGGCCATCTGAGATGGGTTGACATTTTTGGACATATCACCACCTGCACCACAGCAGACAGTATTTTTATATCAACTCACTTAAGTTACTTGAGTTATCAAGTTATATCAGAACTTAAATAAATTGCACAAAAACAGACCTGCTCTTTTAATGGTCTGAATGTGTTGATTCCAGTTTTATAAAATATTTAGCACATCCTTTTTTGATTGCATTTTGGACCTGTCAATTTTTATTTGAAAATTCATTTGTTGAATATGTGCATTACCGACAATGCAAACATTTATTTGTCCATTGCTAATTTACTTCGAAGGTGGAGATGAACTCGCCGTGATCCACATAAGTCCATCTGGAACAGGTAGAACGAGAGAAAGGGAGTTCCAGATTTGGATTCAATGATAATGAAGGAAGAAGCTATCGCTGCAAATCTCAACAGTGTATGATCTAAGTAGAAGTTTGCAGCATCTGCTGGCCATTTTTGTTTAGATGGCAGAAAATATACTTTTGAGAGGTGCTGTCAAAGCAGTTCAGACTTCGGGAGTGTGGAGTTGTTATTTGTTGCAGAATTCCAAGCCTCTAACCTGTCTTTACATCTATATGTCCTGACCAGTTCAGTTGCTGCTCAATGGTAACCTACAGGATGTTTACAGTGGGAGAAATCACTGAAGTCACAGGAAATGGTTAGATTCTTTTGTTGGCGATGGTGATTACCTGGCACAGGCATAACTTTCCATACCACCCAAGCCTGAACTTTGCCCAAGTCTTGTTGGTACAGACTGCTTCAGGACATTGTGCAATCATCTGTAAACACCCCCACATATGAGCTGCTGATTGCAGTAAGGTCACTGTTGAAGCAGAAGATGGTTGGATTTAGGATACTGACTAAGGAACTCCTGCAGCATGCCCTGGGCATGATTGGCTTGAAGCAACCCCAATCGTCATGCCCATGCTCCAACACTGACCTGAAAATGCTCATGTTTGAAGGCTCAACACAGAAGACATTCATCATGCATTTCTGCAGTTTTATGGTGCTACAGAATATTTACATACCTTTGAAAAGACCTTTGATTCCTCCCATTTTTTTCACCATTTGAGCAAACTTTGTATATTGCGTCAGGAGTTCTTGAACATCTCTGGTTGTAACACCAGCTCCTCGAGCCACTCTTTGGATCCTTCCTGGTTGTTTACTGAAGAGTTTAGCACCATCTTTATTATCCAGTTCTGGGTGGGGGAGTGAAGAGCAGGTGTTAGTATCAGTGCAGTGATTAATCTAACTTCATGCAAAAATTATCAATGTGCTAACAGGCAGATACAACATGATGGTTCTAATCTCCCAGGAACTGAAATGTGTGAGGAGGAGCTTGCATTCCCTGGGTAGGAGAGATTTAGGTCATCTTAGAAGCAAGTGAACCGAACAATTCTTCTCATCTTCATGTACATATTTAGCTCACATACAGGTATGCTCTGCTTTTCAGCTTTAAAATGGGCAGAAGTGCACATTAATTAGGAAACTGTTCTGAATAATTTAACCCTTTACACTCTGACAACATTCTACAATACAGAGGAACCTCTATTACCCGAAGTTCAGATTACCCGAAAGAGATCTCGAGGTCCCGATAGAAATAATATAAAGTCGTGTTTCCAACACTGATCGCATCTTTTGTTTATAGTGATTAAAAGTGAACTTGGCTCCTGAAATGCTGCCAAGCCCATGCACCATCTCCAAATGACTGACCTCCTGCCCTCTCTCTCTCCTTCTCTTCACATACTTTCCCTGGAGTTAAATCCCCCTTCCCCAAATAATCTGTCCAACATTGTCCTGTACAGGACAAAATACATTGCAGTAAACAGTTAACCGTGTGTGTGTGTGTGTGTGTGTGTGTGTGTGTGTGTGTGTGTGTGTGTGTGTGTGTGTGTGTGTGTGTGTGTGTGTGTGTGTGTGTGCGCGCACACGCACTATTTAGAGAGTCATACCCCAAAAGGCGGCAGCAGTAATCTTGTTGTTGGTGTATCGTCCCACTGCCCCAGAGAGGGGGCAGTGGGCGGTGTTGGACAGGGTTGGGGGCCAGGATTGGGGGTAAATAGGGGTGCGTGTTGGAAAGGGTTGGGGGCGGGGGTGGATGGGGGCATTGTTGGACAGGGTTGGGGAGCGGGCAGGAGGCAGTTTGGGGGCCAGGGGGGTGGTGTTGTTGGATGGAGTTGGGGGTGGGCAGGGGAGTGGCAGTAGGGATGGATGGGGGTGTGTTGGACGCGGTTGGGGGTGGGTGGGGGAGCAGCGTGGACAGGTTTGGGGACAGGGGTCGGGAGTGATGGGGGTGTGCTGGACGAGGTTGGGAGCGGGCAGGGGGTGTTGGGGCGGATGGGTGGTCGTATTGGACGGGGTTGTGGTATGGGCGGGGGGACAGTGTTGGACGACACTAGGGGTGGGCAGGGGCTCACACACAGTGAACTGCTGCTTTGTCTCCTAAATGGGGAGCGGACTTCGCAGAAAGCTCTGGGCCCCAGAGGAAAGGCATTGAATCAATTAACTGAATAATCAATTATCCAAATGAAATAGTGCCTGTCCATCGCGTTCGGATAATCGAGGTTCCTCTGTACACACCGACCAGTGATACATTCTCCTACCTGGAGTAGTTTACACAGGTACAAGAGCAAGTCATTTACCCCTTGAACCTATCCTGCCAATCAATGTCCTCAATTAACGTTGTAGCTACATTCCTAGCCATTGCAACACTACGTGAAATGACCAAGCATGGCTTCCCATATGATTTCTTATTAAAGCCAGAGCTATATACCTGCAGATATGTCTGGCTTGGAAAAACTAACTTACTGGTTGAAATAATATTTATATATATTTGTATTCCTATGTGTGTGTTAATATAAAATAAATCACCAAATACAGAAGAAATATTGGACAGTTAGCCACTTCATGAACTTAGCAAAAACTGGAAAACTGGGCAGGACTTCAATCCAGGGCTGTTAACTCAGAAAAAGGACATTTCTTGCACCACAAGAACATGATCAGGTGATCTCAACATTCTTTCAACGACCTGTTCAGAGATGTTATGGCACACCTTACATGAATCAATCTAAGATTCTATACATCCATTTTTTAAGAAATAGAATCAGTCTCAATTCTGGGGCACAGACAGCCTCACACAGGACACTTCATGCCTTCAATGCACTATCTGGGCCAACACGGCACCTATTGTTAAAGCTCACTTGAGAACCTAACTTGAAAGATCTGGAATTTATTTATGAAAGAACAGAAATTAACATGGTCATTCTAACAGATGAGACTTAAATAATCCAGGTCTTTTTCAATGTATGATTTCAGTTACATCACACTGTAAACATTTGCTATAAATTCTGTGTCTCACAATCTTACACTCCACAACCACCTGAAGGAGCAGTGGTCTAAAGCTGGTGTTTCCAAATAAATCTGTTGGACTATAACCTGGTGTTGTGTGATTTTTAACTTTGTATACCCCAGTCCAACAGTGGCACCTCCAAATCAAAACATAATCATGACTTCACTGAATGGAAAGAAAACATTGACTCTATTGCAGTTAACTTAGTTAGAGAGATGTACAGCACGGAAACCCTGCGGTCCAACTCTTCCATGCCAACCAGCTATCCCAACCCAATTTCCACCTGCCAGCACCTGGCCCATACACCTCCAAACCCTTCCTATTCATATACTCATCCAGATGCCTTTTAAATGTTGTAATTGTACTAGCCTTCACCACTTCCTCTGGCAGTACATTCCATACACATAGCACCCTCTGCATGAAAACATTGCCAAGGTCTCTTTTATATCTTTCCCCTCTCACTCTAAACCTATGCCCTCATTCTCGACTCACCTAACCCAGGGAAAAGACTTTGCCTATTTATCCTATCCAAGCCCCTCATGATGTTGTAAATTCTCTGTAAGGTTACCTCTCAGCCTCCGACGCTCCAGGAAAAACAGCCCCAGCCTGTTCAGCATCTCCCGATAGCTCAAATCCTTCAACCCTGGCAACATCCTTGCAAGCCTGTTCTGAACCCTTTCAAGTTTCACAACTTCTTTCCAATAGGAAGGAGACCAGAACTGCACGCAATATTCCCAACAGTGACCAAGCCAATGACTTGTACAGTCACAAAATGACCTCAACTCGTGTAGTCAATGCTCTGACCAATAAAGGAAAGGATATCCAAACACCGTCTTCACTATTCTGTCCACCTGCGACTCCACTTTCAAGGAGCAACGAACCTGCACTCTTTGTTCAGCAACACTCCCGAGGACCTTACCATTAAGTGTTTCAGGCCTGCTAAGATTTCCTTTCCAAAATGGAGCACATCACCTTTATCTAAATTAAACTCCATCTGCCACTTCTCAGCCCACTGGCCCATCTGATCAAGATCCTGTTATACTCAGAGGTAACCTTCTTTGCTGTCCACTATACTTCCAATTTTGGTGTCATGTGCAAACTGACTAACCTGTACTTCTTACGCTCACATCCAAATCATTTATATAAATGATGAAAAGTAGTGGACCCAACACCGATCCTTGTGGCACTCCACTGGTCACAGGCCTCCAGTCTGAAAAGCAACCTTCCACCACCACCCTCTGTCTTCTACCTTTGAGCCAGTTCTATATCCAAATGGCTAGTTCTCCCTGTATTCCATGAGATTGAACCTTGCTAATCAGTCTCCCATGGGGAACCTTGTCGAGTGCCTTACTGAAGTCCATTTCGATAACATCTACCACTCTGCCCTCATCAATCCTCTTTGTTATTTCTTCAAAAAACTCAATCAAGTTTGTGAGACATGATTTCCCACGCACAAAGCCATGTTGACTATCCCTAATCAGTACTTGCCTTTCCAAATACATGCACATCCTGCCCCTCAGGATTCCCTCCAACAACTTGCCAACCACCGATATCAGACTCACTGGTCTACAGTCCCCTGGCTTGTCCTTACCATCCTTCTTTAACAGTGGCACCACGTTAACCAACCTCCAGTCTTCCAGCACCTTGTCTGTAACTATCAATGATACAAATACCTCAGTAAGTGGCCCAGCAATCACTTCTCTAGCTTCCCACAGAGTTCTCGGGTACACCTGATCAGGTCCTGGGGATTTATCCACCTTCACCTGTTTCAAGACATCCAGCAATACCTCCTCTATAATATGGACATTTTGCAAGATGTCACTGTCTATTCCCCTAAATTCTATATCTTCCATGTCCTTTTCCACAGTAAACGCCATTGCAAAATATTCATTTAGTATCTCCCTCACTTCTTGTGGCTGCCTTGCTGCTCTTTGAGGGGCCCTATTCTCTCCCTTGTTACCCTTTTGCCCTTAATGTATTTGTAAAAACTCTTTGGATTCTGCTTAACCCTGTTTGCCAAATCTATCTCCTGTCCCTTTTTTGCCCTCCTGATTTCCTCTTAAGTATACTCCTACTGTCCTTATACTCAATTTATCCTGTTGATGCCTGACATATGCTTCCTTCTTTTTCTGAACCAAACCCTCAATTTCTTTAGTCATCCAGTATTCCCTATACCCAACAGGAATATACTGTCTCTGGACTCTCATTATCTAATTTCTGAAGGCTTCCAACTTTCCAGCCATCCCTTAACCTGCAAACATCTGTTCCCAATCAGCTTTTGAAAGTTCTTGCCTAATACTGTTAAAATTAGACTTCCTCCAATTTAGAACTTCAAATTTTTAGATCAGGTCTATCCTTTTCCATCACTATTTTAAAATTAATAGAATTTGGGTCACTGACCTCAAAGTGCTCCCTCAATAACACCTCAGACACCTGCCCCGCTTTATTTCCCAAACGTAGGTCAAGTTTTGCATCTTCTCTCATAGGTACATCCACATACTGAATCAGAGAATTTTCTTGTACACACTCCATGTAAACCCTTAACACTATTGCAGTCCCAATCTATGTTTGGAAAATTAAAATCCATTACCATAACCACCTTATTATTCTTACAAATAACAGAGATCTCCTGACAAATTTGTTTCTCAATTTCCCTCCGACTATTAGGAGGTCTATAATACAATCCCAATAAGGTGATCATCCCTTTCTTAATTCTCAGTTCCACCTAAATAACTTCCCTGGATATATTTCCAGGAATATCCTCCCTCAATACAGCTGTAATGCTATCCCTTATCAAAAACACCACTCTCCTTCCTCTTTTGCCTCCCTTTCTATCCTTCCTGTAGTATTTGTATCCTGGAACATTAAGATGCCAGCCCTGCCCATCCCTGAACCATGTTTCTGTAATTGCTATGATATCCCAGTCCCATGTGCATAGCAACATCCTGAGTTCATTAGCCCTGCCTGTTAGGCCCCTTGCATTGAAACGAATGCAGTTTAGTTTTTTAGTCCTACCTTGTTCTCTGCTTTGTCTCTGCCTGCCCTGACTGTTTGATTCGCTTCTGTTCTCAACTGTACAAGTGGGGACTTAAAATCATAATTTCTACTTGAACTCAAATCAATATGTAAGATGGGGTCTGACCTAGATCCCATTTTAGCCTGCTTTCAAGTTCATACAGAAAATTGAAGGGCAATTTCATTGAGATTTTCAAGTGACAGAGTTTCTCCCAAACCTGTTCAAATCATTTACTTTGGTGGGGATTCAGAACAAGAAACCACACATTTTAAAATCAGAGCCAGATAATTCAGGAGTGTAGTCAGAGAATCCTTCTTCCCAAAAAATCCTCCCAAATGGCTGGGACCATTCCTTCCCTCTACTCTGTAGTAGAATTGAATTAGATAATGGCTAATATGCATCTTAACTCCAACTCCTCGCCTCATTTCTGTAATCTTAAAAATCCTTGAACAACCAAAAGAAACTAAGGCTACTTAATAACATAAGAGCCCTGTTGTTGGAGGTAGCATATGAGCATGGATAGAGGATTGGCTAACTCTCAAGAGAGGGAATTGGAAGAAGGGTGACATTTTTAGGACGGCACACCAACTAGTGCAGTGCCATAGGGATCAGTGCAGGGGCTATAATTATTAGCAATATACATGAATGACTTCTATTATGGAAGTGAATGCACTGTCACCAAGTTTATGCATGACAAAAAAAACTAATATAGCTACAATGTAATTGCTAATATACATATTAAAGCCACCATACAACAGCTATATTAACTATAAATAGCTATTATAACAATTTAGCTGTAGCTAAATTGCAGCTGTAAATAGAGGGGAATATTCAACAAGGCCTAGGTACCTTTGTAAACCAAACACAATGTAATTACTCAGGTACAGCAGTAAAATAAATAAATGTCTTCACAGCAAGAGGATGTGAATACAAAAGTAGTGATGTCTTGTTGGAATTGTAGAGGAGTTTAGCGAGACCATACTCGGGAGATATGTGCATAGTTTTGGTCTCCTTATCTGAGGAAGGATGTTCTGGCAATGAAGGGAGTGCAACAAATATTTACCAGATTGATTCCTGTGATGGCAGGGCCGATGTATGAAGAGAGACTGGATTAGTTCGGACAATATTCACTGGAGTTCAGATAAATGAGAAGGGAATCTCAAAAACCTATGAAATTCAAACAGCCTTAGACATGGTAAATGGAGGAAAGATGTTCCCAATGACTGGGAAACTCAGAACCAGGGGTCACAATTTAAGGCTGTGAGATAAACTATTTAGGACTAAGATGTAAAAAAAAATCTTCACCCAGATACTGGTGTGTGTGTGAAATTCTGTCATAGAAAGCTGTTGAACACAATGTTTTGGCCTCAAGGAGTTAGATATAGTTCTTAGGGATCAATGGGTAGGGGGAGAAAGCAAAAACAGTCTCCAGAATTGGATGATAAGCCATGGTCATATTACATGGAGGACAAGTCGGCCTACTCCTGCTCCAAATCATCATGTTTCAAATGTAGAAAATGGATTGAAAGTGTCTCCAGGAACAAGTGGGAAAAACTTTTCAGGAAAAATTAAAGCAACATCTGATAAAAAGGGAATGTTTATCAGTAAATTGCAGTGTGCAATAACGTGCATAAAATCAACACACATTCATTTAAAAGCAGTGCAGTCACTAAACATACTTAACGTGGGAGTTATCCAATGTTGCCCAGTCTGGCTACCGTCTGGTGTTGCTTTACACAATCATCTTTCTCAAGTCCAAAATAGCTGACTTCAGACTTTGCCCAGTGAACTCCATCTGCTACAGTTTTGTCCATTCATTTATATATTACCAGCCCTTTGCAAATTTCTGTTCCTATCTGCTGTCATTTAACTTGCTGTTATCAGCGCATTTTGATTACAGCAAGCCTTTGTCTATGTCATGTACAAACATTTAAGATCGTAATACAGATTGTGAAAGTACATGCTAAATATACTATCTCAAATTGAGTACTTCCTATTCTCACAATTGCTGGTCTTCTACCTCCAAACCAACATTGTAACCAAAACAATAGCACTTAGAATGGAAGCAATCTCTCACTTTTATTTGTAGTCTTTTTATGTGTAAATTTATTGAATGTTTTCAAGAAATCCATATAAGACACTTGCACAGACATCTATTTACCTGCATTAGTTACCTCAGACGAATTCACTTGCATTCAGTAGATGTAACTTAGACTTCATAAGCCTTTTGTGTTTCTCTCTGCTTATTTATCATTATATTTCCAACAACTGGGCCAACATAGGACCTTATAACTGATTTCTAAATAGTTATTGGCAAGTTTCCCTAACATAACAATTTGTGAACCTAGAGTATGATTCCGAAGATCACAGCAATTGCAACAATTTCTACTCCTTGCTATTGGATCCTAAATATTTGTCTGCTTTTAAAACATTTCTCAAACACCATTTAAAAGAATTGGATATCATTATTTCCTCTTGTTACTTCATTTTTGGTGTTACCTTGTACCTCTTGTGTCTTACTAGCTCATTCTCTACAATGTACACTATGCAAATGCACCTCTATTCCCAAGAGGACAAATTTCCATTCCTCCACTTTTTTGAACAGCGAGCCAACGAATCATATCGACCACCAATCTCCTTTACCTGCCTGAACTTGATTTATTAAACAACATTGGCCTTCAGCAAACCAGCATGAGTTCTAGTTACGCTTAACTACTCATGGATTACAGGAGATATTTTTCCTTAAGAGTCCTATGTTAGATACCTTCCTTGTTTGAACATCCTGTAATCTCCAAACCCCAAATACATTAATACTCCATTGTGGTCTTCCTGCTCTTCCCTCATAACTGAGGGATTTCATCAACTGTTTCCAATTTCCACAACTGCATTCCTTTCATGTCTTACTTTCATCGACTTCTCAATCTCTATTTAAGGGGATGAACTGCCAACCAATATTCACAATCAGATCATCAATTCCCACAGTTATCTTGATCCCATTCCCTTTCATTCTGCTTTCTGCAAGGGGTCCATTCTACACGCCTGGTCCCCTTTGTCACATTCATCCAACGATACCAACTTCCATACTAGTTTTACATTTTGACTTCACTTTTCCTCGAAAAGAACATTCTACTCCACTGCAGTTTTCAGAACATTGAACCAAGTCCAACAGTTGCCCCCACATGGCTCTGACCTCTTCCTCTGCATCCCAAAACCATAATAAACCTTCACAGTCCTTGTGTTTTGATTTCACTTTCAGTAGAACAACTCCTCACATTTCTGCCACATCTAGAGTGATCTTCATAAAACATCAGCCTTCCTCTCTCAGCATTCCAGAGGGACTATTCCCACTGACACTTACTGCTCCACCGCTTGCATCACTTAAATTCCAAAGCCACAGATTCCTTGTCGTGCTGACAGAGTTTTCATCACTGGGAACAGCAATTTTTTTTTTTAAAAAAGGTGCTGGTTTGGCAAAACATTTCCTTTCAGCCATAGGAATAACCATAATGTTACTTGCCATTTTAATTCTCTATGTGACATCAACCTTGCCCTCCTAAACTTTTCCAACGAAGGCTGAAGAATGTAAGTTCATATTTCAAATGCAACTACAGTTTTGCTCATACAACATTTGAATTCAAAAGTTTCAGATCACAGTTGTCAACTCCCTGTTTTGAAGGAAAGCAGGTCGTAGTATTAAGCTTTCAGTTAGAAATTCCTGGTTTCCACTTGATCGGTGGACTTTCCAATTTCTCTTGCCTCCTCTCCATCCCAATTTCATACCTGCTTATAAAGTTTATGCCAGAATTTTGATTTTATTTAGGAAATTTGTCATTTAATTTAAACTCCCAATTACAGTGCAATCTATATTCATCATATAGGCGTCACGTTGCTCTTAATTACCTGAAATGTCTCTATAAACATATCGTATTGAAATGTCTCTATAAACACATTGTCTTATCCTATCATTTGCAATCCCCTTCTTGCATGATATTTGGGACTTATAATACAATATTATCTGTATTCTTTTGCTATTCACTTGATTTGTTATCATACATGCTCCAAGACAGGCCCTCTTTTAGGTTAACATCAATTCCCCCATCCCTGGTTACCTGGTGTAATTATAGACGCTTACCCCTATTTGTATCACATACCTTCCTAGATACCTTTCACTATTTTTGTTGGGCCATTTAAAACCATCCAAACTTGAAATCTCAAGATATGGCACTAGTTAAGAGATTAGACAAAAATCAAAATCCGGGCAATATTAACGTCAAGCTACAGATCAACCAGGATGTAACATTGGTGGCACTTGCAATGCCAGCACTTGTCCATTCCTAATTCCTCTGAATTAAGGGTCTTTCTACATTAGTTCTGAGGGCAGTTCAAAGTCAACCACACTAGTAAGAACTTGGAGGTAGGCCAAATCATGGAAGGATGGCAAACTGGTAGAACAAGGTTGAGATGCTAAATGGACAAAGTTGATTTGGTTCAGGACTTTCCTTAAATATTAACCTCCCTTTTTCCGCACACTGGTGTGACAAATCCCTTAAGTTCTTTTCAATAAATTCAATTATTTTTGCATTTAAAAGTGAAGGTAAAAGAAAATGAAAAAGTGCAGTTTCAAATTTAGTGTCAAGGAATGTTTCAAAACATTTCAAAGCACTGAACCAAGAAGTTGGGGGGGGAAGAGAGAAAATAGGAATTTGATGGCCTTAACTCCCGTGCAACTACATTACAGTTTATACAGGTCGAGATACAGAAGTGTTTGTGAAATGTTGCAGGTAATGGAGAACAAACACATAAAACATTATAGTTGAGACTGGAGATAACAAAAGAATGCATGAGTTTTATATGGTTACAACTGAAGTAAAAACAGAGGTTCAACTGAAGGGATATTTTTTAGAAAGTAGGTGCGAATTGTGCAAGTGTTTATATCCCTTCTAAAGTTCTCAATTTTAGCACATTTCATGTGGATTGGAATATTCTTCATTTCACAATTTATGGAAATAGAAAAACAGGGAATTCCAGAGGGACCAAGTGAAAGCATTTTTATGATGGGAAATTTCAAGCTCAGTTCAGTACTGAGGAGAATGTCAATAGAGACAACACAAAGAAACTTCAGGGTCCAACAAGTAATTCAGAACTGAAGCAAGGTAGGTAACTAAAGGGTGAAAGTTATCATCATGAGTCAGTATCTAGGTAAGAAAGAGGAACCAATCTTTGAAAGCAATATTTTCAGAATGTGATTGCCACATACTACCTAACAAAACAGGCAACATAACAGAATCAGGCAAAAGTAGCTCTTTGAGGTTAAATGATAGAGAAGAAAAGTATTGTCAACCATATGGACCAGATGAAGGAAGAAAGAAAGATATGCACCATGGACTCAGAAACCATCTCTTTACTCTATAAGAGCATTAAGTGAAAAGACGAAAGTTGGAAATTAGTTTAAAAATTCATGGATAAGTGAGGCAAAAAAAAAAAAAAGAGCATTCAGAAAATGGAAATAGATACTTTTTTTTAATATAAGTATTTGCAACAACTATCAAGTAATCATTTTGACACAAAAGTGCAGGACAAACATTTAAATTTGAGTACTGTACAGATCAAAATACCTTGGTCATTCATACTGTCCATTATGGTCATTAGTTTCTTGAGCCTTGCCATAGATTCTTGCTCATTACCTTTGCTCATGAAATCAGTTCCAAAGCCTGGAATCATTCCCTTAAATCATAAAAGCATGAATATCATTAAACAATGGAAAAAATTTACTGTAGAAAAATAATGTACTTGGCTGCTTCAAAAATTATCAGGGATCATTGAAATTTATAACAGAACCAAAATGATTCAAGTCATAAAGAGATGTATGCAGTTACACAACACAAAGCCATTTTCAGTACAAGAAAAGTTTTTACTTTTTTTGGAAATAGCCCATTTAAAGATGTTTAGTAAGAATGCCTGTTTAACAAGTCGCACCAAATTTCATTTCACCTACTTGCAATGTAGTAAATATTTTAAACGCACCATTATTTGACTGAAAGGCCCCATCTTCATAATGTTTTGAAACTGTTCATACATATCTCGGAGTGTGAATTGACCTATGAAACAAACAGCAATATATTAAAAATATCTATTTCAAATTCTGCTCTTTAAAAGCCCATCATAAATTAACGCTCACCATGTTTAAGTTTGTCTATTAATTCTTCATTGTCATCCAATTTCAGCTCATTTACCTTGTCTATTAAACCTTCAATATCACCCATGCCTGAAATACAGAAAACTGAAGTTTTAGTGCATTCTACGTTATTCACAAATATATACAATACAATTATTGGAAAACGTACCAAGTAGTTTGCTAATGAAGGGCTGTGTTTTGAACGGTTCAAAATCATCTATATGCTCTCCAGTACCAATAAAAATTATTGGACTTTTGGTGGCAGCCACTCTGTAACAAAATATGAAACTTTAGCACTTTGTTGCTTTGCACTCTTTCTTGCAGGTGTCAGGCAGCTTTTAATTCAACAAAACAACAGGCAAGATAACAAGACGACTTCCATTTAGCACTACATTTATTTAATATTTTTGCCCAAAACTTAACTACTATTAGGAGATATTTTGCTCATGTTTGCTGCAGTTTACAAAGCAAAAGTTCCCAGTGTAATGAGTTTCCTGACTGATATAGCTGCTTTAAAAGAAAAACCTTGATAATCTTCAGACATTTGTCAAGTTTTTTCTTTTTTTGAAGAATAGCATTGCTAAAAGCCACGAATTATATTTCAACATTTAAGCAGAGTCAACAATCCAACTGCAATCAGATGAATTGCAATGCTCATTCACCAAGTTTCTAATTCAGTTCATTTTGTTCGTTGTGTTGGGACAAGATAACCAATTACAAGCTTTGGGACAAGTAAAGGCCTTC
The DNA here is from genome assembly GCF_047496795.1 of Chiloscyllium punctatum. Lineage (NCBI taxonomy): Eukaryota > Metazoa > Chordata > Chondrichthyes > Orectolobiformes > Hemiscylliidae > Chiloscyllium > Chiloscyllium punctatum. Next base: position 66,793,471 of record NC_092742.1, read on the forward strand.
AAATAATAAAACTTCACTCAGGATAAAAATATGCAACACATATTCAACTGATAAATTCAAAACATCTTACTGCAAAAAATTGTACTTTTATTGTACCACAATAACGAGCACCCGAGCTACAAATCTTCTCCCAAACTTTGAATTGTACTTTTATATTAATGGCTTTTGATAAATCTTTAATTTGAGCATAGTTTTCAGTAAGAGGGGACAAAATAAATCCACAGATTAAAATTTTAAATGCATTTTGAGTGACACATCAAAAGCTACTTGGTAGACCGAGTATGTAGTTACACAATGGGAAACTTGCTTATGTTTATCATTTATAAACTTAAAAGTTCTTTAGGAGAAGCCATCACAAAATGTTTACAGCAAAACTAGGGTATTTCTAAACTAGTCATTTTCCTATGGTTTTTAAACAAGTTTATAGACTGCATGTACATTTCTTCGTTCAAGTATTCACTTTTGTTCAATTGTGCTTCACTTGAAGACTACACTTGTTGTTGTCCCATGATACTGCACCAAGACTATAAACAATGTAACCTTGTATGACAATTAATGAGATAGTGGAGGCACTGGTCAAAATATTTCAGAACTAACTGAATTCTGGGAGTGTGCCAGTGATCTAGAGAACTGCTTAGATTACACCACGCTCAAGAGGGGAAGGAGACAAAGAAAGTAATGAAGCCAGGTAAACTAACATTTGCCATTAAGAAAGTGCTCGCCCATTATTCAAAAAAAAGCACATCCTGTAAAGCTTAACACAATCAAAGAGTTAATACTGCTTGTGAACTGGAAATAATTGACAAAACATTAGATTTTTTTGAGGAGATAACAAGCAGAGTTGATAAATGGGAATGAGAAGATGTAGTGCATTTGGATTTTTCGAAGGCATTCAATCAAGGTGCCGCAAAGATTTTGTGCAAGTTAGGAGTTCAACAGTATTAGGGAGTTACACATTAGCATGGATTGAGGATTGGTTAATAAAGGAAAGACAACTGGTTTAATGGGTCTGCTTTAGCTTGCAAAGATGTAACTAGTGGAGGATCACATAACAGTTAAGGGCGTCAATTATTTATTATCCATGTGAATAATTTGGAGGGTGAGCAGAGCAAATATTAAAATTTGCTGACGATACAAATCAAATGGAAGGATATGTTACAATGAAGACAAAGAATTTAAGGGATACAGATAGTTTGGGTGAGTGTGCAAGATTATGGCAAATGGAGTTTAATGTAGGAAAGTGCAGGTTTGTTGGGAACAATCAAAAGGTAGATGACAATTTAAATGAAGAGACCTCAACAAGGTGTAGCACTGAGGGGTTTGGGCAAGGTGCATGAAATACAAAAAAGATCAGCATGCAGATGCAGCAGCTAATTATAGTGGCAAATTGAACTTTTGTCTACATTGTTAGGGGGCCAGAGTTTAAAAATACAGAAGTTTTGTTACAATTCTGTGGGATGTTGAGGAGGCCACATCTGGAGGACTCTGTACAGTTTTGGTTGTTGCATGAGAATGAACATTCTGGCACTTGAAGCATTTCGAAATAAATTCAACCAACTGATTCTTCGATGAAGGAGCTGGGTTATGAAGACAGCTGACGTATTTAGCTCTTTGTTCATAAGTTTTGATGGAGGGTAACCTTATTGAAAGATATAAGATTACATTGAGAAGGTGCTTTCACTTGTGGAGGAATCTCAAAGTGGGGGAGATTTCTTCACCCGGTGGATCATGAATATCTGAAATTTTCTACACCAGATGGATGTGGAGGCTAGATCATTGAAAGTACTTAAAAAGTCGGTGCATTCTTGAATTATTGAGGGCTATGATGAACTGACAAAGAGAAGTTGAGGCCTGGAGCAGATCAGCCATGATCTTGTTTAATGATGTTGCAGGTTCAAGGGACCAAACAGCCTCCTCCTGCTCCTATTTATGTTACCTCCGAAGACTAAATACTGCTCCCCAGTCACATATAACACATTGGGGAGAAAATGCTGGGAGTAACCAATCAGAATTTAAAACCCACATGAACCTTCTCCATATCAGAAACCGAATTCCATACACCCTAATATTTTTATGCAGAAACTTGTCAAAAGCTTTCCTTGACCTTCATGTTCCACATTTGCTATATTTTCCCATCAGCCATGTTTGCCAGCTCTTAATGCAACTCTCATCAGGTTTATCAAGTATAACTTTCTGGACTGAAATATGCATAAATTGCTTCTAACTAAATTTCCTTCGTATACATAGCTAATAATTTTGTCTTTAAGACACAAATTTTTCCCTAACTGGACTGCAGTTATACAGATCCCCACACCCATTTTCTGAAAGTGGTTATAACATTCAGCACTCTTCAATCTAAATGAAACTTACGTATTTTCATCAGTATTTCATAAGCAATCACACAGGATTTCATGGCTAACTTCAGCTAGCTCATTTTTTAAGTTTATTTTTTGAAATCTCCATTTTCTCATTGTAACTTGAAATCAGCTCACAGTTTAACTCCTTGTCAGTATTATTCTTTGATTCAACCTCCTTGTTAAACATCAGCAATTTTCAAATTATACCACACACACTTTCTCCAGAGCTTCCCTTAAGAATTTTCTTACAATTTTGATAAATTTTTCCGGATTCTATCTTTTCTCAATCAGATTACGAGACTATGCCCTTCCCTCAGTGATTGCTTGTTGGAACGATTATATCAATTGTTTCATATGTTCTTTCAACTTTAGTTTGTTCGTAACTTCTTTACGTTGAGCGCTTAGTTCCTTCATTTAAATTCAATTCTTAATCTGTAGCTGTGTATTAATTCCTCCTTCACCTCAGCCAACTCATTCTGTCTTCATGAAATTAGGTCTACTAGAATCTGGCATTCTTGTCATTGTGGTATAATTTTCCTTTACTATTGGGATTTTTTTTTGGGACGTAGGGATGACTGGCATGGTCAGCATTTATTCCCTAATCATTCTTGTGAGAGTGGTCGTAAGGCACTCTCGAGAACTGCTATGGCCCCTTATCATTACATATGTAATGACCAAGAACAGATAAAACGAATAAACAAGACTTCAAATTCTGACAATAAAACAAATACTATTTACTTCTTAATTTATACTCAACTACAGAAAAGTTTTTCCTATTAAGTTTTAACAAGAACAAAACATAACATCATGGTTATGCTTAATTTTGTTTCTTTAGTGGACATTTTCATTCTCTTTAAAACAAGCCCAAAGCTCTATAGTTTTCAATGTCCTGAGTACAATTTCCTTTCCTAGTCAAGTAATTTCACGCTAGAGGTAACACTGGAGAATATCCCCTCTAACATAAAAAAAGGTGTTGAAATCCTCACAGACTAATCGTGAGCTCCCACAAAGGTTTTGCACAAGAAATAATAAAGACAACGTTTTCACTGTTTGAGATGCAGGCTTTTGTTTCTCTACTCCCCTTCCCAACCCGGAATCTTGCTGACTGACCTGTCTTAAGAGGGTCACTACGATCTTAAGAAACTTCCATTACAATATCTCAATGGCTTTCTTTTGATTTTCTTTTCCTAAAGCTCATCCCCATGCCAATATTAATCACATGGGACTTGCATCCAAGTAAAAAACCAAACTGGCAATCCTCTAGACCCCAAAATCATTTTGCATCGGAGACAAGACATGCTTAATACCTCCCTGAAAGACCCGGAGACTAACAGCCCATCAGCAGCCACAGTGATGCTCTTACCATTGTCTACAAGTGTGAAAACTTGCATTCCTTTCTGGTAAAAGAACCGAGCACCATCCCTCTTTAACAACCAAGTTACCCAAAATTACTGTCAGGCAGAATTCAGAATCACATGAACCCATCATTCCTTCCTTTTATGCTAACATAAAGAGACAATCCCAAAACAATCTTATTAACTTCACATTTACATAATTGTGGGGTAATAACACACGAGATTATGTCCTCCGGTTCTACATTCTCCCGCGAGGGAAACAACCTTTCTGCATCTCCACTGTCAAGTCCCCGAAGCATCTTGCAGGTCTCAATGTGATCTCCTCTCATTCTTTTCAAGTCTGAGGGAGTACAAGCCCAACCTACTTAATCTCTCCTCAAAGTTTTTCCGTCATACCTGGGTATCAACCTCACGAACTTTCTCTGGACTATGTGCGGTGGCAGCATATCTTTGCTTAGTTAAGGAGCCTGAAATATGATCTGACTAGTACCTTGCATATTTTACTAAGAGTTCTTCATTTTTGTACTCCATTCCTTTTGAAATCAAGGCCAACAGTCTATCTGCTTTCCTTATTACCCATTGAACCTGGATGTTAACATAATGCAATTGTGGGAAATGGTCTGCTGAGAATCTGAGGAGAAGCAAATGCTGAAGGCCAATCAGCAACGAATATTCTAATTTCTAACCTTACAGAGGAAAGAGCATTGATGAAGCAGCTCAAAATGGATGGGTCAGGGACACTATCCTGAGGAAGGGCTTTTGTGATGCAATGCGAGTGTTCCTATATCTAGGCCAGGAGGCTTAAGTTCAAATCCCACCTACTCTGGGGTTGCTGCATAACATATCTGAACAGGTTGATTAGAAAATATCTATGCTGAGGAAAACCTGCTGTGATATTGTGGAATTGAGGTGGTTGACTTCCAACAAGCACAATCATCACCTTTTGTGCTGGATCAGATTTGTCCTGATTCCCATAGAGTTGAATTATTCTGGGGCTTGCTGAGGTCACACGAGATGCATTTCAAGAGCAGTCACATTCACACTGGCTCTGAAACCCAGAACCGTTGTCCAAGTTTTAATTGTCATAGGAGTTGGACCTAATAGAGTTTATCAGTATAAAAAACAAAGTACTAAAATCAAGAATTATTCTGATCCATCACAGTGATCTGCTGACAAATGTCTTGTTATATTTTCTTCCCAGCATTAGGAGCTGTGCAATGAAATATTATGAATGTAATATTCATTTCAGTTGGTCTCTGACCATGGATATGAAGACATTATACAACTCAAATGTCCAGAAACAGGGTGCATATTACATGGTGAAACAAATGCATTTCTGACCTACAATTTAACACTAATAATTTCTCTTTAGATGTTAACATATGGAGTAACCTGACCTCAGTACAGTATGCAATGGGGAGTTGCGATTGTTGCATGATAAAACTCACTTTCAAACGGAGGATGAGAAACTTGGATTTGAAGCAAGCTTTTTTAAACTTAATTAAAGGCATTTACAAAAGTCTGAAAACAGAGTTGGCTAAAGTGGACTGGGAAAATAGCTTCAAAGGCCTAATACCCTATTGAGTGAAAGATTATGAGAAAGCACAATCCATATCGAACTAAATTAACAATGGTATCACATTGAAAGAAAGGGTATATAATATTGCCACTGTCACTACCTCTGGATTCAAGCCCCATGTGCCCCATAGCTGTATTGCAACATGTCTAATCAGGTTGATTCAAACACCTACAACGTTGCTTAGGTTTTGGGTCAAGCACAGGATATGTTAGAAATCAGTGAAGAATGAATTAAAAATACAAAGATAATTGAAGATTGAGTGTAACCCTACAAGGCAATTATAAAACAGACAATAACACTGTAGGTTTGTAAATTAAAGAGTAGCGAAAAGTAAGCAGTGGTCCCTTTGAAGATGAGGCTGAGATTAGAAGTGAGGATATAGAAGGAAATGGCAGATAATTGCCTTGAATGAATCATGACATAAGAATTAAAAATATTTCAATAATTAGAAATAAAATGAAAATAAGAAGAACTCAAAACAATAATCACAAATGCAATAATCCCTTAAACGCATCTGTGTATACACTTTCATTCACTGAATTAGCTTTATTGTCGAGGTTGCGAAAGAAAAAAGGGAAGGAAAAGTAAAACAAAGAAGGAAAGCAGATGTGAGCAGATCAACCTCAGGCAAGCTACTGCACACAACCTTGTTATTCCGGTGCCATGCTGAACAAAAAGGCTTTTTTAGTGATGGGGAAAGTGGATGTTTCAGATTTTGGGTGGGTGCCAAATAAGTGGATTGTTTTGTTCTGAATACTATCAAGCACCAAAAGAAGTGCACTCAGAGAGAGGTGGAGGGATTCCATCATGTGGCTTGTCCCTACATGGTAAACATACTTTGGCAAAAATCTGATGAGTTACTTGTTGCAAAATAACAAAGTTCTGATCTGCAGTTGTAACTACAATGTCAATTGACAGTTTTAATCAACCTGTTCAGCTGTGTTGTTGACTAGAGTGCTGGCCCAGATTGGACTTGAATTCAAGTCGTCTAACCCAGAGGTAGGGACATTACGCTTGCACCCAGAGAGTGCGCCCCATTTAAGTTTCTTGTTGACGTTGACATTGGAGAACTTAGTACTGATAATGTCAAGGAAGCCCACAAAATAGGTGAAGACAGGGTTAAGCTGCAACATACTCCAAATGGTTTGACTCACTCTTGCTTGAAAAGATCATTGCCTGATATTCGTGCAGTGAGTGTTGTTCAAATCTTGCTGTATATGTTGACAGGCTGCATCAGTATCCAAGTGACAGCACATGATGCTGAGCGTTGTGAAATGATCAGCAAATATTCCTCTTCTCAACCTTCTAATGGAGGAGAGGATGCTAATGAAACAGCTGAAGATTTGTGCCTTACACCCAACCAACCTGAAGAAATCATGCAACTTCCTTGGAGTGATATGACTGACTTCCAAAACACACAACGACCATTTTGGCAAGATTGATTTTTGTCAATACAAATTATCCATGCCTCCTTACTTTTGATTTTTGTCCATTTCCGGACAAGAAACAAAGATGTCAAAATAACTGATTTAAAATTAAAGCAAGGAAAATTACATAGCTCAATTATATTCAGAAAAGTGAAAGGTAAGGCTTGTATCAAAGAAAGCAAAGACCTGGAGAATTATCCTAAACAAGAGTCTGCTTGTCATAGTTAAATGAAAATAAAAGGAGACAAAAAAATTCAAATTAAACTAAGTTAAAAGAAAACAAGGCATGAGCGAGTAGAATAGCTAAAATATGACTATCATGTGAAAACCAGACAACATGATGCACAAACTCCATTCACTACAGAAAGTGATGTCCCTCCTTGATCAAACCCAGTTTCCTTGCCTTAAAAATTCCTTAATTACAATACCAAGTGTATTTAGTTTGGAGTTAAAAATAAACCAAATCCACTGCAAAACCAAGTTAAAAGATTCTAACATTGTATCCATTCCTTTCAATTTTGAACAGGATTTCTGTATCCTCATGTCTTAGCCATTTATAAAATTGCCTTCTTCAAAATTCGAAACACTTTCTCAATTGAAAGAAAACTGGACTACTTACGCACTGAGCGCGCCTCCTCCTTTGGCATGACCATCAAGTTTAGTTACAATGACTGATGCAATATCCACTTTATCTTTGAAAGCTTTGGCTTGTGCTTCACAGGCTTGACCAATTGATGCATCCATTACATAAACAATGTTGTCCGGTTGCTAAAATAGATTTCAAAAGTTAGATACTTATTTCCAACAGTAACAACTTCATATGGCACTAAGTATGCATTCATGATCAAATTTTTAACTTACTATGGCATTTGAAACTTGCAACATCTCTTCAAATAAAGAGTCTTCTTGTTTGTGTCGACCACTTGTATCAACAATTATTATCTCAAAGTTTTCTTTTTTAAATTTCTCTACACCTTCTGCAGCTATGATTACTGGATCCATTTCTGTATAACTGAATAAAGAAAAGAAACCTTGGTTCATTTCTGATTTGCTCTCTAATACTCCCTTTCCCTTGCCATGTACATTTTCATAATCCTTTTCTCTCTGAATGAACAAAAGCAAACTACAATCAGCACTAAGTCCACATCCTTCCCTGTAAGCATGAATCCCTTTCACATTCTAACACCCCATATATATCACATTTTCAACTTTCCACTTCAAGTTCAAAATAAAACAACTGAATTTGAAGTTATTGAAAATAAGCATTTAATTTATCAGGACCGAGTGATTGGCAGAGATTTTGAAGCTAATATGAGCTAGATGCTGTATTTCATTATGATTATAACCCAAGCACAGTAACTGAGAGACTTTAAAAAAAATACACCAACGAGCTCTAATTTCAGGAAACACTCTGAAAAAAGGTAAGAAATTGAAACAGAATTATGTTTTAGTCTCCATAGATGTTTGTCCAATCTGATCAGTATTACAAGCACGTGCTTTTTAATTTCAAAACAGAATTGGAGTTAATTTAGCTCGTCCGACAAGATAGCAATGAATTTGGAGAACAAACCATTTGTCTGATTACAGCACATTTCTGTTGGGAGAATTATTCCTGGAATGACTCAGGAGTGAATGGCTATAAATTGAAAGACTTGGGTGTCCTCATATGCCAGTGGATGGAATAACAAGCATGCATGTGAGGCAGACGGTCAAAAAAGGAAATGGGATGTTAGCCTTGACAACAAGAGGATTGGAGTACAGGGATGTCTTGCTGCAGTTATACAGGGCCTCAGTGAGACTACATCTGGAAAACCGTGTGTAGTTTTGATCTCCTTATCTGAGGAAGGACGATTCTACTGTTGAGGGAGTGCAGCAAAGCTTTACTAAACTAACTCCTTAGAAATCAAGACCGAAATATGAGAAAAGGTTGAATCAGTTAGGATTATGTTCACTTGAGCTCAGAAGAGTGAGGGATAACTCAAACTTAAACTTCTAACAGTACTCAACAGGGTAGATGCAGGAACAATGTTCCCGATGATGGGGGAGTCCACAACCGGGGCTCACAGTCTAAGGATATACAAGTAAAACATTTAACACTGAGATGAAAAGGAATTTCTTCACTCAGAATGGGTCATCCTATGGAATTCACTACTACAGAAAGCAGTGGAGGCCAAAAGTTATACAATTTCAATGAGTTGAATATAGCACTTGGGACTAAAGGGATCAAAAATTATGGAAAGCAGAAACAGGCTGCTGAGTTGGATGAACAGCCGCAACCACAATGAACAGTAGGAGCAGGTTCGAAGGCTCCTATTTTCTCTACAGTATTTCTAAAGAAGCTGAAATAGATCTTCTCAGAGAAAACTTCATTGGAATCAACTAATTCCATGCACTCTTTGGTATGCATTAAAATCTGATTGTTTCTCATCTCTGACAGTGTCGGAAACATCCACATCCCATGGGGGAACAAAGACAGAAAAAAATCTCAAACCTTCATCGAGTTCAGTACAGCTGAAATTTTTCATAATGTTGTAGCAGCTGTCCAAAATCAGAATTGAACAAATATTGCCATTTTGAAAATTCCCTAGGCTGCAATTAATAGCAATCATATGTGCACAAGTTTACTTACTATGCAAATAACATGTTAAAATATTTTTGATTATAAATTCTACCTTCCATAAAATGGAATTCTTGCTTTAGTTGCATTCTGTTTCAGCTGGTCAAATGCACCTGCAGGATAAAAATGTAAAAATGTGTCTTGATCCAAGCTCCACTATCCTTGAAACTCAACTCTACTATTTTCCTGGATCATAATGTTAAGTGGCATGTTGCAAAGCAGCAGTCAGATTCTAGATCATTTGAGGTGAGGATATTATTTGCATAAGTGGTCAGAAGAAAGTCCTCAAAAATTAAACACTATTTAGAAGTGCAATCAAAAAGTAACACTTCAGATTTACTGCAAAATCCAACCTTTAAAAGCAAACAATATTGTTGTCCAAACAAAAATAAAAGGATCATAATAATATAGTTATCTGCAGAGTTATATGACAGTGCCTAATCTAGAAACAAACACATTTAGATTACAAAATTGTTTTTTATTGGGGGGGGGGGGGGGGGTCAAGCTACTCAAAACCAGTGTCATTTTAAAATCATCATCATCATCATCATCCCATGAGGTAAACTGAAAGTGAACAGGAATGCCACTGCAATTTGTGTAAAGGCTCTTGTATCAAAGTAAGGAGTTGCCCATTTGAGGCAGAGAAAAAAGAATTATTGGCTCAGAGGATAGTGAATCTATGGACTTATTTGCCATCGGTCTATTGAGGCTGGGTCATGAATCATATTCAAAGCTGAGATAAACAGATTATTACAATCATTAAGGGAAACAAGCATTATCAGATTAGCCAGGATCTCACTGAATGATGGAATGATGTCTTAGGGTTTTAAAATGCTAATATCCGTACGGTGAATGAAATCCAAGAATAACTATTCAAAGAATTCCCATTTATCTACGCTTCTTCAGTTAAAACAATGCACCACAAAACCACGGGCAAAATACTTCAGTCAATTGAAAGCAGAAAGTTAGCTCTATGCAAGATTCACTCAATATATTAGTGCTTAATTTTAATTAAAGAGCATTAATCTGAACGTGACACAGGAAATAGTGAGCAGATATTCCCTTCTATCAAATCCTCAAACACAAGATGAGGATGAAGACAGATTAATTCCCCCAATCACCAAGTACAATGACTGAAAGAACCAAGGGATTACCCCAATTTAAGGTTTTCAACCAAATACAAGTCAGTATGAAGAAAGTTTTCTTTAAATAATCCGTAGGTTTCCAACCTTCAAAAGGTCTACTGCAGCAGCCTCGATGATTCTACAAGAAGGGTGCACCATTGATAATAATGAAATTAAGGATGGTATCAAAGTGTGAGAAAAGAATTCAATGTTGCTAAAATTAGGAGTAGGAGAAAAATTGGAAGGTTTAGAAACCAACAAATGATTAGTTTTAGAAATGAGAAATTGGTCTCTATTAGAAAACTGACAAGGAACATAAAAGCAACAGTAAAAGTTTCTTCTACGTTGGAAGAGACGAATGCAGGTAAGCACTGGTCCTGAGATTATGAAACTAGGGAATTAATAAAGACAGGGACTTTGAACAAGTATTTTGTAGCTGGCTGCAAGGTAAAAGATGGAAAAAAGGATTCCACAAATTACACAAAATCAACAGAAGATAAGAGAGATCAGTTTGGAACAACCAGAATCATGAAATATCATGGAAAAAAAATTAGCCTTAAGTGCTGGCAAGTGAGAATCATTAAGGCTACACAAGCTTCATTAACTCTACACTCATCCCATGTTCCAGCACTCCGTCCATAGCCTTGAATGTTATGACATTTCAAGTGGTCATCCAAGTGTTTTTTTAAACAAATTACCTGCCTCAATTACCCTCCCAGGCAGTGAACTACAGAACCCCACCACACTCTGGGTGAAAATTCTTTACTTAAATCCCCCCTAAACCTCCTCTTGTTGATCTTAAAATAATGGACCTTTATTATTAACCCTTCAACAAAGAGGAACAGCTGCCTTCTAACTACCTTGTCCATGTCACTCAATCTTATACACTTCTATTTGGTCTACCGCAACCTTAAAGATTGTCTATCTGGTCCACTGGCATAATTAAGAGGTGTTAGTCCTTTTGCCTTTTAAGTTAATCAATGCTTGTAAAAGTACTAAACCTGTATACTCGAAGTTAGTTTGAAATTATACATAACTTAATAAAAGAAGAAACGATATTAAACTTATTACCACAGCTGGGTAGTGAGATTTTGTTTACTACTCGCCAGCGTGCGTTTCATTCATTCATGCAGTTTCGATAATGTGTTTAGCGGGCCTGTTTAATATGCATTCAACAAGTACATACTAAACTGTTTGATGTTCTGCTACCTATTCAGGTCCTGAGACATGGTTGGTAAGGGCTGATTAATATTATAATCTTTCCATAGTTTTGGGTGGGTTGTGGAGACACTATGGCAGTGAGGGCATTGTTTCGGAATAGGTTAATAGTCTTTGATATTTATTCAGAGGTAGCTTTTGATGTAAATAGGTCTGATAAGGGTTGAAGATGTTAAGAAGCAAAATGGGTTTGGAAAGAATGTTTTTAATTTAGTCCATCTTGCAACAGTAAAATATAGTCGAACAGTGTGGTGCTGGAAAAGCACAGCTGGTCAAGCAGCACTCAAGGAGCAGGAGAGTCAACGTTTCGGACGTAAACCCTTCATCAGGAATAAGGCTTGTGGGCCAAGGGGGCTGAGAATTCATGGGAGGGAGGTGAGGCTGGGGATGGTGGGGGGAGGCGGTGATGAGGTGGGAAGGAGGCTAGGAATGCAATAAGTCGTTGAAGGTGGGGGTAAAGGTGCCACATCAGAGAGGAGGATGATCAGATAGTTGGGAAGGAAGGTAGACAGGTAGGACCGTTCAGGAAGGCGGGGACTGGGGTAAATGGGGGAAATCTACAGTGATCCTGTGTGGTTGGAGGGTCCCAAGATGGAAAATAAATTGTTATTCCTCCAGGCGTCGGATGGTCAGCGTTGGTGACGGAGGCAGCCCGGGACCTGCATTTCCACTCCACCAAAGACCTGGAGGTTCTGGACTGTCTCCATCACCAAATCCTAAGTACCGGATCCCAAGGAAGAACACCTCATCTGCCGTCTTGGGACCCTCCAACCACACAGGATCAATGTGGATTCCACCAGTTTCTTCATTGCCTGCCCTCCCCCACCCCCCCACCCCGACTTGTCTCAGGCACAATTTCCCAACTCAGCACCACCCTCTTGAACAGTCCTACCGGTCATCTTCCTTCCCACCTATCTGCTCCACCCTCCTCACCAACCTATCACTGTCACCGCCATCTCTTCTACCTATCGCTTTCCCAGCTACCTTCCCCCCAGCCCCACCGCCTCCCATTTATCTCTCAGCCCCCTTGGCCCACAAGCCTGATTCTTGACGAAGGGCTTATGCCTGAAATGTTGAATCTCCTGCTCCTTGGATGCTGCCTGACTGTCTGTGCTTTTCCAGCACCACACTCGGACTCTGATCTCCAGCATCTGCAGTCCTCACTTTCTCCCAACAGTAAAGTATACTACAAACCATGGTTTTATGAATGAATGAATGAAAATGCGTTATAGTAAACAACAGGTGAGTAAAGGGTTATGAATGAATGAATGGGAATGCAGTATTAGTAAACACAATGAGCTGGTGAATGAGTTAGTAAAGTTACCCATAACACAATAACTCTCATACCCCAAGATCCATTTGTTCCTGAGCTTCCTAGTGTCCTGCCATTCATCGACTACTGTCTTGTTTTGTTACTTTTTGCATCACCTCACACTTATCAGAGTTAAATTTCTTTAAATTGGTGTATGAAAGAAAACTGGCAAGAAATATAAAAACAGTAGTAAGAGTTCTATGTTGGAAGAGAGGATCCAAACTAAGCATTGCTCCTTTAGAACATGAGATGAAGGAATTAATAAAGACAGGTACTTTGACAAAGTATTTTGTACCTGTCTTAACAGCAGAAGAAAAACATCTGTTCACCTGACCAATCTGTCTATATCCCCCTGCAACACAAGACCTCCTTTCTCACAGCCACCACTTGGCCAATCTTCATGCCATTCACAAGCTTATCATCCACCCCATGCCACTGATATATAAAGGGACCCAACACCGACCCATGTAGTACTCCACTGGGCACAGTCACCTCCACGCTGTCTCCTTTCAATTGGCTACAAAACCAATTTTGGATCCAATTTGTCAAAACTCCCTGGATCCTGTGTTATCAATTTCCCATGTAGGACTTAGTCCAAGGCATTGAAATTCACAAGGTACATCAACTGCATGACCCTCATCACACACTTGGTCACCCCTTCAAAAAATTCAACCAGATTTGTTAGGGTCAACCAAATGTGTTTGGATCGAATGGACTAGAAACTGAGGATCGTAAAAATAGCTCTTGCAGACAGTGAATGCAATTGTCATAACACACTACAACAGCCACATTTGGATAAAATCCCAGATTTAAACAAAACACACATTATTTACCATTTTTAAAAAAGGAGGACCAATACAAGTAACTATAGGCCAGTTAGCCTAAGATCTGGCATCAGAAAAATGTTGAATCCATGATTTTGGATAAAAAAGATAGTAACAAGATATTTAGGAATCATAATACAAAGTCAACAGGATTTTGTGACACAGAAATCAAGTTTGACAAATTTATTCATTCAACAGGAATAGCAGGAGAGGATTGAAGAAGAAGCATGTAGAAAGTTTTTGGGTTTCCAAAAGGCATTTGATACAAGTGCCACATAAAAGGTGACTCCAAGAAAAAGGAAGTTGTGGTGCTCGGGGCAGAATTTAGATGAATGCCAATTTAGGAAAGAGTTTGATAAATAGGTAAATTCCAAATGGTGAATGCTAAGTGGAGAACCACAGAGATCAGTGCTGGAACTCAGTTATTCACAATCTTTAGTAATGACCTGAATGAAGGAAATGTATTGTAATCAGAGCTGCAGAGAATATAAGGGTAAGTTGGAAACTAAGTTGTAAGGATGATATTAAACATATGCAAGGGAACATAGTCAAAAGGTGTGGCGCTGGGAAGGCACAAAAGGTCAAGGAGCATCTGAGGAGCAGAAGAGTTGACGTTTTGGGCGTAAGTCTTTCATCAGAAACGTGGGGGGCTGAGAAATAAATAGGAGGGTGGGGATGTGGGGTGGCGTGGGGGAGGGTAAGCTGGGAAAGTGATAGGTAGATGAAGGTGGGAGGTGATGGTTGTAGGGCAGGGTGGAATGGATAGGTGGGAAGAAAGATGGAGATTGAGAGGTAAGACAGTTCAAGAGATTGGATCTGGGATGAGGGTGGTGGTGAGGGGAAATGAGCAAACCAGTGAGACAGTGTGGTTGGAGGGTCCCAAGGCAGAAGATGAAGGGTTCTTCCTCCTGACGTCAGGTGGCTTGGATTTGGCAGGGGAGACGGCCCAGGACTTGCACTTCCTTGGTGGAGTGGGAGGGGGAATTGAAGTGTTCAGCCACATGGAGGTGAGGTTGTAATAGGGGATGTGCCCGTGACATTCCCTGAAACACTCCACAAGTTGGCATCCAGTCTCCCCAATGTTGAGAAGACTAGATCGAGAGCAATGGACAGAGTAGATGAGGTGTTTGGATATACAGGAAAATCTCTGCCAGATGTGAAATGTTCCTTTGGGGGGTCTTGGACAGAGGTAAGGGGAGAAGTGTGGGTGCAAGTTTTCCATCTCTTGCGGCGGCACAGGAAAGTACTGGGAGTGGAGGATGAGTTGGTGGCGGGGGGGGGTGTGGAGCAAATGGTCTCTGTGGAATGCAGACAGGGGTAGTAAGGGAAATCTCTCTCCCTGATGGGGTCTAATTGTAGGCGCGGAATCGGCAGAGGATAATGTGCTGTATCTGGAGATTGGTAGGGTCGAAAGGGCTTCTATCCTTGCTGCAGTTGAAAGGGTGGGGTTCAAGGGCAGAGGTGCCGGAAATTGAGGAGATGCGCTGGAGGACATTGAGGACATTGTTGAGGAAATGAGGGGAGGGGGTTGGGGGGAGGTAGTCCAGATAGCTGTGGGAGTCATTGGGTTTTACCTGTGTTGTGTCGGTCGCGGGAAATGGGGACGGAGAAGTCCAGGAAGGGGAGGGAGGTGTCCGAAATGGTCCAGATGAAATTGAGGTCAGGGTGGAAGGTGTTTGTGAAGTTCATGAACTGTTCAACATCCTCATGGGATCAGGAGGTGATGCTGATACAGACATCAATGTAGCGGAGGGAGTGGTGGGGGATGGTGCCAGAGTAACTGCAGAAGATGGACTGTTCCACGTATGCGATGAAGAGGCAGACACAGCTGGAACCCTTGCAGGTGCCTATGGCTATTCCTTTGATCTGAATGAAGTGGGTAGATTCAAAGGAGAAGAAATATAGTTAAACAAGTGTGCACAATTCACCAGATCAAGTAGAATTTTAAAAAATGAACAGAGAAACAGATTTAAATGGAAAGAGATATGAACCTTAAAAGTTAGCAAGTAGGTGCAGCAATGAATTAAGGTAGCAAAAGGAATTTAGGCTTTCATTGAAGGAGGGGACAGAGTATAAAAGCAAAGATAATGCATCGGAAAGACATTGCAATGGAAGGAGTTCAGAGAAGATTTGCCACGATGATTCTTTGGGTGAAAGGACTGTGAAAGGTTGCACAAGTTGAACATTTGCTCATTGGTCCACTGAAAAATAATCAATTCTGAGGAAGCTTAGCAGAATAAATATGGAGATGATGTTCCCCCTCAGACAATCTGAGAATAGTGGGCAGTTTAAAATTATGGGGTCATCATTAAGACAGAATTAAGAATGAATTTATTCTGAGGGTTCAGAATTCTCTTCCACAGACTGAAGCAGATTCGAGGTTATTGAATATATTGAAGGCTCAAACAGATTTTCATCTGTAAGAGAATTGAGGATCACAGGATCAGGCAGGAAAGTGGAGTCAAAGCCACAATCAGATCAGAAATGATATTATTTCATGGTGGAGCAGAGTGAGCCAATTGGTCTACTCTTACATCTACTTCTTATGATCACCCATTTGAAAACTCAATATTAAGGCTAGAAAAAGGGCATCTTCAAATATGGCTGAATATGCTACAAATAAAGAATGTAACATTACTTCAAAATAAACCTTGGCAAAACCCAGCAAATTTAATGGCCAATATTCCATGATACAGTTTTGTCTGACTCAATCATTTTAGGAACTTATTAAATCAGTAAACTAAGAAAATCCTATTTGCTGATAATGTTCAAGATAAAAATAAACGCATAACTTAAAACAGATAAAATTAAATTTTAATTATTTACATTAAATAAAGTACTTGTAAAGAATAATAATTTACCCACCTGCTCTAAATGTGTCTGCACATATCAAGCAAGTCTTCCAGCCTTTCCGTTGGAAGTAGTACGCTAGCTATATTAAAAAAGATTGGTCTTGTGACAGGTATTGAAACAAATAGTAAACAAAACTACAATATAATCAAAGGCAGTCTCCCATATTAAAAAAATTTCAGTTCTGAAGTTAATTTTCTGCTAAAACTTACTTTGAAACAAGTATGATTATGCGAACAGCTCAATTTAAAACCTCGACAAATAAAATTTTCACACAGCTTCAAATTACAGTTTACTAAAGTTTGACCATATGGGATTCAGGGTGAGCTTGTCAGTTGGATACAAAATTGGCTTAACAGCAGGAGATAGTGTGATGGTGGAGGGCTGTTTTCAGACTGAAGGCCTGTGACCAGCGGTGTTCCACAGCAATGAGTGCTGGATTCACTTTTGTTTGCCATTTATAAAATGATTTAGATGAGAACATAGAAGGCATGGTTACTAAGTTTGTGGATGACACCACAATTGGTGATATAGTGGACAGGGAAGAAGTCTATCCAAGATTACAAAGAGACCTTCATCAATTGGGTTGATGGACTGAAGAGTAGCAGATGGAGTTTAATTTGCATTTTAGTAAAACAACTAAGGGCAAGATTTATACAATTAGAAGTTGATCTTTTGGCAGCATTATAGGACAGATGTCTAGGGGATTGGGCACATAATTCATTGAAGTTTGCATCACATGTTGACAGAGTGGTGAAGAAGGCGTGTCGCACTCTTGCCTTTGACCTTTGAGCACAGCAGTTGGGATGTTATGTTGAAGTTATACCGGACATTGGTGAGGCCTTTCTGGAATACTGTGCCCAGTTTTGGTTGGACTATTCTGGGCAAAATATTAAGCTAGAGGGAGTTCCGAAGAGCTTTACCAAGATGCTGCCAGGAATGGAGGGTTTCCATCATAAGGAGAGGCTGGGTCGGCTAGGACTACTTTCACTGGTGCGTAGGAGGATGAGCGGTGATCTTGTAAAGGTTTATAAAATCACGAAGGGGGGGTGGCGATAGATAAATTGAATCTTTATCCTGGGGAGGGGAATTTCAAGATGAGGGTAAATATTTTTAACAGGACAGGAGAAAAATTTAAAGGAGGAAATGGTGGGCAACTTCATTTTTTGAAACAGAGTGGTTTGTGTGTAGAATGAACTTCCAGAGGAAGTGGTGCTTGCAGGTACAGTTGCAGCATTTAAAAGGTATCTATATAAGAACTTGAATAAGAAATGTTTGGAGGGCTATGGGCCAAATGCATGCGGGTGGAACTAGTTTAGTTTGAGTTTATGGTTGACATGAAGTTTGCACTGAAGGGTCTGTTTCCGTGCTGTATGAGTTTATGACAATAATGTGTATTGTAAAAAAAAATTTCAGATTAGAATTCTGAAAATTATAGGGATGAGATTTTGGGAATTAATTTAACACAAAAATTAATGAAACAATTTTTTTGGTAAATTATTGACAAAAATCCAAAACTCCTCAATAAAAAGGGTGTATTTAAACTTAATTAACTTCACTGAGAAAATGTACACAAATTGAGGGGATCACATTTGCTCTTTCAACTCTTTACATACAGTAAAATAACGAGTAACTTTTGATTAGTGTCTGACTCTTAGGTACAAATACCTCTGATCAGGCACCCTTAAGTGTTATTATTTCCCAACGCTACTTCTAGTTTAAAACTTCAACCAACATTGGCTTGCATTAATCTGTTTAGCGGTCAAGTACTGAAATGAACTATACCCAATTTTCCCATTACAACAGAAGTACTGTTTCTATCTGCTACCCCCCAATTGACAATCCAACATTGGGATTAGATTTAAACCAAAGAAAACAAATGTTTGACTTCAGAAAAAAATACCAAAAGGAACAAAAAATAATACCTTTGTACATGTTGTAGTTTTACCACTACCTTGAAGGCCAACAAACATGATGACATTTTGTTTTCCTTTTGTGGGGGTCCATGCTTTAACTCCTGGATCTACAAGCTAAATAATACATAAATGGCAATAGATTGAATTCAAAAGAAGAAAAATATGTAAAGTTGCAGCGTTCTTGATGGTTCAGATACCTTGACAAGTTCCTTAAATACAGCATGTTGGATCATTCGTCTTTTGTTGAGGCCAGAAGCCATTTCTTCCAAGTCTATAGCTGCTCTAAAACAAAGTTTAGGAAAACAAAATAATAAACTTCAAAACAATTGACAGGTAGCCCATTCAATTAATTATCTATGCAAAAAATCATGAGCAGAATGGTTTATGCAAGAAACAAAATTTAAATTTGACATTTGTTTAAAATCTCTCAAACAGCAAGTCATAGAACAAATAGCTGATTTGGCTCTTGTTTTTATTTTAAGGAATAATATCCTCAGAGAAGCACAACAAAGTGTTAAATTTAAAATTTCATTAAAAATCCATTACCCTGTCTTATTACAAATATGATTAAATCAAACTACTAAGATTTTTGTTCACATGTGACAGACAGCAAACTTTCACTTGTTGTCACTTGCCTTTATTGGTCAGTGCAGAGTATAGGAGTTGTGATGTCATATCGTGGTCGTACCGGACATTGGTTAAGCCACTTTTAGAATGCTGCTTTCAATTCTGGGCTGGGTGTTGTGAAACTTGAAAGGATTCAGACAAGATTTACAACGTGGTTGGAGGGTTTGAGCTATAGGGAGAGGCTGAATAGGCTGGGACTATTTTTCCTGGTGAGCAGAGGCTGAGGGGTGACCTTATAGGGGTTTAGAAAATTATGAGGGGCATGGATAGGGTGAATAGCCATAGTCTTTTCTCCAGATTAGGGAAGTCCAAAGCTAAAGGGCTCAGTTTATGGTGACAGAGAAAAGATTTAAAAGGCATCTTTGTCACACAGAGGATGGTGCATGTATGGAATGAACTGCCAGAGGAAGTGGTGGAAGCTGGTGCAATTCCAACATTTAAAATGGCAATTGTACAGTCATATGAATACAAAGGGTTTAAAAAGGATATGGGCAAAATGCTTGCAAATGGGACTAAATTAATTTGGAATATCTAGTTAGCAAGAACAAGTTGGACCGAAGGGTCTATTTCCATGCTGTCCAGCTCTATGATTCTATTTCTGCTTACCATCTATACATATGAGAAATGTAATGTGTTTAGCTAGTATTAGACACTACCAAGAGACTACACTAACACTGGTGCCAAAAACAATTGAGATATTTTTAGGAATTCCAGTTAGTCAACATGTTCAGTTAGTGCAGTCACAAAATACAAATCCCCAAAAACACAAGACTAGATGTAAATTGGAAAATGCATGGTGTAATTTTTTTAAATTCATTCACATGATATGGGCAAATGGCAGTTAAGAGTTAATCACATTTCTGTGGTCTGGAATCCCAAGTAGGCAAGATCACTGAGGATGGCAGATATGCTTTCCTCAAAGACATTGGTGAGCCAGATGGGTTCTTCTGACAATCAACAATCAAGGCAATTTTGTTTTAAGATTCTTTTCAAAAACTGATTCAAACTCCACAATGTGCTCTGGAAGAATTCAAACCCAGGTCCCCAGAACAACAGCTGAATTTCTGGATTAACAGTCAAACAATAATACCTCTACACCATTTCTTCTCTTGGCTGCACACAGATCATTCACATATCTTCAGTGTATCTGAACCGCACTGTTAAACTCACATTGAAGTCTGCACATGCCAAACTGCTACCTCAACTAAACTATTTTTCATTTTAATCATGTTGCATGTAATTTATTGGATTTAGTTTGGTTACTTACTTGACATTTTCCCTAAGCTGTTTCACAAGTTTTATGTTGACATCTGCTTCAAGTAAAGCAGTACATACTTCCTTCAGCATAGCATTCAAAACCTGAAAATAAAAATAATAATTTTGAATAGCTTTAAAAAAAAAGGAGTACTTCAAGTTGTTTTTTTTTCCCCAAACATCAATCTCCTAATTTGAGGGGACAGTGCAAAGTGTTCAGCAATGTAGGTTGTTGATGCAAGAGATGCACAAATACAGCTAGGAAGCAACTGTAATTCATTGAAGTCATATGATCCTCAAGCAGTAATCCCTATACGCTAAATCGGTTTCTTACAACGTAGCGAGGCATCTCCATTTTCCTAGAATACTCTGACATCCTAGGAAGTATTTTTCATTCCCCAAGAAAATTCATCATAATGTGCCACAAACTTGCACTGTGCACACAAACTTGAAAATTGAAATTCAGTTGTGCAGCTTTCATCTGAATAGACCTATTATCTGTAGAGTATAAAGCTTCAAAACATTATGGCAAGTTCAAAATTTAATATAAACTGATTGGTCAAATTGGGATGTAGCAATTTTATAACTGACCGGGGACCTATGATCATCATACTACTTCTCAGGAGTCCATAGCAGAATAATGGCCTAAATTGCTCTCTCGTCCTGTATTTAGTTCAACACTAACTCCAGGTTGTGAGTTAAATTTGACAGCCGTGGAACTATGCAACTGTAAGGAATAAAGTGTAACAACTATGTCTGTTATACCTTATCAAGCAATCAACCTTCAGTAGAAATAAATGTGGCAGGAACTGAATTAACCAGAACCGTTAGATGCAAAGCCAACATCTTAATCTGTTGTGTTGGTTGCAGAAATTTGCAACTTGTGGACTCATTGCCAAGTAACCACACTACACTGAATTAATAACTTGTCTACATGCACCATTTTCAAGTGTTTACAAATTGAAAAATCAACAGAATCTACTTTTCTTGGGCTTTTTGAGAAGAGGCTGATAAAGAATAACAAGCAGAAAGTGCAAAACATATGAGGAACAACACTTAAAGAAAGGACAGAAGTGAAAACCTAGAATGCCTGGAAATGAGCATGATGCAATTTCTGTGTTTTTAATGACACTGTATAATCAATACAATACAGAAATCAATGTGATATTTTACCCCTGTATGTACTTCACAGTTTTTTTAAGCTGTTTATTCTGTGCAACTTTAAGATAGGCAGATTTTGAGTTCAATCATAAAGTCATGAGAAATAAAACAAACAGAGAAAAACAAACAATTACAGTATATTCTTTTTCTAATCTCATCAGTCAAATGATCAGCCACGGAACTTGGAACTATTTATCCAGATCGTTAAATGAATAGCTGAGAATACAACATGAAGTGATTAACTCAGGTAACAAAAAAAACTGTTGTTTTTTTTAAATATCTCTAAAGGCAATGTAGATAATTTGATGTCAGATACATTAGTAATATCAAATTTACCCCACACAAATTTAAACTGGCACCGCTAAACAAATGCACTTTCACCTCCGTTTGTTTATCATTAAGAAATCACAAAAGAATTTTAAACTACAAACGAGTTCATATTAACTACAAAGTTCAAAACGAGTTAGATTTGAAAATATTTCACGGGTGCAACAGTTAGTTTAGATTGGCAAAAGCGAGCAAATTTTGAGAACCACACTTATTTCCAAATGCTCAAACTCTTGATGGCTTTTATCGATAGGTGAATAAGTGCAGAAGAATTGCTTTGTTTGCGCTAATACGACACACTTAGCTGTCGCGATGGACCAGGTACTGCATCAACTAAAGCACTATCTCTGATGAATCACGAAATTAAAATACCTCCTCATTGATGATGGTGGCATTGCTCAAGGATCGCAGAGCGGAGGTAATTTTTCTCCCCAGATCCGCTAACACCATTTTGGCTGCTTTTCAAGTTTAGTTCTTCTGTCGGAACAAACGAGACGTGATGTGATTGAAAGCCGTATGATTACTTTGCTAGAGAGAGAAAAAAAATTAAAATATGAACGAAATCATCAGCTGAGTCCGCAGTTTCCCCCAGCTGCGGCCGCCTTACCGAAAGAGACAGGATCCGCTGGGGGAAAGAAGGATGCCAGCGGGCCGGCTATCCCGGGAAGAAAAGCTGTGACCTGGGCTCTTCGGGTACAACTCGCCGCCTTTACTCCATCGAACCAGGAGCAGCAGCTGCCAGCTTCCAGACAGCAATCACATCCACAGGAAATACTTCAGTTACTCACAGTCCTCACACAAACTCAGCCTGAAACACAAATACAAATAATAACCGTCCCGCCCAAATACCAAACACAGGGAAGACCAAAGAAACGGCGTGACACCGGGAGCCTTACCCGAAACACCGGGCCCGGGCCCAGGACCGCACCGACTAACAAACGTCACCATTAACCGTGACCCCGCCGTCTCACTCCTTCCTCTTCCGGGGTCACAAAGCCCCGCCTCAATACATCACGTGGCCTTCATTCCTGGACGGAAGGGAGAAAGCTTCACTCATGGCGCAAAGAATCGAGTCGCAACCGGATTGAGGTGCTGTTCGTACTGGGCCATTTCAGTTCACTGCCAAGGAGATGAGGGATGTCTCCAGTTACATTTGTCTCATATCTGAGACTGGAGCAATGTTAACGAAACCTCCCCCCTGTTGTCGGTGAAAGGCTCCTGTATATTTTTTTTGGCACCGCGGTTGCTGAAAGGCTTCTCTGTATCTTGGACATGGAGGTGTCATTAAAAGAGCCCTCTACCCCCTGGACTCTAGGGATGTCAGCGAAATGCCCCACTATAACTTGGAGCCAGGTCAGTGAAAGACCTCACTGTGCTGGATAATGAGGGTCAGTCTAAGTCCCCTTAAAAATCACACCAGGTTACAGTCGAACAGGTTTATTTGGAGGCACTAGCTTTCGAAGCGCTGCTCTTCATCAGGTAATTGTGAAGCAGGATCATAAGACAGAATTTGCAGCAAAAGAGTAGTGTCATGCAGCTGAAATGGTTTCTTGAACAAACCCAGATTAAGTCTTTCAACTTTTAGAGTGGGTTTGCTAGTTTCAGTTCTTTAATATGTAAATCCCAGAGCTTCTTTTAAGTCACATTCTCGAGATAACTTGAGGCTTTACAACAAAAGGTGCCATCGCAGATCAGACAATGCATTAAAGGTGTGAGGTTAAAGTCAGTCTGTATCCCAATCGAGTCAGACTGGTTCTACGTCTAAAGTGGAATTTACAAAATTGTACATGGATTGACTTCCTGTAGGTTATGCATTTTTGGAGCAAAATAGAATGTATCTGAAAATATAAATTCACCCAAAAATCTATATCTGTGTGTGTGCATGCAGGAGAAGTGACAGAGTGAACATGTGTGAGTGCATGTTAGAGTGTGTACTTGGGTGTATGCAAACATGATAAAGCATGTGTGTGATGGGGTATAAGCCTGTAACAAGGTGCATGTGTTGGTGTGAGTGTGGGAGTGTACATGTGTGCATATGAGAGAGGGTCTGCGTGAGTGTGAGAGAGAGAGAGAGGGAGAGTGTATAGTGCATTGGGGATCACCTGTAGTGTGACATGAATCCAAAATCCTGGTTGACGGCATCCTCATAGGTACCGAAATTGGCTATCAGCCTCTACTCGGCCATTTTGCATTGTTGTCTGTCCAGAAGCCCCCTTGGAAGATGGTCACCTGAAGGTCCGAGGCCGAATGTCACTGACCGCTGAAATGTTCCCCACTGGAAGGGAGCACCCCTGCCTGGTAATTGTTGTGTAGTGTCCGTTGTCGTAGTGTCAGCTTGGTCTTGCCAATGCCTCAGGGCATTCTTCCCTGCAGTGTATGAGATCGACAATGTTGGCCCTGCCACGTACATGATGAATGGAGTCCCATATGTAATGGTGATATCCCTGCTGATACTCTGACACGTTTTGCAGCGGTTGCTGTGACAGGCTTTTACGGTGTTGTGGTTGATGGTGTCCTGAAGACTGGGCAATTTGCTGCGAAGAATGATCTGTTTAAGGTTTGGTGGTTGTTTAAGATGAGAAGTGCAGGCAAAGGGAAGGTCCTGGCGAGGTGTTCATCCTCATCGATAACGTGTTGCAGGCTGCAAAAAAAATGGCACGGTTCTTTGGTTCCTGGGAAGTACTGGACAATGAAAGATACCCTGTCGTGTCCATCCTGTGACTGTCTCATGAAGAGGTCATTACGGTTTCTTGCTGTGGCATGTACGAACTGGTGATCGATGAGTTGAGCATCGTATCCCGTTCTTATGAGGGCATCCTTGAGCACCTTCAGGTGTCTGTCATGTTCCTCCTCATTTGAACAGATCCTGTGTATGTGTAAGGCTTGTCCATGGGAGATAGCTCTTTTAAAATGTTTAGGGTGGAAACTAGAGAAGCGTAGCATTGAAAGGTTATCCATGGGTTTGCGGTAGAGTGAGGCACCCATCCTTGATGGAGGTGCATGTATCCAAGAATGTGATGTCCATG
This sequence comes from Chiloscyllium punctatum, assembly GCF_047496795.1. Classification (NCBI taxonomy): domain Eukaryota; kingdom Metazoa; phylum Chordata; class Chondrichthyes; order Orectolobiformes; family Hemiscylliidae; genus Chiloscyllium; species Chiloscyllium punctatum. The sequence continues at coordinate 66,818,445 of NC_092742.1, forward strand.
GTAAGTCTGATGGTGGGATGAAATTCGTTGATATCACTGTGTAGTTGTTTCAGTGACTCCTCACCATGGGTCCAGAGGAAGAAAATGTGGTCAATATATCTGGTGTATAGTGTTGGTTGGAGGTCCTATGCAGAAAAGTAGTCTTGTTCAAACCTGTGCATGAAAATATCGGCATATTGGGATACAAATTTAATCCCCATGACTCTTCCATATGTCTGAATGCAGAACTTGTCAAAGGTGAAAATGTTGTGGTTGAGGATGAAGCAGATGAGTTGTAGGGTGGTGCTCGGAGATTGGCAGTTTTTGATAGTGAGTACTGAGGCTGTTGCCGTGATGCTGTCATTATAGGGGATGTTGGTGTAGAGTGCTGAAACGTCCATTTTGACGAGGAATATTTCTGGTTCAACTGGTTCGTGGGTGCTGTGTTTCTGTAGGAAATCTGTAGTGATGCAACAGAAGCTGAGGGTCCCCTATACAATGGGTTTCAAAGTGCCTTCGATATAGCCAGAGAGGTTCTCATACAGGATCCCATTGCCTGATACAATGGGACTTCCTGGTGTGTTGCCTTTGTATATCTTCAGAAGGCAGTACAAGTCACCTACACAAGAAGTATGTAGGATGAGAACGTGTAGGGAACCCTGAAGGACTGGATCAAATTGCTTGGTCAATACGTTTAGTTCACAGACGGCTCTTTGGTCAGATTGGCCGGTATTTGCCTCCAGTGTTCCTGGTTATTCAGTTGTCGGTATACTTCCTTGCAGTAATCTATTCTATTCTGAATGACGATGGCTCCTCCTTTATCTGCAGATTTCGTGACAATATTATGAGAGCTTGGATGGCATTGCATTATGATTGGGTGGTGTTTTGCTCTCCCTGTGGGTGTGGCTGATGAATCTGGCATTTACACATTTCCTGACGGTTTGACCCTGTGCGCGAACCTCTCTGGCTATGTCGAAGGCATCTTGAAACCTGTTGTACAAGGGACTCCCATCTTCTGTTGCGACACTACAGATTTCTTTAAGAAACTCAGCACAGACTAGTCAAACCGGGAACATTCCTCGCCACAATTGACGTTACAGCACTCCCCCACAATGACAGCATCGCTGCAACATCCTCAGTACTCAATACCAACAACTGTCAATCTCTGAGCATCGTCCTACAACTCATCCGCTTCATCCTCAATCGCAACGTTTTCATCTTTGACAACCAGATCTTCATCCAGACACACAGAACAGCCATGGAGATCAAATTTGCAGCTGAACATGCCAACATTTTCATGCACAGGTTTGAAAGAGACTTCTTTTCTGCACAGGACCTCCAACGAACACTACACACCAGTTATATTGATGACATTTTCTTCCTCTAGACCCATGGTGAGGAGTCACTGAAAAAACTGCACAGTGATAATAAGTTTCATCCCACCATCTGACTTAGCGTGGACTATTCTTTTGTATCTGTCTCATTCTTGGACACGTGCATCTCCATCAAGGATGGGCATCTCAGCACCCAACTCTATTGCAAACCCACGGATAACCTCACGATGCTACACTTCTCTAGCTTCAACCCGAAAGATATCCCCGACGGACAAGACCTACGCATATGCAGGATCTGTTCAGATGAAGAGGAATGTGATGGACATTTGAATGTGCTCAAGGGTGGCCTCATAAGAACAGGGTACGATGTTCAACTCATCGATTGCCAGTTCCAACGTGCCACAGCGAGAAACCATAATGACCTCTTCGGGAGACAGATACAGGTTGCAACCGATAGGGTACCCTTCATTGTCCAGTACTTCCCAGGAGCTGAAAAACTGTGCCATGTTCTTCGCAGCCTGCAACACATTATTGATGAGGATGAACGCCTTGCCAAGAATTTCCTTTCACCTCCACTTCTCGCCTTTAAACAACCGCCAAATCTTAAAAGCAGTTCATTGTTCGCAGCAAACCGCCCAGCCTTCAGGACAACATCAATTACAACACCGTACGACCCTGTCATGGCAACCACTGCAAGAGGTGTCAGAGTGTCGACAGGGATACTACCATTAGATGTGGGGATACCACCCACTATATACACAGCAAGTACTCATGTGACGCGGCCAAAGGTGTCTATCTCATTCACTGCAGGCAAGACTGCCCTTGAGGCATGGTACATTGGTGAGACCAAGCCAATACAACAACAATGGATGAGTGGACACTGCATAACAATCACCGGGCAGAGGTGTTCCCTCCCAGTCAGGGAACACTTCAGGACATTCAGCCTCGGACCTTCGGGTGACCATCCTCCAAGGTGGACTTCAAGTCAGGCAACAAGGCAGAGTGGCTGAACAGAGGCTGATAGCCAAGTTCGGTACCCATGGGGATGGTCTCAACCAGGACGTCGGGTTCATGTCACACTACAGGTGACGCCATTACATTGTACACTCTGTTACACACACACGCATACACAAGTACATAAACATGCACACTCTTACACACTCACGCTGATCCTCTCATACGCACACATAAACCCCCCACACTCTACACCCACATGCGTGCACACTCACAGGCCTATACCCCATCATACTCGCACACATACTTGACCAAGCTTGCACACACACTCTCACATGCACTCTCACACTCACTGTCTGTCTGTCTCTCTCTCTCCTGCACGCACTTACACATAGAGGGTTATCGGGAGAATTTATATTTGCAGATATATTCTATTTTGCTCAATAAATGCATAACCTACAGTGAGTCAATCCGTGTAATATTTTGTAAATTCCACTTTAGAAATAGAACCAGTTTGACTCAGGATTGGAATACAGACTCACTTTAACCTCAGCTTTAATGCATTGTCTGAGCAGCCTCTCAATCACCTAATGAAAGAGCAGCGTTTCACAAGCTGTTGAACTATAATCTGGATATGTAACTTTGTCTACCCCAGTCCAATAGCTGCCCCCTCCAAATCATGACTACACTGATTCATTAATTGAATGGTTACAGTGTAAAGGTAGGCCCTGTCTACTTAGTTCCACTTCCACTTCCTTAAAATAATGAACCAAGTGCCTTTTGAAAGCCAAGATTGAATTTGCCTCAACTACATTTGGAATCAGTGCATTCCAGATCCAAATAAGTCAGAATCGGTGCATTCCAGATCCTAACGATACACTTTGTAAGGATTTCTTTCTTCATGTCGCCATTGTTTCATTTGCAAATCACCTTAACTTTTTGTCCTCTGGTCAATCAAGAAATAATTTCAACTTTGTAAAGATTCTTCATAATTTTGAATCTATCAAATCTCCAGGAAGAACATTTTCAGCTTGACAATCCATTTGTGTAACTGAAGTTGTTCATTTGTGGAACCACTTTTTTGAATCCTTTCTGAGCACTGTTACCTCAGCGCCTGGTTTCAGTTCCTGCCTTGGGTGATTGTGTGCAGTTTGCAAATTCTCCCCTTGTTTGTTTGGATTTCCACCGAGTGCTCTAGTTTCCTTCCACAGTCCATTGATGTGTCGGTTGAGTGGATTGACCATGCTAAATTACCCTTAGGTGTCCAGAGATGTGCAGGCTGGGTGGATTAGCCATAGTAAATATGGGGGGGTGGGGTGGAGAATGCTTTTTGGATTGTAGATGTGGATCTGATAGGCCAAATGGCTTCATTCCGCAATGGAGGGATTCTGTGATTCTATTTAATTCCTTCACATCCTTTCCAAAGTATGGTGCTGAAAATAAGGCACAATACTCAAGTTCACAAGGGACCATTGTTTTATTTTTTTTTCTTTTTTTTTAACCCAATCTCCTGTTTATTTTCTTTTTTTTTCTGGGGCCACTCCTGTTCTTTTTTTTTCTCCTTTTTTCCCCACACTACCGCCTAATTGCGGTAGTGCTTATTTTTTCCCCAGCACCCATGGTGTGTGTGTGTGCGCAGGTGTAAAACACAGTGAAGGACACAAAGTGCATGAATCTTTATTCAATTTCCACCACCAGGAAGATAGGAAAAACACCCGAGTGGCCAGTGACAAGCACTGCCCTTCACATCAAGGGGCAATGCTGTGTGATCAAAACAGTGAAGGGGAGGGTAGGAACTAAATCAAAATAGAGTTGGACGGGGAAATAATACACTCCACTCCCTGCGGCGCCCACCTCTCCCTGAACGACTCCAGGGTGTTGGTGGACACCGCGTGCTCCTTCTCCAAGGACACCCGGGCTCTAACGTAACCCCGGAAGAGGGGCAGGCAGTCGGCCCTAACGATCCCCTCCACGGCCCGCTGCCTGGACCTGTTGATGGCCAGTTTGGCCAGGCCCAGGAGCAGACCCACGAGGAGGTCTTCGGACCTGCCCTCCCTCCTCCGTACCAGGTGCCCGAAGATCAGGAGCGTGGGACTGAAGTGCAGCCAAAAGCAGAGGAGAAGGTTTCTGAGAAAATCAAAAAGGGAGTGCAAACGCCCACACCCAATATATACATGGTCCACGGACTCCACAGCGCCACAGAACAAGCAGTTGGGCTGGGAGTCCGTGAACCACGCAATCTGCGGTTGCAGGGGACCATTGTTTTATATAGATGCATTACAATTTCCTTTCTTATGTACTAAATGTCCCTATTTATAAATCTGGTTTTTTTTTTAAACTTCTCCCTCATGCTGTTCTGCCACATTTCTGATTTGGAGATCAACCAGTGTCCTCTCTTCCTGCACCCACTTTAAAATTAACTTTTTTTTGACATTCTTTGTCCTGCTTCTTCTCATTAAATTGCTACATTTTATGTTTCTCTGCATTAAATTTAATCTGCTACTTGCCTGTCTCTTCCGTCAACTGTCTATATCCTTTTGAAATTTAACACTAGTACTCTCTGTTCACATGCCACGTGAAAATTTTGAAATGATACCCAGTTACTTAAGTCTAGGTCATTAATAGACATCAAGAATAGCAGTCATACTAAATCAATCCTGGGCAAATGCAACAACCAACCTTGCTCCAACAAAAAAAATTTGTTTCAGTCATTCAGCCAAATGTCACTTTTATTCCACAAGCTCTAACTTTGCTTACATATCTATTGTTTCAGAATTTATCAGAACTAGTGGCATGTGGGTTTTGGGTTTGTGTGTGCAAGTGGCTTTAATGATTAATTTGTAAGTATTTCTAGAGTTATGTCTTTTCAAACTGGAATGAGGGAGTTAGTTCCCGGGGTGATAATGGGAATTTGTTTCCATTGGGAGAATTTTATGAATGAACAGAGTAAATATTGAAGAAAATTTGTTTGCTTTCAGTTAGCTGAATCAGGAATTAACTCTTTTTTTTGCTCAGGGGCAAATTCCACAGCTTGGAAAGCTTTTGTTTTCACGTCCCAGATGTCCTGCTTGGAGTAAAATCACTGTTACTCTTGAAGAAGACAATAATTCAGAACTGTTAGAAAACAAGTCACCTTAGTGTAAACTGTCTGTGTGGAATTTGCACATACTCCCCATGTCTGTGTAGGTTTCTTCCACCAGTCCAAAGATGTGCAGGTTAAGTGGATTGGTCATGCTAAATTGCTCATCGTGTCTAAGGATGTGCCACACTGTCAGGATTCTATTGTATTTTAAGATGTTCGTTTTAAAGTTCCAGACCCCAAATCTTTGATTCAAACCTTGAAGGGGTTAATTCCAAGTTGATAATGCTTAGGATCAATTGTCTGAAGAATCAAGAATCAAACCCCCAAGACTGGGAATTGAAAGGAACAGTTCAATGAAACCTAAAGATGTCATACAGAATAAAATTCTCTTTGCTGTTTACATATTGTAATGCTATTGGGATAGATTGGATAGCATTTTACTGTATTAAAGTAAACTATTAATTAAAGTTGTGTTGTATCTAAACAGCTTTGTTTATCCTATTTTACCTTAGTTTTTGCATAATGAACTTCTGTTTAATTGCTAAAACTCAATCCACTGCATTGACAGCCTCCTTTCCATTGAAAGGACCACCTTATTTAATATAAACAAAACAAAGTATAATCTATCAAGCCAAACTTCAGTCTGGGATCTGACTTTGCCAGTGATAACTTTAACTGGGATCAAAACAGAACATGATCATGAGCATCATAATCAACCTCTTTGCTCCCTCCTGTCCAAGTTCAAATCCCATCTGGAATGGAGGTGTGACTTAATATGTCCAAAGAGTTTGGTTACAAAATACAGTATTTATCAAAAAGTTGAAGCAAATTAGTTAAATGTGAACTGTCCTTATCAAATCCATGCTAGATTCTGTTGACCTGCATTTGCCAAACTGACTGTTAATTTTGACTTGAATTGTAATTTCTAAACGTCCCCCACCACCCAGGTTAATCTACATTAGAGAAATGAAGCATTGACAAGGTGACTGCTTTGCAGAACACATATGTTTGGCTCACAAAAATGAACCTGAGTTTCCAGTTGGCAACCACTTCAGGATACCATCTGTTCTCTGCCAATATCTCTGTCTCAGATTTGCTGCAGTGCTTCCAGCTATGCTAGAAGAACAACACCTCATTTTCCACTTGGAGACCCTGCAGCCGCCTGGACTCAATATTTTGTGCAATAACTGGAAGGCTTCAACTCTCTTGTGTCCGCTAGCCCCCATCTTGACACACCACGCCCTGTTACCACACAGTCTGCTATTTCAAACAACCCATTGTTAGCCACTAACAGTCTCCATTCATAGCTATTCACCATCCCAGCCAGATCATTATCCACTCCTTTATCTGTTCAACTGTTCTTCTCTCTCTTTGAGTTCTACCCCCACCTATCGTTTAGTCCTGCATAACAACCAACATCTTCGAGATGTATCTACTAGAGAAGGTGCAAAACCTGACCTACTCTTGGGAAATCAGGCAGGGCAGTTGACTGAGGAGTCAGTGGGGGATCGCTTTGGGGCCAGTGAGCATAATTCTATTAGTTTTGAAAAATTGATGGAAAAGGATAGACCAGATCGAAAAGTTGAAGTTCTAAATTGGAGGAAGGCTAATTTTGACGGTACTGGGCAAGAATTTTCAAAAGGTGATTGGGCCCAGATGATCACAGGTTTCACAAGCTGTTGAACTATAATCTGGATATGTAACTTTGTCTACCCCAGTCCAATAGCTGCCCCCTCCAAATCATTGGAGCTGGAAAATGGGAAGCCTTCAGAAATGAGATAACGAGAATCCAGAGAAAGTATTTTCCTGTCAGGGTGAAAGGAAAGGCTGATAGGTATAGGGAATGCTGAATGACTAAAGAAATTGAGGGTTTGGTTAAGAAAAGAAGGAAGCATATGTCAGATATAGACAGGATAGATTGAGTGAATCCTGAGAGATAAAGGCAGTAGGAGTATACTTAAGAGGGAAATCAGGAGGGCAAAAAGGGGACATGAGATAGCTTTGGCAAATAGAATTAAGGAGAATCCAAAGGGTTTTTACAAATACATTAAGGACAAAAGGGTAACTAGGGAGAGACTAAGGCTCCTCAAAGATCAGCAAGGCAGCATTTCTGTGGAGCCGCAGGAGATGGGGGAGATACTAAACAAAAATTTTGCATCTGTATTTACTATGGAAAAAGGACATGGAAGATATAGAATGTAGGGAAATAGATGGTGACATCTTCAAAAGTGTCCATATTACAGATGAGGAACTGCGGGATGCCTTGAAATGCATAAAAGTGGGTAAATCCCTAGGACCTGATCAGGTATGCCCCAGAAGACTGTGGGACGCTAGGGAAGTGATTGCTGGGCCTCTTACGATAATATTTGTATCATCAATAGTCACAGGTGAGGTGCTGGAAGACTGGAGGTTGGTCAACGTGGTGCCACTGTTTAAGAAGGGTGGTAAGGACAAGCCGGGAACTATAGACCAATGAACCTAACGTCTGTGGTGGGCAAGCTGTGAGAAATTCTGAGGGACAGAATGTACATATACTTGGCAAGGCGAGGACTGATTCGGGATAGTCAACATGGCTTTATGCATGGGAAATCATATCTCACAAACTTGATTGAGTTTTTTGAAGAAGTAACAAAGAAGATTGATGAAAGCAGAGCAGTAGATGTGATCTATGTGGACTACAGTAAGGTGTTCGACAAGGTTGCCCATGGGAGACTGGTTAGCAAGGTTAGATCTCATGGAATACAAATATTAATTCCAGATCTTTAAAATCTGTTTTACTATTGTTGCATAAGTCATCCTGCTTCTGCGTTGTTTTTGTTTCAGAGAACATCCAAAGTTTTTGCACTGGACTGCAATCAGACAAAAATTGCACTGAACCAAAGAGAGATACTAGGATTGAACACTAAGATTGGTTATAGAAGCAGGTTTAAAGAGGACCTGAGAGGAGAAGAAAGAGGTTCAGACAAATACAATTGTAATTGAAATTTAATATCGGACACAATATCTGTGCAATAAGAGTTTTTTAGTTTTTATATTCTTGATGCTAAATGTGTTTGGATTTCTGTAAATATTTTCATGAACATAGATACAGGATGTTTCCAGTAGAAATTGATAACCTTCAAAGTTGTTTCTTTCATTGACCTTGTTAGACCTGTTCTTCTGTCTCGCCACAGATTATATTTTCCTTCTACCTGAATAAGAGAATTTTTGTCAACCATGGTAAAATCACCTTGATCATTTGCCAAGAGTTTGAAAATACATGTGTATCATCTGTCAACTGCATAAATACATTGCCATTCTTTCATCATCACTGGATCAAAATCCATAACTCCCTGATTCTATGTCTTCCTGTCCGTTTGGCCTAATTTCCTATCTCGGTTGTTCCTTCTTAGTAAACTGCTTATGACCCTTTTTTGAGTAATCTGTGATTTGTGAACAAAATCTTACATGGCTGAAAAGATCCTGCAACTTCTGTTAACAGTGATTTGTTCAGTGCAGATGGTAAACTTAATCTGTATTGTCATCATACACTCCCATGGGCCACCCCATCTGTCATTTCAGGTTAAGACTATAGGTGTGGAACATTGATCCCAAATTCAATTTTCTTCATTGTTTTTCAGATCTCTGAAACACCTCACATTTCTGTCTTTGTGTTCAGAGTCTTCCACCTAAACCCCAACCTTCCATTTATTACATCAATTCTGATTTTTTTTCTGATTTTTTCCATTTTGGGCCACATACTTTCACACTCCATAAACCATGTTCTTATCCACACTAAGCAACCTACCCTTGTTTTGCCCCAGAAAATACAAACAAGATTCTCACACTCTCTTTCATGGCTTCAACCCACCCAATCTCCTCCATTGCTACTTTTCCTATCATGTATCTTTCACTTCTTCCACAGTGAATTCGGTAGACAGAAGTGAATACTTCTACAAAAAAATCAAGTAAGACATAGAGTGAATTTGAGGACTTTAATTCTTAACTACATTATTCAAAAGTATTCGCATTCGATCTCCAATTCTTCCAATCCTTTCCTGGACTGATCTATCTCCATTTTTGGTCATCAGCCATTGACTAACATCCACTATCGGCCTGCTTACTCCCACAACTGGTCTGACCACACTTCCTCACAGTTTGTAAAGCATAAGGGTTCTATTCCATCCTACCAGTTCCTTCATCTTAGTCACATCTGTTCTAAGGATAATTCACCATTACTGGGCCCCAACCATGTCTATTTAATTTCCTGCACTTATTGACTCCCAGAACCATCATAGGGTTCCCTCTATACTCACTTTCTACCCCATCTGCCTCAAGTCAATGCATCATCCTTCACTTTTTCCTGCATCTCCAGCTTCATGGTACCACTAAATACGTCTTCCCTTTCAACATTACAAAGGAACTGTTGCCTGTGCCACACCATGGTACTCAGTCACCATCCAAAAAACCCATACCTTCACACAATACATGCCAATACAAGAGATTAAACAGCAATTTATTTATACTTTTTGATTTGCTGTTCAAGGTGTAGTCTTCCAAGTAGAGAGGAGACTAAATGTAGGTTGGGTGATTGCTTTGCAGAACAACTACATTTCATTTGCAGTGACTTAAAGCTTCCAGTTGTCTGCCATTTTATTCTGCACTCCCACTCTTACCTTATACTCATAACTATATGGCACTAATGATGCTCAACGTAAGCTCAGGGAACACTTCATTCAATTAGGCACTTTACAGTCTTCCATATTCAACATAGTTCAGTGATTTTAAATCATTTTTGGGGTGGCATGGTGTCTCAGTGGTTAGCACTGCTGTCTCACAGCATATGAGTTCCAGGTTCGATTCCAGCCTCGGGTGACTGTCTGTGTGTCGTTTGCACGTTCTCCCACTGTCTGTGTGGGTTTCCTCCCACAGTCACAAAGAAGTGCGGGTCAGGTAAATTGGCCATGTCAAATTGCCCGTAGTGTTAGGTGCATTAGTCAGAAGGAAATGGGTCTGGATGGGTTACTCTTCGGAGGGTCGGCGTGGACTGGTTGGGCCGAAGGTCCTGTTTCCACACTGTCGGGAATCTAATCTAATCAATCATCATAACTGCTACTTACATTTTGTTTTGTATATTTGGGATAACTGTTCATAACTATTCTACTTTTCCACACTTCTTCTCAACACAACTTGTGTATCTTTATCTGTCCCCTTACCACCACTTTCAGGGCACCATCACACTTTCTTCATATAATCTCTCTAATTTTGCATCCCTTCTTGGGCTTTCCCTTTTGTTCTCTCTCATTACTTGACCACTATGTTGCTTTAACCTGGTTAAATCTCTAACTTGTCCCAGTTCTTAGGTCAGCAACCTCTAATATAAACTTTGGTTTTCTCTGCACAGCTTCTGCCAGACCTACTGAGTATTTATTGCAGTTCAGTTTTTTAATTCAGTTGCATTTGTGTATTTACATGCTAGGAGCTTGGAAACTGCTTTTCTGAAGAAAATGATCCTAATCACTAAAAATGATTTATTTCAGTTACTGATTGTACCCCATGTGTTTGCACCACATGTTTATGGTTAAGTTCAAGGCACTTCTTATTGCCAAAATCACAGCCTTTTTGATTTTTATTTTCATCACCAACACCAAAAAGTGTGAGAAAATTAGGGGTTGGTTGGGAGGTCTGGACCTGAAAGAATATGGACAAGTCATTTGATCTCAAAGAACATGGCAGTTTTTAAACTATCATTAAAACACAAAAAACAAATGAAAGACAAAGAAAAGTGGTAGTTAATATAAATAATTAATTTCAGCCATTTACATCATTCACAAAAAACATTGATTCCACATATTTCAGTATCTAAAGCACATATTAGTCTGGAATTCACCAGGAAAGCTTCAAGAAGAATCCCTAAATTGTGAATTCTTTACAATAAACATATTATTTAATTCTATCAACTCTTGTGCTTTTTCTTCAATATTAGTCTTTATATTAATTGTGTACTATAACGTGGCATGGTGGCTCAGTAGTTGTTACTGTTGCCTCCAGTGCCAGGGACCCAGGTTCAATTCCAATCTTGGGTGACTGTCTTTGTGGAGTTTGCACATTCTCCCAGTGTCTGAGAGGGTTTCCTTCAGGTGCTCCGGTTTCCTCCCACAATGTAAAGATGTACAGATCAGGTGAATTGGTTATGCTTAATTGCCCATAGTGTTAGGTGCATTAGTCATGGGTAAATATAGGGGAGGAAAATGGGTCTGGGTGGGTTATTCTTCTGAGGGTCAGTATGGACTGTTTTAGCCGAAGGGCCTGATCCATAGTGTAGGGAATCTAATTTAATCTGAAGTGAGTCATCATCTTAAATATAGTCTTTGAAAAACTGCAGTAGAAAAGTGTGGCACTGGAAAAGCACAACAGCTCAGGCAGCATCTGAGGAGCAGGAGAATCGACATTTCTGGCATAAGCCCTTCATCAGTAATGTGTGGGTGTTTGGGGGAGGGCTCTATGAGATAAATAGGAGGGTTGGGTGGGGCTGGGGTGAAGGTAGCTGGCAAGGCAACAGGTAGATGCAAGTGGAGGGTGATGGTGATAGTTCAGAGGGGAGGGTGTAGCGGATAGGTGGAAGGAAGATGGACGGGTAGGACAGGTCAAGAGAGTGGTGGATCAGGGATGAGGTGAGGGGTGGGGGAGATGAGGAAACTGGTGAAATCGACATTGATGCCGTGTGGTTGGAGGGTCCCAGGCCGGACAATGAGGCATTCTTCTTCGAGTTGTTGGATGGCTTGGACTTGGTAGTGGAAGAGGCCCAGGACTTGCATTTCCTTGGCAGAGTGGGAGGGAGAGTTGAAGTGTTTGGCAATAGGGCAGTGGGGCTGTTTGCTGCGTGTGTCGTAGAGATGTTCAACGAAATGTTCCGTGGGTTGGCGTCCTGTCTCCCCAGTGTAGAGGAGACCACATCGAGAATAATGTTCACAGTAGATGAAGTGTTTGGATGTGCAGGAAAATCTCTGCCAGATGTGGAAGGATCCTTTAGGACCTTGGACGGAGGTCGAGGTGGGGGGGGAGCGGCGGGGCGCAGATGCAAATTCTATGCTCTTGCACTGGCAAGGGAAGGTGCTGGGAGCGGAGGATGGGTTGGTGGGGGCGCATGGACCTAACAAGGGAGTTGTGGAAGGAATGGTCTCTGCAGAATGCTGATAGGGATGGGAAGGGAAATATATCTTTGGTGGGGGGGTTGCCTGTAGGTGGTAGAAATGGCAGAGGATAATGCACCGTATCTGGAGATTAGTGGGGTTGAAGGTGAGGACCGGGGGCTCCTATCATTATTACATTTGGAGGGGTGGGATCCAAAAGCGGAGGTGCGGGAAGTGGAGGAGATGCACTGGAGGGCATTGTTGACCACATGGGAGGGGAAATCGCAGTCCTTGAAATAGGAGGCAATCTGGGATGTCCTGGAGTGGAATGGCTCCTCAAGGGAGCAGATACAGCAAAGGCTGAGGAATTGGGAGTAAGAGATAGTGTTTGTACAGGAGGAGGTGTAGTCCAGGTAGCAATGGGAATCGGTAGGTTTGAAGTTAATATCAGCGTTGATTCTGTTGCCGGAAATGGAGACGGAGAGGTCCAGGAAGGAGAGGGAGGTGTTAGAGATGGTCCAGATGAACTTGAGGTCAGGGTGGAAGATATTTGTGAAGTTGCTGAATTGTTCAATCTCTTCGTGGAAGCATGACGTGGCACTGACACAGCCCCACCCTGACCCTCCTATTTATGTCTCAGCCTCTTCACCACCACACCTCTTTCCCCTTCACCCACACTATATTATTGATGAAGGGCTTTTGTCCGAAACGTTGATTCTCCTGCTTCTCGGATGCTGCCTGACTCGCTGTGGTTTTCCAACACCAGACTTTTTGACTGATCTCCAGCATCTGCAGTCCTCACTTTCCCCTTTGAAAAAGTGCAGCCAACTTATGCTGGCATCAAGTAAGACACTTGCTGAGAATTGTGACTCTGGTACCTATGCTGTTGTGTTAATGAGTCCCCAGTGATGCTGCATCCAAACATGTTATAACATATCCCAATACTATTTTATACAGATGGCTTTCTCCAATGTGGGGATTAAAAGAAAATTGTATATGTAATTATAATGATGACAGTACTTTTTTTAAAATCAAGCTTAAACATGATTATCAATATTAGCTTTTTGAAATGAGAACAAAGAATTTTGGAAAACCTCAGGTCAAATCAGCCAGCATCTGTCAAGAGAAACTGTTAATGTTTGATGCCAATGACTTTTATTTCAAACCCTTTGAACATTGAATTTTCTCAACAATACAAACATTTGTTTGAGTTTTTACATGTTTCCTATCAGTTTCAACTGTTCCCTATTCTAAAAAATGTATTTTGAAATCTATGGTTTTTAAACTGATGCAACTGGGATAATACCATTTGCATACAACAAATAGATTTGGCTTACACAATCTTGTGTGTATGGAACAAATCTACTCCTTTCCCCATTGCAGGATTCCTGAACGGACACTATTTTCTGCTCTATAGCTGCTTCTTCTATACTCTGCGTTTAGCTTCCTGACTGCTTCCCTTTTCCACACCATTTACACACATTGCTATTTATATATAAAAATACATTTTGCTTTTCAGAGTTTGTAAAGATGAAAACTGTACACTTCAGCAAGATATCAATTGTACAAGATGCTGATGACACCACATCTAAAGTTAATAGTTTTGGTCCCCTTATGGAGGAAAGATATTGTGTCATTGGAGGCAGTTCAGAGAAGGTTCACTCGGATGATTTCCAGTATGCTGGGATTGTCTTATAAGCAAAAGCTAGACAGTTGAAGACTACTCAATGGCGTTGATAAGAATGACAAGTGATCTCAATAAAACATATAGGATTCTTAAGGGACTTGACATGGTAAATGCTAACAGAATATTTCCTACACGGGACAGTATAGGACCAGATGAGAAGTTTCATATGGATCAGTAAACTTGGGTCGAGAAGAAGAGATCACATTCTGAGTGAGTACATAGCTGAGACCTAACTTGGGTCTGTACACACTTCAGTGGCTGCGACAGTCAAGAACACAGCTCACCAGTATGTTCTCAATGTGCCAGAACCTACTGAGCTACAAAGCATGAGCTGAAAAATAGATTTGATAACGCAGTCTTAGCCAGTATGGACATGGGCCAAATTGTTTCCTTCTGTCCTTCCATCCAAGAGTTTGAGGGCTGTTATGTACCAGGCAAGACCCTCTCAAAATATTTCAAGAAAGTAGCCCGGACTTGAACTTTGCTAGTTGTTTTAAGTAGGTGAGGAGTGGATACTCCAGCCGTGGATACTCAATGAACAGATTCCACCGATTTCTCAGCAACAAACCCAAACAAGCAGACAAAACTTGCCCAGAAACCTTAACCACTCTTCCCTACATCAAAGGCTTCTCGGAAATGACTGCCAGACTACTCAGACCTCTTGGCATCATGGTAGCCCACAAACTCACCAACACACTAAAACAGCAGCTCATGAACTTAAAAAACCCTATACACACAAAAAGTAAAATGAACATCATTTACAAAATACCTTGCAAGAACTGTAACAAATGCTACATTGGACAACAGGCAGAAAACTAGCAACCAGTATACTTGAACATAAACCAGCACAAAAAGAAATGACCCACTCTCACTCGTACCCTTACATACAGATGAGGAAGGACATCATTTTGACTGGGAAAACACATTCATCCCTAGGACATACCAAACAGAGACACGCACGAGAATTCCTAGGAGTATGGCATTCCAACCAGAACTGTATCAACAAACACTTTGATTTGGACTCCATCTTCCACCCTCTGAGAAAAAGGACAGGAAATGATATCACCAACCCAAGGAAACCTAAACACACAAATAGAAAGCAGGACATAACACCTGTGCTTCACCAGAGGCTCACTGATTATGTTACCTAGTATGATAAGATTAGATTAGATTTCTTACAGTGTGGAAACAGGCCCTTCAGCCCAACAAGTCCACACCGACCTGCCGAAGCACAACCCATTCAGACCCATTCCCCTACATTTATCCCTGCCCCGAACACTATGGGCAATTTAACATGGCCAATTCACCTAACCTGCATATTTTTGGACTGTGGGAGGAAACTGGAGCACCCGAAGGAAACTCGCGCAGACACGGGGAGAATGTGCAAACTCCACAGAGTCAGTCACCTGAGGCAAGAATTGAACTCAGGTTTCTGGCGCTGTGTGGCAGCAGTGCTAACCACTGTGCCGTCCACAAGTATGGTGACGAAACGTCTGAAAACGAACCTTCCAGCTCAGTGAGCAAACTTACATCCAGAACGTCAACTTGAGATACAAATCTTCTCAAAACTCGAGAAAATACACCATTGGTTAATCCGGAAGTTACCTTATTGTTTAGTCTCTGAAATGTGGCTGGCACATTTTTCATACCAAACAGCATGACTTTAAACTGATACAGTGCATTCAGCGTTACAAAAGCCAAAACTGTCTTTGCTCTTTTGGACAAAGGTACCTGCCAGTATCCTCTGAGAAAATCCAACTTAGAAATATAAGTTGCTTGTCCCACCTTTTCAACACAGTCTTCCAAACATGAAATTCGATATGCATCAGTCTTTGTAACTGCATTGACTTTGCGATATTCTACACATAACCATTGGATACCATCTAGTTCTGGCACCATTACTATGGGCGAGTTCCAGTCACTGTAACTCATTTCGATTATGTCATCTCGGAGCACAGTTCAATCACCTTTTAAACTCTTTAGACGGTTATGCCTATAAAGATGTTGTTTAATGGGAACAGCATCTCCTATATCTACATCATGCATAATTAGGTTAGTACTTCCAGCTTATTTCCACTTATCTCCCCATGTGATCGTAAGGACAACACAACCTTGTTACAGGAGCAGCATCATCATAGGCTTAACCACATTATTGTTCTTCTTTGTGTTCATTGTTATTTGAAAGATTATGCACTATTTTATGATTGTGAACAGTAATTCACCAACCTCTAGCTGTCTTTGTAGCTGTTTCTGCCAGTAAACGTAATTCACCAACCTCTGGTTGTCTTTGTTGATGTTTCTGCCAGCAAGTAAAATGTTAGAAACAGGTAACTTATCCATTATTGGAACAATTGAAAATTCCACGTAATTATTGTAATTGTTTCAACAGACCCAACTACAGACTACAACCATCGGTGTAGAATATTTATGCCACCTTTGATTGTAGTAGTTCCTTAGTATTAAGAATTATTAAAATTCTATATATATTAATATATTCTATTCTTCTACAAGTTCATTTCTCTTTGGTGATTGGTCATATTCCAAACTTTTATGGAACTGAATAAATTGTATTTAACAAAGTTCAGACTTTTCAATCAAATAAAAAAAAGTGATTAATGCAATTTCAAAATTAAGCATGTTAATGTTACATTATCTGGGAAAGTTGTATTCAATTTGTGCAGAAATTCAATAATTAAAATCAATAAATAATTAAAATTATTGAATTTTATTTAAATTTTATTCCAGGAGTATGGCAATTTATTCTGAATTCACTCTGAAGAAAAAGCTGTTTTTCTCTACTGTCAGTCACTATTATTCATGATTACAAATAGGCAGGTAGAGTCATAGAGATGTACATCACGGAAACAGACCCTTCGGTCCCATTTGTCCACGCCGACCAGATATCCCAACCCAATCTAGTCCCCCTGCCAGCACCCGGCCCAGATCCCTCCAAACCCTTCCTATTCATATACCCATCCAGATGCCTTTTAAATGTTGCAATTGTACCAGCCTCCACCACATCCTCTGGCAGCTGATTCCATATACGTACCCCTTAGTTGCCCCTTAGATCCCTTTTATATCTTTCCCCTCTCACCCTAAATCTATGCTCTCTAATTCTGGACTCCCCCACCCCACTTCCTCTGGCAGCTCATGCCATACAACAACTCTCTGGTGTCCAGAGAAGGCCAGTTCCTGCAACCAAAAAGCTAGCTCACATTAACTACAAGCTATTCAGAGATAAATGATTTTAGAGCAGCCAGAATCAAGTCTGAGCAGGATTTTGGCACTAGACTAATTAATACTCTGGAACGCTGCTAAAGCATCTAATCTGCCGCTGGATCTGGAGACACAAGAAAATAGGAACAACAAGTCAAATTCCTTGAAGACATGGACATGGTAGACCATCACTGAACTTGGCAAGCATATAGAGAAATATGGGTGAAGCACTATCTCAAACTCTTCGACAATCCAGAACATTCAGGACATTCTAGACATTTCTGCCAAAGATGCTGGACAGCAAACTCACCACTGAAGAGGTCAAAAGGGCCATTCTTAGCAGCAGGAAAGCTCCAGGAAGTCATTAAACCTTACATGTGATGTCATCAAAAGTCAAAAATCAGGACCTCTGGAAAGAAAAGTTTCTGTCTCAGGACATTCACCATACAAAATAGCATCAGTCAAAAAGTATTGTAGTGACTGCAACAATTACCAAGGCATGTCCTCGTAAACTATTGTGGTGAAAATCATTATTCTGGCTGGATTGAAGACTGGGATCACGCTTCCAAACTGACTCTCATTGTGGCTTCAGAGCTGCCTGATGAATAGTTAATATGATTTTCTCCCGATCACTTGCAGGATACGTGCTCTGAAAGTGGTGACCAACATTGACTTCGCAGACCTCATCAACACCTTCAACCTAGTCAACAAAGACAAAGATTTTTAAACTGCAGAAAATTGACTGCTTGGACTTACACACAGTTACAGTGGAGCGTTGTTTGGGCTTTCAAGATCAGTAGCACAGAAAAACAGAACTGCATTCTGATACCATCTATCTTCAAAATATTTTCATCCATGCTTTTGCTACTAAAAAGAGGATGTCAATCTGCATGCCAGAGCAGGCTGTTTGCTTGACAATCCCAAATTGCATAACATCCTAGTCCATGAATTGCTGTTTGTTGATGATTCCTCACTAACATCCAGTCACAGAGATGTACAGCACGGAAACAGACCCTTCACTCCAACTTGTCCATGCCATCGAGATATCCCACCTAATCTAGTCCCACCTGCCAACACTTGGCCCATATCGCTTTAAACCCTTCCTATTCATATACCTATCCAGATGGCTTTTAAATGTTGCCTCCACCACTTCCTCTGGCAGTTTGTTCCATACACATACCACCCTCTGCGTGAAAATATTGCCCCTTAGGTTGCTTTTATATCTTTCCCTTCTCACCCTAAACCTATGTCCTCTAGTTCTGGACTCCCCCACCCCAGTAAAAAGACTTTGTCTATTTATCCTATCCATGCCCCTCATGATTTTATAAACCTCTATGAGGTCACCTCTCAGCCTTCAACGCTCCAGGGAAAACAGCCCCAACCTGTTCAGCCTCTCCATATAGCTGAAATCCTTCAACCCTGGCAACATCCTTCTACATCTTTTCTGAACCCTTTCACGCTTCACAACATCATTCCAATCGGAAGGAGAACAGAATTCCACACAACATTCCAAAAGTGGTCTAACCAATGTCCTATACAGCTGCAACATGACCTCCCAACTCCTGTATTCAATACTCTGACCAATAAAGGAAAGCATACCAAACGCCGCCTTCACTATCCTATCTACCTGCGACTCCACTTTCAAGGAGCTATGAACCTGCACTCCAAGGTCTCTTTGTTCAGCAATTCTCGCGAGGACCTTACCATTAAGTGTACAAGTCCTGCTAAGATTCCATTTCCAAAATGCAGCACCTCACATTTATCTAAATTAAATTAAATTAAATCCCATTGTAATCTGAAGTAACCTTCTCTGCTGTCCACGACACTTCCAATTTTAGTGTCATCTGCGAACTTACTAAATATACAAACTTTGTGAGAAGATTTGTAGCTCGGGTGCTCATTGTTGTGGTTCTGTTCGCCGAGCTGGGAATTTGTGTTGCAGACGTTTCGTCCCCTGTCTGGGTGACATCCTCAGTGCTTGGGAGCCTCCTGTGAAGCGCTTCTATGATGTTTCCTCCGGCATTTATAGTGGTTTGTCTCTGCCGCTTCCGGTTGTCAGTTCCAGCTGTCCGCTGCAGTGGCTGGTATATTGGGTCCAAGTCGATGTGTTTGTTGATAGAATCTGTGGATGAGTGCCATGCCTCTAGGAATTCCCTGGCTGTTCTCTGTTTGGCTTGTCCTATAATAGTAGTGTTGTCCCAGTCGAACTCACGTTGCTTGTCATCCGCGTGTGTGGCTACTAAGAATTGTTGGTATCCACCATGTGTCAGATACAGACCACAGACAGAATGGATTCAGGATGATCCAAGTAATGATTACAGGCGCACACAACACACTACACAAATACAGACAAGAAATTACTTGCCAAAAATCGTTAATTTCAAAAACCACCAGTCAGGAATGGACCCGGACCATAGAACAGGCCGTCACCATAGGACAGAACAGGACCAAACATCGCAAAAAAACGGCACTAAAAGAAAAAATGGCCAAACTAACACACAACAGAGAGGACACCACAACACATACCTGGGTTAGAAACCTCTCCCACAGACAGAACAATATTGGCCAAGGGACTCAACTATAACCACAGGAATGCCAAGACAGCAGACTTCCTAGCAGCACTAGAAGGCACACTGAGAAACAATGGATTGACAGAAGAGACACAACAAACAGTGAAACAGTTATCGTACCCCTGATAACAAGGAAAAGACAAACACACAACGTCAACACCAAGGAGAGGGAAGCACTAAAAAACACTAAGAAATAATAAGAACATAATCATACTACCAGCAGACAAAGGCAGAATGACGGTCATCCTGGACAAAGCAGAGTACATCCAGAAAGCGCAACAACTACTTGCAGATACCAACACCTACCAAAAGAGAGAGTTTGACCCCACCCCACAGCTCACAAATAGGATAAACAACACACTGAGGAACCTGCAAAAAAACAGACAGATAACCAGGTTTGACCTACAGAGAATGAAACCTGAAAGCAAACCACCCCCAGATTCTATGGACTACCTAAAGTGCATAAACCAGACATCCCACTCAGACCCATCGTATCGCTGCCAGGGACACCATCACACAAACTTGCTAAAGAACTACAATAGAAATTGAAACACCTGATCAGCGGATCCAGACACTCTATACTGTCAACACAGGAATTCTTGGACATCATCAGAAATATACATAGAGATAAGGAAGAAACTATGGTCTCATTCGATGTAACGGCACTGTTTACCTCTATCGACAAAACCCTAGCCAGAGAAACAATAGCCAACCTGCTGGACATACAGAACAGACAACAAGACGGGGAACCTATCAACAAAGACTGCATAGTCAAACTACTGGACCTGTGCCTCACAACACACTTCACATTCAACAACCAAATATATGAACAAATCAACGGCACGCCCATGGGCTCACCCATCTCTGGACTCATAGCAGAAGCGGTAATGCAAAGATTAGAACAAACAGTCATACCGCAAATTCAACCCAAACTCTGGATCAGATATGTAGATGACACCTTTGTAATCATCAAAAACACAGAAATAGAAAACACACACCAGATCATCAATGCCACACTCACAGGAATCAGATTCACTAGAGAGGAAGAAAAGGGCAACCAACTCCCATTCCTAGACGTGATGGTACAGAGAACACCTAACGGAGAATTCACCACAAAGGTATACAGGAAAGCCACACACACAAACCAAGTCCTGAACTACGAAAGCAACCACCCCAACACACACAAAAGAAGTTGCATCAAGACACTGTTCAAAAGGGCCACAACACACTGCAGCACACCAGAACGAAATGTCTGCAACACAAATTACGAAATATACCTCCAATGATCACATTCAGATCATTTATATAAATGATGAAAAGTAGAGGACCCAGCACCGATCCTCGAGACACTCCACTGGTCACAGGCATCCAGTCTGAAAAACAACCCTCCACCTTCAACCACCAACCACCATCCGTCTTCTCCCTTTCTACTAGTCCTGAAGTTAACTCCAACAGCTTATAAA